>NC_057916.1:67582957-68182957 GCF_018873765.1 Telopea speciosissima | reverse complement strand
AGAGAGTTTTCAAAGTTATTAAAAGTGACTAATCATTATATTGTTTTCAAGAGTTGTCATTTTCTTGTCTGTGCTAAATTGTTGTAGTTGGGTAATATAATATGCCTTTCAGTGTTTAGGGGAAGAACTTTGGTCTGCTATATGGGGTTTTTTTAGCTGGTCTAGCGAAATAAATTATACTGTTTTGTTTTGATTTTGTAAGTTTTTGTTTAAATTTGAAATGAAGCTGGATTCCATTTTCAGTCTTATATAGAGGGATATTTTGGGTACCATTGTATGTACTCTGTTAGGTTTTGAAAGAGAAGGATGGGGGTGGGGGATTGCATACAGCTGTGCCAATTTTTGGGGAATGGGAAGAGGAGTAGAAAAGCTCTTTATGTAATTGGGGCTCAGCTTGACTTGGAAATGGGACCCTAATAAAATCTGTAGGAACTGCAAGGCATGACTATGACCCACCCCTCAGAGTGGTTTTGAGCTTGAAATTCCCCACAACACCCTTCCCTTCTCTTTTGTCTCTTCTCTCTTCCCCATGATAGTAGTGAAAAGCAAAAAATTATTAATTACTTGGCTTCCTCTCTTTACCAGTGCCTTTGTTTGGTTAGTGAGTTCACACAGATATTGATAATAGCTCTAAAGTTTGAGTTTGTAAACTCTATTTAAACACTATGGACTTGATTGCTCTAATTAACTATAGAATTCAATTGCAATATTGCATCCTGACTAGATGGTTTATGAAAAAGAGGTTTGCATTATATGTGCTTGTGATTAGGAAGTAAAGGTGAGTGAATAGGGGGTGGGTTTGGGAGCTGGTAAATAAATCATAGATGGGGTTAGAGACTTTAGAAAGGAAATAAAAGCAATTCTGTCCTCCACTCTTCTTCACAGAGTTTCTAGGTTATTTAACTTGTAACACAGTTACAAGATCCAAGAAGCTATATTAGACTGGGAGCGTGGTCCAAGTTAATTGATTTTGCAAGTCAAATCCATTTCATGGGTTGGCATGCTCCATCGCCCACACCCTTGTTGTTGAAGGTTGACACCTCCATACTAATCTCTTGTGTATGATTTTATTTCCGAAGGACCCATCTAGTTCAACTTGTATTCCCCCCTCTCTCTCACTGAGTCACTGCACCTTGCCCTCTTAAATTTTCAAAGAAGAAAACAATGGTCCACATAACCTACAGCAATGTTTGAACAGTCATCACAAAGGCTACAGCTATTTTTGTACCATTTTCATACTATAGCTTTCACAAGAGGACACAAGTCACACAACCAATGCACTTGTCCCATTATTTTAATTAACTCTTCTGCTCTTTCTCCTTCTTCTACAGTAATACTGAGCATGGAAGTCAAAAGTAGGTGAAATTTTGGAAGTGATTGAACACCAATATATGGTGACAAGTTTGTGCCCTTTTCCTTGACAATGATCTACTTTATAAGGACTCTTAAAGAGTCATAACAGTTCTCCAAAACATTTATATGTGACAAAAGACAACCTTTAAGGGAAAGGAGTTTTTTGCAATTGAACAAACTTGGATGATGACTTGACAACATGGACCATGATTATTTGTTGAGGTTCCAAAAATGCTAGAGGGTGATAGGGTGGTAATGAAGAAAAGTGGAATTTTATAGTACTACAAAAAAAAAAAAAAAAAAAAATTCAAAACTATAACTTGTAAACATTTTTTTCTTTTTTCTCCCTTTCAGGGCTTGCAGATTACCACAAAGCAAGGAAGAAGAGCTCTAGGGCTGAGTAAGTATAGCTCCTCAATATTTGAATAAAGACCAACTTTTCCAACCAATGAATCAAACCCTGTTTGCCCTGCTAGTCCTTGGATGCTCTCCAAAGGCTTATGTACCCTTCCTGCAATCACTCTACAGACTATTAAAGCCTTCCTCACAAATGGGGTTTCTTCATAGAGTTCAATAGATTCAAAGACTCTTCCACTTGTTGAAGTTGTGAAAACACCAATTCCTCCCTTGATCTCTTTCTTTATGGAGAACCCATGTCTTATAATACGACAAACGCTGCACTTATCAGAAATACACATATTGGAGGAACCATTCATTCCAAGGGAACATGTCATAGTAGTGCCATAGAATTTCACCTATTTTTTGTACTTGTTAAAGCCACTTTCTTATACTTCAACATGTAGTAATCAATATTTGGTAGTAGATCACCCCCATTTTCTTGGCTCTTTTTTTCTTATTGAGCTACCATGCCCAAGAGCTTCCAACATGTTCTGACAGTGATTGTTTATTGTAAAACAGGTTTAAACAATGAGCGATACCGAAGTACATGGCAGTACTAGTGCAAGTGGTTCAGGTTGGTTAATAGACTATGTTATTCTTCAAAATTTATGTCAAATATTGTTGTTCTCAATATATACTAATGGTTTTTTTATCTTGAACCATTAGTGATTCATGTCACAACAACCCCATTGTTGTACCTTGTTGCATTCATATGGTTTAACCATTGATTATCGGGTTTAAAGCAAAATATCTTTCTTTTTTTTTTTTATTTGTGTCGTTTTACCGATTTCCTCTTCATTTGTGGGGTGGTCAATCTAGTCTAGATTTGGGCAGATCTATTTTCAGTCAAAATTCTTTAATGGCTTCTTTCTCCTTCAAAATGTATTTTTCAATAAAAACAAAAGATTTTCCTTTTTCTTTCCTTTTTCTTTCTTAGCCATGGATCTTAAAGTTGAATCATTTCTTGATTTTCAACAATAGGTCATTTGGCTTACATTAAAGTGGCCCTTAGGTCTGTAAATCGAGTTTGTGGATGGGTACAATGTCAGTCCATTAGCCCGGAGGTCATATCCTCCACACATCGTTTTGAGTCAAGGGTTCGAACACCAACCCTTGGGGCTTATAAGCAAAGCCCATTACTTTCGCTTGGGTCCACACACGAACTTGACTGATTTATTTCAAAACATTGTCTTTCTTTCTTCAAAAAATACGGCATTCCATCATTGGGTTGAGATAACAATGGACTAGGGTTACTCCTTGATAACGGAACGAGTTTGGCGTTAAGCCAAGGGTAGGTAGTCTAAGTCTAGGTTGTTTGGATATTAACTAGTTTGGTATTCCAACAAGACTAAGGGCCTACATTCAAAAAGAAACATATACTCTTCTCTCTTTTTTGTGGGTACTGTCATGTCTTTCTCTACTGGCCTTGCCAACAATATCAACCTAAAGCATAATAGGTAAGATACTGAAGAAACATATACTCTTCTGTTTCCTCTACTGATTTTTTTCTTTTTCTGTTCCTTAATTATTTCTTTCCTACTGCTGTGTCTACATGCAGTGTTGGTTTCTACCAGATGGCTAAGATTTTGGTCACTCCAACCATTGTCTTGGCCGAGTTCATTCTCTTCAAGAAAAAGGTTTCCTTCAATAAGGTGGGAGTGAACTTTGTCCATTTAAATGTGTTGAGTGTAAACTAGTATCTAAAAGAGGAGGGAGGGGAAGTAAAAATTTGTTTTTGGTGAAAGAACATAAAGAAAACAATGTTCAAAAGTCCTGCAGATGATGTGCATTTCTTACTTCCATAAATGTCTTAAATCCCCAAAGTTCTTACTTATAGGCTGTTTATTGGACTGCTCTAGCTTAAATAACCATATTTCTTTTGATAGAAATCAAAGCCATAAAATCTCAAGGGCAGCAAGGGGTGGGGAATGTGTGCTCAGGTATAGGGCAGGAAGGGGGGGTGTGTGCTCAGTTGTAGGACAGCAAGGGGGGTGCGTGCTTAGGTATTGGGCAGCAAGAGGGGTGTGTCCTCAGGTGTAGGGCAGCAAGGGGGGGTGTGTGCTGAGGTATTGGGCAGCAAGAGGGGGTGTGTGCTCAGGTATTGGGCAGCAAGGGGGGTGTGTGCTCAGTTGTAGGGCAACAAGGGGGGGTTGTGTGCTCAGGTATTGGACAGCAAGGGGGGTGTGTGCTTAGGTGTAGGGCAGCAAGGGGGTGTGTGTGTGCTCAGGTATTGGGCAGCAAGGGGGGGTGTGCTCAGCTGTAGCGCAGCAAAGGGGGTGTGTGTGCTCAGGTATTGGACAGCAAGGGGGGGGTGTGTGCTCAGGTGTAGGGCAGCAAAGGGGGGGTTTGCTCTGCTTTGCTACACTCTCTCATAAAAAATATTGCTTGTCTGTACCTTTCTCTGTAGAGGGCCAGAGGTCTTGTAGGTCAATAATGATTTTGGAGTGCAACAGAAGTCCTCAATGGGCCAAAAAGGGTAAAGATTTTTTCCATCTATTCACAAAATAAAAGTGAAGATGGTGGAGATAGAATGCGAACTGATTTTTATCCATATACGAATTCGTATACTTTTTTTTTTTGTTTTCCTCTTCTGTTCTTTGGTTTGTGATTTGATGGGAGTGGAGGTAGTTTTAATTTTTAATGGAGTTTCTTTGAAGGGATATTGTTGTTAAGTTCTTGTCATCCTCGTATTGATGAGGGGTGATTGTCCTTCCTTCGGAATGCTATTTTTTTCATGTTCATTGCACTGGACTCCTGGGTTTGTTATCCTTGGCTTGTAACTCCTCTGTACTATTTGCAGGTTTTGTGGGTCAGGGAGCTACTAGGGAATAAGCTTTCACTTCTCTCTTTTACTCTGTTTCCAGAACGAGTGGTAAAATATGCAGATGCCGAAAGGAAGGTAATTCCAGCATTTTCTCTTCTACTGTCCTTTCCTAAGTTGCTTGGATTCTTATTCTTATTCTTCTTGTAGTAGTCAAGAGGTAGGAAATATGATGATATACTGTGTTCTTTTCATTTCTTGGCATCCAAACATAGCCTTAATGTTGTTGCTTTGCTGCTGATTTATTGTAGCTGGATCTCATTGAATTCTGGATTCTTTTGTTCCTCTTAATGGTTATGAAAATTTCCTGGGCAATGGATGTAGAAGTTCATCTTCATAAGTGCCTCAAAGGACATCTCCAGGGACACCACGAGCTCCTCATCAGCTCAAAACACCTGCCTATTGTTATGATTGTGAACAGTTTTTTTTTCTTGGACACAGGCTGCCTATGTGCCTTGTTATTCAACTTACCAGTCATCCATTTTCAACCTACTGCTCATAACAAATACTGAGAACATCTGGAATCAAATACACTTTCTTTAGAATTCTTGAAGGCTATGTTTTATGGAATATCTGAATTTTCTTTCAATTTGTAAAATTACATAGTCAGTCAAGGTCTAAAGTAGCTTCGGGAATAATTACTGTTTATGTAGGAAGCACTTCTGCTTTGATCGCTCTAGCTGGAAATTCTTGTTGTAGTTGACGTATGCTATGCTGTTGTCTTTCTTTATTTATTTTAGTCATATGTATACTACCTTGTTAAGGCCTCACTTTGAGAGTTCCTTGTCAATACTCGAATTTGTGGTTTCTTTGGAATTCTTGAAGGCTATGTATGGACCAGTATACTGATGTAATTACAGGAAATATACTGATTTTATTTTTTTTTTTTTTTTGTTATTTCAGTTTTGGCGACGGTTATTTTTAAACCGTTGCCAAAAAGACTAACTTTATTGCTCTTAGCGACGGAGTTTTTAATATTTACAACGGTTAATTCTGTTGCTAAAAATATAGCTTTTCTGCAACGGTAAACTTTGTTCCGTTGCCATAATATTATCTTCCTAAAAACCAAAATTAGGCAACGGTATTATTTTAACCGTCGCCAAATATATTTTTCCCAACGGAACCCCTTATTCCATCGCCTAATTTTGGCTGCGCCATTTCTGCCAACGGTGATTGCAACGGCTTAGAAAACCGTCACCAAAAATGAGTTTTCTTGTAGTGTATACTCCTATCCTGATTGATTGAGCACAATCCGAGTGTATCCCAACGTGGCCCAATAAGTGAGTGTAACAATTATTGGAAGGGGCTGTTTCATCTTGGAGGCTGATTCACATTACCTAGACTATACCATAGATGGTGTCTATAGTCTTAAGGAGAGTGACTAGTGGCATGACTCAGTCCCACTGTCTTCTCCTAACATCTTCAAATTTATGGTTGAAGTAGACATGCACAAGACAGTTCATGAAGCATCACTATGCTGCAGTAATTTCTATTAGTGGCCATTTAGTAAAAGATAAGTCTCTCTCATAATATTATTGTTAAATTTTACACCACCTCCCTACCCCCAGAACAAGGGTTCAAGGTCCTAGCCATGTCCATGACAAACGAGAAACAAGGAACACCCTTCTCCTATCTATGCAACCCTTTCCTACCTTCTCTCTCTCTCTCTCTCTCTCTCTCTCTCTCTCTCTCTAGGCATTCCAATCCTCTCCAACGACTTGCCCTCCTACAACCCTCCTACCAGACACAAATAGGGGTGAAATGACTGCTCTACGCCCTACCTTGGTGGGGTCCACCCCTGTTTGTCTGGTAGGAGGGAGGGAGGTGGGGCAGGTCATAGGAGAGGAGCCGGATCCCTCTCTACAGTGTCGTTCTTACCCCCCCCCCACTATCCTCATTAGGGGTGTCAATCAATTAGTTCGGACCGGTTTCGGATCTAATTGAGTCGTTTTCAATTTGGGAATGGTGAATTAGAAACCAAACTACTTAGGTCTTATTTTGTATGATTTCTATTTCTATTTCTATTTCTATTTCATGGGGTGATTTCTATTTCAGAAATTGTTTGGTTTGATTTTTTTTCACCTTATTTCAGTGAAATAGAAATTTTGAAGTAGGTTGAGACCTATTTTAGAATTTCTATTTCATTTGATTTCTATCTTGCTCTTTAATGAGCACATGGTTAATATGATGGGTAAACAAATAATTTCATATAAAAAATTAGAACACCACCCTTATTCTCCTAATACAAATATAGAGAATCTATTCTCAGAAATTGAACTACCAAATGGATTTCTTATTCTTGCAAATTTTCAGATTGATGCAACCAAAACAATCTCGATTTTTTACCAAAAATCTATTTGTTAACTATTTTCATGAAATCAATCTGAAATTGAAATAGAAATCATACCAAATGAGCCCTTAGGAAAGTTCGGTTTCATTTTAGTTCTAGTTTTTTTTTTTTCGGGTTTGTACAGGTTTCTTGAATCGGTTTGTTATTGGGTTGGTTTCGGTTTTGGTTCGATCCGGTTTGGGTTTAATTTAACATATATATTTGATACAAATTATGGAAACAAATTGCCTTTTAAATGGGTTTCGGACTGTTATCGGTTTCTTATCAAGATAGTCAGTTTGGTTTCGATTTTGGTCTGGGCTTTGAGTCAGTTTTGGTTTCGGTGTCAGGCTCTTTCGGGTTCCAAGGCAGTTCGGTTTCGAGGCACAATAACCCAATCTGAATCTGGCCCGATAAGGCCTCAATTCGATCCAAGCAATTTTTTGGTTCGATTTGGATCGAATTACCTTGTTTGGTCCCAATTTTGGCACCCCTAGTCCTCTTAGGCAACCTGGACCTTTATCCTCTCAGGTTCCCTGCCCGGTACAGTTCCCTAGTGTCTCTAATAAGAGGGGATGGACTCCACCCGAGCAATGTGTTCAGGTAGGGGATAAGGTGGTTAGTTCTGCCCCCCTATCAGAGGACTGTACGAACTGTACCGGATATGGAACCTGAGAGGATAATTTTCTTAGGCAACCCCATCCTTCAAACACCTGGATCTTTATCCTCGTAGATTCCCTGCCAGGTATAGTTCTTACAATTCCTCTCATTGGGGGATGGAAATGACCACCTTATCCATTACCCGAATACACTACTCGGGTGGGGTCCACCCCCCCTTTATTAGAGGCACTCGGATTTGTACCGAGCAGGAAACCTGAGAGGACAATTTTCCTCAAAGACCCTGTCTGGCTGCCTCTCATTATACGCTTGGAAGTCTGCAGGAGCAGTTGGGGGTCAAACGCGTAGCAGACGTTAAAAGGGTCAATAGAGGAACCTTCCTATTTTATTTTAGAGTTCATTTTTTTAGGTGATTTTTTTTAAGACTTCGAGACTCCGCAGTAGGGGTGTCAACGCCAGGCCCGCACCGCGGACCCGATCCCACCCGGCCGTTTAAAGACCGAACCGCCCGACCATTAATAAACGTGTCGGGCTTCAGCCCGACAGTTTATAAACGGTCGCTCCGCCGGAAGTAACACCGCTGCGGTGCCCGACCGACCCGCCCGTTTAAAGGCCCGACCGAGCCCGACCCCCTTTGCCCCGTTTAAACCCGACCCCTAAGCCCGATTATTATTACCTATTCTACCCCCAACCCCGGAGAAAATTCCCAAACGTATACACGTTCCAACTTCCAACTCCCTAACAAGTAACAACCCGTAACCTAACCTTCCTAAATGACTAACCATTAACCCTAATTATTTACCAAAAAAAACCATTAACCCTAACTAACCTTCCAAATTCCACCTCTTTTTTTTTTTTTTTTTCTATTCAATCTCACAAAATCAAAATTTCAGTCTTTGAGTCTCACACACCACACGGCAAAATTGCACTTCTTTTTTCTTTTTTTCTTATTTTTTTAAATAGGACATGGGACATGGGACATGGGACGTTATAGTTTGTGGACATGGGAAATGGGACTGATATTACTTTTCACACCGTTTAGTGCCCGTTTAGAGTTAAATAGGGCATTAGCCCGACCGAGGCCCGTTTAAGACCGTTTACCTTGAATAAGGCTGTCCCGATTAAAGACCGAACACCGACCGACCGACCGAAATTAAACAAGTACCATGTCCGCCCAATGCAAGCCCGAACACCTAAACGGTCGGACACGGTGCAGCCTATAAAATTGGTGAGGCCCGTCTAGGCCCGACCGAGACCGACCAACCCGACCGGTTGCACCCTACTCCAGAGTCGAGACGCGAGTAGGTGGTGATCAAGATTCTTTAAGATTCAGCAACAACCGATCCTTTCACGGACCATTGGACCACGCAGTCAGAACATGGTCGGACCATCCAGCTCCCAACCGTCTATTTGCCAAAGATTCCATCCATATATGTTTGAACCGGATTATGGAATTGTTCAGAATCATAATTAGTAAATACCCGTATTATTCGCGTATCAAAACATTTGAATGAAAAAGACATATATTTGTGTATTAAACTTCAGATACGGTAAAAAATGTGATTTTTTTTGAAATTCTGGATTCACTCCATCTGATGCGAAATTCAAGAATGGAGATCGCCCATGATTTTCAGAATTGGGGAATTGATCTTCAAAGAGGGTTATGTTAATAGAGAGAGAGAGAGAGAGAGTTGCAAAGAAAAATTAAAAAAAAAAATAACAAATAATAAATGGAATGGAAAGGGCGGCGGCTTAGGTTGGGTTAGAGAGAAAGATATAGAGAAAAAAAGAAGGTTGAAAATCTTGCATAAAAAATAAAAAGAAAAGAAAACATTATTCTAGCTACTTGAATTAATTAAAAAAAATGAATTAAATAATCTAACTACTTAGATTCATTTGGGGTCCTCTCCCATGTTTGATCATGTAGAAATATTTTTTCAATGATGTATTATTTATCATAAAATTAGTTTCAGCTATGAGATAAACTTGTTTACCAAAAAAAAAAAATCAAATAAATTTCTTTAAAGCCTTATTTTGAGCTTTGACTTGAAATCCCAATGATACATACATTGTAAGTAAATTTATAACCATGTTTTTTATTTAGAGAAAACCATATTAAACACGTATTGTATCATTGCCATATGTTTTTTATTATGTCGGATATTAGAAAATACTATTATCATCCAGTCTGTTTAATTGCCATATGTATCTATACCCGTTCAATTGCCGTTCCGAACTTACCAACTATGGTTGAGACCATCCACGTTGTTGGGTCATTGACTTGTGATTTTGGTGTGGAGACCAGAGAAGTAGACAAGTGAGAAGGAAAATCAAATGCAGAAGAAAAAAAAAAAAGAGCTTTTAATTTGTGATGAACAAGAAGGAATTGAGAAAGAAATGTCTTCTTCTTCTTATTTAATGACTTGTTTGAATTGTAAGAATTAGAACAGGAAGAAGATTCCTCGAAGTCTCTCAATGACCCAGAAGTCAAAGTCTTCCTCCTTAGTGGGTTTATGGATTTCCATGATTAATATTCCAACCAATCACAATATTTCAAATTACCATTACAAATATTAGTGATTGATTAACTCTATTCTTCCACTCCTCCAATACCAATTACCATCACCATAACCATCTCCACTAGCTGACTGCAATGTCTACACCAGGGGAGTAAGTACTCTCCCCTTCTCTCTACTCTCTAGTGTTTAATCTTCTAGTTTTGGTTTTTGGGCTAATTTGATGAGTTTCTTTCCTTACTTTCTGATAGTTATTGATGCAGTCATTAGTTGAATGTTCCATGAACAGATTCTTATTTCCTAGAATTTCTGTGATTTCAATGTGTGGGATGAGTTTTTGCTTCTGGGTTCTTAAGCATTTTTCCCTTCTCTTCCTCCTTGGTGAACAGAATACACAATTGACCAATTAGGAAGGAGGGAGGGGAGGAAAGAAAATCAAAATAAAACAAAAAAATTACACCAAGGAAACCCCTATAAACTTTTGTTTTGGAATCAAAATTCCAAAAAAAAACAAATGCTTTTCACCTTCTGAGTTACTGATCTCTTTGGAAACAGGGTTACCCAGAAACAACCATAGTTCAAGCTTGTTTGCTTCATCCCTGTGTAAATTAGCTCTGATCATATTTGTTCATCCATTTGATATTCTCCATTCTGGGTTTTCAAGTTGTAGGTCTAGCAAATACTAGTTATTTGCTTTTACATGGTGGCTTGAATGTCACCTGCCCTATTGGATTTTCCAATTTTTTTGATACAGGTTTTGTAAGGCAAAAGAGGTGATATTCACATATAGTGTTTTTTTACTTGTTTTTTTGTCATAATTTCTCAGATACTACAGATCTCTACCACCAGTGATCAAGACTTATGGGGTACTCTGTCTGATGACCACTAGTGCTTACTATCTCCAACTTATCGATCCTTGGAACCTCGCATTATCTTATGAGAGTGTCTTCAAACGTCTACAGGTACAGTATGCTGGCAACACAGGCTGCTGATCCACTTTTATGAATTTAGTTTAAAACCTAAAGTTTCAATATAAAGAAGCTAATAATAATTTTAATGGCATATCTCTTCCTCTGGTCACATAATTAGACCATGACAGAATTTAATTAACTGGATTACAATATAATTTTGAACTTTATTGACCATGTTTGATCATAATTTGCTCTCACTTGGTTTGATGAACAGATATGGAGGCTTATTACAAATTTCTTCTTCCTTGGTTCATTTTCACTCCCATTCGCAATGCGTCTTTTGATGCTGTAAGAAAGATCTTATGACTCCTCTTGCATATACAATTTCAATTTCAACTTCAACTTCAAGGGAATATATCTGAGATGATGATGCCTGTTCTCTGGGATTTGATGTCTTTTTACCTTTTTTAAAGACTGAATTGTGTATCTGATACTTTTGAGTCTTGAACTACACAGTGCAAGATATGGTGTTTTATTGGAGAAGGGACCGTTCGACAAAAGGACAGCAGACTTCCTATGGATGATGATCTTTGGGGCTCTATCTCTCTTGGTAAATCCAAACAATTTATTCTCTTAGAAGAAGTCTGAATTTAGTGGTTTATAAACAGTATAGCTGCTATGGAGATGAAATTTGGGCATGTTTTATGATTATAATCATCTCTTTTATTGATGATTTTCATCTGTAATCATTTGAATTTCTTTACAGTAGTAGGTTATTACTGTTGCTTTCACTGATAGGGCAATGACTAGAGTAACAAAGACTAGCCCATATTGCAGGTGCTTGCTGCTGTTCCACTTCTGCGGTCTTCCTTCATGGGAATTTCTTTGGTCTTTATGATTGTCTATGTTTGGAGCCGAGAGCACCCAAACGCACGAATCAACATCTATGGTGTTGTGACATTGAAGGTATGTAGTCCCCTACCATTTTCACACAAAATAAGCAATCTTAACAATCTGTTTGATACAATGTTTGTTGAGGAGCAAGTACAGAGAACCACAAGATGAACCCTTTTAGTCTAGTTTGTCAATCTAGAAGATGGTAACCTAAATATAGTTGGTTAGCTTCCCGTAGCTTTCAATGTTATATTTACAATTGGCAAGTGCCTGAGAAAATACAGAGCAAACCAAAACTCTATTATCTAATAAAGGGTGAGAGGACATCTCTCATTGCCCTTGCCATGAACATGACAGGTGAGTACTTAGTTGTGAAGACAGGACTTGGCTTCACCATGATGATCCAATTAGATTAGTGTCAGACTTCATTCTATTCTGCTTAATTTACACATTGAAATGCTTCAGAATTAAGGGTTCCTTACTGTATTATTGTATCCTTTCCATTTTGATCTCCCTCTTCTAAGTCTAAAGTGTTTAACATGATAGCATAAATTGCAGCAACTAATCTACTGGCTTGTAGGGTTTCTACCTTCCCTGGGCAATGCTTGCATTGGATTTGATCTTCGGAAACCGTTTGATGCCCGATATCCTCGGAATGGTTGTAGGCCATCTCTATTACTTCTTGACAGTGCTACATCCTCTTGCTGGTGGAAGGGACATTCTAAAGACTCCTCTCTGGGTGTATCCTTGCTATAGTTTACATTGCTTTTGTGAAACCATGAAATCACATTATCAAATTTGGAGTACTTATATTTGGTGGAACAATTATATTTTGTTGAAACAACCCCCCCCCCCCCAAAATATATATATATATATACTCTAATACCTGTTTTTAGCTTATTTTGAAGGTAATTAGAACATAGAAAGTCTATTATTATGAATGTTGCTATCCTTAACATGTTTGCAGTCATAAACTGGTTGTGTTTTGGGGTGAAGGAACCCAAATCAACAGTCCAGTGCAACCCAATCCTTCTGCTGGTGTCGCGTTCAGTGGAAGAGGTTATCGCCTTGGTGGCCGCTAGCTTGTTTTATTTTGAGGTTAATGTATAAGTCAACTTATGCTCCGAACATTATGCAAGAAAAATAGGGAGAAAAAGATATATAAATTCATCATTATTTTTGTCTTATTATATTTAGACGAAAAGACAATAGACTACCAGTTTGTTTGGGATCTGAAACTCTTCCACTTGAAGCAAATTAGTTATGACTCAACTCCACCATCCAAGGATCAGCCCATTCGGCTCACCCAATGGTTTACCTGATAAGATCCAGGCAAGTGGATCTGACCCATCGAGTAACCCATATTTTTCACATCAATTGGTTTTATTTTAATTTTACGAAACCAATCCATCTTCGACACTTGGTATCAAATAATATATAGTTCCTAAAGTATTAGAAATTATCAATTAAATAAGCAAGGAATTGAGAAGTAAATTAAAATAGAGTTTTTTACACATGCCCCCCTAAAAATGCCCATTTGTTCAAATGCCTCCTTACAACTTTTTTAATTGTAAACTCCCCCTTACTTTCAAAACATTGTAGTATTTTGGTCCAATCCGTTAGAATGGAACGTTATGTGCAAACGGCTGGATTTTTTTTACCATTCTACCCTTAATGACCAACTTTGCCTCACTAACACTCAACCCTGCAATTCATCTTGCGAACCCTAGCTATCTCCACCGTAATCCATAGCCAGAAACCCTTCTTCCCTAAATCGATTGATTCTTCCCTCCCTAAGGTCCATGCGGTTTCTCCAAATTCCCACTTTGCTGACAAAGGTTTTCACATTTCTATCACAGCCTCAATAGAATTGGGCGAAGAAAATCTCTTCTTGTTCTCGAACATCTCGTTAGGGTTTATCCTAGCTAGGAGGTATAAATGTTGCATCTACATGCATCTATGAGTGGAATATAGATTCCAATTCCAAGTAATGGAAAATGGGATATTAATACATGATATTCAACTCGTTTCTTGAAATGTGAATTCGCTGATTCCCCAGTAATGATGAGCAAGACCTAAGGTTCTTGTAAATGGAGCTCCAATAGGTTCTAGTGGCCACTCTTGGTTTACGCTAAAAAGAGAGGTTCTTAGATTGTTCAGATTCATTCCCATTCCTAGTTGCATGTGCCTCTAGGAAAGAAAATAGCTTTCGCTTCATCATCTATGTCTTCTTATTACCTTTGAGACTCGATTTATAAAATTTTGTTCAATGTCAATTGCAGTTAGGTTTTCATTTAGGGAAACACTTAAGAAACTGTTTGCAATCCACTTTAATTGGATTCAATTAATTCATTTTCGTATCATTATCCAATCACACATATGTTGATATCATGTAATCCAGGTTCAAGAAGTCAAGTAGGAGTGGAGTCCATGAGAAAAGTTTTGCCATTGTTTTAACCTAAACTGTCAGTCTTGGTTCCTTAATTCGTTCCTGAAATCTTAGAGTTCCTGGAAACTAAACCTGCAATTTTTCACCCACTCTTTGCAAACCCCTCTTTCCCCAACCGAATCGAGATCATCAACATCGGATCTCAATCTTTTCATATTTAATTACAGAAAAGTAACCAAAAAATCACAAAGTGAAGATTTAAACAGAACAGGAAAAACTAGATGGGAGCTTATAAAGTCTAGTTTGTCACATCTTTGCAAAACCTGTAATTTTTCCCTAAACGATTTTAGTGAAAAACCTGCAATTTTTCACCCAATCTTTGCAAACCCCTCTTTCCCCAACTGAATCGAGATCATCAACATAGGATCTCAATCTTTTCATACTTAATTACAGAAAAGTAATCAAAAAATCACAAAGAGAAGATTTAAACAGAACAGGAAACTAGATGGGAGCTTAGAACATAATAGAAAACAAATGGATTTGGGGAAGAAGGGTTTCTGGTCATGGATTACGGTGGAGATAGCTAGGGTTTGGAAGATGAGTTGCAGGGTTGAGTGTTAGTGAATAGTGAGGGCAAGTTGGTCATTTTACCTCATTAAGGGTAGAATGGTCAAAAAAGTCCAGCCATTTGCACATAACGTTCCATTCTACCGTATTAGACCAAAATACTACAATGTTTTGAAAGTAGAGAAGAGTTTATAATTAGAAAAGTTGTAAGGGGCATTTGGACAAATGGACATTTTCAGGGGGGCATTTGTTAAAAACCCATTAAAATAAAGAGGGGAAAGTTAAAAACCAAAAAGGGGTGGTCCAATGTAGCCTAGCCTGGTCCAACGTCCCGTATGGTCCGGGTTTTAAAACTATGTGAAAACGGTTTAATTTTCAAATGGCTGATCGCTGGAGCTGGAGAAGGAACAACAGGACCTAAAGCGTTCGGGACGAATTCTCTCTTGAATGGTCAATTAACCAAATAAACTAGGACTGCAACAAGGTCGAATTGGGCCGGGCTTTATAGAACCCTAGCCCAACCCTGAGTCCCCTTAGCTGAGCCCAGGCCCGATCCGACCCTGATTCAGGGCCTTAAAAATCCAACCCTAACCCGCCCTCAGAGTCGGGCCGGGCTGATCCTGATTGGCCCTGATCATGAGGAGGGGAAAGCAAATGCATGGGCTGGGGAGAAAATTATTAATTTTACATAAAATAACACTATAATAAAATGTGTTATATCACTTATTATCTTCATATATAATATATTATATAACAAAATATGGGTGACTTTTAAAGTTTATAATATATATATTATATCAACATATATTTTATGGTATAACTTAAAACAGGGTCGGGCCGGGCTGGGCTAAGCTTAGCCCGAGGCCTCAACCCTAGCCTGACCCGACCCTGACTCAGGGCCAGAAATTTCCAGCCCTGACCCACCTCAGGGCCAAATATATCAGCTTAGACCCTGTTCGGGCTCAGGGCAAACCCGCCCTGGGCCGATAGGGCCAAATTTGCACCCCTAAAATAAACAGAGGAAATTGTACTTTTTAATGTAAAATGACAAAAATGCCCTTAATTTTATCCAATACAATGTTGGGGATGCAATATATCAAATCAAACTTTAGCCATGGGAAACGCCGCCTAATGGATAAGCGTTGTATCTATCACCGTCTAATGGAGAAGCTCCAAACATGGTGGGGGTGTCAATGGGCCAGGCTGGGCATTAACCCTAGCTCAACCCTAAGAGCCTTAACCTAAACCCTAGCCTCTTTAAAACCAACGATTGTGATCGGACCAAGTGGTGCGATCGAAAAAGATAATCTTGCAACATGTCCATTATTGCATAAATGGACAATCCGTATGAGATGCAACTGTTTAAGTGTTTAACCCCCAAGTGATATAATTATATGTTTACTATAATATTTTAAAAGTTTTGTAAAAAATTTACAACATTTTTTATTGGTACCGGAATCTCCAACCAATCGTAGTCATTCAACTATCTCAAGATGTTCTCCTTTTCAGGAAGTGGACACCATGTTGAGCATTTCTTCCATGTACAAAATGATATTGTACGTCAAACGCACCAATATATAATCAATGTAGATATTAACTTATGGTACACCACAGGCACATAAATGCATAACTGCAATGGTAAAAGCCTCTCAAGTATAGGTCAAAACAAATATTGGAGATTCATATTACACAAACAACTGATAATATTCAATACAAGAATTTCGAATGATCATATTCAATACACATATCATATGAAATACTCACATTTATATTACACAATCACATTGCGAGAATGTACGGTGTGACAAACATAAGAACAGAATACCCAATTATTTCACCCTAGGGTAATTTTTTTTTTTTTGATAATACCCTAGGGTAATCATCTCACATAAAATATCAACGTAAATTAATAAATTCAATCTCTATTGAAATGGATTTGATGGAAACATGTAAATCAAAATTTAGCACAATTTTATCAGATCGAGTTCATCCTATTTGAACCCATATTGAGAATGGGCTTCAAGGTTCTCATTCTAGAATGGGCCACATTCTTTGTCAACGTTTTAAGTTGTATTTGGTATGAATTCTTGGATGATGAAATTAGTTGTTTTTATCATCCCATAATGCAAAATCGACCTGGTGCCTGTTTTAAACTTGGTTGTTTCTTGAAGTTGTACTCGTAGTAGACATCATTCTCATAGTTTTAGAATGCATTCTAAGATCGCTTTCCAAACGCAGCCTAAAACAAGCCGCATTTTAGGCTTTTTAGCCCTCTCCCCAAAAATAAATAAATAAAAGAAAGAGCTAGTCTTCTAACAATGAATGTGCAACAAAACAATTATCTCTACTAATAAACAGATTACTTCAATTTAATTGATTATAATGCAAACTACCAATTTTTTAATGGATACCTTCAAACTACCGATTTTAATAAAATATTGGATTTTTAATATAACAGGATTCTTAAAAGAAAAATCATATCCCATGTTGATTCTTAAGAGACAAGCTAACGATCATTGACGATGACGAGATTATAGTAGGCCACGCGCACTTGTATCATGTATGACGATGACGAGATTTTTTTTTTTTTTTTTTTTTTTTTTAACGATGATTGCGGTTTGAGTTAGTTCTCAATATTTTTAAATTTTGATCTGGAAGACAATATGTACCACTAGTTCTAGAATGGATGCTTTCTTTATGATGATCAAGAGTACACCCAAAAGGTTCATATCAGATCAGGAAAATAGAGTGATATATATGTTAGAGATTTAAGGCTACACCAATATAGAAGACCATCCCTAATCGCCTTGAATTTTTATCCTCTTCTGTTACAGCACAGTGCTGTAATGCATCGTGCGACGGCTGCAGAGGCCATGTGCACCATGTGGGGTCCACTGTGTCACATGACCTCTGCAACGCCGTACGATGCAGTACAGCACCGTGCTGTAACAGGAGAGGATAACGACAACTTCCATCGAAGATGCAAAAAAAAAGTCTCCGCCACTATAAAGGGGATCTTGTCATAACACCCCCGCCACCAAGACATGAGTCAACCTTCCAAGTACCATCTGAAAAAAAGAAAAAAAAAATGTTCAAATGGGAAGAAAATTGGAGAGAAAGAAAAGTTCAAGGTAATGGGAACATCAAGGTTTTTAATCTTGTACCTATAAAAACCCAACGTGCCCTCCTCAACAGAATGATTGAAAGCCTAGCCTAGAATAGAATAAAAAAGAGAAAGGTTAGAATGCCAAAAAACTAAAGAATTCCTCGATTTCCAAACTTGCGAAAGCAACAAGGCTCATCTTGTTGTCAAGGGATTTCACCAACAATAGGGTATTGACTACACAGATACATTTAGATTTGTAGTCAAATCCACTACTATCAGGACAATCTTATCTCTTGCAGTGTCTCAAGGGTGATCCATAAGGCAATTAGATGTTCATAATGCATTTCAATATCCATGGTGTTCTTAATGAAGAAGTTTACATGGCTTAGCCACTTGGGTTTGAAAATCCCTCCAATTAAGCCACTTTATTCTTACAAGATGCATCGGTCTTTCTATGGGCTCAAGCAAACTCTTCGAACTTGTTTACATTGTTCGTCACAATTTCTTCTTCAGTTTGGTTTTAGTGCATCTCAGAGAGATCCATCTCGTTTTTTTTTTTATTGGCAAGGTATGGATACTATTTAGGGAAAATTACATGATTAGCTACTTTTGGGTTTTCATTTACAAAACTGTCCACTCTATGTTTGAGTTAACAAAAATAGACAAAAATAAGTTAAGGTTTACAAAACTAGACAAAATAGTGTCTCTCGGTCTCTCCCTCCCTCCATCACTTATTTTTTTAGATATTTTTACCCCTGCCATTGCCTTCTTGCCCAAGAATTCTAGGTAATCACAGGAAAGGGAAGGGAGGGGCAGGTTTAGGGTAGCAGAGAATGGCAGTGGCAGGGACAGGAGTGGGGTTGCAGGGAACGGAGGATGCCTGGGCGAGAAGGCAATGACAAAAGTAGAAATATCTAAAAAAGTAATTTTGGGAGGGAAAGGCACTATTTTGTCCAGTTTTATAAACCTTAACTTGTTTTTGTCTATTTTTGTTAACTCAAACATAGAGTGGACAGTTTTGTAAATGAAAACCCAAAAGTAGCTAATCATGTAATTTTCCCTACTATTTATGTATTGGTTTCCATGGATGATATACTCATCACTAGTAATGATCCCAGTCAGATGACCTCATTGCTCCACCAACTTCCAGGATGATGGCTGCAGTAGTAGAGTGGCCTATTATGATAAGTTTGGAAAATTAAACCCAAAGCTATAGCTTCCTCTTCTTCAATTTGATCGATGTTGTGATTGCCACCCTTGGACTCTTTGATCAGTTGAGCAAGTCTTCTTGCCCCCGAAAATGGAGAACCTCAAGCAAGCACATACAAGTGTGTGTGTGTGTGTGTGAGAGAGAGAGAGAGAGAGAGAGATGGGGGGGTCATGCAGTAAAGCTTGACTGATGACTCGACTACATAGATATAAGTCAGCTGCCATGTGGCAGCTATAGAGCTCACATCACACCATCCCCAAACCAACGGAGTGGGAGAATATTATTGAGTGACCTTTGGGTTTCTGCTTCAATCTCTTTTCTTTACTTTTTCCTAAAATGAAGAAAAAAAAAAGAGTACTAAAGTGATTGAGCCCAGCTCATCTTCTTTCATACGAAATATAAGATTCTTCTGTGTTTTGCTATATTTTCAATAATTGGTCTAGTTTTTTTATCCCTATGAACATACTATTAGGTTTTTCAATTCCTAGTTCAAATTGCATCATAATCTGTGATGAGAGTTTTGTAACAGATAATGATGAAGTTGGATGGACATCAGATATTGTCATTGATAAAAATTTTGTAGGTATCACTCTCAATTATGAATTTACAAGGACCACACAAGAGTCGAAGGCAATGGGTTGGAATCAAAGTTAACAAAAACGGGAACGACAAAAAAAAAATAGAATCTTACGGTATGGGTTTTAAATGGTAAAAAATTACAAACGGACGGTCAATATTAATAAAACGGTTAAAGAAACAGAGAACGGTAAAAAATGGAAAATGGACGGTATGGGTTTTAAACAGTTATATTTCAAAAAAAGGAAACCAAAGAAACGACACTATTCTCATATAAATTGAGGAATTTTTATTTGCAATATATACTTCTAATTTTGATGTCCGTGTATTGAACTTGAGTTAAAGGTAATATCATGAGAAATGTAACCCTTCGAGTCATCTTTACTTCGGTGAAAGAATCAGGTTGATCAGAGTTCGGGAGAGAGAGATATGGTCAGTTAAGTAAACCATTATTCAACAAGTCCAAGGTCTTAAAAAATGCCAAAAAAAGGGGAATGTGTTTTAAACGTGTTTTAAACGCATTTAAAATGGGAATGCTTGCCGTTTGCCTTTTTTTTTTTTCCCGTATGTTTGGAAACGTACTTAAAAACATGTTTAAAAACGGTAAAAAATGAAAACGCGTTTTTGCTAACAGAGTTTGAATGCTCGAAGGACTATAAAAAGCAAGACATTTAGCATTTCAACCGCCACCATCTGGACTGACTACCATAGTACGGTTGATCTACTGGAAGGAAATATGGATCGATGGCCATGGGAGATTTTCACCTATTTGATGGACATTAAATGTTGTATGATCAAGTTTAAAGATATAACTATTGTTAAACAAGATCATATGTGTTGCGGCTGGAAAGTCTCCTGGTGACGTGTACAACCTACAAGGGGAGAAAGGACAATGAAGAGGCTCGGAGAGGACTCCGAGGGGGGACTCTCCGATGCCAAAGTCAGTCCGACGCACAGAATATTTGTCAGAGAAGGGGTATGAAGAGGAGTAAGTGAGTGAGCTTGAGAATGTCGTACTTGGGTCCCACCCCCCTGTCTTTTTATGCTTGGCACGGTTATCAAGGCGGTTGGTAGTTTCCCAGTCTCCCACCTTCTGACACATGCCATAGTGGGGTTGGTTACTTGCCTCAATGAGGGGAACGACTCTTTGGTTTGTGCTCTGAGTGGTTGCTTGCCCCCCAAACCAAGCTCGGATACATGTGCATGATCCGTCTCGTCGGCTACCCGTTAGGATCCTGCCATGTGTCGACCGCTTGTTGGTCAAATGTTTTTGGGTGTATCAGATGCCCCCCACTTCGCGGGGCGCTATAGGGGCTCCGGGGAGTGAGCCTCTTTTGTTTTTTTTTCCTGGCCTGGCAGATCTACTCGGCTGGTCCTGCTCGGTTGGGCATTTGGCCATGCGGGTCTACGTGGCTGGGTGCCTGGCTGGGCAGGACTGCTCGACGGGGTCTGCTTTGTTGGGCGCCTAGCCGTGTGGGTCTGCGCGGCTGGGTGCTTGGCTGGGCAGGCCTAAGAGGCGGGGTCTGCTCGGTTGGGCGCTTGGCCATGCGGCTCTACGAGGTTGGATGCCTGGCTGGGCAGGCTTAAGCGGCGGACCTGCTCGGTTGGGCGCCTGGCCGTGTGGGTCTGTGAGGCTGGGTGCTTGGCTGGGCAGGCCTGTGTGGCGGGGTCTGCTCGGTTGGGCACCTAGCCGTGCGGATCTGCTCAGCTGGGTGCCAAGCTGGGCAGGCCTGTGCGGCGGGGTCTGCTAGGTTGGGCGCCTGGTCGTGTGGGTCTGCGCGACTGGGTCTGCTCAATTGGGTGCTTGGCTGCATGGCTCTGCGCGGTTGGGTGCCTGGCTGGGCAGGCTTGCGCGGCGGGCCTGCTCGGTTGGGTGTCTGGCTGCGTGGCAATACGCGGCTGGGTGCCTTGCTAGGGCAGGCCTGCACGGAGGGGCTGCTCGGTTGGGCGCCTGGCTGCATGACTCTGTGCGACTGGGTGCCTGGAAAGTCTGTTGCAGCCGGAAAGTCTCCTAGTGACGTGTACGACCTGCAAGGGGAGAAAGGACAAAGAAGAGGCCCAGAGTGGACTCCGAGGGGGGACCCAGATACGACATTCTCAAGCTCACTCACTTACTCCTCTCCGTACCCCTTCTCTAACAAATATTCTGTGCGTCGGACTGACTTTGGTATCGTAGAGTCCCCCCTTGGAGTCCACTCCGGGCCTCTTTTTTGTCCTTTCTCCCCTTGCAGGTCGTACACGTCACCAAGAGACTTTCCGGCCGCAACAGTATGTATATTTTGATAGCACACCATCTAGCCAATAGTGCCAAAATGGAGAAAGTTATTATGCATGTGGATGATAATGAATCTTCTTTTCTTTCTCATTACTGGTATTTTCTTTTATTCTTGTCAAAATATTTCAATATTTAGTAATTGGCTATGAGGTGTTCGATGAAATGCTTAAGCATTCTACAATAAAGAATACATTTTGATCAAATATGAGAATACATACCATACACAACCTAAATAACGATATATTGGGTAGATAATTGAGAAAACCCAATTTTAAGTATAGGTGTGTCTGTTTGTAACCAAGGTCACAAATAGAATTTATAATTGGACTTTGTTTGTCCCAAAACGTAATATATTTTTACTTGAATTAAGTGTCGCATAAAGTAATCTTACACTTACATGTTAAACATTTTTTTTTTCTAGTTTTCATCTTTCCCAATTCCATTGCCGTTGGATGATCTTTCTATTCTTCTTTGACATCTTTGGAATCTGTTGTTTGGGTAAGCCAAAGACAGGGGAAGAGAGAGAGAGAAAGAGAGAGAGAGTGTTAGGGATTTTTTTCATGCAAATTATTTGACATCTTGAAGGCCTGAAGGGTATCAATAAGAATCTTTAACATAATCTTCCTTGTCCTCGACTCCTTGCTTACCCTTCGATTTCATTAATAATTTTCTCTATTCTTCTCATACCATCTTTATTGTAGTTATTACTTGTACTATGTAATAAGTAAACACAAATATATGGCATCTTGAAGGGTATCAATAAGAAAATTAATCTCTTTAATATAAGCTTCCTTGTCCTCGACCCCTTGCATACCCTTCGATTTCATTAATATTTTTCCCTATTCTTCTTATACTATCTTCTATTGTAGCTATTACTTGTACCATGTAATAAGTAAACACAAATTATTTGACACTTTGAAGGGTATCAATAAGAATCTCTTTAATATAATCTTCCTTGTCCTCGACTCGTTGCTTACCCTTCGATTTCATTAATATTTTTCTCTATTCTTCTCATACCATCTCTTATTGTAGCAATTACTTTTGCTATGTAATAATAAGTAATTAAAAAATATCTCCAACGGATAGAGTTATGAATAGTTATAAGATCTACCATTGAGCCAAATTAATATTTAGAGGGTTGATCAGATGATATTTTCACTAAAATGTATATTGATTTTCAGAAAACTATATTAACATAGAATTCAAATTAAAATAAAATAAAATAAAAGACTCTGAGACAATTTTCCTCAAGTCACGTTGAAGGAGGAATTCCTTCACCAAACTAGGCATATGAGTGGTGGCATCAACATTGCTTTACCACATAACAAAACTTACACACCACCAACCTTCATCAGAGTCCGGATCAGCTACCCACATGGGTACAGGTGGGGACAGATCTAACCCCTTCATGGGGCATGGGTCCCAGACCTTAGAGGCGGGTCCCACACCCCATGGAGGGTTCAGATCTGTCCCCACCCGTCCTCATGTGGGTAGCAAATCTGAACTCCATTCATCACCCCAAAAATCTCAATAAGAAAAATAAAAAAAAAGATCGGTGTCCTCTATGAGGGAGCGTGAGATCTAGCCACGCATGGGGGCTAATGAGAGTGTGCTGACATCATTGGGGGGGGGGGGGATTTCTGCTTTTCATGGGTGATCTATCGGTCATTTTGCCCCCTTCTATGTTTGGGCGTCTGTGGTACACTCCCCTGCAAAGAATTTTCTTCCTAAAAAAAATTGAAATAGTAGTAAAATGCAACATCTCTCCCTACTTCCCCGCCAACCAAATATCGAATTTGGATCGTCTACAACACAACTGCCCGTCCTGCCCTAGTAAATATGCGTATTATACATGTATTATACGCGTATCCAAACGTATGAATGAAAAAAACTCCGTATTACATATAATACTTTAGAGTCGGTAAAATACATGCATTTTAAGAGTCGATGTATAATACTCGAATAAAACGCGTATAATACATTTACATATATATATATATATATAAAAAAAAACTAAAACTATCTTAACCGTTAAACTAATTCTAATACTAACCGTTAGATTAAAAAAAAGCCTAAGCTCTACCACGTACCAAACCCTCGTCTCTTCTCCAGCGGCTGGTTCTGGTTCTCCATTCCTCTTTGTCTCTTCTTCTTCTTGCGTTCTACCGGCGATTGCAGCGGTGCTTCTTGCGTTCGTCAAGTCGCCGATTGTAGCGGCAATTCCTTACGGTATTTTCCTGATTAGCTCGTAGTGTTTTAGAACCTTTGTCTTTTGATTTAGTTTTTTAAGATTTGATTTATGCTCTTCTCTTCTCTTCTCTTCTCTAAGCTTCAGAAGAAGAAAAAGACTATTTGTTTTGTTTTGTTTTATTTTCAAACTTGTAGTTTCTGGTTTTCTGACTAGGTCAAAAGCTGTTGTAGTCTAATAGATGGAAGAGAATTTTTTTTTCTTGACTTATTTTTTCATTTATTTTTATTTGTTATAGACAATATTTTCTACACTTCATGATCACACGGTGTGATTCACACCACAATCCTTTTCAAATTTTCAAATCTAAAAGAGTAAATTAAGAAATGGGAAAAAAAATGTAACTGTTACATGAAAGTAATAAGATGGTGATAGTGATGGTAGTGGTGGTGGTGTCTCTGTTGCAATGGTAACGGTGGTTCATGACCTATTGTTTTTTCAGACAACCATCACTTTTCCGTATTTGGGGGTTGTTTGCCCACCTCATCCTCTTTCTTTTTCCTTTTCATTTTTATAAAAGTTCTTCTTAATTGTAAGTAGTAAATTTTATTAGTTTTTGGGTGATTTGTTAATAACCATCTATCTCCCTTTACCTCATACCCATTTAGCCATTTCTTCCTTCCTTTCACACAGGACCTTTCCTTAGCTCTCCTTCCATTTGTCATCGGTTGCCATTTGCCACCAACAGCTCCCCTTCTGTCTCTCTCATCTCTATTGTTTTAACAGGGATATAAGTAATATTCATTTCAATCATCCCTTTTGATTGATCATTTTAAACCCTACAATAAAGAATATAATGAATCTAGGCTTGCTAACCAATCAAACTATATATTTAGGCACATCAGTAAATACTATTATTATTTTTATTAGGTGTACATGTCTGTTGCATAGTGAATATATGCCCGTATTTTTACTCTCGGATTTTTACAGAACAGTCGTATTATACACGCATTAAACACGTATCATATTATTGCCGTAGCGTATTATTGCGACGGATTTTTTTAAAAGTATTATTGCCGTATAGTTCGTTTGACTGTCGTACGTATCCGTTCTCGTATTAATGCCGTTCCCAAACTTACTAACTATGGTCCTGCCTATGCTGCGTAGATACAGGGCCGTGTGCAAAGACCACCTTACCCTTGCCCAAGCACCTTGCCCAAGTAGGGGTAACGTGATCTTTGCACACGTCCCTATATTTGCGCAGCATAGACAGGATGGGCAACTGCGCCGTAGACGATCTGCATCCCCAAATACCTAGAATAAGCATGAGTATCCTCTTTCATGAAAAAACCTTTGTAATGGTTCGTAGAAATTAATAAATTTTGGATTGCTTAGACAATTCGGCTACAATTTTCACCTTCCCATAACGTGTTGACATTTTAATGGGTTTCACTTTAACCATCACCATAATAATTATTCCTTTAAAACAATTTCAATTGAGATTAGGTCATCATAAGTTAGGAGTCACAATCTTCTATGATTTATGAAGTAAACTATTCTGGAAGTAAACCACAAAAAGGCTTTTCCCAGAATGATCAGGGTATATCCCTTCCTTTTTCTAAAAAAATATATGCAAATCGGACTTGGATCTTGTGCAGCTATGGCGGGGGCTGCACTGTACAGCACTAAAACCCACCCTGAATACAGGGGGGAGGTGGTCATTTCACATGTAGGGCCCAGGTGGGATCCACCTATGAAATGACTACCTTACCCCTATTTTTCTTGTCGTTTAGTGATACTGCACAGGTGCAGCTCTCGCCACGGCGGGATAAGATCCTTTTCCATGCAAATCTCACAGAATCTGTGAGCTTCATAAGCTTCACAATTCTTATCAAAAAAAAATTCATAAGCCTCACAATCCAATCACTTGTTAGAAAAATAAAGTTTTTTTTTTTTTTTTTTTTTGATAGAAAAAAAGATTGACATCGTCACCAAGCCCTGAAGAGGGTTGACCCTTTGTCTCTCCCCACCTAGACACTACTAATAGGCAAGAAACACAACATTCCATTCCACCCCACCCCACAGATCTAGAATCACAATTACTTGATTAGTTTAAAGAGACGACTTATGACAGTTGGAGTGGCCCCTAGGTTTTCTAGTTCAAATCGTGACACGCGCACAACACAAGAAAGGGGCCAAAAGATTAAGGGTTTTGGGATTGGTGCCAGTTGCCGATAAAGCTCGTGAGTCATGGATTCACTACCAGTAAGATGCTGCACTCGCTGGTGCGCGCTGGAGAGGAGTTTTTTCCTTCCGTAATTTACTGGAGTAGCCAAAATGTTTGGGGATTCATGTTGAAATGCATTGATGTTAACTTTGGCTATTCTCAATCTCAAAAGAAAGGAAGGATTCCAAATCTG
Source organism: Telopea speciosissima (assembly GCF_018873765.1). Classification (NCBI taxonomy): domain Eukaryota; kingdom Viridiplantae; phylum Streptophyta; class Magnoliopsida; order Proteales; family Proteaceae; genus Telopea; species Telopea speciosissima. The sequence goes on along the minus strand of NC_057916.1, from coordinate 68,156,385 downwards.
TGTACCAAGTGCACCAGGCTCCCGCCATTTCAAGATCTTAGAAGGATCATAATGTATGCAGTTTTACGCTTCTTTTTCGCAAAGAGACTGTTTCCACCAAGGGCCGCTTCTTACTGCTTTCTGCGCCACAGTGAACTTAAAATTAGGTTTTATTTCCACATCAAAGAAGAATGATTTCCGACATAAAATGCTATACTCAACAACAACAAAACAAACGGACTCTTGGGGTCTTGGGAATTGGACTTGACGCACACTATTCCAAATCTGCAACTAACATCCATTAGGTGATAATTAATCAGTTAAACAATGCTAATAATAATTATCTTATATATGAAAATAACAATGCTAATAATTATAAGGCCAAAGTTTTTTTGATCGGCAGATTAGGCAAAAGGATCCTTAGCCTCACAACACCTGATTCCACCACATAGAAGGATCAAATGGTAAATCTAAGCATTGGATATTTATGTTACCATCTCATATCAGTCATGAGTGCTCATTCCATATCAGCCACGAAAGGGATTTAGCAGCATCGAACTCCTCTCCAATGAGGAATCCGCTCAATGAGTGTCTAATGAGGCATTCGATGGTTGAGCTATGTTGGCACACATCTCGATGCACTCCCTCGGTGGTGGGCTCATTGGAGAGAAGCCAGATTCATTTTAGTGAGGATTGATATGGTTTTGGGTTTCTTCACCTAATAAGCCGACCTATAAGGTTGAAGTCTCTTAGAATTCATATGAAGAAGAAATGATCTAGATATATACCACATGCCAAATTTTATATCCGTATTCATTCAATTATGTCTCATCTAGGAAAAATATCCCCTGTGATTCCTTGCCCAGTACAATTCCCTAATGCCTCTAATAAGAGGGGGTGGACCCCACCCGGGTAATGTGTTCGGGTAGGGGTAGAATGGTCATTTTCACCCCCTATGCAAAGAATTACAGGAATTGTACCATGCAAAGAATCACAGGGGATAAAGATCTACTTCATCTAATGTTATGCACCTTTTTAAGTAAGGGTGTCAAACAGTGCGATTCTGGTTATTCGGTTCGGTTGCAGTGCGATTTACATTTTGATAAGGTGAAATCAAAGCCGAACCGAATAGGAATCAGTCAAAATCAGAATCGTTTTGCATACGGTCCGATTTTATCAATTCTATTCGGTTTTCGTTATCCGATTCACAACCGGTTTACATGCGGTTGGTGTAGTGTTGTTTTGGGAAACAGTAATGAAGACAACCTTGGTTTTCTTTGCCTTTATATTCCCGTGTTTCCTCATTCTCTCTCGGCCTCCCTCACTCATCATATTTCCATGTCTATGTGATAAAAATAAAAAACTTATCATCTTCACCCGTCTTTTTCCTTTTCTATTCTTTATTTTTTCATTTTTTTTTTCTTCACTCACATGATGAGCAAATTATTTCTTTTATTAAAAAATAGGATTTTGTTAATCCATTTTAACATCATCCATAATTTTCAATTCATACTTGAACTATATAATATACAGTTAACCCATGGCATTTTATTTATTTTATGCTTCAATTTGATACGATAATTATATTTATTAAATTAATTATATGTTATTAATTAATCCAATTGATGCATGGGTTAGTATTAAAGTAAGAGGTATCGATTTCTAATCGATTTTTTCGGTTTCTTATTCGATTTAGAATTGCGGTTTTGCGGTGAAAGTCAAAACCGAACCGAAAAAAGAACCTATAAAATCAAAACCGAATCATTTTTCTGCGTGCGATTCGATTCGATCATAAGTGGTCGGTTCCGATATTCGATTTCGATTTTATTTTAACATCCTTACTTTTAAGTGCAATGGGCGGTGCATCAGACTTGACTTGAGAGGATAAAGATCGTCTCACATATGTTCATGCACCCCGGGCTCTTTCATTTATTTCAAATTCCTAGATTTTGTTTTTTTGGTATGAACTGAAGTCTTTTTTAGGTTTTTTTTGGTAGAATAAGACCTGAAGTCCTCTTTAAGAGAAGCTTGACATATGAACAAAGGGACCCACACTATTAAATACAGAAATTGGAAGGATATTTGAGATTGGCGGTGGGAGAACGATCAAATACGAAAAAAATGGAGGGATATTCGGAGAATGGTTAATGGGTTAACGACCACGACACGACATAGCTGTCTTTGAAATTTCTGCGGCCGTTTTGTTTTTTGGGACCTTCTCCTTCTCCTTCTCCTTCTCACTGACAAGGAAATTGCTGCTCTCTTCTTTTGAGACTTTGATTGATTGAGAAAACAGAGACTTTAGTTTCTCTTTTATCAGATGGTTTCTGCAAGAGCACCACCAGTTTTGAAGCTCTAATAAGCTGTAAGTAATGGTTGTAGTTTTGTGCTTGTTTTCTTCTCAAGAGTAGCTTTAAACCTTTTATATGGAATTGAATGTTTTTGTTTCATGACAATCATTTCTTGTATTAGACTTGTAAAGAATGACTTTGTCCTTTCTGGGTGGTTTTATCTCTATACTGGAAAGGAAGTTGTCCTCTTCTTCTACTCTGTTTTTGTTATGTTTTCTGTTCTGTACTTCTATTCCTGGCAATGGCAGAAGACCCATTTGATTTTGCTTCTTCTTTGGTTGGTCATGGCTGGGATTCCTGTTTGAGATAGTATAAGCCTATAAGACTTCAAACCATCCATTCTTTCTCAGCTTTAATGATTTCATTTGTTTTGATTCTTTCTACTTCTTTCCATTCCATTTGTCATAAGGCTCATAGGAGATACTTTGTGAGATTCTCCCCTTAAATATGTGGACAGAGATGTAGATTATGTTTATTACTTATTTTTTAAGTATGTGAATTTTGTTTTGGATTCTGAGTAAATTCTTTCCCCCATTCCCTCCATTCCCTTACCCCCTTTTTATAGAGAACTGGACCAATGATGGAAAAAAGGGAGATTCTTGAAGCAGAGGACAGTCTTGTATTGCCACCTCCTCCTCCTTTAACTGTTGCAGTGGCTATCAGTGGTAGTAAACAAAGTAAATGGATTCTCAGATGGGCACTGGAGAAGTTCATTCCGGAAGGGAGAATTTTATTCAAACTGTTGCATGTTCGTCCAAAAGTTACTGTGATCCCTACTCCTTGTAAGTGATATTCTTCATAGTAATAATTCTCCATAAAAAATAAGATATCAAAATTTTCTGTTCAATCTCTACACTCAGTTTGAAAAAAAATTGTTGAAACTAGAAGATTAATAAAGAGGAAGAAGATTACCAAAAAAAAAAAAAAAAAAGAGAACTTGTGGAAACAGTAACAAGTTGACTTAGGTTTCATCACTGAAAAGGCATGTTGGGTAACAAAGTCTGTACTGCACACTGAACTTTCAGCCTGAAAACACTCAAACACAAAGATGTTGTATGTGGCAAAGATTTACAGTGCAATAAGAAGACTTGCATAAATTACCTATAATCCAATTGCATATAAACTGTGAGAAGAATCCTCTTACGAATGGATGAAACGAATATTGCAGCATAATAATTTGGGATTAAGAGACGGGTATGCTATCTATAGTGATTTGGTAACATTACCTTTTCTTTTTTCCCCTTTTTTCAGAACTTCCCTTACCTTGTTAAGGGCAATAATATATCCCATCTGTTAAAGGGTTTTGTGTGTGTGTGTAGTAGCCAACCATAAAGTTAAAAAGAAGCTGCCCAGGATCCTGTTTCCATGTAGGTGCTCACACTGTTCTGTTTCCAATCTCAAAGAGTAGGAAATCTACCAACATGCAGTGTATTGTTAGGAGATCTAAAATTGAAGTATGGCTTGGTTTCTTATCCTTAATACTTTTAATTTGCTTCTACTGTTAGGCAATCACATCTAATTGTGACCAGAGATCAGATATTAATACAACAAACACAAGTCCTAGTCTTGAAAAGTTCTCAAAGAATAAGACAATTAAATTCAAATTACTTATTTCTTGTGGGAATTTGGCAGTGGGAACCCTACTTCTTTCTCAAGTACGAGAAGATTTAGCTGCTGAATATAAAAAGGTAGTGGAAAGACAAACAAGTGAGCTGCTTCTTCCCTACAAGCAATTGTGTGCTAGAAGAAAGGTTGAAATCTCTCTCTCTCTCTCTCTCTCTCTCTCCACAGGAAGAATGATAAATGTGTAAATTTACTCTTTTTTGGTCATGCTTATAGGTGCAAGTAGATGTCATGGTGATTGAAGCAGATGATGTCGCATGTGCAGTTTCAGAAGTAGTTTCCAAGTTCACAATCAGCAAGCTTGTCATAGGAGCATCCCTTGGCTTGTTCTCAAGGTAACAACACAGGACTTGTTTGTTAGAAAATTGGCCCTATTTTATGGACTAAGCAACACTGAAGATGATTATCTCTGTATAGGTTTTTTTTTATTTATTTTAAATAAGATATCTTCATTACCTTATATTTCTGAGCCACATTATTGAGCCCTCCAGTCTAGAGTCATTCCTCTTACTTGTTTGATCTCGTCACAAGAAAAGAAAAATATTTCATAATTTGCTTCATGAGAGCTGCCTAGCCATTTTCATGTTTTGTAGCAGAGGATGTTAGAGATTAATATTGGTACCTGTAAATTCTTTTTATTGTCAAAGCTGGTAAATAATAACTTTTGGTGCCTCTTTAGGTTTAACTGTATAAGTCTTTTGGTGAATCATAATCATATCCATCTTTACATAATATTAGTTACACTTGTGTTATTTTAGTATCACCCTATCGCATCATTATTTTGATCTCTCTCTCTTCTCCTTAGTCTACATATTTTGCTCATAATTGTAAATATTAAAATTTTTGTTTTTTTTTTTTTGGAGGGGGGTGGGGGGGGGGGGAGGATTAAGGAAATTTTGTTAGGCTAAAGGGTAAATATGGAAGAATTGGGCAATGGAGATTACAATTCATTTTACTTCTTGTCCAGTATATCTTCACAGAACTAACACAAAAGATGTTGCTTGCTATCACTGTCTAGAGAAGTTAAATGAAAGAATTATTTATAGATCATATGTTGAAATAGAAAGCATGCAAATATCCACTTTTGGTGGTTTTTGTGACAAGATGACATAATTAGCATCCCCACTTATACTTAAGGAGAGAATTATCCAGTCTAGGGTTTATGTTAGGGCTATTTTTGTATGTTGTCAATTACCAAATTTTCTTTACCCTAGTTCTCTTTACAACTAAATGTCTTTAAACAGTATTTGCTAATGGTATAAAAATGGGCTAGGGACGTATGATGGCTTTCATTCCTTAATTCTTGATTTCACCCTTTACTTTCGTGCTTCTGTTCCCTTTGTCTTTCTAATTGACCACTGACCCATCACGACATCTTATCTGTGATGGTTCTATATGCCGTATTCTCTCAATTTCATGATTTTCTGTCTTCATGAATCTATTTATTAATGAAAAAAATGTTTACAGGAAACTTAAGGGTCATACTTCATCCTCAAGAATCTCGGAATGCACTCCCAGATTTTGTACAGTCTACGTTGTATCAAAAGGAAATTTGGCATTTGTGCGTCCATCAACTTCAGTGGCAAACATGGGTACCAAAAGTGAAATCAGTGATACAAGTGAATCTGACAACAGTTCAAGTTATGCTTCCAGCTTACTGACAAGTATCTATCTCTCCCACTTAATGTCTTCATATTGGATAACCAGATATAATTTTGTTAGTTATCATTATACATATATACATGTATCTATATACTTGGTATCTATTCATAATGCATGTCAATTGTCTGTGTTGTAGCTACCAGAATGTGTTCTGCTTTTCATCCCCATCACATTTGAAGCCTTAACATCCACCATCCTTTCATTTGGTTATAAATTGTGTTCGGACCCCCTCATACATCTCCTTGGTTTGTTTATAACTTTATATATAGATGATTAGGTCCATAACATAGTTTGAAGGAAGGTACACTTTTTTCCCCCCTAGGATGTTTATGAGGCAATTTTCCTGTTTCCTGTGTCATCCAAGTCACCGTAAAGGAGTTGCAGAATTACAGTGTTCCAGAATATTTGTAGTGGTAAATTCATCATTAACAATCTCTTGGCTTTACTTGCTGTTATAAATGAGGAGTATTTATTCAGTTATGAAGATATAGCCCCTCTGGTTCCTTCTGAAATATAAGATAACACGCATTATTGCCTTCTGAAATCTAAGATAACACACATTAGCTTTTGTTCAAAGTTATAAACAACTTGTCGAAGTTGATTTGTGTTTAAGAATGCTGACTTTGTTACCAAGCTGCAAAGAATGGAAGAATAAATGTTAAGTTGATTTAATGTAGTGGTGAAAACTTGCTTTAGCATTTCTCTGCTCTTTTTATATTTGGCATGGGAAGACCCAGGCTTTACAGTTTCATGTTCTCATTCCTGTCTTCCTTTTCTACAAAATCAGAGGTTTCAAGCCTTTTCAACTATTAAACAGATCAAACTCTGTACAGGATCAACTCTAAACTATTCTAGAGGTTCATCTCTGGATACTAATGATGTGGAGGACATTATGAGTTCATATTCGAATGACAGAGACATCAGAAATGATGGAAGTATATTTTCTAGGAATGAAAGCTTTCGGATAGATAATGGCTCACAGCTTTCTGCTTGTGCATCCACCTCAGAAGCTCGAACAGATTTTTATTCATCAGGAGCCCAGGTAATTTTATTCTATGTATAAAATTCTTTGCAATAATATTCACCAGAGAAGACATTAAGAAAAAGTAGGCCTTATCTTTCTGACCCAGCTTATCAATGAGAACATCAGAAAACTTGAACACAGGTGTATGAAACTGATTAATGGGATAATCATAACCAGCTCGCTTTCTTCTTCTTGCATTTATAATCAAAGTTCAATAAAAAAATTTCTTATCTATTTGCAGGTTGATATTAATTTTGAGTTAGAAAGGCTGAGAATTGAACTCAGACATCTTAAGGGAATGTATGCAGTGGCTCAAAATGAGAAAATTGATGCTTCTCGAAAGGTAAGTTCAGGTCCCTATGGTGAAAGAACTGATAGGAAGGAAGTTTGAATCCTTAGAAATTTATATAAAGAATGAGTAAGAATCAGTCATAAGTCTTACGTATAATTATGCTCTTGTTTATGATTTGTATCAGCTAAATGACCTTAGTAAACGCCAGATGGAAGAAGTAGTTAAGCTCAAGGAGATCACCTCCATGGAGGAGGAAACTAAAGAATTGGCAAGACAAGAGAAAGAGAAACATGAAGCAGCAAGGAAGGAAGCTGAATACATAAAGAAATGTGCTGAAAGAGAAGCTTTAAAAAAGAAGCAAGTTGAGATTAAAGCCAACCGCGATGTGAGAGAGAAGAAAAAGCTTGAGAAAGCCCTTATAACTCCTGTTCAGTCATATGCGATTTTCACATGGGAAGAGATCGTATCAGCAACATCATCATTCTCTGATAATTTGAGGATTGGAATGGGAGCATATGGTACTGTTTACAAGTGTAGTTTGAATTATACGACAGCAGCTGTGAAAGTCCTTCACTCCAAAGAGAGTCAGTGGACCAAGCAATTCGAACAAGAGGTAGTGAAATTCTTCTCAGAAAACCCCAAATTGACCTATTTCTTCTATTATAATCATATGATGTTTCATTTTGTCTCACACCGTCATGTCTGTTAGAGTTGCAGATTCAATGATCATCCAAGTTTAAATGAACAGTCAATGTTTTAACTGTTAAGTAGAGTAGTAAAGCTTTGAGTGGTGAATCGATTCCAATCAAATTTGAATCATCTAAGATAATATGATTCCAATATAAGGTTGTCAAGAAAAGGCATGAACTAAATCCCCAGATATCTAAATTAGGGAAATTAGAACAACTTGAGAAGCAATCAATGTATTCTTTCTTAAAGAGAAGTCCATAGCAAGGATATGACATGGCACTCATAATCTAGATAAAAGTTTTCCATTCCTTTACTCGACATATTACAGCTCTAATCATAAGATTCAAGATTCAAACTATAAATTATAGTTCCAAGACTTAACATCAGAGGATTATTGAAAGCGATTCATGGACTCGAATTATTTAGGTTTTTGAGGGCTTTACCTTTAGTGTCTTTACTTTATTCTGCACTGAGATGTCCTCTTTAAGCATTTTGATTGGATAATACATTCATGTATTTTTGTTTATCTGCTTTCAGCTTGAAATCTTGAGCAAAATCCGTCATCCCCATTTGCTTCTTCTTCTTGGTGCTTGTCCTGATCACAGCTGCCTAGTTTATGAGTACATGGAGAATGGGAGCCTGGATGAGAGGTTGCTTCGAAACGATGATACACCCCCCATCCCATGGTTCGAACGGTACCGAATAGCTTGGGAAGTAGCCTCTGCCTTGACTTTCCTACATAACTCAAAACCAAAACCAATTATTCATTGTGATATGAAACCAGCAAACATCTTGCTTGATCATAACTTTGTTAGCAAGATTGGTGATGTAGGCCTTTCCATGTTGCTTCCTTCAGACCATTCTTCAGTAGCTACCATGTACAGAGATACAGGCCTTGTTGGGACTCTTTGCTACATAGACCCTGAATATCAACGGACTGGGTTGATCTCACCCAAATCTGATGTTTATGCATTTGGAATGGTGATCTTGCAGTTGCTAACAGCCAAACCTGCGATTGCACTAACTGGCATAGTGGAAGAAGCTATAGAAACTGGTCACTTGATGGACATTTTAGATTCGGAGGCTGGGGAGTGGCCAATTGAAGAAACACGAGAATTAGTTGTGTTGGGATTGAGATGTGCAGAACTACAACGTATTGATAGACCTGATTTGAAGACACAAGTCCTTCCAGTTTTGGAGAAATTGAAAGGGATTGCTGATAAGGCCAGAGATATGGCACCAACTTTCAGATCATCCCCACCACAACATTTCATCTGCCCAATACTTCAAGTATGCCTCTTGCTTATATCTATCTATCTATACATATTTCATTGCTAGTCAGCTGCATTCATTGATTGGAGTTTGATGTGGGAAATTTATTGTTTTCATACAGGATGTAATGGATGATCCCTGTGTTGCTTCGGATGGCTATACATATGACCGCAAAGCGATTGAGTTATGGCTCAAAGAGAATGATATCTCACCAATGACTAATTTATCTTTACCCAGTAAGGATCTTTTACCAAATTATAGTCTTCTCTCTGCAATTATGGAGTGGAAGTCCAGAAGATAATGGCACCTGACCCTCCTTCCGCTGAAGATCCATGGGCTTTCTCTGGTCTTGAAGATTGGGTTTTTATTTTCCTGTAAACTTTCTTGTAAATATATAGTTGTATATAATATTTTGAAAGGAAAATGTGGATTGATACGCATGTCCACTAAAGTCTTGACAGGGTTGTGGTGCACATTTTTCAATCTCAACTACATTATACACATTGTGATAACTGATAATGATGTTTTGCCCATAGGAGCAAAGAAAAATTTTGTGAGATTTTGATAATGCGTGTCACACCCTGAATTCCGAACCACCGGAATTTGTGACCGAAGCATACAAATACGCTCTCGCAATACCGTCAGGATCACAGATGCAGTATTTAAGCTAACTCTTCCACACCGCATAAGACACAAATGATCAGGAGAGAATATAATATATAATTAAATTAGAGTAAAGGAAGCTAAATGATATTATAATAACATAATGGTCAATGTTTATCCCTGCTCAATAAACCGCCACAAACATACTCAAAACCATGATGACATCCCATCAGGACTTATGTATTACATAGTATATAAATAATACATTCTTCATGACGGGATCAAAATAATGAATTAGTTAGTATCGAAAGGTAATATCCAAAAGTAATATCCAAAAGAGGCTATCGGCCCAATGTCTCAAGAAGGTACTCTCCTAAGTAGCAAGTCTCACAGTAGCAGTCTGGTCCATGCTCCCCTTCCTCAGGGGCCCACCAGTCCTCGCTACTGCCATCCTCAGGGGCCATAGGCTCCACCAAACCTGCATTATCATCTAAAAAGAAGTTCCCACGAGGGGTGAACTCCACTGAGCCCAATGAGTAAATCAAATCATGCAAAGGGTTACAATATGCATGGATGATAACGTTATGATGCATGGAGCAATAATTACATGTGCACCTAACTCTAACATCTAAGTTAGGTATAGTACTACTGCAACGCCCTAGGTAGCATCCCCGGCCCTCCATCTCTCTCATGCGGATGGCCTTCCGACGATGTCAAACCCGAGTTGCGTAGGGAGCCTGCCGGTCCCGGTCCTCGATCGGACTCGCCGGTCCCAGCACCTCAATCGGTACACACTGGTTTACCCAGCAAACCCCCAAAGTTAATCCTACTGCCACGGTTCTAGTCTTCGCGTTGGAATCGCCGCTCCCAGCACCTCAATCGGAACACACTGGTGTCCCCGTGGGGGATTATCCAACATGTAAACCCCTGTTGGCAAGGGTCGTAGTATGGGGTACGATATCGACCTAACCAACGACATCTAGTACCTAGAAAAGGTGAGTATGTACACGTGTAAGCCAGGGGCCAAGTCCATAGTCCCTCCGCCGGGCTCGCTATTATCACGCTCCCCCCAGCTTTGCACGCACACATACAATCACAATACAGATATCGATCCCAAGCCCGGCGCACACTACGGTACTTGGATCCCATCACGCTCACACATTCCATCATCATTAACCATTCTCACATTTCAATATAACGTCACATAATGTTATCCATCTCAACGCACACACCATATGCTCTCATGCCAATGTCGTATCGCAATCGAAGAATTTAAAGTAAAATGCACCTTAGCTATACATGTAATATATAAGCATTTCAATCAACACATTTCTTACAACACATGGTCCATCAACCAACCATGCTCAATAACCATTCATACATGTAAATAAAGGTAAATCACAACCATGAAGCATAACACATTTTCAAACATAGGTTCGGGTATCCAATTTCCTCACCTTGAGTTTTGGTTTGATCGAGTCGTGGGTGATCCGGCGTGCTAGAATGTGAGTCAACCCCCATGTTTGGGTGCCCTAGATGCACAAAAAGACACACAAGAGGTTACTACTAAGGTTCCCGAAAAGATAGGAATCAATAGGAGTTCAGAAAGGTTAATATTGCAAAAAGGTAGAAGCAATATCTGAAAATGGTAGAAAGGTTTTGGGGTTGTTTCTACCGTTTTCATTCTACCTTTTTTTAGGCATAGAGAAAAAGGTAGAAAGGCATACCTGAAAAAGGTAGAAGGGTACCTGGGTTGTTTCTACCGTTTTCATTCTACCTTTTTTAGGCAAAGAGAAAAAGGTAGAAAGGCAGACCTGAAAAAGGTAGAAGGGTACCTAGGTTGCTTCTACCATTTTCATTCTACCTTTTTTAGGCAGAGAGAAAAAGGTAGAAAGGCAGACCTGAAAAAGGTAGAAGGGCACCTGGGTTGCTTCTACCATTTTCAACCGACTGCATCTACCTTTTTACAGAAAAGACCTACATTGAAATATTTTGCTTGGGCTTTGGTTTCATGGCTTAAATGGGTATATCCTAGGGTTATACCATACTATTATGGTTAGAGTTATCATCCAAATCTAGGGTTTTAGGTCTCCTAAACAAGAGGGTTTATAAATCCAAGCTTACACATGAGATGGGTTATAGATTTAAAATCAATGAACCCTAGTTTATGTATTATTGAGCTAGAGTTGACATTGATGGCTTAGGTCACCAAATGGGGAGGATGGCAGCCTTTACTTACCACATCAAGGAGGTTTTAGTACCTTCCATTAATGGTTTCTCCAATAGGTTGGTGAAGCCATTAATGGTAGGACGCCACTCAAAATCCAAGGATGGAGAGGTTAAATGGAGATGAGAGAAGTAATGGTGGTTAGGTGAGGGACTTAACAAATGGAGATGGTGAGGGAGTGAATCCTCCTCCCTTCCTCTCTTCCTTCTTCCTCTCCTTCTTTCTCTTCTTTCTCTTCTTTTTTTCTTTTCCCCCAAATCAATTTAGGTTTAGAATGAGATGAGAATAGTGGTTTTGGTGTTATCTATCCCAAAAGGTCCCTAGGGCCTGTTTGGCTGGATGTTGGTCCTTAGGCCTAAATGCTCTAGGGTCTGTTTGGTTGGACACCAAATCTTAGTTTCAAGTTCAAGTTATTGGGCCTCAACTTTATGAGGCCCACAAACCTTCTCTATCTATAAATTAAAGGGGTGCTATACACCCAAGCCCAATCATCTATGCTTAAAATGGAGTATAAGAATAATGACTTACTCCCAGTCGTCGTAAAGCGGCACATCGAATCGGGCAAAGCCCCGCGGGTCCGCCTGCGGAGGGTACGCCGAGATCACTCCCTTGTTTACAAACTTTCCCCTGTCTTTGTCGATGAACCTATCCTCGACGACCTCCCCCGTCTCAAAGTTAACGATCTTATGGGACGGTTTGAGAATCATTGCCCATAGTTGCCTGGAGTACCCCACCGCCGATTCTACACAAGTTTAACCAGACCGGTTAGACCGGGCTTTGAATCGGGGTTTGGGGACGGATTTAACAATGCGGGTATAAACATTGTGAATTCATTGAAAAGTTATTGGAACTTAATAATTTACTATGTTTTGCATCCACTTTCTGAATGTGAGTTCGTTATGGAATCATTATTTTGTGCATCGTAGTTTGGTGATACAAGAGGACGTATATTGGTGTTGTCAATCTCTTCTGCAACTCCTACAAGGATATTTTGGTGACATACAAACTGCCATACAAACATACAAGTCTCATGCTACTGCCCGTTACATAATATTTCAACATCAAGTAAGGAAACAATGTGAGTGAAAATTGTTAGATATCTATAACTAGTTATTTTTACTAAATTACCTTCATTGGCTTCTTTTTTCCTTTATTTGAACCATCTGCAACAATAACATCTTTTTGACCAATTTCTTGACATTGAGGGAGAGAAGAACCTCTGCAATTTGTATTAACATAAGAGCTTAAAAGAAGAAATCAACACCCATCCCCCCCCCCCCCCAAAAGAAATGCTGTCATCTAGAATCTTAAGATTTCATCAAGTTGACTTCAAGATGATATACTCTGCATATGGTCAAGTTTAAGAATCTAAAGTTCTTGCAAGGACATTGATGGTTGCATCTGCAATAACACTTGTTGCTGTCGCCCAAGGAGGTCCCTCAGTCAATCTCTTTCCTCAGTCAGCATCATAGATTGAACTACAAAACAGACGATTATTTACCTCAGTTGTTTGTAAAAGTTTCATATTATGTAAAGCATACAATTTTTTTTTCTTAATCCTTTTACCTTCCTTAGATTGTTTCAAACTTGTAAGACTGACTATTCTTTGCTTCATGTGGTTGTTTTCAATGATAAGTTCACCCAATTTCTGATCATATTTTGAGACTTGTACACTGTTCAAAGATACATTCGTCTGTAGAAGAGATTCAGATAAAAATATAGAAGATATCTCAAAGCGCAGATTTAAAATCCAAAAAAGAGGAGGGGGGGTTGTAAAGAATTGAAATTTTCTTTTTCGAAGACACACAACTTTTATACGAGACAATATGAGCAATGTAAAGAATTCAAACATTATTAAATTCATGTACCATAATCATTTCTTGTATTTGTAAAAACATAATGGTCTCACTTAGATAAGATATTTTCTGGAAATTGAGATGTTGGGCGCTTACCCTTGAGAAATCCAAGTCCCTGTTTCAGCCCCATTCGACGTCGGTCTCTCGGTCGTCCAACAACCTTGACCCGGCATCGGTTTCTGTTGGGGAGCCGCTGCCCGAAATGTCTGTTCTTCTTCAGCCATTGTACCTGAAAGAGAAGTGGAATTCTGTTGTGTTAATGGCTTCCCTGCTTGTGGATTTGTGAAACATTACTTGAAGGAGACCTGGTGATGGCTACCCTCTGGTCTATTTGTGTATTTATTTTTGTTCTCTCATGTAAATATAACAAAGACTGAAACTCATGTAACATACCTGGTAAATCATTGATCTGATTGTATTGCTTTTCGTGTTTTTCTTCGTGCTTCTTAACCCTTTGGAAATAGTAATCCTCAATTTCTTCTCTAGTAATGCATTTACCATGTGCTGGAACATTTCTACTCTTAAAATAAATTCCTGAACAAAAATATATTGACTGAGAATATAAAAGTATTCATCATCAAGGTAGTAGGCAAAATGAAAGACCATCATGTACTAATTGTACGTTACACTAAGATGATAACTAAATAACACAAACGAGAGGAATAGCATGAAGTAGTCCATTTCATATTAATAATATATGTTTTACATCATGAGGTTTATGGGCATGCCCAAGCCCATCGTAAGGCCTGTTTTGTCCTAATAACAGAATCCGAAAAAAGAGAGGACTATGATGGGTTTTGCTGGTTAGTTAAGTGAGGTCTATCTCCAGAGTATCCAACCATGTGTTTTTATATCTTTCTTACAATGGGCTACACCCACAAAGCTGTTTTGCAGTATTGAACCAAGCTGCTTGGTAGGTCAGTCTTGAGTGTTCATTACTAAGGCTAAGATGCCTGCAATATGTGATGCATCTCTAAGTAACTATTTGGTCTGAAAAACTTGCTATAATTTCGAAATGTTAATGTAAATCAATCTCAACAATATTGGAAGAAAATTCTCTTTTGGAATCTAAGAAAAGAGTTTTCCTCCCAATAATTTTATTTTTCCACTAAGTAATTTGGAAATAGTAACATATACCGCCACTATAAGTCTATAAGTAGGTGGTTATTGTTTCTTTAAATTTAGGTAGATCATTTTTTATCGACTAGACACCTTCCTTACGGGCTATTGAACACTTTATGACAACTTATCTTGTTTCAATGTTTGTTCATTTAATGAATATCTTTTTCACTGATAATATAAAAAGTAAGAAGATAAATAATATATCAATATAAATACTTTTAGGGAAAAAGTACGCTAACCATGATTCCTGTGGCTAGACCCATGGGGGTGAGAAATGACAGCCCCGCCCCCATGAAAAAGCGAAAATCCCACCCCAATGATGCCTCCAAGCACCCTCTTACTGGCCACCATGCATGTGCAGGCCCTAGATGCCCGGTTAGCGTTCTCTAACCAATACTTTTATCTGGAATATAAGTTCCAACTATTAGATGCATCTTCTTGAATTTACAAACTTAGCACTTGCTCTTACACTTGTGCATTGATATAATATTCTAACATTATAAAGAACAACATGTATGGAAACCCAAAATATTGGAGGAAAATGGGAAAAAAAGGAGGACAGGAATAGTTACCCAAAGAATCTCAATTGCATGATTTCTTTATTGAAATCCAAATCCCTTATATACATGAATTGTTACTCAAAGAATCTCAATTACAAGATTTATTTATTGAAATCCAAATTGTTTTATGGATAATTATGGAGAAAAAGGCTTTATATAGAGAACTCAACTAATGTGCGTGCTAAAATCTTGGAAATAGAGAAACATGTATGGAAAATCAATTTTATCTATAACTGAAAAACAAAGAACATTGTTTGGTTATTATAATAATAAAATTGGAAAAAAATAGACATATCAACCCAAATTTAATGATTTGTTGAATATTGTCACAGAAAAGAAATATTGATTCATTTTATATTGTTGAAAGATATATATATTTAAATTTTGAATGGAATTAAACCTAATTTGAGGGAAGATTATAATAGATACTACCCATTCAAATTTTTTTGGGGGAAAGCACCTTCCTTAAAAGCAGAGGTCCTTGACTTTTTTTAATGAGATTTTATTACCTTTTTACCGATGGTTCTTACTGATTCCAAATCGGCTAGGAATCGGTATTGGCCTCTATCATTATCATACAACTAGGCTGATCCGTTACCGATTCTTCAAACCATGGCGGTAATATTCTACAGCCACCAAAACTATCTCAATGATTCTACTATAATCGCTTTGATACTTTTGTTATAACAGTGGTAATATTTACCAGTGCGAAAATTTTCTTCATAGACATCTCTTTTTAGCGATTTTTATTTTTCCACTAAGTAATACGGTAACATTTACCACCACAATAAGCAGGCAGTTATGATTTCTTTTAATTTAGGTAGATCATTTTTGTCGACTATACATTCCTTCTCAGTTAAAGGACACTTTATAATAACTTATCTTATTTCAATGTGTGTTCGTTTAATGAATATCTTTCTCACTGATAAATAAAAAGTAAAAAGAGAAATAATTTATCAATATAAATAGTTTTATATAAGATATCAATGAAATAAGTCCCAACTATCACATCTTCTTGATTTTACAAACTAGCAATTGCTCGTACACTTATACATTGATAGAACATTCTAACATTATAAAGAGCAACAAAAATGATGATTGAACACAAATGATACTAATATCAAGCAAAAATGAAAAAAAAAAGGAGGGGGGACAAGAATAGTTACCCAAAGAATCTCAATTGCAAGAATTCTCCATTGAAATCCAAATCGCTTATGAATGGTTTATGGAGAAGGAAGACTTTATATAAAGAACTTAATTAATGTGCATGCTAAAATCTTGGAAGTAGAGGAACATGTATGGAAACTCAATTCTAGCTATAATTGAAAATCAAAGAACATTACTTGGTTGGTATTAATAATAAAATTGAAAATAAATTGACACATCACCCCAAATTTATTGTTGTTGAATACTATCATCAAAAAAGAAAATATTGATTCATTCAATATTTTTAAAAGATATATATTTAAATTTTGAATGGAAACATAATTTATTATTGTTGAATACTATCACCAAAAAAGAAAATATTGATTCATTCAATATTTTTAAAAGATATATATTTAGATTTTGAATGGAATGAAACCTAATTTGAGGGAAGGTTCTAATAAATCCTAACTGTTTCTCTTTCAAAGACCATTCCGCTTTTAAGGAAGGTGTTTTCCCCAAAAAAATTTGAATGGATAAAATCTATTATAATCTTCCCTCGGATTTGACTTCATTCCATTCAAAATTTAAATATATATCTTTTAACAATAGTTACCCCCCAAAAACTCAATTGCAAGAATTCTTCATTGAAATCCAAATCGCTTATGAATAGTTTATGGAGAAGGATGGCTTTATATAGAGAACTCAACTAATGTGCGTGCTAAAATCTTGGAAGTAGAGAAACATGTATGGAAACTCAATTCTATTTACAATTGAAAAACAAAGAGCATTGCTTGGTTGGTATAATAATAAAATTGTAAATCAATTGACATATCACCACAAATGTAATGATTTGTTGAATATTATCACCGCAAAAAAAAGAAAATATTGATTCATTCTATATTGCTCAAAAATGTATATTTAAATTTTGAATAGAATGAAACCTAATTTGATGGAAGATTATAATAGATCCGATCAATTCAAATTTTTTGGGGAAAAGCATCTTCCTTAAAAGTGGAATGGTCCTTGAAAGAGAGACAGTTACAGCAACTATTCTACCATCTTTCATACTAGGCATTTTGGGGAAGGAATTGAGAAAATAAGTTTAAAACAGGAAAATATTCTCTCTCTCTCTCTCTCTGTGGAATGGGGGGAGGGCAGCTGGTTGAGAGAGAGAGAGAGAGAGAGATTTTTCTAAATCAGTTTCAATTGGTTACTCTTAAACAGTCTTAAATATATTTCATGGACTTAAGTTCTATGGGTTTTGGGCTGGGCTTTAGTGTTATTAATATTAATTTTAAGCCCTCTCACGAAGGCCAATGATTCTCTTGGATATGTTCAGCTTGGGTGTTACCAAGGAGAGTCTTCCTGGCAATCTAATGCATTAGTGGGAGGATAGAATATTGTCCTATTAGGGAGTACAAAAATCTGTACTCCTATTTGTTATGTAGGAGAGAATTGTGTCCTACACTAGGTGACTTAATTAATTCATTCTTATTTTGCTTATAAAACATGTAATACACTTGATGAATTGCTTTTTGTTTCCCCTTAAAATTTGTCGAAATATTGATTCGATCTGTCTTAATTTTTTATTGGGTAATTATGGGGGTAAACATAAGAAATCTTCGCTTATTTCTTGGAATAAAATGTGCATGCCTAAAGCCAATGGGGGTTTGGGGTTTCGTAAGGCTGAACACCATAATAAAGCTTTACTTATGAAACTAGGATGGAGACTGATTACTGAGACCTCATCTCTTTGGTCTCGTGTCCTAAAAACCAAATACTTTCCTAAGCTCTCCTTTTTTATCCCAAAACTCATATCAAGAAAGGTTCTTGGTCTTGGAATAGTATTTCCTATATTATTCCATCACTGGAAAAAATCTTGATCAGAAAGGTAGGAAATGGAAAATCTACATTCTTTTGGACTGAGAAATGGATCCCATCTCGTTCAACCTTCCAGGTAATCTTTCCACTTCATCTTTTATAAGTGTGCCCCCTGATTCCCGAAACCGTATGGTTGATTGCTTTAAATTGGATTTTGGTGGGAATTCTGTTTTGCTAAATAATTTCTTACCTCCGAGCATCTTATCTTGTATTCAAATGCTAAATCTTTCAAATTTTGATGATAGTTGGTGGTGCACTAGGGTAAACAATGGTCTGTTTAGCACTAAACTGGCTGTAAGAGAGCTAAATTCCCTTCCTAGTAACCGAAATTTTTTTGGCAATTCTTGGTGGAAATTCTTTTGGAAACTCAAAATTCATCCTAAATTTAAAAATTTCTTCTGACGTATGCTAAATGCAGGACTCCCAATCAAGGCTATTCTTTTAAAATGGCTTCAGATCGACCCTTCCTGTGTTCTATGTGGAAATTGTGTCAAATCCTCTTGGCACTTATTCATATCTTGTGATTGGGTTAAATATATTTGGGTGGCCGGACCTCTGAGGATGAGCACTGAACACCTGGTTCATACAACTCTGAAAGAATTCTACTTGCCAACCTTTTTTAACCATAATTTTGATAAACATTCATTAGTTTGGTTCTTTATTATTACTTGTTATTTTATTTGGATTGTTAGAAACAAAATTGTTATTGGGTCTGAAAATCCAAACCCAATATGGATAATGACTCAAATCAACCGGTGGTTAGTAGATTTAAATATATCCCCCCCCCTCGACTTCGTCCCTTTATACATATTCTAGTACTGAGGAAGCTTTATTTGTACCCCCTACGCTGGCCATACCGATTTTAGATTTACCTGTTTTAATTTGTGCAGGATATTATATACTTGGATTAAGTTTGGCAGGACGGTGCTACATCTTTATGATAGATGACAAGTTTACCTTTTTTGCTGCAGGACACATTACATCTAATACATCTATGATATCTGAATTGCATAGTATACGTCTTGGACTGGATCATGCGACTAGTATGGGATTGAAGATAAAAGAAGTGTGGTGTTCCAATCAGCAGATCACTGATGTTCTTCCATCTCCAACCAATTCCCCTTGGCCTTGGCATTTTGTAAAGGACTTAATCTATATTTCTGATATATCTCATGACATATATTTTGACAAACAAGGAGACTCATATTGTATAGCCTTAGCTACCAACCTTGCTAGATATGCTCAGTCTAAAAACACTATATATTTTTCGGTTCTTAAGCTTTTCTCAAAAACAAAAATACGTATATAATACACATGCCGTTCTCGTGATTTTTTTGGAACCAATCTACGATATTTTGATGTGCTCTTCAGTGTCGTAGAGTTTGTGACACCAAAATATGTCAAGGAGCACTACATGTAGTATATTTATTACACTTTAGCCATCTCGTGATGATTCGAAACGTCATGAAAACTTTAGTTTAAGCTTGTTTATCATTTGAATGCATGTGTTATGGTTATGTTATGGAACACAATGTCACATAAATGTTTTTTGTGACAGTAAATTCTATGTTTTTTGGATTCATAATATAATTTATTTATGAAATTGCCATTGCGTGTATTTCCCTATGTTTTTTTGGTAAGAAGCAGTTCATTATAAAGACAATTGGTAGTCCCTCTGTAGGCAACAACCGAGACGAGTCATCTCATCTGCTGCATGATGACAGATTGACACGTAGCCAATCCACTTGGTCTGATTTTTTTAAATTTTTTTTTTTTTTTGGGTAAACACTTGGTCTGGTTAAAGACTCAATTGGGAGACTTACCAACCTAACCAGAAAATGGCGTGGAGGTTCTTGGTGACCCGGTTAGGTAACCAGTGCGAGGTTGGTACATAAACGCGCGGTTTCCTTCTTCTTGTTACCTATTTTGTAGGGAAGGAATGAAGGGTGTGTTGGTTAAGAGATAAGTTATGAGAGAGATAATAGGATGAGCTCTATCGAGGAAGCTCTGCCTCTTTCACATAAGCAAATTAAGGTGGTTAGAACTCGGGTTGTAAACGGATCGGATTCGGTTCGGATAGTGTTATATCCGCATCTGATTAGCTTTCGGACGGATTTAGATAGTACTAAACGGATACGGATATGGATACAAATCGGATATGTTATCTGTTTAGATGTAAAGATAGCTTTTCGGATAATTATAGCCTATCCGTATCCGCATCCGTTTAACTTTTGGACGGATTCGAATAGTGCTAAACGGATACAGACACAGATATGGAAACGAATTTCAACTATTCATTTACACCCCTAGTTAAAACTCTCATTTCATATTTACTAATAAAGATAAATAGGGAAACACCAGTAACTACGAAGTAGTTATCTACAAGTCCTTCTAATTTTATTGGATGTCTCCGAAGAGACATCTACAAGACCTTCTAACTCCTATCCATTACCCACGATTCCCATTTCCATCCAACTACAAATATTGTTACAACTTCGATCACTTAAATAATATATATTTAAATTCAAAAGTATAACTGCCTCCTATTTCCTGCGTGTATGATGCACGTGCATACGTGCATGCAACAATTCCTCCCTCCTAAGGAGGTGCCTTGTCCTCAAGGCCGAAGTCCTGAAGCTGATGCGCCATAGCTGTGACATCTTCTTTGTCCTCATAGTTCCCTTCAATCAAAAACAATTTCTTACAACGGTGACTTGCACGCACGCATGCATGCATGCACGTTTGTTACATATCATGGCTTACCTTTGTTACATGCACGCACATTGGAAAAGAGAGAAACTCCATCATGTTTTTTTGGATCATATTATTGTCATAAACATAATGTGAAGACTTATCACATATTATGTGTGTGTGTGTGTTTTTTTTTTCATCTTTCTATTTAAGTCTCATCTGTTTTGGTAGAAAAGAAACAATTCATAAAATGGAGAAATAACAAAAATATGTTCTATGACGAATTTGTATGCAACTTGAGATATTGGAAAAAACTAAACAGGTAGAAGTATTTTATTTCGTTTAACAGCCAGTTTTTTATTTTCTTACATGAATTTTAGTTAACCTTTTCTTATAAATAAAACAGGTATCTCCTCATAGACATAGTAGAGGCTTTGGGTTATGACAAGTCCTATTCCATATGATTATGACTTCGATCTCATGGGTATGATGACCATTGATCATGTTGCGTGTGAAAACCTCCGGTACTTGGTTCGCCCGTGGATGAACCTGCAAAAACCAAGCAATGAGCGCAAGAGGGCCGGTGTGGCTCCGGCCTAGGACTCTCCGATGCTCAAGTCAGGTCTTCAACGCGACAGCGTAACTGCGTAGTAAAAAGCAAGATGTGGAATAGAGCTCCATACCTGGGTATTTATAGAGTAAGGAGGAGATGAGACGGTTGGGAGAGTCCTAGTATGGTAGGAGTCCTTCTTTCGGAAGGTTCTCTCGCGTAGAGCGGAGTGGAGAGTTATTTTCGAGGTCGGACTCTTATTAAGGTAAGAGTCCATGTAGAGTGTGATTCTGTGTTGCGCTGGGATCGTGGCTCGGTCCTTATCCCGTGATTCTCGGGATGTGCTGACGTGGCCCGGAGATCCCCGGTGGGGTGCTATGGGAGCCTCAATGGAGGAGGGCTCGGCCTACGAGGTCGGCCCGTGGGGTCGGCCATGGAGGTCGGCCCGAGGGGAGGTTGGTCTCGGCCATGAAGTCGGCTAGGAGTCCCTGGCTGACCCGTATAATCTCGGCCTCATTATCGGATATGGGGTCGGCCCCATTTCCTGCTCGGCCCAATTCGGTTCTCGGATTGAGGTCGGGTCGGCCACGTGGCAGCCTCTGATAGGTGGGGTGTTTTATGCCTCATCACAGGCCCCCCCACTCATCAGGTGTCGGCTCGGCGCTGATGAGTAAAATTCCCCGGGGCACTTGTCGGGAAGAATCTTGCGGTTGAGCCGAGATTATTTACTGCTCCGGATTTGACGCTGCACGATCTGACGGTTGGGCGTCAGTGTCACGTCAGCAGTCATTATGGCGGGCTCGGGAATTCGAAACGTCCTTTGATCTGGGCCGTTGGATCATGTTGAGCTCTGGTCGACCGTTGGATCCGTAGGACCCAAGGATTATAAATAGGTGACTCCTAACTATTCATTCTTCACTGCTTTAAGTTATTGACTTCTCGGCAAGTTTGGATCCGTCACCTCGGTAGATCTCGTCGCTTGCTTGCTCAGACTTCTCGGCAAGTTTGGATCCGTCAACTCGGTAGATCTCGGTAGACTTCTCGGCAAGTTTGTCCACGATCAACTCGACCGAAGCTTCGTTCGTGATCAACTCGGCTGTCGTTTCATTCCCGCTCGCTCTTCTTCAACCAGTAAGTCTTCTCCGCCCAAAGATGTCGGCTTTGTAGTAGTCCTATGGGCGAATCGCTCGCCAGTGGCGGCAGAGGGCACGAGTCCGAGCCGAGAACTCCCCATTCGCTCTCCCACCATAGACTCATGGCTCGACATCGATGAGCCCGACGTAGTGGAGCTTCGTCAGCCGAGGTGGCCGAGCCCTGCTACCCATGGAGTCGACCACGCGGCCCAATCCACGGCCGCAGTCCGGGCCGAGAACTCCGGTCGTCCTCATCCGATGAAGAGTCAAGTGAGGAAGATTCGTCCGAGGTGGGGGCTGGCTCGGTCCGCTCGTCTACCGATGCCCCCGAGCCCGAGGAGGGTAGTGTCGGACTGCCGAGCACGATGACGGAGGCCGACCTCGACTATCCGAGGACGACCTACGCCATCCCCGAGGACATTCAGCTCCGAGTTCCTAATCCCGGGAGATGGCCTGCTTCATCAGGCCCGGCGAGGTGGCTCAGACGAGACGCCCTTCAAGTACGGGTTTCGGCTCCCGTTCACGGCTGGTGGACCGATCTTGGACCACTTCCACCTGTCCCCTGGTCACCGGTGCCGAACTCTTGGCTGGCCGTGTATGGCTTCTACTCTTTGTTCTGCGAGATGGGCCGAGGTGCGAGCGTGGCGCTTTTTCTCGGCTCTTCTTCCTGAAGAAGTCTCCCGAGAAGGGTGGTACTACTCTCCGCCGATCCGGGAAGAGTGCGGCTCTAGGCGGCCACAAATTTCTGGTCGGCACGCCGACCTTCAACAAGTATTGGAAGCCTCGCTTTTTCTTCGCTTCCATTCCCAACAGCCCTCTCCGAACCGAGTGGAAGGAGATGAACCTGAATTACGTCAATAGGGTACTACCCCGACCGAGAACGAGATGACCTCGCTCGAATCGATCCCCGTCCGCCCTTCGATGTCCTCCGGCCGGATGAGGGGTTTCTCCAGAGTTGGCATATGACCCCGGGTAGGAGCCCTTGCCGAGCCTGTCTTTGTTGTCCGAGCTGACCTCTTTACTTAGCTTTCTTTTCTTGTTCTGACTCGTTTTTTGTGTTTTTGATTTCTCTTGCAGTGGTCGGCCACATTCCTCCTATGGACACAGCTCGGCTACGGGCCGAGATCATCGCAGACAGAAGAAGAAAAATTCGAGAAGAAACCCTGGCGAGTCCTCCAAGGCCTCCAAGGGAAAGGGGGTGATGCCGGGACCATCGGATGCGGTGGTCGGCCCGGAGGCCGAGAAGAACACGGGTCGGCCGTGTCTCCGAGGAAGGGTAAAGGCCGAAAGGCGAGAGGAGCCCGCCGAGAGACATTAAACGCCAAAAGCTCTCGGTTAACCTGACAAGTGGCGGCCTTCCGCCCGTGGCCTCCCCACCAACATCTCCCGATACGCCCCGGGAGGGCTTCGGCCAACAACGTCCTGTGAGGCCGACCTGGCGCCTCTTCCGGGACTCGGCCTTGACGTCGGCCGCTCACGCCAAGGAGTGGCTGGATGCCAGTCGGCTCCCAGCCGACAAGGAGAAGCTGGAGGCGCTGTCCGACCCCGAGCTCCTCTCCACCCTATTTCAAGATTTCAATATGGTAAGTTTCCTTGTCGGCTCTCGCCTATGATCCGATATGTGTAGTTTATCCTGATTCTTTGTTCTCATGCTTTTTTGTAGGGGTTCGCCAAAGCAGTGGAGACCATGCTCCGCTTCGAGCGGCTCCTGACCGAGAACTATTCCTTGGACGTCCAGTGCAAGAAGGCTTATCAGGACGCCCAGGATGCCGTTCAGAGGCGTCGGGAGACCCAAGAGAAGCTCACCGCTGCTGAGGCCGAAGTGGAGAGCTCTCAGGCCGAGGTGGCCAGGCAGAGAGAGAGGGTCCGGGCTCTGCAGGCTCGGCTCGCCGAGGTGAAGGAGAAGGCCAAGGAAGATCTGGCCACGGCTCGGAGCGCGGCGATTAGCGACTATCTCCACTCGGAGGAGTACGCCAATATCTGCCACGAGATCAGGAAGCCTCCCTTCGCTGAAGGTTTCGAAGCTGGCCGAGCTAAGCTTTTGGCCGAGATCAAGGCACAGATCTCCGATCTCAATCTCTCCCGCTTTGACGATGATGCGACTACTTTTGCAGGGGAGATGGGAGATGAGGAGGGAGCCGAGGTCACCCAAGCTCAGCCCCTGGAGGCACCTGCTTCAGCCGACGTCGTCCCTCTGGGAGCTGGTCCTCAAGATCCTGCTGCCGAGCCCAACACCGTGGATGCCTCCGAGGGTGCCTCCAAGTCCCAGGCCGAGGAGGCTGAGATGTAAAATTTTCTTTTTTTTTTTTTTTTTTTTTTTTTTGTATGGGTGGGGCCGAGCTGCCCCTTTTGTAACCGTGCCGATCAGTCGGCTTTCAATGAATAAAACAACTTATTTTTGTCAAAATTTGTCTAAGTATTTGAACTCGGTGCCCTCAATATTCTTTTCCTTGCGTATTCTGTTTTGTTTGTGGCCGAGCTGCCGAGTTGTTTCCCTAGCCGAGCTTACGAACTCGTCTCTTTTTTATCCATGTTCCACGTTGTCGGCGGTTTCGGCCATGCAACGCCGAGGTCAATGTGATCCTCACCTTAGTTGTTTAATTCGCCTTTTCCTTCGATCCAATTGGAGAGGCTATCATATACGCGGACGCATGGCCGAATATCCTTCCTGGCCGAGCCCAATGCCTTAGCTTAGTTTTGTACTTTGTTAGGCTCGGCCAAATAAGAATGGCGGCCCTTGAGATGTCGGCCATGTCTATTTGGACAGGTCTTAAGACCCGGCTGACAACCTCTGAGGGTCGGTCCTTGATGTCGGCCTGGTCTATGAGGACCGGTCTTATGACTTGGCTGCCGACCTATGAGGGTCGGTCTTTGATGTCGGCCTGGTCTATGAGGACCGGTCTTATGACTTGGCTGCCGACCTATGAGGGTCGGTCTTTGATGTCGGCCTGGTCTATGAGGATCGGTCTTATGACTTGGCTGCCGACCTATGAGGGTCGGTCTTTGATGTCGGCCTGGTCTATGAGGACCGGTCTTATGACTTGGCTGCCGACCTATGAGGGTCGGTCTTTGATGTCGGCCTGGTCTATGAGGACCGGTCTTATGACTTCGACTTGGGAGCTTGAAAAAACGTTGAGTGTTGGAGGAAAAACTTTATTGAATCAAATGTCGGAACTGAAACCGAATACAAGCATGTTGAATTATTGAAAAAACTTTTTCAAATTTTCCGAGTTCCAAGGTCTCGGTACCTTCTTGCCCCCCGGAGTCTGCAAGCGATATGTGCCAGGGCGAATTTGCTTGGAGACTATGTACGGGCCTTCCCAGTTTGGTGCTAATTTTCCTTGTTGCCTCGGCTGAGATGCGCTGAGTTTTCTGAGAACAAGGTCCCCTTGACGAAAATGCCGCTCTTTGACTCTTGAGTCATAGTAGCTTGCCGTCTTCGTTGGTACGCCGCGTTTCGGAGTAGGGCATTTTCTCGGACTTCATCGAGGAAGTCCAAATTGGCTCGCAGCCCATCTTCATAGGTCTTCTCATCGAAGTTGAGCACTCGGTATGATGAAGCCATAACTTCAACCGGTGCGAGGGCTTCGGTCCCATAAGCGAGGCGAAATGGACTCTCCCCGGTTGGAGTTCTTACAGTCGTCCGATATGCCCATAGGACGCTTGGGAGTTCTTCTACCCATCTCCCCTTGGCCTCATCCAACCTCCTCTTAATGCCGGCAAGTAATGTTCGGTTGGACACTTCTACTTGTCCGTTTGCTTGTGGGTGAGCTACTGAGATGGGTCGGAAGTCAATGTGGAAGTGCTTGCAGAATTCTCGGAAGGCCGGGTTGTTGAATTGCGCGCCATTATCAGTGATGAGAACTTTCGGTAGCCCGAACCGGTAGATGACCTTATCTCGAAAAAATTTTTCCATGTTCTTCTCAGTGATGGTGGCAAGGGGCTCGGCCTCAACCCACTTGGTGAAGTAATCGATCGCCACTACTACGTATTTTCTGTTTCCCGATGCTGGGGTGAAATCTCCGAGAATGTCCATTCCCCACATAGCGAATGGGATTGGGCTCAGCATTGAGGTTAATTTTGTTGCTGGTCGGCTTGGGATTGGCGCGAACAGTTGGCACTTCTCACACGTCTTCACGTATTTCATGGCCTCTTCCTGCATTCTTGGCCAATAGAATCCTTGCCGAAGTATCTTGTATGCAAGAGCTCGGCCGCCCATGTGACTCCCGCATATTCCCTCATGCACCTCGGCTAATGCATACTCGGCCCCCTTCGGTCCCAGACATCGGAGAAGAGGGGCCGAGATTGCCCTTTTGTAGAGTACTCCGTCGATCATCGTGTACTTGGAAGATCGGATCTTGACCTTCCTTACTTCGTCTTGATTCCCCGGGAGCAGGTCATTCTCCAAGTAGTTGACAATGGGGTCCAACCAGGTCGGCCCATCCTCTTCAATGTGCTTTATGCTTTCGTCTTGTAAGGATGGCTTCTCCAATATTTCTATGTATACTGACCGGCTCAGATATTGGAGGTCGGCCTCGGCCAACCTAGATAAGGAGTCCGCCGCGGCATTCTCTTCTCTCGGTATTCGGGTCATCTCGAAGTGGTCGAGCTCGAAGATCAGATATCGGGCTCGACCCAGGTATGCTATCATCCTTTCGTCTTTTGCCTCGTAGTCTCCGTTGACCTGGTTGACCACGAGTTGGGAGTCTCCTCGTACCTTCACCCGCTTTATGCCCATAGCTTTGCTGACTCGAAGTCCAGCTAGAAGGGCTTCATACTCGGCCTCATTGTTTGAAGCGGGAAACTTGAACCTTAGGGCATATTGGACCAGAAAGCCTTCGGGGCTTACAAGAATTAGGCCGGCCCCGCTTCCTCTGGAATTGCTTGAGCCGTCAACATTCATTGTCCAAATCGGGTCGGCCGTAGCCCCGACCTCTTGGACTGCCGTTTCTTCTCCAACCTCATGTTCGGGCCCCGTGCATTCAGCAATGAAGTCGGCCAGGGCTTGTCCTTTTATCGCCGTCCTCGGTCGATAGCTTATATCGTATTCACTTAACTCAACTGCCCAGGAAATCAGCCGTCCCGAAACGTCGGGTTTGTGTAATATCTTTTTGAGTGGCTGGTCGGTCAGTACCACGATCGGATGAGCTTGAAAGTACGGCCTTAGTTTCCTTGCAGCCGTGATTAGGGCGAATGCTACTTTCTCGAACCTGCAATACCTTGTCTCGGCATCAACAAGAACGTGGCTGACATAGTATATCGGCCTTTGAGTTCGACTCTCTTCCCTGATCAACACCGCACTGACCGCTACGGGAGTGGCGGCTAAGTAGACTTGAAGCTCCTCTTTTGGTTCAGGTCGGCTGAGAAGAGGTGGGTTCTCCAAATATTTCTTCAGCTCTTCAAAAGCTTCTTGGCATTCGGATGACCAGATAAACTCTTTTGGGTTCCGGATATTCTTTAGGGCCTTAAAGAACGGTAGGCACTTGTCTCCCGATCTCGACATGAATCGCGCCAACGCCGCCACACGTCCGTTTAGCCTTTGTACTTCTCGAATCGTCCTTGGAGGACTCATCTCCTGGATGGCTCTGATTTTTGCCGGATTGGCTTCGATGCCTCTGACAGAGACCATGAAGCCGAGGAACTTTCCCGAGGTTACGCCGAATGCACACTTGGTGGGGTTCAGCTTCATCTGGTTTTTCCTCAATACGCCGAAGGCTTCTTCCAAGTCGGCCAAGTGGTGCTCGACCTTCAAACTTTTCACCAACATGTCGTCCACGTAGACTTCCATGTTCTTTCCGATCTGCTCGCGGAATATATGGTTCACAAGGCGTTGGTATGTTGCTCCGGCATTCTTCAATCCGAACGGCATGACCTTGTAGCAAAAATTCTCTTGGTCAGTTCGGAAGGCCGTGTACGACTCATCCTCCTCATGCATCATGATTTGGTTGTAGCCGGAGTACGCATCCATGAAACTCAGCATTTCGTGACCTGCCGTGGCGTCGATCAAGAGGTCGATCCGAGGTAGTGGGTACTCATCTTTTGGGCAGGCCTTGTTGAGGTCGGTGTAGTCGACACACATTCTCCACTTCCCGTTCGGTTTAGGGACCATGACGGCGTTGGCCAACCAGGTCGGGAATTTCTCTTCTCGGATGAAACCTGATCGGCGAAGCTTCTCCACCTCTTCTTTGATTGCAGTTTGCCGATCAAGTGCGTAGTTTCTTCTCTTCTGCCGGAGTGGTTTCTGACCCGGATCCACATGGAGTCGGTGCTCAGCTATATGTCTGGGTATGCCCGACATATCAGCGGCCGACCAGGCGAAGACATCGGCGTTCGCTTTCAAGAAAACTCCGAGCCGCCTTCTTTGATCTTTATTTAGTAGTGATCCGAGCTGGACCACCTTGGTTGGGTCATCTTCGCTGAGATGAAGTGGGGTCAAGTCTTCCACGGGTCGCCCTCTTCTCTCGATAAGCTCATCCCGCTGATCCTCGGGGAGATGTTCGACGCACATGGCCATTCCTCGAACATTACCCTTGTTTTGCTTGACGAAGGTAGCATAGCACTCTCGTGCCTTCTTTTGGTCGCATCGGACCTCGCCGACACCGTTCTCGGTGGGGAACTTCATCTTCAAGTGAGTCGGGGAGATGATGGCTTGGAGGGCGGTCAATGACGGACGGCCGAGTATGGCGTTGAAAGCCACTACCGACCGTACCACCATGAATTTGACTTGGATCGTCGCCTGGCAGGGAGCTTGCCCAATTGTGACTAGTAGATCGATCGAGCCCTTGATAGTTGCCGCCGCTCCCGAGAACCCGTGAAGCGAGGTTCCTTCGGGCTTAAGCGCTTCGTCGCCGAAGCCGAATTGTCGGTACGCTTCCAATGACATAAGGTCCACGGATGCGCCGGTATCGACCAATACACGGTGTACGGGTCTGTTCGCGATTTCTACCTGCACCACTAAAGCATCGTCATGAGGTAAACTTATACCTTCGAGGTCGGCTTCCGTGAAGGAAATCGTCACCGCCGGCTTGAGTTTCTTGGCGGGCATCTCGGCTACTCCGACGAAGCGAGCGTTTGCCTTAGCCTTTCGAGTACCTTCTTGCCCGGGCCCCCCGAGGATAGTGTATATGGGGGCTCCCTTGTCATTGCTCGGCCCGGATCCGTCCTCCTTCTTCTCGGTTCGGACCTTGTCATCGTCTCTTTCAACTCGCCTGGTTTCGGCCTTAGGCTCGGCTCTTCTCTGATCTCGGTCATCCGGACGCCGACCTCCACGATCTTCTCGGCCTCCTTTAACATATCTCTTCAAGTGGCCCGCTTTTATCAGCTCTTCGATTTCTCTTTTCAGCTGATAACAATCTTCGGTGTCGTGACCGATGTCCTTATGGAATTGGCAATACTTGTTGGGATTCCGAGATGACCCCGCTTGCATCGGTCGGGGTCGGCGGATGTACCCCCCATCTTGTATTTGCATCAGGATCTCCTTGCGAGATGCATTCAATGGCGTGTAGTCGGGGCTCCGAGCTCGATCCGACCTGTCAGCTCGGCGATCCGTCCTTGGCCTTTTGTCTTCTCTTCGGTCGTCTGTTGTCGGCCTTTTCTTATCGGTACGACCTTCGTTGCCCTTCCGGGCTTGGAGGACCTCGACCATGTTTGCAAACTCGTTGCACCTCTCCAAGAGCTCGGCCAGGTTTCTTGTCGGCTTTCGGGCCAAGTCCTTGATAAGGTCCATGTCGGCCAATCCGTTGCTCATAGCCGTATGGGCCGTGGCCTCATCCAAATCCTTGATATCTAAGGATTCCTTGTTGAAGCGGGAGACGAATGCTCGGATCGACTCGTCGGGCCTTTGCTTCACGCTAAGGAGGTTGACCGTGGTCTTCTTATGTTTCATACTACTCTCGGAAGCGCGTGACAAAGGCTCGACAGAGTTGAGCGAAGCTTTTATGGAATTCGGCGGCAACCAGGAAAACCATGAGGTCGCCGCGCCCTTGAGGGATGCAGGGAAGGCTCGGCAAGAAACGATCTCGGTTCCCCCGTACATGGTCATCATCGCATTAAAGTAGTTAATGTGATCTGTCGGGTCGGTCGTCCCGTCATACCTGTCGAACGGGGGAGGTTTGAAACCGTGTGGTAGCGGCGCGGTCATGATCTCGGGAGGATAAGGGTGACGCCCGACCAAAGAGTAGGCGTCCGGGGTCGCCTGTTTCTTCAACCCCTCCACCTGCTCGGCCAAGTCTCGTAGCCGCTTCTCCAGCTCGGTTTCAGGTGCTTGGCCAACCGGCTCCTCGGCCCGGGGTTGATAGGATCGGTCATCCCGCTGTAGTCGGCCATTCTGGTCAGCTCGGTCCTCACCGTCCTTCCTTGTTCTTTTTTCTTCTTGGAAGTTGGACCCTCGGGGACTCCCCTGTTGCTCTTCTCGGGGAGGTGAGCTCGGACGTCGGGGAGTATGACGCGATCCTTCTCCGTGTCTCGGTGCGCGCCTTTCAACCGGGTCTTTCCTTTGTTCTCGGAATATCCTCGGCGGTTCGTCCTCTCCGATCCGTCCAGAAAATACCGACCTCCTTGCTACAGAGCCGGCTGGTTCAATTTCATGCCCTGTTCGCGGGCTTTGGCGATGTTCTTGTTCACCCCGTCGAGCGCCTCTACTGGGGCGTGGAGGTGGAGTCTTCTGACGAGACGGATGCGAGGACGCAGCCCGACTCGGCTCGGCCCTACGCCGGCCCTCATTTTGCTGCAAGTTTCTTTCAGCGCGGGCCGGAGATGGAGGGAGCGCGGCCGGCAGCTGACCCATCAGCCCGCCTCGGGCCATCTGGTTCATGAAGGCGCGCAGCATCTCGTTGGTGTGGAGCATCTGCAGCTGCAAATCCATAACCTGTCGATTATTTGCCGGGGCTTCTGGGTCCAAACTCTCCGGCAAAGGTGGCGGTGCAGGTAAGACATTCCCGTCCAAACTTGGCTCGGCCTGTACCCGGCTAGCCGCGGCCGTGGTTAGTGCACCTCCTCCATTCCCGCTTTCTGGAGGTGGAATGGTGCCCGTGATGGGCTGCGCACCACCTGCTCTGGGGGGTCTTCTGTTTATCCCCTGCCGAGAGGCTTCGGGGGGTGGCGATCTCCTCGTCTGCACAACGGGTTGCGGCACTTCTGTGCGGGAAGTCGAGCCATGCTGCCCTGACCTCGTGTGCACCATTGTTATTGCTCTTGGAATTGGTAGAAACGACGATGCTTGCTGATGTCGTTCCCACAGACGGCGCCAAATCTGTTGCGTGTGAAAACCTCCGGTACTTGGTTCGCCCGTGGATGAACCTGCAAAAACCAAGCAATGAGCGCAAGAGGGCCGGTGTGGCTCCGGCCTAGGACTCTCCGATGCTCAAGTCAGGTCTTCAACGCGACAGCGTTACTGCGTAGTAAAAAGCAAGATGTGGAATAGAGCTCCATACCTGGGTATTTATAGAGTAAGGAGGAGATGAGACGGTTGGGAGAGTCCTAGTATGGTAGGAGTCCTTCTTTCGGAAGGTTCTCTCGCGTAGAGCGGAGTGGAGAGTTATTTTCGGGGTCGGACTCTTATTAAGGTAAGAGTCCATGTAGAGTGTGATTCTGTGTTGCGCTGGGATCGTGGCTCGGTCCTTATCCCCTGATTCTCGGGATGTGCTGACGTGGCCCGGAGATCCCCGGTGGGGTGCTATGGGAGCCTCAATGGAGGAGGGCTCGGCCTACGAGGTCGGCCCGTGGGGTCGGCCATGGAGGTCGGCCCGTGGGGTCGGCCATGGAGGTCGGCCCGAGAGGAGGTTGGTCTCGGCCATGAAGTCGGCTAGGAGTCCCTGGCTGACCCGTATAATCTCGGCCTCATTATCGGATATGGGGTCGGCCCCATTTCCTGCTCGGCCCAACTCGGTTCTCGGATTGAGGTCGGGTCGGCCACGTGGCAGCCTCTGATAGGTGGGGTGTTTTATGCCTCATCAGATCATATGCTTGCTCTTGTAAAGAGTGGATGTCAAGTGTTCTAATTTCCCCCAATGATGTGCGGTTTCTCAGCGATCTTCTTGTCTATTGTTTGGAGAAGACGCGATGAAGTTTGTTACAATCTTGTATCTCCTATTGTTATAGCTTGTATCAATCAAGAAATATACTATCTAATCGTGCAATTCCTATGCCCAGACATAAGACAACATGAAATGACTGCTACATCACATGAAAATGTGTCTAGGTATAGGGATCATGCACTGCTGTGACCAAATAGCATTCTCTTAACCTTTATAATTATTTTGTATAAAAATCCTAAACATGTACATATCCCAAATATTTCTCACCTTTCCAAATACTAAAGTTACACAATCCTTCAGCTATATTTTTCGTTTTAATGTAGTTAAATTCTTTAAGACTGTTTCGGGTCTTTTTTTTTGTTTTTTGGCTTTGACAAATGCCCCTTTGAAAATGCCCATTTGTCCAAATGCCTCCCTACAACTTTTTTAATTGCAAACTCCCCCTTATTTTCAAAACTTTGTAGCACTTTAGTCTCTACCGTTAATTTAGAACGTTAGATGTTAGTTTCAGGGTATTTAATGACCAAAATGCCCTTCTGATGAAAATCCACCAAAATTTAAAAATAAAATGACCAAAATGCCCGCATCTTCTCCAAATGGTTTAGGGTTTGAAACTGAAAATCAAACGCTAAACCATTTGGGGAAGATGAACCCTAAAATGAAACCTCCAAAACTGAAAATCAAACCTCCAAAATGACCAAACTTTGAAGCTGCTCCAGTCCCATAGAACAGATGCGATGAGTAATTCCTCCTCTCCCTGTTGGTCTATCTACCCTGATCTAACCCTTCCCATGCCACTCCGATTGCAATCCCATCCTCCTTTCTTCCTCTCCACTCCATGCTGCCCAGCCACACCCCAATGCTATCCAGTGAACCTAGTACCGAGAAAGAACTAAAAGAAACAGATGCAGCAACAAAGTCAATACCCAAAGAAGAAACCGAGTTCACCTCACAGAGAAAGCTCAAAATTTCACTTAAGAAACACAACAAGGACACCAAGCCATTAAAGAAGTTAAGAAATTACAAAGAGAGGAGAGATACTTCACGCTGGGAATAAAGTCAGATGAGCCACTAACTTTAATATGTCCGGAGGATTTTGCCTTATGAATGGTCAGCACTAAGAAGATACCATGAATTACAAAGAACGCATGGTTTACAGTATCATGATTGAAAGAGGCAAATTGGCTTATTTCAACTCAGGAACCCACCTGGTTCTAAGCTTTTCTTGGGCTCAAGCTTGCTCTCCCCCTATCTCGAAACAGTTGGTGTCAGACCAAAACTCTTGAAAGGTTCCCAAAGCTTTGCTGGATTGAGTTTTCTAGCCCTTCACTCACTCATTAAAAGTGAAATCTGTTCCATTGAGTTCCGATAGGACCATGTTGATCAATACGCCCTAATCTACAAGTTTCTTCAGTACAACTTCAATTTTAGAAGTTTGATTTTAGGGTTCATCTTCCCCAAACGGTTTAGGGTTTAATTTTCAGTTTCAAATCCTAAACCATTTGGAGAAGATGAGGGCATTTTAATCATTTTATTTTTAAATTTTAGTGGATTTTTATTAGAAGGACATTTTGGTTATTAGATACCCTGAAACTAACATCTAACGTTCTAAATTAACGGCAAAGACCAAAGTGTTACAAAGTTTTGAAAGTAAAGAGAAATTTACAATTAGAAAAGTTGTAGGAGGCATTTGGACAAATAGGCATTTTCAGAGAGCATTTGTCAAAAATCCTTTGTTTTTTTTTTCTTTCGGCAAACACCGTTTGGAGTTCAGATAATGTCAATGTAGTCCATAATTTCATCCATATCCTAAGTTTGCACTTCCCCACCTCCCAAATAGATGAAGGTGATGGAACATCCCACATCCTTTACCAATAGAATGATAGCGACGATTATTGAAAATCACCCAAACTCACACTTGTCACAGGCCTCACGACCTCTAAAGTTTTCAATTTGAGGGAGAAAGGATTTAAAGATCATACAGTTAAGAACTTCATAAGCCAAGGAATGTTTTCCGCGGCCATAGGTCCTAAAACCATGGCTAAAGATAAATTACCGTGCTTTTAAAACCGGGGCAGGACCGTGGGTGGCAAAAAATACTGCATCAAATGAAAAATCGTCTTTCTCTTTTGCCGCGGTTTCCCATTGAATCAATTATTACTTGTATTTTCTTATTTTCTAACTACTGAAAATATACGAT
The DNA here is from genome assembly GCF_018873765.1 of Telopea speciosissima. NCBI lineage: Eukaryota > Viridiplantae > Streptophyta > Magnoliopsida > Proteales > Proteaceae > Telopea > Telopea speciosissima. The sequence continues at coordinate 68,121,489 of NC_057916.1, read as the reverse complement.
TTTAATTGTTGTTTCTGTTAGGGTTAGGGTTTTAAGCACAAGGTTGCTTAAAGCATTACACCCTGAGTATCTAGTTTGGAATACCCAGACTGCTGCCTCCAGCTAGTATATATAGAAAAACTAGGGTTTAGGTCAGATGGGCTAATTACTAGATTGCCCCTCACACTGGGCATTAATACAAGTAGGATTATATTAGAACATATAAAGGGATATTACATAAATACCCTTACAATCTCCTCCTATGTTCTACATATATCCATTACACATGTATAGGAACCATTGTTCAATCAGTAATTGAATCAATATAAATTGAATATCAATAATCCAATAAATCAAATAAGAAATAAGTAAACTTCAAGAAATAAAACAAAGGTTTTAGATCAAAACTAAACCCAACAATAAATCCGAAGTTCCACATGCAAGTGGCTAAACCAAAAGAAATAATCAAAAGGAAAAGTCCTTGCAATCCATGTGACTTTACTCATCAAGTAAGTCATCCTCATCGAGATCTAGATTCAACCGTTCTCCTCCATCTTCGCCATTCTCTGTAATTTGTCAAATATGAATTTCATAAGACATTATGAATTCAATCATTTGCACAATAGTATCTAGTTCAACAATAAGAACTTAGTACATTTCATATATGGCTGAAGGTAAATCAAAAAACAATAAGCATCATCATCAAGTTTCTTTACAAGAACTCGATCCTATATAGTCTCTATCATGAGGACCATACCATGTTTCCATTTGGAATATCAGATTCGTCATATCAGTCATAGATTTATGTTGTATCATCAAATTTGGAATGGTACACCATACTATGAAAGACATGTCATCAAATTTGGAATGACATAAAGACTAGCACAATATCATTGAAACATATCGGACATTTTTCATATTCCTTTGTGGAATAACAAAGTAAGGAGACTTCACATGAAAAATTTGCTACACCATCAAGTTTGGAATGGTTTCACAAACCCCCATACTTAGTAACCTAACTAAGTTATCTGAAACATGTAAACTGTCCCGAATGCTTACCAAGGCTAGATGAGATTCAATAATTCAAAATAATATTGGGTTAGGTTAAGACCTGACTAAATGGTCTTTAACCCCATCTCCCCGTAGTTTTGAATGTTCGATCTTTGTTCAATCCCTTTGTAAGGGCATCTGCCGTATTATCCTTCGATCTCACATCAATCAAAGTGATAATCCCTTGTTCTTCTCTATAATTCAGCATAGCCTGTTTCAGCCTGATGTGTCTCCTCTTACCATTAAAGAGTGAGTTATTCACAATCGTCTTGGTTGCTTGATTATCACAGAATATAGATATAGAGTTTAACTTAAAACTCCTCAATGGAATATCCATGATCGATCCTTTATCCACTCGCTTCATCTCCTGAAGCTAGAGCATAAAGTTCCGATTCCATAGATGACAGAGCAATACTAGTTTGTCTTTTGGATTTCCATGCTACACTGCTCCTCCTAGTGTAAATACATAACCACCGGTGGATCTCGCTGTCTCCCAAATCTGAGCACCAAGATGCATCGAATATCCTTCCAAAGTTGGAGGATGTCCATTATAACATAAAGCATAACCTTGAGTACCCTTAAGGTATCTCATCGCCTCGATAGGGCATCCCAATGCTCTTTTCCAGATTACTAGTGAAACGACTCAGCATGCCTACCGTAAAGGCTATGTCCGGCCTAGTACAACTCATTGCATACATGAGACTACCAATCAGTTTAGAATAATCTAACTCGATTCACGATGTCACCTGTGTTAGGTTTCAACCGTTTGTTATAGTCATAGGGTGTCTCAATCGATTTACAATCACTTGTATCCCCAACTAGAAAGTAGCTTCTCAATGTAATGAGTCCGACTAAGGGTGATCCCTTGCTCACCTGAGCTTACTCTCATCCCAAGAATGGTGTCTACCACACCAAGATCTTTCATGTCGAATTCTTTGGACAAGATTTCTTTAATGTCACTCACTACAGAGAGATCGTAACCTAGAATCAACATGTCGTCTACATACAAGCAAATAATCGCGACCTTGTTTGACTCGGACAAAAATAAAGGCACTTATCCGAGTTCTTGGTTTGAAAACCAAAGCTCTTTACTTGTCTTGTCAAACTTCTCATGCCACAATTTAGGTGCTTGTTTAAGACCATAGAGAGATTTGTTTAATTTACAAACTCTTTTTTCGAACCTTCCATGACAAACCCTTCAGGTTGGTTCATGTAGATTTCTTCGTTAGGTCTCCATTAAGGAAAGCCGTTTTTACATCCATTTGATGCACAACATAGTGCTCAATAGATGCTATGGCAAGAAGAATCCTTATTGTTGCCAAATGGCGCATCGGGAGTAGATGTCAAAATAATCTATCCCTCTCACTGCTTATAGCCCTTAGCTACTAATCGTGCTTTATACCTGGCTATAGACCCATCCGGATTAAGTTTCTTCTTCATACCCACTTACACCCTATTGTCTTGGCCCCTCTAGGCAGATCAACAAGGTGCCAGTCTCATTCTCGCATTAAAGAGCTCATTTCCTCATCAATGGCTTCTTTCCATAACAGGGAGTCCCTAGATCTCATCGCTTCCTTATAGGTGGATGGATCAGCCTCTAAATGGTAGGTCACAAAATCCTCACCAAAATTCTTGGGTACTGATCTCTAGTAGATACTCTTCTAGATTCTCGATTCAAGGAGCATTGTGGGAGTAGTGTCGAAACAATTGGTTCGATTCCAAAGGTGATTCTCAGAACCACTTACCAAACCAGGCAAGGTCGGCCTTTATCTCGAGGAATTTATCCTCAAAGAATATAGCATCCCTAGATTCTATCACCACATTGGTTGATAGATCCAAAAATTGGTCTGCAATCGTCTTCTCGCACAACCTAGATATACACAAGTGTTTGTTCTAGTTCCCACCTTAGGTCTCCTAGGGTCTTGTATCCTAATATAAGCTACACATTTCCAAACCTTAAGAGTGTCATATCTACAGGATGATTATGCCATAGTTCATAAGGTGTAGAAGTCGGTTTTGAATGTGGTAGTCTATTTAGAATGTGATTTGCATAACATCGCTTCTCCCCAATAGCAAGAGGGCATACCAATCAATAACATGGAGTTTAACATCTCTGTTAACGTCCCGTTCTTTCTTTCAATGCCATTTGATTGAGGTGAGTAAGGAGTGAGTTTCAAGGATTATGCTGCAGAGGCACAGAATTCCTTGAACTCACAATTTGTATTCTCCTCCCCTATCACTTCTAAATCTTTTAATTTTCAAGTTCAACCGATTTTCTACCCTATTCTTGAAAATTTTAAATTTTTCAAAAGCTTCATCTTTAGATTTTAACAGTATAAATGACGATCTAGAAAAATCGTCTATAAATGTTATCAAATACTTCACCTCCTCTAGTTGTGTAGCTTTTAAAGTCACAAATGTCGAATGTATAAGTTCAAGAAGTTGAGTGCTCCTAGAAATCGGTCCAACGGTTTTCTAGTTATTTTAGTTTGAGCACACACTTCACATCTATTAAATCTAATTGAAGTGTCTAATGGTAAATTATGAGTTTTAGCTAGTTTGAGCATTTTCCTATAGTTCACATGTCCTAACCTACAATGTAGTATTTTGGGATCAAGTAAATTATGGTTAACCTGGTTTATTGTCTCATTAGCTAAACTCAACCTAAACATACCATTCAAATTATAAGGTTGCTGTTAGGGTTTTAAGCATAAGGTTGCTTAAAGCATTACACCCTGAGTATCTAGTTTGGAATACCGAGACTGCTGCCTCCAGCTAGTATATATAGAAAAACTAGGGTTTAGGTCAGATGGGCTAATTACTAGATTGCCCCTCACAGCCTGGGCATTAATACAAGTAGGATTATATTAGAACATATAAAGGGATATTACATAAATACCCTTACAGTTTCTTATTCATATCATAGTTGGAAAATCAGGTTTTGACTTGGACGGGTCGCCCAAGTCGAGTTGAGTCAAATCAAAAAAATCAAAAACCTGATCAAAAGTCTTGAAGACTCGTCCAGTGTTAAAAATGACTAAACTCATTCCGAATCTTATGTGACTCTGGGTTTTCATCCGAGTCAACAAAAAATCGTCGAGTTTGGTCATTTGCCCCTCCTATTAAATATTTTTTTCTTATCGGTGAAACCAAAATTCCAATCCCTAATCCCTTTTTTTTCTGCAATTCCACTTGGTATTCTCTTTACGTTTCGGAGCAAGGGCCAAGTGACAAGGGAATTTGCGGCTTTTTACAGCTCCATCGCCCACTCCCTCTCTCCTTCTTTCGGGGGACTTCGGTTGTGGTTCTACAACTCCATTGTCCATTCCCTTTCTCTTTCTTTTAAGCTCAGCTGCGGGCCTGCAACTTCAACAACGGTGAAGCCATAAGCCCCTCTAATCTCTCTCTCTTCCCTTTGTGTCTTTGGTCTCCCAAGGTATCTCTCTCAAGGAAACTATGGGAGCAAAGGGACTCTTGGATGAATCAGATTAGAATATTTTAGAATCTATAAAGCATCGAGTAATTTACGAAGTGCTCTGAATTGTATATTCTTAGAAAGGGTTGCAACTTGCAATTTTATTCTCTATATTTTCTTACAACTAAAAGGGATAAGAGAAGTCAGTATTTTCTTGTTGCAGTGGTTTGGCTTTTATGGATGCCCTCTGGACAAGTGAAACAAAACAAAGAAATTGGAGGGCTGATATGATTCATTATCTGAGTCCATATGGCTTTGATATTTTCTTTCATATATTTATGCTAATCAAGCGCAAATAAATTCCTTTTTTCCTCTATTTTCTGATTTTTAATAAATTATACTTATTTATTACATTTAGAGAAAAAAATATACATGACTGTAGACTCCACATTTTGACACCTTGGAAGTATGTCTTGGCAATGATGGTTAAGGACGTAACTCGTGTGGTGACTGAATGGCAAGAATTACCAAATTACCCCTACCCCACTTTTTGTAACCAAACTGTCCCAAATAGAGTCTAAACCCTTAACATAGCCGTATTTAACCATTTTAAGTTCACATTTGAAGTTTCACCCAAATCCAACACCTTTCATGAAAATGACCGTTTTGCCCCTGACACGGTTCTCGGTATCTGGACCACCCGATTTAGTCCGAAATACTTTGGATGACCTCATTTGGTCATATTAAGTTTTCACGTAAAGTTTCGGCCAAATCGGGTAACTTTTGTGAAAATGACCGTTTTGCCCCTAGTATGGTTCTTGGTGCCCGAGCCACCCGATGTGACTTGAAATCATTTGGATAGCTTTATTTGGTCATATTGTGCTTACACGTTAAATTTCATATAATTTTGGTATCATTTGGACCTTGATCGGTGTGAAACACCATTTATGTGCTTTCCTCGATATCCGTGCCATTTTTAGGCAAAATCCGACCATATCTGTCACACGGATGAAAAGTACGGGTTGAGACCTTAGCGGAAATATGTGGCGCGTCAAAATCGGACACATGGATTGGGAGATATTAGCATTTGAACGTGGACCTTTAAAATAGAATCTTTAAATGGTTTATTAAAAAATAAAAAAAAATAAAAAAAGGTGGGTCAAACTGAGTTGACCCGAACCGAGTCAACCCAGTCTGACCCAGCCCAGCTGGACTGTCGGCAGGGGACAAAGCCCCACCATTTAGGCTGAGCCACATAAGGCCCATCACCCATGCCCACCTGCCCAGCAGGCCTAGGCACACACAAGCTCAGGCTGCACAGCAAGCCTAGGCACACGCAAGCCCAGGCTGCGCAGCAAGCCTGGCCACACGCAAGCCAGCCCATCACTCCTTATCCTAGCCATTAATGCACCAGGGGTCTTTGAGACCTTTCCTCGAACACTTCTTTTTCTTATAAATAGGAGGTGTTTTCGAGAGGTTTGGGAGAGAGGAAAATTAATGAAAAATTACCTTCACGTAGTCCTCGATCCCCTCTTTCCATCCATGGTTTTCTTATCCATAGGTTATGCTCCATTACTGATATAAAATTCTGTAAATACCCCTTCTTCATCACTCTTGCCATTCGGCGCAGCCACACTTGGAGCGGCTTTTGGAGGTTTCCGGCGATACTTACGGTAAAAAAAAAGGTCACAACCTGAGCCCAGGCACTTCCACGCTTCAAGGGTATTTTTTTCATATTTTTTACTTAGTTCTAAGTATTTATTTTGATTTTCTTTACAACAAAGGTTGTTTTTCAGTTATAAAAATGTTAAAAATAATTCAAGAGTGATAAAAATATGAAATTTTCAGGGATGATGCTTGTCACTATGTTTGACATTCATTAATTTTCTCAAGCTCCAAATCATTTTTTTTGTGATATTTTTGCCCCTGTAAAGGATTTTGGATTATGTAAAATCTGAACATGTGGGTGGGTATTTGGACAAAAGTGTTATGACCATGTTAAAGATCATGTTTTTATTAGTGGGAATGGGCTCTGGTTTGATCCAATTCGGATCTGTGATGGGGATTTTGTATTTTTCTTTGTTTTCCCTTTTTTTTAGCATTTCAGAAAATATTAAAAATAATCTAAATGCATAAAAATTCACAAAGAAATTATGGAATGCATATTTCATCATGCTTGATTTTATGGAATCATTATCCACTGACATGCATGTTTGATAGTTTTTATACATTTCCCACCTCATTTAGGGGTATAAATGTCATTTTTCTAATTATAATGAAAAATTCTGGAAAAATAGGAAAAAATGTTTTTATGCATGACATGCTGTTTTAGAATGGTTTAGGATGTTTTCATATGCATACGTGACCATCATGCTTGATAGATATGCATACAAAGTCATTTGCGCCCTCTAGGGGCATTTTGGTAATTTACCAAACGTGGGCCTAGGCTATCATTCTGGAAATATCATTTGGTATGTTCAGTCATTTTAGGATGTTTAACATCACTTTCGATGCCTACAATGATTCTAAGTGTCTTTTGACACTTTTGCCATTTTGCCCTTAGGGGCATTTTGGTCATTTTGTGACCAGACCTTGCTTAGGACCCCGGAAAGGCTCCTGTTACTTTTTTCGCATGTTTTAACATTTAATAAACATGTTTTAAGCATAAGTTAGCATTTTCATGAATTATCATGCATTTTCTACATGTTTGCCATAACAGGGGCATTTTGGTAATTTTTACCACCCCACATTTCCTCGCCATTTCATGTGCTCTTGATGATCCAAATGCATGATGTTAATGTTATTTAATCATGTTTTTCTTATTTACAGCATTTAAATATGATTTCATGCCTTTGTACATATTTTGGCCCTTTAGTGGCATTTTCGTAATTTTGGCTATTTTGGCCTATAAGCTGTTTTGCTTATCAATATAATTGTCCTTCTCCATGATATAATTAGACTTGGTTTTCTTTTTTACAGGCAACCATGTTTTAGACCATAGAGTTAGGCTTTTTAATTTAGGTAAAATCCATTAATTAGCTTAACTAGGATGCATAATGTACATAACCATCTAGCCTAGTGATAGTAATCCGGATTAAAACATTAATCTTAATTAGCCTAACTAGGTTCATAAATTTCAATTAAGATAATCAAAAATCTTGAAAAAAAAATTAGTTTAATTAGGTACATAATATGTATAAAACAACAATACACAACAGAGTTTGGTCTAGGAAGACCGGCCGTCGGTCGGGCGGTTGCTGGGTGCCTAACACCTTCCCAGCCCGTAACTTGACACTTACCCAGGGATCTGGGGCAGACCATCCATTGAGTCATTGGAGTTAAATTAGCGCCCCTTCTGCGAAGGAGGGGCACCATTCACGGGTCCTAGACCCTAAATCTAGGTGGCGACTTCCATTTTCCCATTTTCTTTCTTTCCCCCTGGGTGCACGCCCAGCGACCCTCCGTCCGCTGCGCCTACAGTGGCGACTTCACTGGGGACTGTCAGACTTCTGATTGACCACAATTTGTTGTATGCTTGTTGTGTTATACATAATTGTTTGTATATATTGTGATTGTACTAACTGCATCATGCATCGTGCTCGAAGTGAAATCAAACGATGAGGGTACTCCCTATTGTGCCTCTACCCCCGGGGAGGTGGGGCACATCATACTAAGTACTCTGAGATCGAATGATAGCCACTTTCTGCATCACATTCATGCACACACTCACCGCATGGAATCACTCAACCTCATGGTTAGTCGTTGGAACCCATGTGTAGTCATGGGTAATCCATGGCGAAGCCACAACCCTTGATATCGTACCTCCGGTATATCAAAGGAACCACATACCCTTGACTCGCTTTGTACATACGAGCGATAGGTATATCGGTTCTATCAAGGGTAACCTTTTTCTGTCCTATAGCCTACCCTATGCATGCATCATGTACTGAACATAGACCCAATGCATAGGAGCGCCACAATTGACTGTACTTTGTCTGCGGTCCATTCCAGAATTCCTTCATAGCCAATCCTACTGGTTTCAGTCTCCCGTTTATAGACGGATGAATAAGGATTTGACTTTAGTGCTAGGGCACAAGTGTTTATAACTACATCAGTGTTGGTTTTTACGTCCACACCACAATATTGGGACAGTAGGGTGATGCCTTCTCCTCCATAATCAATCTAGTGTGGCGTAGATCTCAACCTGGTAAAGGTTCTACATTTGTTGTCCCGGTGTTAGGGGAAGATCCGAACTTATCCACCATATGGTTTCGGTGACTGTCTCAAGGTAGTTGTGCCTACATGGAAATTCTTGTTTGGACCACATTGATTGATTTATTAGGTGAGAGTTCACCAAGCTTGAGTACACTTTTCTTCAATATGCCTCTGAGCTGGTGGCACGCTCTTTTGGGCTAACTTTTGGGTGTTCGAATCTCGTTGTGCAAGCTTACTTTCTATAGTCATGTTCAGAAAGGAGAGTGCATCTGTTACCATCTCACCATTTCATCTTTTTCGTTTTCTAGCACTATTTCAATTCAAGGGGTGGGGGAATCATTCCAAACTTGAACCAATCTTGAGTTGACCCCTGAGCATGAGTTCTAGTCGAGATCAACTACTTGCTGGCATGGATTCATTGGTGATTCGAGTGACCAATATAAAGCAGATGTTGTCCAACCTGACTATCATGATACAAAAGCAGATGAATTTGGCTGAGCTGACACCTGAACGAGATTGTCTTTATAATCCTGTGATTGCTTGCCATGACTTAACTTCGGAAGAAGATTGTGCTTGGATGATGCATTCTGATCCCACTCCCGAAACACTTGAAACCCAACTAGAGAAAGCACTGATGGAAAAACTGGAATGTATAGAGCGCACCCTCGAGAATGAGAAAGGAGAAGCAGTTGAAAAAGAGGCCTCCCCAGGAACCAAATCATCTAAGAGTATTGGACGGCCATCTGAAGAGTTTAAAGGGGCACAATCCTCCTTTGCGCAACCAGTTAGGAAATGCAAGCCCATATCAATTCAATAATTCAAGAGATGACAGCAAACAATCTTTGTTTAGGCTTGTTGGGAGAAATTCTTCCATAAAAAGGTTTGAGGGAGAGGACCCCAACACAAGCGAGGTTTTCCATTTGAAGAAAGCATCATCCTCTGATAAGCTTCAGCAACAAGATGTATAAGGAGATCCAAAGCTACAATTTTCTCCGAAACTCCCAGTGACAGCGACACAATGTATTCTGAAGCGAGTTTCATCTCGTTGCCCTAGGAGACAATTTACAGACCTAAGGATGCCTTTGGGGAGGGTCTTCAGCAGGTTACTCAAAGTTGGTTTGATCACAGAAATGGGACCTCGACCAATCCCAAGTCCCTTGCCGAGATGATATGACTGGGACCTCTACTATCATTACCACACTCAGAGAGGTCATGCCACTAACAAATGTTATAACCTGAAATATGCAGTGTGAAATATGCAGTGTAAGACTTGTTGGATGCGAAGAAGTTTGAACTCCGTCCCAAGCAGGATAAGTAGTTCTCTTAAGCAGCAATGTCAGGCCCAACTAGGGCATTTGAAGGTTTTGGACATCATTAGCTTTTTGACACAGAAGTTGCTGGAGATAGAGGAAACAGTTTCCCACCACACATCTGTTGATCCACCCTACTATGGGTGTCTTTTTTGACTGAAGCTTCCTAGATGATTTTGTTCATCCTATGGGGTTGCTTTTCTTATCTGAAGGTTTTGGCCATGTCTGGGCCTAAGTTCGTTAGTGTTGTAGGCAGTCATATTGTTGTTCTTTCTTTTCCTCTCCATTTTCCTCTTGTGAAAGATGTTACCTTTCCTTTTTGTGTCGTGTCAGTCCTAGTGAGTTTGTGTCTGATGTAACCTTTTTTAGCTTTCAATAAATAGCTTCTTTTGAGTATATTGTTTATTCTCCCTTTTTTTTTTTTCCTATCTTTTAATAATGAATCTTGCGACGGCCCATTGCCTAGCTTTCCTGAAGAAAAAAAAAATAAAAAAAACTCATCAACCATTCATTGTCCATTTTGGGTGTCAAAGTATTGATAATAAAAGATCTTGAGTTTTCCATACATCTAATCCCCTTCCAACGAGAGTGGAGCTTAGAAGGGATTTCACCGCATTGAACCTATTAAGGGAGGCCATCTTTGGCTGCTTGCTTTCCCAAAGAATCCAGAAACATTTGAATCCGCTAGTTCCCCTGTTGTGCCTTGGCATTTTTTTTGAAAGCTCATCTCAGCTTACCTACAACCCATTATCCAAATACCCTCATACTTGTAGCATGTCCCCATATCTTCTAGGGTCTGATCAGGAAAAATCTCTGTGTTGAAACCTAATGTCACAAAGGCAATGAGGCCCCCAGGAATGAGAAAAGAAAAGATTTTCAAAACCCAAGCCGGTGCAATCTCAAAAAAAAAACCAAAAAAAAATGTAAAAAAGGAAAAAAAAAGAAAAAAAGAAGACAGAATCAAAGATCAATGAGATGCATCGGTTCAAGTGACGTTGGGAAAGATCTTGCAAGTAACCATGGGGCAAAAGTTTCCAATCTTCTCAATTAAGCCTTTGAGGCAAAATTGCCAATCTATTCAACAAATCACATGGTTAGAAACTTCTTGATTAAACCTTTGGGCCAGAAATGCTAAGTTTTTAGTTAACTTGTTGGAGCCAAAATTATCAAATTCTAGTTAGACCCTAGGGGCATATTTGAGCTATTACCATCTTTTGCAACCAAGTCCAAAGCTCCATTACAACCTGCTAAGTCCTCCTAGACTAGATACGGTGAGGTTTTCTTCGACAGCTTTGAGCTCACCCGGCTATGATGGAACTTAATTATCAAGGCTTTGACACCAACACATCATCAGCACGAACTACGTTTGACCTGATTTCTGACTTGGGATACGTAGGCAGCTTTCAAGCTCGGTCACACCACCCATCACATCTTCCATTAAACCTCATTTTTAACCATCATTAGCCACGAACTACGTTTGACCTGATTCCCAACTTGGGATACGTAGGCAGCTTTCAAGCTCGGTCATACCAAGTATCATTTTCACTTCATTAACCATCATTGCCACATTACCCATCATTTTAGGGCTTCATAGGAATTTCCCACTTTCCTGTTTTAAGGGAACGATGGGTTCATCGCTATTTTCATCATCTAATCCTCTCACCATCTTAGTTGAGCTTTTTCCATCGCCCACTTCATCAGCAGAATTCCCAAAGAGTTTTTGCCATCTCTAGAGTCGACGGGTTTGCTCTTGCAATCGCGCCATCCTTTTTCCTTTAAACCACTGATTTCTTTCTAATGGTGTGATTTCTCTCACGAGCTCACCATTCCTGTTAGTCTCTCCATCCATGGTAGACTCATCGGACCTCTCTACGGTGTCTTACAAAAGTGTATCCTGTAGTCATTATAGGCTTGAGTGGGTCCAGACATAGCCTGTTGCCTCTTGATGATAACAACATGAACAGATCACCCTTGAATGTAAACAGGAACGAAAGAGGAGAATTCCAAAAAAATGATCACAACATGGTGTAGTTGGTTTCACCCCTATGTAGTGGATCATTGTGAGGTGGGAAATTAACCGGGGCAACTGGTAGCCCTTGCAATTGAAGACATCAGATGAGATCGCCATTGGTGACAGCTAGAGAACCAAGTATTGCATGTTTTGGACAAATGGTTATGGCAGAGTAATGCGGATGACTCACACATGTCTCCCTACTTCAATTGTTGGTTCAATCTAAATCAAGGGACTCCAAATAAAATCATGTTTTTACACCCTATAGAGGAATTGATGAAAAAATTGGCATATTTCATAGCAAAATTGGGGAGTTGGAATTTTTCTGAATTTATGTTGAGTAGGTCGGAGGCAGTTTGATCTGGGGTAATACTCATTGATGGGTTTCCTTCTTGTTTCTCCAATCCTCGTTCCCTGGTGACGGATTACGCTCTCCTACATGAACATGCTGTTAGACCGTGTCCATAAATTAACTATTAATTGTGATCATTTATCCTAATCTGCACCTATTTCATGCCTACATGTTGATTGCATTTGTGTTTATTCTATGTTTAAATCTAATAGTCTTGCATGTTGATTGCATTTATATATTTCATGCTTGCATTTGTACTTATTCCCAATTTAGTTTAACTTGGCATGATGTTTAACGAGTCCAATTTGCATGTGAATTATGTTTACACTTGTATCTTGACCCAATAGAGTGTCAATCCATCTCTTGACCCAGTAGTGCGTCAACCCATCTTTTGACCCAGTAGTGCGTCAACCCATGTCTTGACCCGGTAGAGCGTCAATTCATTCGTGGCGTGTTGACGCAATGAGTGTCACACATCTCTTGACCTGGTAGTGTGTCAACCCATCTCTTGACCTCTGGTAGTGTGTCAACCCATGTCTTGACCAGTAGAGCGTCAATTCATTCATGACCCAGAAGAGAGTGTCACACATCTCTTGGCCCGGTAGTGTGTCGACCCATGTTTTGACCCGGTAGAGCGTCAATTCGTTCATGACCCAGTAGAGTGTCACACATCTCTTGACCCGGTAGTGCATCGATCCATCTCTTGACCCGATAAAGCGTCAATTCATTCGTGACCCAGTAGAGTGTCACACATCTCTTGACCTTGTAGTGCGTCAATCCATCTCTTAACATGGTAGAGAGTCAATCTGCTTCCCTAACCCGTTAGGGGTCAACCCTATATTGACTCGATAGAGTGTCAATCTATTTTCATGACCCAGTAGAGTGTCAACCAATAGGTGCCAGTAGTGTATCAACCAATAGGTGACCCGTTAGAGTGGCAGCCTTATAGACTCGACCCATTGGAGCGTCGCGGTCCTCTTCCTTAGATGGAAGGAGAAGGCAAGTGATTAGAGTTCCTCGATTCCTGCCCAATTTTCATCTTCCACATGATTTGTAGGCCACGTTAGGCCAAGTTCTAACAGTATAGGTGATCGTGGTTTGGAGGCTTCATCCCCCAGTTGTTAATTAACAAGACGAAGGAACTGTAAGATTCCGCTTCCATCAGGTTCAAAGCTATACACTGCTGCCAAGATGGATAATCCACACATCTGTTGAGAAATCCTCAAGTTCAAAGCTGTACAACACTGCCAAGATGGATAATCCACACATTTGTTGAGAAATCCTCAGGTTCAAAGCTGTACACTGCTGCGAACATGGACTATCCGCACATCTGTTGAGAAATCCTCAGGTTCAAAGCTGCACACCGCTGCCAACATGGACTATCTACACCCTTGTTGAAAAATCCTCAGGAAATCCTCAGGTTCAAAGCTGTACACCGCTGCCAACATGGACTATCCACACCTCTATTGAGAAATCCTCAGGTTCAAAGCTGTCCGCTGCCAACATGGACTATCTACTCCCTTGTTGAGAAATCCTCAGGTTCAAAGCTGTACACCGCTGCCAACATGGACTATCTGCACCTCTATTGAGAAATCCTCAGGTTCAAAGCTGTACACTGCTGCCAATATGGACTATTTGCACCCCCAGATCCTTTGGTTCAACATCACGTGGCTACCCCCGGATCATTTGGTTCAAAGTCATACGACTACCCATAGATCCTTTGGTTTAAAGCCATGAGGTTGCAAAATAAAAAATAAAAAATAATAATAAAAATAATAAAAGTAGCATTTTGCCTTGAACTCTCATAACAAGGTATTTAGCCCTCTAGGTATTTAGTCCCAAAATAACGAGGTATTAAACCCTCAGGATATTTAGTCCCAAAGCTACGAGGTGTTTAACCCTCTGGGTATTTAGTCCCAAAACAACGAGGTATTTAACCCTCTGGGTATTTAGTCCCAGGATAACAAAGTTTTTAGCCCGCAAGGGTTTTGGTGCAGTTGATCGCAGTTTGGAACTTTCGTACTCATTTTTATTGGCGTAAGAATTGTAAGATTCCACTTCATCAGGCATTATTCTTTCGGAGATTCAGGTAAGTATCTGACCTCCTTCCTTTAAATTAATCAAGATTTGCTGGACGTTTAGAATAGTTAAGGGATTTATCGGGTTTTCAATCGGGTAACCGCCTATTTGGGTTATTGGATATCTCATATTGTTGATCTTTAACAACTTCTTTTCCGATCTACCTTGCTTATTTTTCTCTTTTTGAAATTCTTGGAATTTGTTTACCGAGGGGATTTTCGATTTTCGGATTTTCATTTTAACGCCTGCATCCTTGAGCAAGGTGCAGGTCGTATTTTTGCTCCCCTGTGACAAAATGCGGAATCATTCATTTGACTTTCGTCCACTGCATGCCCTCAGTCAAATGGGGGCATTCTGTGGACACCACATTTTGACACCTTGGAAGTATGTCTTGGCAATGATGGTTAAGGACGTAACTCGTGTGGTGACTGAATGGCAAGAATTACCAAATTGCCCCTACCCCACTTTTTGTAACCAAACTGTCCCAAATAGAGCCTAAACCCTTAACATAGCCGTATTTAACCATTTTAAGTTCACATTTGAAGTTTCACCCGAATCCAACACCTTTCATAAAAATGACCGTTTTGCCCCTGGCACGGTTCTCGGTATCTGGACCACCCGATTTAGTCCGAAATACTTTGGATGACCTCATTTGGTCATATTAAGTTTTCACATAAAATTTCGGCCAAATCGGATAACTTTTGTGAAAATGACCGTTTTGCCCCTGGTATGGTTCTTGGTACCCGAGCCACCCGATGTGACCTGAAATCATTTGGATAACTTTATTTGGTCATATTGTGCTTACACGTAAAATTTCATGTAATTTTGGTATCATTTGGACCTTGATCGGTGTGAAACACCATTTATGTGCTTTCCTCGATATCCGTGCCATTTTTAGGTAAAATCCGACCATATCTGTCACACGGATGAAAAGTACGGGTTGAGACCTTCGCGGAAATATGTGGCGCGTCAAAATCGGCCACATGGATTGGGAGATATTAGCATTTGAACGTGGACCTTTAAAATAGAATCTTTAAATGGTTTATTAAAAAATAAAAAATAAAATAAAAAAAAGGTGGGTCAAACTGAGTTGACCCGAACCGAGTCAACCCAATCTGACCCGGCCCAGCTGGACTGTCAGCAGGGGACAAAGCCCCACCATTTAGGCTGAGCCACACAAGGCCCATCACCCATGCCCACCTGCCCAGCAGGCCTAGGCACACGCAAGCCCAGGCTGCGCAGCAAGCCTGGCCACACGCAAGCCAGCCCATCACTCCTTATTCTAGCCATTAATGCACCAGGGGTCTTTGAGACCTTTCCTCGAACACTTTTTTTTCCTATAAATAGGAGGTGTTTTAGAGATGTTGGGGAGAGAAGAAAATTAGTGAAAATTGGAGATGTTGGGAAGAAAATTACCTTCACGTAGTCCTTGATCCCCTCTTTCCATCCATGGTTTTCTTATCCATAGGTTATGCTCCATTACGTGTATAAAATTCCGTAAATACCCCTTCTTCACCACTCTTGCATTCGGAGCAACCACACTTCGAGCGGCTTTTGGAGGTTTCCGCCGATACTTACGGTAAAAAAAAAGGTCACTCAAGCTGAGCCCAGGCACTTCCATGATTCAAGGGTATTTTTCCATATTTTTTACTTATTTCTAAGTATTTGTTTTGATTTTCTTTACAACAAAGGTTGTTTTTCAGTTATAAAAATGTTAAAAATAATTCAAGAGTGATAAAAATATGAAATTTTTAGGGATGATGCTTGTCCCTATGTTTGACATTCATTAATTTTCTCAAGCTCCAAATCATTTTTTTTGTGATATTTTTGCCCCTGTAAAGGATTTTGGATTATGTAAACTCTGAACATGTGGGTGGGTATTTGGACAAAAGTGTTATGATGATGTTAAAGATCATGTTTTGATTAGAGGGAATGGGTTCTGGTTTGATCCAATTCTTATCTGTGATGGGGATTTTGTATTTTTCTTTGTTTTCCCTTCTTTTTTAGCATTTCAGAAAATATTAAAAATAATATAAATGCATAAAAATTCACAAAAAAATTATGGAATGCATATTTCATCATGCTTGATTTTATGGAATCATTATCCACTGACATGCATGTTTGATAGTTTTTATACATTTCCCACCTCATTTAGGGGTATAAATGTCATTTTTCTAATTATAATGAAAAATTCTGGAAAAATAGGGAAAAATATTTTTATGCATGACATGCTGTTTTAGAATGGTTTAGGATGTTTTCATACGCATACGTAACCATCATGCTTGATAGATATGCATACAAAGTCATTTGCGCCCTCTAGGGGCATTTTGGTAATTTACCAAACGTGGGCCTAGGCTATCATTCTGGAAATATCATTTGGTGTGTTCAGTCATTTTAGGATGTTTAACATCACTTTCGATGCCTACAATGATTCTAAGTGTCTTTTGACACTTTTGCCATTTTGTGACCAGACCTTGCTTAGGACCCCGGAAAGGCTCCTGTTACTTTTGCCGCATGTTTTAACATTTAATAAACATGTTTTAAGCATAAGTCAGCATTTTCATGAATTATCATGCATTTTCTACATGTTTGCCATAACAAGGGCATTTTGGTAATTTTTACCACCCCACATTTCCTTGCCATTTCATGTGCTCTTGATGATCCAAATGCATGATGTTAATGTTATTTAATCATGTTTTGCTTATTTACAACATTTAAATATGATTTCATGCCTTTGTACATATTTTGGCCCTTTAGTGGCATTTTCATAATTTTGGCTATTTTGGCCTATAAGCTGTTTTGCTTATCAATATAATTGTCCTTCTCCATGATATAATTAGACTTGGTTTTCTTTTTTACAGTCAACCATATTTTAGACCATAGAGTTAGGCTTTCTAATTTTGGTAAAATCCATTAATTAGCTTAACTAGGATGCATAATGTACATAACCATCTAGCCTAGTGATAGTAATCAGGATTAAAACATTAAACTTAATTAGCCTAACTAGGTTCATAAATTTCAATTAAGATAATCAAAAATCTTGAAAAAAAAATTAGTTTAATTAGGTACATAATATGTATAAAACAACAGTACACAACAGAGTTTGGTCTAGGAAGATCGGCCGTCGGCCGGGCGGTTGCTGGGTGCCTAACACCTTCCCAACCCGTAACTTGACACTTACCCAGTGATCTGGGGTAGACCATCCATTGAGTCATTGGAGTTAAATTAGCACCCCTTCTGCGAAGAAGGGACACCATTCACGGGTCCTAGACCCTAAATCTAGGTGGCGACTTCCATTTTCCCATTTTCTTTCTTTCCCCCTGGGTGCACGCCCAGCGACCCTTCGTCCGCTGTGCCTACAATGACGCGCCCTGGTTAAGTCTGATTCGTCTGAGTTACCAGGTTTTGACGAAGATAAGTTGAGGCGAAAAGCCTGGTTTTCCAATTATGATTCATATAATTAATTTTCAATTTTATATTTAGCCACGATTTAAAATTGCGGCTATATATCAATGTTTTAATAATATAAAAAACCCCACCCTTCCCCTACCAGCTCCAATAGGGGCAGGTTTCTCCCTAGCAACACCCAACCCCTACCCTTGCCCCACCCCAGCAACCCCACTCTTGCCCCTTGCCCTACAACATTGCACGCTGCACCCCCACTCTGCTGCACAACTTTGCCTCCGCTCCCACGTTGCTACATGAACAGCCCGGCCAGCCATTGCCACCTTGCGGCACACCCCAGCTCCCACCGATGGTGTTCTCATTGTACTTACGTGCATCTAGACTAGATTATTGCTTTGGTATATTGTAGTTAGTTATTTACTATTTTTTAAGGTGTTGGGTAACTTGATCGATTTGATTTGCATCCGTGACCGTTTAGGGTTAGTCGAATATATCTAATTCGAATAGATATCCAACTAAGAATAAAAGCTAATGATCTTGTGGTCCTTGAAGATTTGGCAGGTCATAGAGAATGAGGAAAATAGCTAAGACAACTAAGACATGTATTGAGAACGGATCGTATCTATTGGGGGGAGAGATTTGAGTTACACAAGTCAGGGATGTAAATAGATAATTGAAAATCTGGATTGGATTCACATCCTTATCTGTGTTTAGTCAAAGGATATCCAGATATGATCACATTGCATTTGTATTTGTCTGACGACGATGTACGTTATGCAATGACCCCTCAGATGCTATTGTGTTCCTCGTGGCATCCATTTGTTAATCCTTGACAGCCATGGCTGAAGTAGGGATTAATCTATGTTTCTTTCTTTCTTTCACTCGAACAGTGTAATTGTCGGGCTCTATTTTTTATTTTTATTTTTTTTTAAGTAAAAGGAAATCATTTATTGAAAAAATGTGAGAGCTCATGATTGTGATTACCTAATTCAAATAACCATGGATTGAAACTAGGGCACACCATCGTACATGTTACTGATAGGATCTTCCTTGCTTGGAAGTATACTTTCGTGTGGCTCTACTTATTGAGGAACTTTTATTAAGAAACTACAACAATCACGTGAGATGAAAGTATATTTTTGAGAGAGAGAGAGAGAGATGTGGATGGGTCCCTCCCTCCTACCACCTTCCATTCTTTAGATTTTCCTATATGACGTGTAGATTCTCGATCAAGCATTTCAAGACAAGTGGCAGTCCTTCTATAGCCAACAATCATGTCATGATGGCAGGGCAATCTCGTCTGCATCTATCTTACAGACTGCCACGTAACCAGTCCAGCTGGTCTGATTGGAGACCCAATTGGGAGCCTAGTGGCCCTTACAAACAGGCCACAGCAGAGGATCTTGTCGAACTGGGATTCTCTCCAATGACATTTAACCATTAGAGTCCCCACAACCCATGGATGGTGTGAGATAGACTCTGGTGGTTAAATGTCATTGGAGAAGATCTGCGTTCGTTGATCTTGTCACCTACATAGTTTATAAGGATAGAAAGGGGTTATTGATGTGGGGTAGGTAGGTATATATAATTACGATTGATGAAGACGGTCATTGTAATTACATTTACAAACCCTAGCTACCGGTCTCATATAATTGCCCTTACATATCATGAAGCAATGAAACTGGTAAAGAGAATTCTTTCATGTTTTTTGAACCATATTATTGTCATAAGTATAATGTGAACACTTATCACACATTGTTTATTGTTATCCCCTTGCATTTAAGTTTCATCTTTTGGTAAAATAGAAACAACACTAAAATGGAACAAAAAGAAAAATGTGTTCTATGGCGGATTTGTCTTCAACTTGAGATATTAGAGAAAACTAAACAGGTAGAGTTAGTGGCAACCTCTTTCATCCTTAACTATCTATTTATTTATCTTTATTGGGTTCCGTAAAAGCATTTCATTTTGTTCAACAACCCATCTTTGTTTTTCTTGCATGAATTTTAGTTAACCTTTTCATTTATATTTCCAATTGAATCTCCATAAAAATTACAAATTTGATAATAGCAATAACTTGATGAGTATAATAGAGTTCACAACCAAACAAAAATAAAATGGAAATGCAGTGCCTTATTTAATTATTTAGAACTCTAGTCTAAAATATAAAGCACAGGCATGGATAATAAGGTCGCATTTGGTAATGCTCCCAAGATCATTTTTCATGTTCTTTTGTTCCATTTGGGACCAGAAAAATGGAATAAAGCATTTGGTAACCATGGATATTTTTTCTGTGCCCAAGAAACAAAACGGAGCCAAAATCATCCCAAGATGACATTTTCCAGAACTTGGTTACCCATGTTCTTCACTCCCAAGACCAAATTTAAGAAACAAGCTCTATTATGTGGTCCTTGAAAACCCGATGAAATCGAACCTGACCTGCAAAACTTGCCATCGCCACTACACTCCACAGACTCTCGGCCCTCTCCTACCATCGAACCTGTCCTGCTACTCTCCATCGAATCTCACATGACCTACTATTCTCCATCTCCTACCGCCATCAAATCTAGCTCACCTGCAACTTTCCTCTCTGCTCGATAGTGTCTCATGCAACAAGTATCTTCACGAAGGTTGGAAAGAGCTGACTCTACAACCTCTTCTACCGCCATCGAACATGACCTACAACTCTTCATCGTCCCTTGACAGTCTCTACTACCGCCATCGAACCTCACCTGCAACTCTCCTCTTTGCTCGACAGTGTCTCACGAAGTTGATTAATCCAAATTTGTCGTATGATCATCATAGATGTTATTTGTTATTTTTTTACTAGCTAGAACAAACATTTTGGAATGTGTAGCTTGCTCGACAAGGGTTCTTCTTCTTCTTCTTCAATCGAATCTAAGGTTCTAGAATACCCAAAATTGGATGAGAAATGGTCTTGTTTGTTATATTTTTTTGTAAATTGAGCATGATAATATCATTTGCTATTTTTTTTGTTTGAAGTCATTTTCTTGGATTAAATTTCTGCTATTGCTGATTGAATAGTGATGCAGCCAGCGTGGAAGGTGAGAAGGTGGAAACCGCAACATCACACCCCAAGACCCTGCGGAGATTGGCCAGGATCAAAAAGAGACTCGGCCAGCATGGAGACCAATCTTCCCATGGATAGACAATGATCACATCTCAACTAATAAGGAAAGATTGATTTCCCTAATAAAGATTGATTTTATTTTGAATAAATCCCAACCTATTGGGCTGATTTGTAGTTTCCTTTTTTTTTCTTTTCTTTCTTGTAATTCTAGTCTATATGAAATGTACTAGGAGGAAAAGAAAGGGAGATGGGGGATATTGAATGAAATTGCTCTTTAGAGCTTGGAACTCCATTAGAGTTTCTGCAAGTTTCTTCTTCTTCTTGTTCGATTAATCAACTCACTTGTCACGCTCCTTGTGAACTTGATTCTCCCGATCCAAGCCTTGACTAAGGCTGCTCCATTTTCGTATCAGAGCTTTGGCAGAGAACGAGAGATGGAATGCCACCACGATGACGTGAAGGTCACGCCGTCCTTATTGAGGAAATTAATGCAAGAGACGAGGTCTTGCGCCTATAGCAAGAAATTGCAGCCTTGAGTCTTGAGAACGAAGCGTTGAAGAATGCCGTCTGATGTCCGATTCCGAGTGAGGAGACGTCTGACCAGCACTCGCCTTCTTCTAATGACGCATCACCTGTGCGGGAGAGGAGGACTCACCACAACAGGTTAGCCCCTCAGGATCGGCGCGAGCCTGAACGGGACAAAAATGTCTGTCGTGACATTCCCGAATTCTTGGGCACAACATCCCCTGATGAGATCATCGACTGGTTCGCCTTAGTCAATGAGGTTTTTCAATACAAAGAGGTTCCTGAGCACCGACACGTTGGAATCATTGCCATGAGACTTCGTGGGAAGGCTATTGCGTGGTGGAGGCGTGACAAATAGCTTCGTGCCAATGCTGGTAAGGCACCCATCACGCGTTGGAGTAAGATGGAAGAAAAAATTCAAAAGAATTTTCTTCCTCGCAGCTATCACCGAGATTTATACCAGAAGTTCCAACACTTGCAGCAAGGAACTCGCACGGTGGAACAGTATACCTCTGATTTTAATGATTTGGTGGTTCGCAATAACATTACCAATTCGGAGGAGATGCTCGTACATAAATATTTGGGGGGACTACAGCCCTACATCCAGAGTGTTCTCGAAGTGCTCGACATTTGGGATCTCGAGGATGCACACCAGAGGGCCTTGAAGGTTGAACAGGCACGATCCAGGAAATCCACTTTTCCAACTTCACATCGGATTACCCCAACTTCAGGCGGTTCTAACAAGGGGGATGTGCTACCCCCTCCCCCCAACTCAATAGTCCCAACCACTAAATCGTTCTGCTCCATCAGGGGGTACTAACCAAAACCTGATTCTTGGGCTGTGGTGTTATGCATGTGGAGAACTTGGACATCGTTCCAACAACTGTCCCAAGAAGAAATCTAATGGGAAGGGCCTCTTGTTGGAATACGATTCAGAGGGTCACGAGGAGGAACCATCCTATCATAAATCGGCTAGAGATCCGTGGTATGATAGTGAAGGTGAGTATGTATTGCAAGCGGATTCCGGAGAATTGTTGATGATGTGCAAGATTTATCTGATGCCTAGACAAGAGACCAGCAACCAGTGGCTGCGCAACATCTTTCACTCCGCTTGTACTATCTCAGGCAATGTGTGCCAGTTGATTGTCAACTCAGGCTGTTGTGAGAATGTGATCTCGGAAGAGGCGGTGTGCAATCTGCAATTGGAACAACAGAACCACCCAATACCTTACAAAATGACCTGGCTAAAGCGTGGGATTGAGGTAACCGTGAACAAACAATGTTAGGTAGCGTTATCCATCTCCAATACGTACTTTGACAAAGTTTGGTGTGACATCCTTCCCATGGATGCGAGCCATTTAATTCTGGGTCGTCTGTGGCAGTTTGATAGGAAGACAATACATGATGGGTATAAGAATACCTATTCCTTTGAACATAATGGCAAGAAAATTGTCTTAGCCCCATCTAAGGAGCCTCTTACGACTCTAGTTGCCGAAAGTTCTAACTTATTGTCTCTAAAAGATTTGCGCAGCATGACGAATGATACACATGTGATCTATATCTTATTGAACATATCTAACGAGGAGACACCTGCCTCACCCGTGCCCGAATCGGTTAGGCCGTTGTTGAAGGAGTTCTGCGATGTGTTCCCTGTTGAGTTGCCACAAGGCCTTCCACCCATGCGTGATATTCAGCATCAGATAGATCTGGTGCCTGAGGCATCCCTCCCCAACTTGCCCCATTATCGCATGAGCCCCTCCGAGCATGAGGAACAGCAGCATCAGATTATAGAGTTGATGGAAAAGGGCTTCGTATGGGAGAGCATCAACCCCTGTGTAGTCCTAGCCCTGCTTGTTCCGAAGAAGAATGGTGCCTGGTGCATGTGCATTGATAGTCGGGCGATAAATAAAATCACAATTAAATATCGCTTCCCGATTCCGAGGTTGGACGATTTACTAGACCAGCTTTTCGGTGCTACCATTTTTTCAAAGCTTGATTTGAAGAGTGGTTATCACCAAATACGCATCTAGCCAGGGCAAAATCGCTTTCAAGACATGCGATGGGCTGTTTGAGTGGTTGGTTATGCCATTCGGGTTGTCAAACATGCCATCCACCTTCATGCGGTTCATGACTCAGATCTTGCGCCCCTACCTTGGGAGGTTTGTCGTAATTTATGTTGATGATATTCTGATTTTTAGCAAGTCCACTGACGATCATTTGTAGCACCTCCGGGAGATCCTTTCTGTCTTGCGCAGGGAACAACTATTTGCTGCCATCGATAAATGTTATGTCATGAAGGAGCAGATTTTATTTTTGGGCTTCAATGTTTCTGGTGAGGGCATCTCTATAGAGGACGCCAAAATCAGGGTGATTCAAGACTGGCCGGTTCCAAAAAATATTCACGAAGTTAGAAGCTTCCATGGATTGGCGTCATTTTATCGACGATTTATTGCACACTTCAGTTCCATTGCCGCGCCTCTGACCGCATGCATGAAGAAGGGTTAATTTGAGTGGAATGATGTTGTACAACAAAGCTTTGAAGAGTTAAAGGACCGGTTAAGTACAACCCCTGTTCTAGTGCTCCCTGATTTTAATATTTTATTTGAGGTGCATTGCAATGCATCCATTACTGGTATTGGCACCGTACTCAGTCAGGGAGGCTAGCCCGTTACTTATTTTAGTGAGAAGCTCACAAGTACACGGCAGTGTTATAGCACCTATGATCTGGAATTCTACGCACTTTACCGTACTCTGGAACATTGGCGACATTATCTGATACACAGGGAATTTGTGCTTTACACCGATCACAAGGCGCTCAAATATATTGCAGGGCAGCAAAGATTAAATTCCAAATGCACCAAGTGGGAAGAATATTTGCAAGAATTCAATTTCATTATCAAGCATAAATCTGGCGCACAAAATAAGGTAGCAGACGCCCTGAGTCGCAAGCGCACCCTCCTCTACACCATGCGCACCACCATTCTAGGCTTTGAGTCATTCCAGGAGCTTTATACGGAGGACTTATTTTTTTCAACCAATCTGGAGGGTGTACATAATAAATGTGCTGATTTCACTCTTTGTGAGGGGTTCCTTTTTAAAGGAAATCGACTTTGCATCCCTGATTGTTCGTTACGCCTCAAGATAATAGCAGAGTTGCATAATGAAGGCCACTTTGGACGTGACAAAACATTGCAGCTAGTGTCGTCCCGTTATTTTTGGCCTCACCTCAAGCGTGACATGGAATGATTTGTCATGCGCTGCCGGGTTTGCCAAACCGCCAAGGGGTCAACTACAACGCAAGGCTTTATTTTCCGCTGCCCATCCCTAAGGCCCCTTGGCTAGACATCTCTATGGATTTTGTCTTGGGATTGCCACGCACTTATCGCGGAATGGACTCCATCTTTATCGTTGTTGACATGTTTTCCAAAATGGCCCATTTCATTCCCTGTTGAAAGACAATGGATGCCTCTCGAATAGTAGATCTCTTCTTCAAGGAGGTATTCAAGCTCCATGGCATTCTAAGCACCATCACATCCGATCGTGACACAAACTTCCTTAGTCACTTTTGACGTCAGTTGTGGAAGGGCATAGGCACCAAACTGCGGTTCAACACCGTATTCCACCCGCAGACC
Source organism: Telopea speciosissima (assembly GCF_018873765.1). Lineage (NCBI taxonomy): Eukaryota > Viridiplantae > Streptophyta > Magnoliopsida > Proteales > Proteaceae > Telopea > Telopea speciosissima. The sequence continues at coordinate 68,096,425 of NC_057916.1, read as the reverse complement.
GATGGCCAAACAGAGGCGGTCAATCGATCATTGGGTAATTTATTGAGAAGTTTGGTTGACGACAACCCCAGGGCATGGGATGTCCGCTTGGCTATGGGAGAATTTGCTGTCAATTGTTCTATCAATCGTTCCATGGGATTCAGCCCATTCATGGTCGTGTATGGAAGACAACCCCAAACGGCGTTAGACCTTGCGCCAATTCCATATCCAGGGAAGCCCTCTCCTACAGTCGAGGATATTATCAGCCAATTGCAGGTCATCCATGAAGATGTGCAGGCCTGTTTGGAGACTGCCTCAGCCAATTACAAGACCGCCATAGATAAGAAGCGGCATGAGGTAATTTTTGAACCAGGCGATTTTGTGTGGGTACTAATTCCCCCTGAACGCCAGCCAGTTGAGAGTTACAGCAAGTTGAATGATAGGAAAGCCGGGCCGTTTGAAGTATTGGAACGCGTCAATCCTAATGCCTATCGAGTGAAATTTCCCTCCCATATGCGGACCGCTAATGTGTTCAACGTTCGCCACCTAACCCCTTACTTGGGTGATTCCGACGACGGGGGTTCAAATTTGGGGACGAATTCTTTTCAACCTAGGGGGAATGATGCAGCCAGCGTGGAAGGTGACAAGGTGGAAGCCGCAACATCACACCCCATGACCCTGTGGAGATCCGCCCGGATCAAAGAGAGACTCGGCCAGCATGGAGACCAATCTTCCCATGGATAGACAATGATCACATCTCCACTAATAAGGAAAGATTGATTTCCATAATAAGGATTGATTTTATTTTGAATAAATCCCAACCTATTGGGCTGATTTGTAGTTTCCTTTTTTTTTTTCTTTTCTTTCTTGTAATTCTGGTCTATATGAAATGTACCAAGAGGGAAAGAAAGGGAGATGGGGGATATTGAATGAAATTGCTCTTTAGAGCTTGGAACTCCATTAGAGTTTGTGCAAGTTTCTTCTTCTTCTTGTTCGATTAATCAACTCACTTGTCACGCTCCTTGTGAACTCGATTCTCCCGATCCAAGCCTTCACTAAGGCTGCGCCAAATAGTCATTTTTTTTTATCTGGGTCTGAAATGGATTTAATCAAAGTTATTCTGAGCTTTAATGGGTTTTTTTCTTTTAGGTGATGACACTTTCACTTTTCCTCATTTTTTGAATTAAATGATTAAGTGGTCATAATTTTATAATTCTAGATTTCCTATAGTTTCTTCTGTGATATGCCTTTAATCTAGTTTTATTTGTAGAGTTCTAGTTCAATTGTGGATAACAGATATGATCGAGAAGGAGAGCCATCCCAATTGTCAAATTGAATGGTCTCATAGATATTCCATTTTCTTATTAGATAGTTGTTACAACAAGGAATTTCTTTCATTTTTTTCTAATATTGTTTACAATTTCAAGGAAAACAACATGAATACTAAAAAGAAATAGGATTCTCTTGGCTGGAAAAGGTTTTTGGAAAACTAAACTTATTAGTCCTTTGTAAATGTGTTACCTCTAATGTATTCTTGGTTGTGTCTTTCTCCATCCCTCTTTTTGACCAAGCCTTGCTTTACTAGTTTATCCTGTATGGAACAATGACAGATTGATTGTTCATACACCTACAAAGTGTGAATACCTTACCTGTATTTTTTTCCATGTATAGATAAAGTTTATCTCAACTTTCACTGGGTCCTCATTGTCAAGCACATTTCTGGGGCTGCTTAACAGTGAATAGATACAGCCATGATAGATGTTACACTAACATTTTTGTGTGTATTTCTCCATGTAGGTGCTGGATTCGATGATGAGAAGTCCTTGCTGATGTCAGAGATGAGCCTTGAGAAAAGATTTGGTCATTCAGCTGCCTTTGTTGGCTCTACACTTGTGGAAAATGGTGGTGTCTCAATCTGCGACTCCTGATATTCTCCTTAAAGAAGCTATCCATGTTATTAGTTGTGGATATGAGGACAAGACAGATTGGGGAAACGATGTATGCTGGTATCTCTTGTTCCACTTTGTTCTCCATAATGGTTCTCATTTACGATTTTCATTACTGAAGCGCGCAGAAGGAAACAGGGGGGTGTTAGGTCTCGTTCTAACGCTGACGAACTTGAATCCACAAGTAGGGAAAATGGAGAACTTTATTCTATTCAAAATGCAAACTAAATACAAATGAGCTTTAGCAGCCCTAATATAGAGAGGCTTGCTTATTGACGAAGAAAACTAAAATCAAAATCAAATTTTGAAACTTTGGTGGGCCGTTTTGCCTTTGAAACAAGTGAAAAAAGGTCAAAAAATACATATGTCAGTGCCGCATATAACTCTGGCAAGAAATCTGATGTTGAACCTGTATGCATATAATTATACTAGCATGCTTTAAATCTAAAAAAGATATTTTGAACACATTTCATTTAAAATAAAAAAGAATTATCAAATTAGTTAAATTGATACACACCATTTGGAACTTGGCTTAGACTGCAAGAATGATATTGTACTGAACCCAATTATGAACACCACCAATTAGGGGTGCAAGTTTGGCCCTGACGGCCTGAGCCTGCCCTGGTTCGCCCTGAGCCTGAACAGGGTCTGGGTTGAGATACCTTGACCTTGAGGGAGGGTTGGGAATTTCTGACCCTGAGTTCGGGTCGGGCTGGGTTAGGGTTGAGGCCTCGGGCTAAGCCCGGCCCGGCCCAACCTGACCCTGTCTTCTTCTTGTTCTTTCTTCTTTTTATTTTTTTGTTCTTGTTCTTCCTCTTCCTCTCCTTCTTCTTCTTTTTCCCAACCTAGCCAGCCCATGCATCTCCTTTCCCAACCTGGCCAGCCCATGACTCTCCCTTTCCCAGCCTGGCCAACCCATGCATATCTCCCTTTTCCCTATGATCAGGGCTAATCAGGGTTAGCCCGGCCCGAACCTGAGGATGGGTTAGGGTTGGATTTTTCTGACCCTGAGTCAGGGCCAGGTTGGGCTTGGGCCCAACTAAGGGGACTCAGGGTTGGGCTAGGGTTTTAAAAGGCCCGGCCCAACCCGACCCTGTTGCAGCCCTACCACCAATCTTTGAAATCTGTTAGAATGATACTTTACTAAACACAATAATAATGAACATCACCAATCTTCGACATATAATATAGTCAGATGACTCAGATCCCCTATCACCTGATTGTATGCATATGATCCATTTTACACTTTGCATTAAAACCTACATCCATAACCTTTGCCGCTGCATAATTTCTTGGGGCCACCCGCCTGAGGCTCACTAGGGCCCAGAAGCTCCCGATTCGTGCGTGGTGCGGGGGTCATGCACGAGCCCAAGGGGGATTTAGTCGGCCTAAAGTCGGATACCCCTCCTGTCTCCCAAAAAATAAAATAAAAAAAAACCTACATCCATACTTTAAATATATTGAAATCCTTGGTATTGTCAAAGTTTTGTTCAAGCATGCTACAATTATTTTTGGATTGTGTGGTTCTGCTATTATTAAATGTAAAGCTCATAAAATACTAATTACCACCCACTACTGTTACGAACTCATTTGGGAATTGTATTGAAAATTGCAATTATATTGCTTTTGTTGCATATTAGTTTGATAGAAAGCATGGTTAGTACTTTACATAGAAATCTGTCAAAATAGATTAAATGATCTTAACCAAAAATGAAAATAAAAGAATAAAAATGGTTTGGGAAGCACAAGCCATTGAGTGTAACAAGATCATTTTCCTATTCCCACAATGCAATAGAGTGTCTAAGCTAGCCACTGGTGAAGCCCAATAGTACCACCTCCACCATGTTGGAATTTGCTGCAAGGGTTAAAGTATCAGATTCTGGTTCACAATAAATATGATACATTTGTTGGGTGCTGAGACACTTAAATGGATTGTATTAAGCTTTTCAACACCAGAATTGAAAAGAAAATGCATAGGAAAAATTGTACTATAGCTTTTCATTACTCTCTCTCTCTCTCTCTCTCTCTACAATTTTGGAAACCTGACTTAAAGCCATGGGTTTATTATCAAGTACTGAATGTGTGTTGGCTCAATATCTTGCAGGAGCTAACAAGAAATCCAACTATAGTAGTGAGCATATGCCAGTTCTAATGTGATTATTGCGAAATCTTTACCAATATCTAAGGTTCCAATAATGTTTTGCTTCATTTGCTGCCTTATGCATAGACATTAAGCACACTTCAATTCCTCCTCCTAGACATTTTGAGAGCCTTAATTAATTCATTGCTTCTGGCGGATTCAAATGGCTTGTATTTTTTACTAATATATCCATGAAAGGTTTGTAGAATGTTATCCGATCCTCATTTAAGGTGCATGAATCTCATTTTGTTTTAATTCAGATTATTCTGACAATGTGTGCATTGAGGACCCTAATATCAATGTGGATTATGATGCTATTGCGCTTAATTAAGAGTGGTTGGGATGAGTATGGCATGGTCTATGGAAGATCCACCAGAAATGTTCACATCAGAGTGGCTTTTACCTTCGAGGTTCTACAGGTTCTGCCCCCTTGCTTTTGGTAGCTAGTGAGATATCTGGTGGCATATCTGACTTCAATTCCTCCTCAGTATGTCAAATTCTTAAAAATCGAATTTTAAACTATATTGTATCAAATTTATACCATTTATATACCATACTGAATCGATAAGGTATCGGTATTAAAAATGTGTATTTTATATGGTACAGTATAATATTGGAATCTGATATCTGTTTTTTGTATCGTATCAAAACCGTACCATATTACCGAAACCATGCCGGTTGACACCCTTAGGGATAGGTTTGAGTTACACATGTCTGAGACATAAGACATTCTTAGGGGATAGGTTTGAATTACACATGTCTGAGATATGAAATATAATCGGATAGTTGAAAATCTAGATTTGATTTGCATCCATATCCGCTTAGGGTGTTCGTGTTCAGTCAAAGGATATCACATCAGACTCGTATTTGATCGATTTACATCATCTCTACTAAATCTGGATTATATTTTTCTTTTATGTAAAATATTAAGATCTATAGACCACTGACATGGACTTTTGATAGGGAAAGTCTCACCTCAGTCGTTCTTTCCCAATTCTCCTCGTGCAATGCAATGCTCCATGGGTTCCTATTTAAGGGGGAATTGCTTAGATCTATTAAATATAAAAAAGATTTACAAAATAAGTAGATAAAAATTATATTTCACAAACACAATTTAAGATGTTGAAATGATTTACTAAATCCCCACACTAGTTAAAAAAAGTTAAATGAAAACCTAAAAATACCCCCCAACATCCTTCTTCTTTCTTCTTCGTTGACGGACGAAAGAATAACATGGCAACCACTCCCTCCTCCTTTTCCTGCAATCCTGCCTCACCCTCCTCCCTGCAAACCCAACCCACATCACGAAAATCTAATGTTGAGCAAGAGCAACTACCTGCGAAATACATCATTAACTGCTATTGTGGTAGCTACGGATACAACATATCGGCATCTGATGATAGAACTGATCCTCCAGCCATTGAAAAAGCCAATTTGATCTAAACACTACGGGCAGCCCGGATTAAACTACGGTCGTTTCCAATCCCGTCCATACTAATGAACTCAAAACAGAAAAAATACGTAGTTGAAACAAAAATATCGATTGTGAATTCATGATCTGATAGAAAATTCTCCCCCAATTGAAATTTTAGTTAATTCATTTGCAACATTGCACCACCACCGCCACCCACCCCCTCCCTCCCTCCCTCCCTCCCTCCCTCCCCTGCAAACCGTTCCCATCCAATTCTCTCCATGCCCCATCATGGGCTTCTTTCTTTCTCATCTTTATACCCTTCAGGTCTTTAATTAATAGAAGTAATTTAGCTAAGCAGAAGATGAAGGAGAAGTACTCATTTTGTTAAACCCGTGCCCAAAAAAAAATACGGGCTAATTTGAATTTTCGGATATAGGTCCGAAACCCGATGGATCCTGGGTTTTACCCACTAGCAACCTGTGGTGCAATCTCCAATGATGTCATACCTACCAATCCGGAGGCAACTACCCGACCTGGGTTGCTATTCTATACACCAGTTGATGAGCAACCTAAGGTATAACCCCTGCTTAATCAAAACAGGATTAAATTCAATTTAAAATGTTTAAACGTGGTTTAATGGCCACAAATTGTACAAGGACAATGCCCTAAGCATGGCACAGGCCTCAGTGGGACCCAAATGCAAAAACAGCAAGGATTTATCTACTGGTCCATCCATACTGGTCGATCTGGATCAACCAGTCCGATGGACCAGTGCCGTTGTACTGCATAGAATGCATCTCAGAAGCATGGGGCCCAGTGTTTCGCACCCCGGGTCACCTCTCCGTACTTAGAATGACCCGTGGAAATATTGCCATAACACTGTGATCGTGTGGGGCCCACTTTGAAGCCATTTGCATAGGAGAATTGGTTTTAAGAATGTGTTTTTCATAAAACACATTTGGGCAAACAAGCCTTAGTGGCTGGGCCTATATAAACATGCCTTCGGCCCAAAACCTCTCTTATTCATTTAGTTGGGAAGAAGGAAGGGAGAAAGAGAAGGAGAAAGAGAAAGGAGAAGAAGAAGGACAGCTTGGAGGTGTTCAAACCTTCTTGGTGCTTGTGATTCTTTGAGGTAAATCCTTCCCTTGCTTATTCTCCATGGTTTCCATCCTGTCCCTAGACTCTAAGCTTGATTGACCTCCATTTCTTGCCATGTAACCACGATCTATCATGCTTCTTAGTGTAATATTCATGTAATATTAGCTTTGGAACTTGAATCCTTACATGCATGTAAGGATTTATCATTCTGGACCTTTCATCTTCCCTCTTCCATGTTTTATATTCTGTAACCATCATATCCAGCCTTGGATGGTTAATCTCCATGTCCATATAGAGCTTTGAATGTATCTCTTAGTGTAGGATTTGTCTTTTAACTCTACATAAGGGTAATATAGTCTTTTCATAATCAAGGGAGAAAGACAAATGTTTTCCATAGATATTAAAAAGGATAATTTTGTCTTTACACAGGTTTTTTTTAACACCGTTACATGGTTAGGATACGGTTGATATAATCTTTATAAAGTAGGGGAGAGGGTAGATATTTTTCAAAACTTGGGTACTGGATTGACATTAGGCAAACTTAGAGGGGAGGGGGTAGATATTTTACCTAAGAAATAAGAAAACCCCTTTCATGTTTTTTGAACCATATTATTGTCATAATCATAATGTGAAGAGTTCTCACACATTATTTATTGTGATGCCCCTCCCATTTAAGTCTCATCTGATTTGGTAAAAAAGAAACAACACTAAAGGAAACAAAACGAAAAATGTTCTTTGGCGGATTTTGTCTGCAACTTGAGACATTGGAGAAAACTAAACAGGTAGAACTAACGCCAATCTCTCTCTTCTTTAATAATTTTTTTTTTGGTAGAAATAATAGTAATAACTTAATGAGTACAATAGGATCTATAACGGTATAATCAACTGAAAATGAAATGGAATTGTAGTGTCTTATTTCATTACTTAAAACTCTAATTTAAAGTAGGGAGAATGTATGCTGACCAGTGTTGTATGTGGGCATGTACCTACGCACAGACATAGTCTTGTGCAAAAAGACCACCACAACCCCTGAAAACTCTATAGCGGTCTTTTCGCGCCAGGCTATGTCTGGGTGTAAGTTCATGCCCACATATAGCACCGGTTAGTGTTCCTGTCCCCTTTAAAATATAAAGCAAAAGCATAGATAATAAGAAAGAGTTCAAATCTGCTACCCACATGGGGATGGGTGGGGACAGATCTGAACCCTCCATGGGGGTGTGGGACTCGCCTCTAGGATGTGGGATCCACACCCCATGGAGGGTTCAGATCTGTCCCCACTCATCCCCATATAAGTAGCTGATCATGTACTAGAAAGATTTTTTTGAAGTACCATGATATTGGGGAGCCATGTCCACACCTAGTTAGTAAATTCGGGTATGACAAAAAATAGGTACAACTACATCTTTATGTGCACGAAGAGTTTCTCTCTCTTTGCTCTGCTCAAATTCATGCCAACTAAGATTAAAAAAAAAAAAGATTTAAATTTTCTTAACAAATACTAATTTTAAATAATGTTGCAATTGGAAAGAAGCAACATTGCTCGGTATTCACATGAGAATAAGCCCTGATGTGAAAGCCTAAGTAGTTGTTTTTTTTTTATTATTCATCAAAGGCAAAAATACAAACACCTTGACGACAAAAAGCAAAGGAGGGTCACGGACTATGTTCATACAGAGAGAGGGTGAGAGGCCGAATTCAAGTCCCAAAGCTCAAAAGTTCCATTCACGAAATCGTAGTATCCTCCCTTCAACGCCAAAGTTTTCTTCACCAAACCGTCTCTCACGAAGAATATGGATAAGTTAGAAGGTTACTCAGTGATACGTTCACTGCTTCCTTTTCGCATTGCGTGCATAAGTTGACGAGAGGTAGACTGCCGTTCTCTGACTTCACCTTCGCTTTGGCCGGTGAGCAGATTTTTATGCACGATTCTATGAAATCAGTAGAAGTGGGGCCATCGTCAGGGAAAGACATGAGACCCTTTATCCCACCACAACAGCTGTGTCCGATGACCACGATGTTTTCTACCTTGAGATGCAAGACAGCATACTCGACGGCTGCTCCAACGCCAGCATATTTAGGTTTTCATCCTCTCCACCGGATTAAACACCATACTATCCACCGTTAGCAGCTCCGCCGTTATTTGCTCAATTTTTGCTGCGGCCACCACTTCCAGGTCTCTTTTCTAACTGAGAAGCTTCTTTAGTCCTGCAATGGCTGCCTCGTATGATTCGCTCCCCATCCCTTCCCTCTGTATTAATCTGTAGAGAAGGATATTCCCTTCAGCCAAATTTTGTTGGACGAAGGGAATAAGGTGAGGAGTGGATTAGACACCGAAGTCGCTACTTTAGAAACTGCGCCCTTTGAAAGCGTAAGTTGTTAGTAGCTCTCTTTTGTAGTTTCTGTTGAACGGGATTAGAGAGTAGGGATCATTTATTTTTTGAGTTGTAATTATTTTTCCATTTTTTCTAATAAATTGATTTACCTATTACCAAAAAAAAAAAAAAAAAATTGAACTTCTGGTTAGGTCATGTGGATATTTTGGGTTTTTAATATTTTCTAATGTCATGGTCACCATTGGATTGCTCATAGTACGGAAATTTTGTAGAGCTACACTACAATCTTTATATAAAAACATATCTTTGTCAATTCCAAGAGACTTGTCCTTTTTCCACCAAAATTATGAGAAAAAAAAATTTCCTACTTCTCTTCATCATTCAAGTTATTACAAGATAATCCAAGTGACTCTCATTCTTCATATTTGATTACTTATTAATTTTGTTTCTGTTAAAAAATATTTTTCTCATGATTATGAATCAAATTAGCCAGAAATAATTTTGTCATTTTTAGAGGATGAGCAAAGGCATTTAACTCGTATTAATGAGATATGTAAAATTTCACCCAAAAATAATAAAAAAAAAAAGATGTAAAAGAGGGGTAAGAAGTACCCCTCTGTCTCTCTCTCTTAAAAAATTGAAGAACATGATACACGGAAAAAAAAAAATCCTCTACAATAAACAGTGAACTAATCTTGCGGTGCACTGCAATGCGGGCTTAAGAGCTCGACACGGGGTTGTTGCGATATCCAATAATGTTGAGCTTGAGAAGAAAGAAAAAAAAATGTCTTGCATTGAGCTCACACTATTGGATGAAGCTTCTTTCAAATGTTGAGTTCTCAGGCCTACACAACAGTGCACCGCAAGATAACCCGTACTAAAGAAGATTTTAATTCTACAGCACTGTAGAAGGTGCGTCTTAACAGAATTTGTGACTACTATTTTGCCCATCATCGCATGGCATTAGAGTAAAATGTGGGTTCTGAAATTACAAAATCAAACATCTTTTTTTTGAAAAATATGGAAAAATTTATATATATATATAACACTAAAGAAGGGGACTACATTCTGTGGTATCTGTGCCCTGCAACATCTTTATAAATTAGATGCTGAAGGGGTTGGAGAATGAACAAGATTTGCTAGTCAATCTACACACTGGTTTCCTTCCCTATGACAAAAATGGAAGGAAGGAGACCTCTCTCTCCCTCTCCCTCCCGAGTCACGATCAGCTCCACATATGGTGGTTGGCTGACACGTTGTCAAGTAAAAACCTCAACTCAATTCCCTTCCCTTAACCCTTTGCCCTTCTGTCCGCCCTACTCCTTTGGGTTTGGGTGTTTCCCCTTCTAAAAATGAGTTCACCTGATTGACTTGAAATTTCTTTTAATTTCAGTGCTTATTATAGAGCAGCTATCAAGTTTGGGGTACTTGAATACATATGTTGAAGAACCTATGTGAGGCTAAATCAAAGAGAGAGAGGAAATTATAATAAGAACAGAACATTTAGGCAAAATCCAGAAATCCCTATGACAAAGAGAAGAAGCTCGACAAAGCTAAGTGTTTCTTTTTCTTCTGACGAAGTGCGCAAATATTCTTTCATTGCTGCCATCAACTGCTGAGCAAATTCATTTCCTACTTCGGCGGAAAGTGGCGTTGGTGTATTCTCTTGCTGACCACCGTCCTCTGGTACAAGGGTGTTCTTCGTTATTTCCTCCATTACGAAACATTGATCATGTGACTACTCTGCTCATCAAGAGGGTCCCATCGGGTATGCCAAAATTGTTTTCACGAATACTTTCTATTTGAGATTTGATGTGATACTACTTACCCTAAGGGTGGGCGACCTATCCTGTGGTGTCTTGTGATCACTACCCGCATGGAGTGTCATAACTGCGTCAACTACCAGGTCTGAGTATTCATTAGTCCGCAAGAATCTGTTTCAGAATTTCTTAAACAAATCTCCAGCTGCTGGTTCAAGGTATTGTGGGCTGGAATCAATAGAACATTGAAATACAAAGTATGAACCTCTACGGATTTCAACAACCTGGCGAAAAAAGAGCAAAAACAAATAAAAGGAAAACTTCGGTGTTGACATGGTTTTCTAGACATTGAATACGAGATGAAGTGCGAATGTTGTTGATGTTGTAATGTGGCAGATGAAACTTTTGACAAAGGAGAAATTGTACATTGTGCGCAAGCATTGACTCTCGTGTGGACAAAAAGTAATTGAAAATCAGATTCATTTTTATAACCATAATGCCTTGTATTAGGGAAAGCATGGGAGGGCATGGAAGGGAAGTATATTATTATTATTATTATTATTATTATTCTTAGGGGTGCTGTTCTTTGTGTCGCAGCGCAAGCTGTACCCAAGCACATGAGGGTGGGCATAATAACCACCCTGTTCCCCTGAGTGACAGGCCCATGTGTCCAGGCCCAATTCAAAGCCCATTTAAGGGGCAGGAAGGATGTTTTATGAGTTAGGGAGGAAATTATAAAAAATAAAAAGATCAAAATTATGAGAGGGTAAATACTAAAAAAAAAAAAAACTAATATTCTGAATTTCAAATTCGAATTTTGAACTCAAAAAGAACTAGAAAGAAAAAAAATATAAAATGAGAAGTATCTAAGGGTGTCAAAATGGAATGAAACCAACGGTTTACGATCAAACCAAATCGCACCCAAAGAAAATGATCTGGTTTTGATTTCATGGGTTCTTTTTTCGGTTCGGTTATGATTTGTAGTATAAAATTGATGGTTCTAAATCGAATAAAAATCAGTACCTTACTTGAATATTAACCCACATATCAATTGAGTTAATTAATAAAATAATAATTAATTTAATAAGAAACAATTGTTGCATTATACTTCAAACATAAAATAAGTAAAATATCTTGGGATTATCTACATAATATATATGTTTAAGTATGAATTGAAAATGATGGACCATGTTAAAATGAATTAATAAAACCCTACTTGCTAATAGAAGAATTAATTTATTTATCATGTCAAAGTGGGGAAGATAATAAAATGGAAAAACAAGGAATGGAAAGGAAAAGAAGGACGGTGCAGATGGGATGGTTTTTTTTTTTTTTTTTTTTTTTTTTTGATTTTTTTACAAATGCCTCCCTAAAAACACCCATTTGTCCAAATGCATTCCTACAATTTTTTTAATTGCAAACTCCCCCGACTTTTAAAACGGTGTAGCATTTTGATCCAATCCATTAGTTTGAGAGGTTAGACATTAGTTTTAGGGAATCTAATGACCAAAATGCCCTTATGTCAAAAACTCACCAAAATTAAAGAGTAAAATGACCAAATTGCCCCCATCTTTCCCAAAATATTTAGGGTTTAAAACTGAAAATCAAACCCTAAACCATTTGGGAAAGATGAACCCTAAAATCAAGATTTTCCAATGCTAGATCGTATTAAACTTTTTTTTTTTCAGTTTGACATCCACTCCTGCCTGACTAGCTACTTAGGTTCATTTTCTTTGGATAGGGTGAACCCATTGAGCTAAATCCATTATTAATTAATTACCTGCCTAATTATCAGCTATAACCAAATGTATTAATGGATATCTTGCTACAAAATTGAAAACTTGAAATCAGGTACTCAAAGGTGCATGCCCTATCTAGATTGATTAAAATAGGATTAATAAATTAATTAGTGATTCACAGCCATGCAAACAATTTCTCTACATAACAATAAATAAATATATCAAATTGGATGATTAAAATTTAAGATCTTATTAATGGAAATACATAGAGAGACTCCAACAAGTACAAGATAAAAAAAGGTTGAAGGGTGATAAGATGAGATGTGATGACATGAGAGAGGGGTATTTTAAGAATTTTCAATCAATCAAGGACCTTATTGAATTTGGCCTTGACCTTCTCAATATCTCCTCCGATTTCTTTGCAGATCTTCTCAACACTTTTCTCACAGACACCCAGGGTGGTACCGTCAAGTTTCATGCAAAGAGGCATAGCAGCATGTCCACACTCTGTGAGTGACTCTCCCACTTCAACACAAGCCATCACAACAAATGCAGAGATAAGGAACATTGCAATCACCTTGTTGCAGGCCATCTTTCTTCTTTCTTTCTTTCTTTATTGAGATATAAAGATCTTTATTTGGTTATTGTGAAAGAAGAAGAAGAAGAAGATGAGATCAGATGATTATTGAATGTAATGGAGTTGAAGAGTGGGGTGTGGAAGATTGAGAGATTTGGGAAGTTATATATAGGGAGTACTTCTAGTGGTTTCACATCTTATTTGTGGAAGAGAACCAGCCAGCAGTTTCTCAAGGTAGTGATGTAGATGAAATCTCGGGGAGAAAAACCTCTTTTTTTTGTGGTTCTATTCTTTTTACTTCCTTTTTCCTCTCTTTCCCATTGATAGGTAACTAACGAGTTCTTTTGGATGGTGTGACACGTTTGTCCCAATCCTATTTTAGACATGGGAGGGCATTCTCTGTGGGGAGCAGGGCCACGCGTGCGACAGCCAATGAGAGCATGCTTTGGCATCTAGTGAGGCGGATTGTCCACCTTTCATGGGCTATAGGGCGATCATTTTGCACCCCCCCACCCCCCAATTGTGTCTGAGTTTGACCTAGTGCCCCCCCCCCCCACCACACCACAGAGAACATTTTCCCGTTAATTTAAATCACCATTTAATTTGAAAGCTTTGATCAGACAGTTTTGATCACTCACATAAAAATGCCTAAGATCTGCTCGAGTCTCAACTCTTAACCATGGTTTGAGGTATTGATGCCATACGTATCTTTATCGATCGCTAGTCACCGATCTTGATACCATGTCAATACTATATCGATGAAATGGTATGGACAATGGGTAAAATAGCCCAAAAAAAACCCCATTTTTTTAAGAAAATGATGGATAAACTTGTATAATACGGCTGATCTGTGCTAATATTGTATCGGTTTGGTAGGTGACTAATATTGATCCGGACCGGCTTGTATCGGGCTTGGATCAGTCAAAAAGCAGAAAAATACCAAATTTAAGGACCGAACCCTATGTCGGCCTGGATCAGTAAAACAAAAATGTAAAAAATCTTAACATTTTCAAAAAATTCAGAAAAATGGGAAAAAAATATAATAAAAAAAACCTAATTTTAGTTAAATAATGGATAAAATAAGAAACAAAATGTACAATAAAAATATAAAAATTTAGAAATAGTTACAAAAAAGTTTTTTGTATATTTTTATAGGAAAAATCCACCTAAAACCAAAGTACTTCAACTCGTGATCCGGATAAGGTTGGATGAGCCGATCCAGATCCGTTACGGATTCCCATCCCAAGATCGGCTAAAAATTGGTATTGACCTTGATCAATACCGTGTCAATCCGGCCGATCTGATACCGATACCTCAATCCACGAGTATACTCACATAACAGAAAACATAAGCCAAGGACACACAGTACTTAAGAAGCTAATCGATCACAAAATATATGACAGATTCTCAACTAATTAATAAACTACATTTTCCTGTTTTCACTTTTTAATGCATTTGCCTCCTACGCTATAAGGAACAAGACATCTAGAAAAAAAAAATATCCTTCCTCCAATGTGCCAAGTGGGTCTGGGTGCTTTTTCACACGCTGAATAGAGCCATGGCTAGGGATGTAAATGGATCGGATTTGGCTCAGATAGTGCTATATCCGCATCCGCATCCGATTAGCTTTCGGATGGATTCGGATAATGCTAAACGGATACGGATCGGATATTTTATCCGTTTACATGTAAATATAGCTTTTCGGATAGCTATAGCCTATCCGTATCCCCATCCGTTTAGCTTTCGGACAAATTAGGATAGTGCTAAATGGATACGGATATGAAAATGGATTTTGGCTATTCATTTACACCCCTAGCCATGGCAAGGTGCCATGGGATTGGGCTCCTCTCTACTGAGTGGAAAGCTCAATGAGGTATCCGACGGCTAGATTGTGCCATACACATCCCAACGGCTGATTGGACATGCATTGAAATGTGTGCGGCACAATCCATCCGTCAAATGTCTCATTGGGCTCTCCACTCAGTGAAGAAGAGTCGGATCCAGGTGCCATGTGGTGTGGTGACCCAACCCATATTGTTTTTTCTTGGTTCTCTGTTGAACCAATTTTGGACTTGGTAATACTTAGTTTTTTAGGACTAGGACTCGGGCCCATTTGGCAATGAATCATGTCTCTACAAAGAGACCCATATTCTATCTTTTTTGTTCTCTGATCAACCAATTTCGGGCTTTGTAATATTTAGTCATTTTGGACTAGGACTCGGGCCCACGTGGCAAGGAGTGAAGAGACATACTTAATAGATATGTTTATATATAAAGTTACACCCAAAACTAGGATTGGAATGTTTTTTTGGACTAGGACTCGGGTCAATTTTGGGCTTGGTTATACTGTGTCTTTTTGGACTAGGACTCGAGCCCATGTGGCAAGAAGCCATGTCTCTACGAAAAAGACCTATAATTCTATCTTTTTGGTTCTCTGTTGAACCAATTTTGTGCTTTGTAATACTTAAGTCTTTTTGGACTAGGACTCGGGGTCATGTGGCAAGGAGTCATGTCTCTACAAAGTGACTCATATTCTATCTGTTTTGTCACTGTTGAACCAATTTTGGGCTTGGTAATACTTAGTCTTTTTGGACTAGGACTTGGGCCCATATGGCATGGGGTCATGCCTCTACAAAGAGACATACGTAATAGATATATCTCTATGTAAAGGTACACTCACAAAACTAGGATTGAAATCTTTAAATCCCATCCATTAGAAGTAAGAGGCACATCCATTCCATGGGGTACCTTCAACGAGACACTTTCCTTCTATAAATATACGTATTGTTCCGGATATAGATTTGAACATACATTTAGTTTGTTGGTTTACCTTCTTCCTCCTATGTTTTTATTTACATTTGAGCACAACTTATTGAGATTCGAAGGGGTTTGCAGTAAGGGAAGTATCCCTCCTCCCATATGCCGGGTGGGGTGCTTTTTCACACACCCGAGCTGTGGCGAAGCGCCGTGTGATGTGGTGGCCCAGCCCATATTCTATCCTTTTTGTTCTCTGTTGAACCTATTTTGGGCTTGGTATTACTTAGTCTTTTTGGACTAGGACTCGGACCCATGTGGCAAGGAGACATGTCTCTACAAAGAGACATACGTAATGGATATGTCTATATGAAAAGGTACACTCAAAGAACTAGGATTAGAATCTTTCAAATCCCATCCGTTGGAATTAAGAGGCACACCCATTCCATCGGGTACATTTAAGAACTGATTTTTCACGTGATCTCTCTCTCTCTCTCTCTCCAACTCTGTTTCGGATATACATTTGAATATTCATTCAGTTTGTTCGTTTACCTTCTTCCTCCTACATTTTTATCTATCTATGTTTAAGCACAATTTTGTGGGACTCGAAGGGGTTAATTTGCAGCAAGGGAGTGCACCACTACTGCTGGAAACCATAAGGCTAGTGTATCTTGGAGGTCAATTCGCATTCACTCGGCTGCACCATTAGGGGGCGTCTATAATCTTAAGGAAAGTGCTCATTGGTATACATCAGTCTATATCTTTCTACTTGGTTCGTTACACATTCAAGCGCACAACATCTTTCTAACTTAGGACACATACACTTTCTATACAACAAATAAGTTCAAATCTCATTAATCTTATACAACTTTTACAACACTACTACTTTCTCTTGTAGATAAGATGGCAAAGATGCCTCCCAAAGCTATAAAAAGGTCAGACCCTTCAACCTCAAAGGGACTTTAACCAGGCTAGTGGAGGCACGTTTAACTCTAAATGGACCTTAACGGGTCTTAACAGATTAAGAGTAATAGAATAAACAACTTCTATTTTTCTGTCTCATGCTACATGAGATCAAGCTATTGCGCATCAATTTTGATATGAGAGTGATACCATATTATAACATATATGTGTGTATAAATAACCTAATCCATCGACCAAGAGCTGAAAATTTTCAAAACCCATATAAAGTTAAAACATGATCGATCATCCGAAAACCAATCACGTCACTAAAATTTATAAATATTCAGTTCACAAGATTTCAAAACCAACAAATAGGTCGGACTAGGTCAGACTAGGTATGGCCACCGGTGATCCTTCTTCGGTGCCCATGGGACTCCAACACCCCCTCCTACAGGTGGCGGGGAGTCCTCAAAATCGTTGGCTAGTCTGTTTTCAGGTGGGCAAGTACAGGATGGAGAAGGATCACCGGTGTCAAAATGTTGCCCAAATAGGATAAACCGATCAGATTGAATACCGAAAAACTGAACCGATCTTGACCAAACTCCATTTATCGGTTCGGTTCAATTTGACTCAATATATACAAAGATATCGAACCAAAAAAAAAAACAATTGTTTGACATCCTCATATGGGAGTTTAAATGGAGATTTATCTATGGAAATGCCACTACATTGGAAACCATAACATATTAGTTTTTCAGTTTAGTATTGAAGCTTAATTTGATTAGCCATCTCTAATTTGAGTTTATTAAATTTAAAGTAATGATTGAAATCATTTGTAAGTTTTAGAATACCGGCCATCACATGGGAAGCTAGCTATAAGTTAGTAAAAATTAAAAATATATTTCAAAGCATTAATGTTGGTCTTATATCTAGCCTTAGTAGGCATTGCACATGTGGTTATTATTAAAATTTTAAGTACTAATTAGAAGAGATGTTTACAAGTAATCTTAAATTAACGGCTACTTACATTTTTATTATTGAATTCTGAAATGGAAGGAAGCTTCATAGCAAGAGAGGAATGGAAGGAAGCTTCCTTCAAAGCACATCTTTTAAAGTACAAATCCATTAAAATCTCATATGCTTACAAAGTAGTGCCCTCAAAGCTATTCCCATTTATTGCCTCTTAACACTCAGACTCACATGTCATGTCTCTACTTGCGTGTGCATGTGCATGTGCCTGTCATAGGTCGTGATTTCATTATGATTTCATTATAGTTTCTTATCACTTAAGTCATATAATTTGCTTATCTTAATTACCCATCACTTACTTATTTGAGTGTCTTACCTGACAAAAAGTTACATTAAATCCTCTTAACAAGAAAAAAGAAAAAAAATTTGGATCACTTGTAGGACACCTGTCCCACTTAATGTCATTTAATTAAAGGGTTTTGAGGGATATTTATGGAAGCAAAAGGGATAGGTGTTGACACCTAATTGTATACGCAGTTTGCACGTATGTGAAGGTTAAGGGTGTCGATTTAGGATTAGAATCGAAAATGATTCCAGAATCATCCTGCTAAAACCAGGTACTGGACCATGCCATTAATAAATAGGATGATATTGAAATTTGATTTTGATATTGAATAAAAAATGGGACAAGACTAGGGGTGTCAAAACCTAGCTTGGACCTATAAAATCTAGATCGAACTGAACCGATCCTTATTGGATTGGTTTTGGACTAGGGTATGACGAAACTGGCTAGAAACCGGACCACACCGAATGAAACCGATAAAAACAAATATTGAATATGATGTTATGAATAGGTGAATTTATTATCCATTGATTTCAATATTTGGAGAATATTTCTGGTTGTAAAGGGAATTGTTACAAATCAATGACTATCTGGATATGGATAGAGAAATTGATTTGTAACAATACTTCCATTGATTTCCTTGTTCACTATACAAAATTAGTTAGTTCATTTTAATTATGATTTCAATATTAGTTATCTTTTCTCTTTGATTAGTTATCCATTGATTCAATATTAGTTATCTTCCCCTCCGATAACCCATCAAATTAATGTCACCTCACTAAACACCAAAATATCAATTTTGGCCCAAAAACTAATGGAAAATGCCTTTAAACTATTAATTAGTGATGTCAGCATGTTAGTATTTTTGTAAAGACATTTTGCCCTTCCCATTACAGTAACTGAACCTATCTTCTTCTTCCTCAGTCGAATAAAGAGTACTTCCCATCTCTGCAACTGGTCATCACTGCCGTCTCTCACCTCTGCACCCTTGCACACACTCACTTGGTCACAAGTAGAGAAGAATCGCTTCAATAATATGGCTCTAACTGCCATTCCGATTCTGTTCCCATTCTCGAGCAAAATATCTAAAACCCTAGCTCTGAAAACGAAGACAAAATACCCAAGTAGGGTTTAAGCCTTCAAAGTTCATCAGAAAAATCTACCATATATTACCAAATTTCTTCTCCCAATCGAACCCTAATTCCAAGTCCAAATTTAACATCCTAATTTAACCTTACACAGTACAGCTTCACCAGCAATCTATATATGTAGATTGCCGAAACAGTGGGTGGTTGGTGGATCAGATTCCGATGGACCATTCCAGAGCTCCCCAACCAACCTTTCCCAAACTTCTCTTTTTCGATCAAAAAAATGAAAACACTACCTTTACACCACACTATCCCAGTTGGGGAAAAAAAGTTGTAGGACGAAAAGAAAAAAAAGGGGGAACAAAGTGAACCAGTCACACACATGCGAACTAAAAGTGAAGAAATTTGTTAAATTGTGTTTTCGTTTTTTTCAAGAACTTTAACAAGAATCGCTAATTACATTATTTTCTAATCACATTAATGAGAAACAAAAGGAAAATAAAAACAACAATTTTATCAGGAATTTACAAATCATTCTACAGCCCCAACTAGAATGAGAGCAGAGTACATGAGACAAGTGAGATACAAAGTTGCAGGCCATTCATTCATTCTCAGGAAGCACAGGGGCATGAATCAAGTGGAGTTCCTGGGATTTAGCCGGACACTTGCAGGTTCTCCGAAGTGTCGCAAGGATGGAAGATGGAGGTGGGTCCCTATTTTTCCTTCACAGGAAATTAGAGGGTATTTTAGTCATTTATATTACACTAAGCTAACCCTGTTAGTTTTTTAACCAAAATTAATATTTTGGTGCTTACTGGGGTGGCATTAATTTGACGGGCTATCGGAGGGGTTGTCACTGATAATTTCCCTAATTTAAATTATTTTTACCGAATCTTTCCTCACTACAGGTTATGAATGTAAGATTTCACTGTGGTTCTAGCCCGAAAACAAACCGATATTAACCCGAAACAAATCGAAAATCGAAGTTCCATAACGGTTTGGTTTTGGTCTCACTAATCCATAGATCGAAACCGATTCAGCCCAAACAAAATCAGATCAAAGCAACCGTTTGACACCCTAGACAAGACAGTTCTAGGACGGGATTCCCAGTGGCAGCAGTAAAGGATGGAATCGAACAGCCAATACCTTTTCCCAGGGTACTAATACTAAAAATTCCTAATACTACTAATAGTATTAGTACTAATATAGATTCGTCCCCAAGAGTAGTATCCCATGGAGGTAAGTTGCTTTTGAGGGGAACACGATGCAATCTTTTCGTCTCCCCATAACCGCTTTCCCTTTGTAGTCCCCCACCCATTAAGGTTACTTCCCTTTCGTGTTTTTTACCTGCCTTTTCCATTTACGTTTTCCTTTCGGGCCCCGGGCTAGCTAGGTGATCTTTGGGCTTCCCAAGGTTCAGTTTGACAAGACGCGCCTTTAATGCTGCTTTTATTTCACTTCCCTTTCTTCACCTCCCTCTTCGTCCACTCCCATCTTTATAATCTTTTTCTTCTCTTTTTCCCTTTTTGCTTCTACCCTGCTGGTCTCTGGTCTTCTTTTCTTCTGCGCTCTCCTTTGTCTGGCTTTTTTTGGTTTCATCGGTGCGAAGGCTTTTTTCGCTGATGCTGTCTATGGTGTCGGCTACTGGAGCTTGTTCCTTTTTTCGAACTCTTATCTCTCCTTTCTGTCTAGTTCTGGTGTTTCATTGTCTGGGCTTTCCTGGTTCGTCCCTCTGCTTTGTCAGTGCAACTTTGGGGGTGATCTTTGCTTAAGTCATTTGGTTGTTTACTGAAGGTATGTCTTAGCTTTGCTCGTCGCGTTGGCGCTCGTCCTCTTCTTCTTCTGACAGAGGGAAGGCCCACGCTGGTTCGGAGGGTGGGTTTACACCGCGCGATTTCCCTTCTTTTGTCTGGCGTTTACCTCATCTCTCTACCACTCGGTCCTCTACCCCTAAACCTCTCCTTACTTCCAGGGTGTTGTATGGCTTTACCTTGGGGTACCCGCGTCCATCCCAGGATACCCTCTGCTCCAAGTTGGTGGATATTTGGGAAAGTATGAGCACTGTTTATCTTTGTTGTTATGAGAAGGGTGGTTTCATGGTGGAGTTTGGTTCCAGTGCGGAGCGTGACATGGTTTGGGCTCTTGGTCCTTGGTGGTGTGGCCATTCTCTAGTCAATCTGGTGGAGCATGCTCTGGATGATGCTTGGTTTGAGTATGAACGGAAGCTTTTTCCCATATGGGTGCAGCTCTGTAAGGTTCCTCCTGAGGTTTGCTCTTTTGATGATGTTAAGTGCGCAGTGTCCTGTGTTGGTAAGCTGTTGGACCTCCATGTTCACTATCCTGATGGGTCTGTCCCTATTGTGTGGGAGAAGGTCCTCTTCAAGTTGAAACAACAATTTGTTTGCCTTCCACTATCAGAGTTGTGGATGTTTCTTCCACGTGGTTGACCACTGCTCCTTTATGAAGCCTTTTGGACGTCGTACTCCTTGGGGTAATTTTGACTTAGCTCTCACCACCCCTTTATTTATTAATTCCGTTATTGCTCACCCTTCCTCGTGATGGATATTTCCCTGTTGGAACCCGACCTCACCTCCTCGGATGAATTGGTGCTGCCTATTGTGAGTCCTGATGATTCGGTCTCGATGGACATTACGGGCACCCCCTCATCCCTGGTTTTGGGTCTGAGTCTGAGATGTTGGCTTCCTCCTTGGCGGTGCTCCCTCCTAACCTTGTGGTTCTTGTAGTTGAGAAGGCCTCTCCCCTCTACACCCCCATCTGCACATGCGATTTCTAGTGCTGAGGCTCCCCAGTCAAAGATCCCTAGCCCACAGACTAGTGAGGATTCTTTCTTGTCCTCTTTGTTTATTGATTTTAAACCCCTACCGCTCTTTGGTGATGTTTTTGCGGACCTGGTCAATACTGAGTCTTTGCCTTCCCTTGACCCCCCCAGTTGCACCGATACCTCCCCTCTCTCTTAGGTCTATTTCAGTAGCTGCACCACATGCTCCAGGTTCTGAGTTTCGTTCGTCGGCCTCCCCCTTTGTTGGTCCTTTTGAGAAAAATGTCTTTTTGGGTTCCTTTACCCCCTCCTCACTTTGTAAGAAAAGGAAGATTTCTGAACCTGTTATCCCCCCTGTCGCTTACTTCTGCTTTTCTCTCCTTTTGGCAATCCCTGGAATCCTCCCTGGCTGCTGCCCCGGACCCTGATGCTCTGATGGGCCTGATTCGCAGGTGGCTTTTGGACACGCAGTCTCCCTCTTCTTCCTTGGCAGTAGATTCTTCTGATGGCACGTCTTTGCCAGCTGAGCCTGGTGAAGCGCTAGGGTCACTGCCCTCTAACTTGGTAACTTTCTTCCTTGATAACTCTGAGTTTTTCAATTACTGCATTGTGTTTGTGACTTTGCTCTTTTGCTTTGTTGTTTCGCTTTTTGTTAATAAATTATCGTTATTGTCGTCGATCTTGTATTCCTCGTCGTTTTCAATTTCTGTAAGGAGCCTTTGGGTGATGTGTTTTTTGACCTGTTGTCTTCTCTGGGGAATCATGTTGGTGTTTTCTTGGAACGTTAGGGGCGTTAACAATGCTTTTTCTAAACGTTGTGTTACTTTACATGCTAAAAAATTAAGGCTGGATCTTCTATTTTTATGTGAAACTAAATGCTATGATCACTGTGGGCTGAGAATTCTTGAGTTATCTAGTGATTATTCTCTTATGGCTTTCTCGGATAGCCCTAAAGTTTCCAAAGGAAAAGGTGGTCTTTGCCTCTTTGTGAAGCAAGGTTTGGTTATCATTGATTCTATTTCTGATCTCCTTTTTTTGGGATGCCGAATCCGGGATTTTAACTTGGGTGATTTCTGGTGCTTTTTCATCTACGCCCCCCCCCCCCATACACATTTGAGAGCCAAATTCTGGACCTCATTGTCGCAAACTCTTGCTAGTATCACAGGTCCATTTTGTATTATGGGGGATCTGAATGAGCTGCTCTCGGCTGAGGATAAATTTGGGAGCTCCCCCTTTCACCCCTCAGTATCTTCTTCTGCTCTCTCTAATCTTTTTTAGTTCTTATGGTTTGGAGGAAGTTAGGCTGCAAGGATCACCCTATACTTGGTCTAATCGTCATAAACCCCCTACCATTATTAAACAATGTTTGGACCGCACATTCTGCTCACCCAGTTGGTTTCTGTGGTTTCCCTTTTCCTCCCTTTCTAAGCTTGCCTCTGTTGGATCGGACCATAACCCCATTGTTCTCAACACCAACCCTTCTTGGCCTTCATTTAAAAAAGTGTTCCATTTTCAAATGGCCTGGACCTCCCATCCTCACTTTTCCACTTTTTGTAGCTCTTTCTGGGACTCTTCTTCGCAGGACTCTTTCCCTTGTAAGCTTACCTCATTCTCTAATCTTCTTAAGGGGTGGAATAAAGCAGTGTTTGGTAAAATTGATAGAATTAAACAACAGTTGGTTTCTCAGTATGTTTTTTTGGAAGACTCAGATTTCCCTCCTACAGATGATTTGCAGACTTGCTCCAACAAACTAAAGTGGGTGCTTGAGGCTGAAGAGTGGTTCTGGTTCCAGAAATCCAGACATAATTATATTACTTTTGGAGACAGGAATACAAAGTTTTTTCACTCTATGGTGACGTATCATCAACGTAAACGGCGGATTGACTTCCTTCTTCTTGACAATGGTGACAAACTTACTAATCCCAACTCTATTGCTTTTGCTTTTGCTGACTACATGAGTAAGTTATTTACCTCTTCTGATCCTCTGGATACTCATTTTGTTGAATGTCTTTTCCCCCCTGTTTTATCTGACTCTTCTGCTGCTTCTCTATGTATTCCCCCTTCTCTGGAAGAAATTAAGGATACTGTTTTCTCTCTGGGTTCGTACAAGGCTCCAGGGATTGATGGTTTCCAAGCTTGCTTTTTCCAAAAGTGTTGGGATTATATTGAGGGTAGCTTGGTCGACTTTATTACCACTTGCTTTAGAAATGGTTCTATTCCGATGGGGATCAATCACACTCTCATTTGTTTAGTTCCCAAGTGTGACACGGCCTGTAGGGTGCAGGATTTCAGACCTATTAGTTTATGTACTATTGTTTACAAAATTATTGCTAAAATCTTAGCCAATAGACTTAAAGGTTTTCTGCCTTCCTTTATTTCCCCCTTTCAGGGGGTTTTTGTAAAGGGTAGACAAATCACTAACAATATTGTGTTAGCCCATGACGTCTTCTATTTCCTTAAACATAAAAGGAAGGGTCGGGTAGGTTTTGTTGCCATAAAAATTGATATGTCCAAAGCTTACAATAAAATTGAATGGTCTTTCCTTACAACTATCTTTAAGTTTTTGGGATTTGGACCTTAGTGGTGCAGCTTCATCCTTAATTTGATGTCTTCTGCAACTTTTTCTATCAAATTTAATGGAAGTCCTTTTAGGTATTTTACTGGTTCTAGGGGGATTCGACAGGGATGCCCTCTTAGTCCCTATCTCTTTATCACTGGTATGAAAGCTTTGTCTCGTCTTCTTTCTACTTATAGAGAGCTCAACTTGTTTGAGGGTGTGAAAGTTGCTAGGGATGCACCTGAAATTACACATCTTCTATTTGCTAATGATATATTTATTTTCTGTAGAGCCAATTCTGAGGACCTGCTTACTATCAAGGTTGTTTTAGATTTATTTTCTGATCTTTCTGGGCAAGAGATTAACTTTTCTAAAAATGGGATTTATTTCAGTAGCAATGTATCCGATTGTGACAAAACTCATTTAAGTTCTCTACTAGGGATTTCTGAGATGAAGGCTGAGGCTATGTACCTTGGTACCAAATTATTTCAATCTAATTCTAAGGTTAAGCACTTGGCCCCTTTAGTTAGTCGAATGTGTAAGAGACTTCCTCTTTGGAAAGCTAACCTTCTTTGCTTTGCAGGTCGCAGTGTACTCATTAAGTCTATTCTTAATTCGATGCCTTCTTATCTTATGAGTTGCTTTTCTTTTCCTTTATCTGTTTGTAAACAAATTGATTCTATTTGCTATAATTTTTGGTGTGGTGGGTCTAATTCTTGTAAAAGGAAATCTCTCATTTCTTGGAAACGGCTTTGTCTTCCCGTAATTTGTGGGGGCCTCGAATTTCGACCCTCTGCTACCCAAAATAAGGCCCTTCTTCTCAAGCTTAGTTGGAGACTCCTGGCGGAACCCAGGTCCTTATGAGCCAAGGTTCTTAAAGCTAAATATTTCCCTAACACATCCTTCTTTGATCCTAGAATTTGTACTAAAAAAGGATCTTGGATTTGGAACAGCATTGCTAAAACCCTGCTGTCCCTACGAACCATTTGTTTTAGGAAAATTGGGAATGGCATGGAGACCTTTTTTTGGACGGACCCTTGGATCCCATCTCTACCTTCTTTCTCTCTTAAGCCTAATGCTTCTTTCAGGGTTTTCCCTGAAAGGGTTAACTTGTTTATTTCTAATAATTGTTGGAATTTAGACCTGTTGGGTGCTTCGGTTCCCTGTTACTTGACGCATATCCATCTTGTTCCTTGCTCTGAGTCCCCTGACTTTTGGTGGTGCACGCTCACTAGAGACAGACGCTTTCTTACTAAAAAAGCGTACCTTTTTCTCTCTAACTCCACTAGCTATGTGTAGACACTGAATTTTGTCACCCCCCGGTGATGATGACAACAAAGCACGGACAAACATCAGTATCTTTCTCAAGAAGGACTCTTGTCCCTACATCTGAACCAAATCATCCTAACATCCCTAAAATGACTTATCAGACCTTTTTACTAAACGTTAAAGGAGGTACTGCTCACCCTCCCCCACCACGGTGGTCCTGCTAGCCGGTAAGCAAGCCGTGGGGGTCTAGGGGGTAGGAAGCCCCCTTACAGGGGGTGTAGGGGGGCGGAACCCCCCGACAGAAAATTTTCTGAAGAGTTAGAAGGGAGCCAAAAACCCAAAACATAAGGAAAAGTGGTACTGCGCCCCCACGGCGTCGTGGGCTCCTTCCCACGGCACCGTGTACTTCACCGTGTACTTGATTTCTACGTCGCCATGAAGGGGTGTGACATCAGCCTGCTGACGTCACCCACTGCGCCATGGAAAAGTCCCCCACGGCACCATGGAGGGCTTATGCGGCCAAGGGTGAGTGTCCCCCTCCCTCATTTCTAAAGCTTTGCTCGACCAAGGAGACCTTCCAGGGCTTGTTTTGCCCCCTTTTCACCCTCTTTTCCTCCGTCTTTCCCTCATGAGTATGTGAGTGAGTGGAGTTTTTCGATGTGGATAGATCCTTCGGTTACCCATCCAAGCATAGAGCAATTATGCTCTTGGGTATTGTTATCCCGTCAGTGTACGGATAACGAAAAACCCCCTTCACAGCCGTTATTCTATCTGTATACAGATAACAAGAATCCCTTATATAGCCGTTACTTTGCCCGAAGTTTGAGTAGCGAAACCCATCTCATATAGTCCTTACTCTGTCCGACAAGAGAGAGACAAGCTGATAGTCTGTCTCCACTTGAGCAGTGGGACATCATATATTTCGCACTCGGAGCGCTTTCGTTTATTTCGTGTATTTCTTGACAAGTATCTGTATCTTTCCTTCTTATTATTGTTGGCATAATGTAGACAATTAAAGTAACTTGTTTTGGTGTACATAGTAAATGATTTTTCTTTCTTTATCATGATTAGTGCATCATAACTTAGCCTTATATGTTAGTATAGGATATATTATTAAGGGAAAATATTCAAAAACCAGCATCTAGTAGAAAGATCGGTTTATCCGGAAGAGGTGGGTGCCTAACACCTTCCCACCCTCGTAACCTGACTACTTACTCTGAATCTCTGACCAGACCATATGGAATCACGTAGCCCTTTCCGCTAACCCTGGATGGGGCTACGCCCATTGGGTTCTAGGCCCTAACCCTAGGTGACGACTCCATTTCTTTATAAAGCATGATCCCAATCCCCATGATGATATATCGGAACGATACACCGTTATTCATTGAAGCCAATCTTTGCCGCCAAGAGGCTGAGGAACCCTCGTCCCGAGGACCACGGTACTTACACTATGACTTGTCTTTAACCACTTGGTGGAAATTTTTTTGGCATCTTAATCTCCATCCAAAATTTAAAATGTTTTTCTGGCGTGTATTAAATGCAGGGATACCAGTTAAGGATTCTATTTTGAATTGGACTCCAATCGACCCAACTTGAGCTTTCTGTGGCACTTGTAATGAGACCCTCTGGAACTTATTGCTTTCTTGTGACTGGGTCAAACATATCTGGGCAGCTGGTCCTTTGGGTCTCAGGACAGAACTCATCTCTTCCCCATCTCTGAGACAATTCTGCATTTCTACTTTTCTCAACCGCAAGCTTGATAAGCATTCTCTTGTCTGGTTTTTTTCAGTTTTTATTATTACATGTTATTTTATTAGGCTTTCCAGAAACAAATTTATATTATGTTCTGTGAAACCCAATCCTCTATCTGTTTTAAAGAGGATTGAACTTTGGATGAAAGATCTCTCTATTTCCCCCCCCCCCGACTACTCCCTTGCTGTATTATCTAGTAATCAAGATCTATTTGTGCACACTTTGCCTCATTTACGTACTTTGGATTTTCCTATTTTGGTTTGCGCAGGGCTTGATCCAACGGACATAGGCTATTTTGGATAGACCCTTGGAATCCTGTTAGATGGAAAATTCATTTTGGTAAATGCTGGAAGAATTAAGAGTCAACATGAGTTGGAATCTGAATTGCTAGCTATCCTCACTGGTTTTAATTTAGCTAATTCGAGAGGTTTGAAGCTGAAAGAAGTTTGGTGCTTTAACAAGGTGCTATCTGGACTTCTTCCAACTCCATCCCGTTCTCCCTGGCCGTTAGAAGTTTTGGACTATTTTTTTAAGATACTAGATCACTCCTTTGACATTGTGTTTAAGTTTCCACCTGACCCTTCTATTCTGTCTTGGCTTAAGTCTCTCGCTCGGCTGACCCTTCTTACAAAGGATACTTGGTTAGATGATAGTTGTACATCTCATTAATTAGTAATATAATTTCTTTTTCTTTCATCAAAAAAAATAAAGATTCATCCCGAATATCAAGAACCGTCTAGATTATACTTGCAAGTGATCCGGTCCCCCAATAAAAGTGCATGAAAGAGCATTTATTGAAGCAAAAGAAACATATATCATCCCCGGAATTTTTTTCCTATGCGGTTCCCTGACCGGTGCGGTTCCCTAGTGCCTCTCACAAGAGGAGGGTGGACCCCACTCGAGCAGAGTGTTCGGTCAGGTGCCCCGGGTGGGTCCCACCCCGCTCTTGTGAGAGGAACTAGGGAACCGCACCGGTCAGGGAACCATAGACGATAACGATTCATCATCCCCGACCCGTACATGCGGCGGTTCGAGGTGAAGAGCATTTAAAATTTGAACAACTGCAGATTAGAAGAGGGATTCAAAGTGGGTCCCAAATTAATTCAGCCAGGGTGCTAGCCAACCAAAGCAACCAAATTAGAATCTCTTACAGCGATGTATTGGTAAAGCCAAAATTGTAGATCGTTCAAGACACTACGTCCAGCATATGACAAAAGCTTTTGGAGGGGAGTGGACGCCAAAATCAGTGCTGGCGTCCACTCCTGCCTTCCTGATGCAATGTTTCCGTTTTCCCCTTCAAACCTGTCGCCAGATGGACTCCTTGTATCACAGATTTTGGAGGGGAGCGGATGAAACTTCTAAGAAAAAATTTACCCTAATCTCCTGGTCCAAAATGTGTACTCCTAAAAGATATGGGGGACTTGGTTTTCGTATGACTGAACATCATAATGAGGCCCTTTTGACTAAATTAAGTTGGAGACTCATCAATGAGCCTCAAGCTCTTTGGGCTCGTGTTCTCAAGGCCAAATATTTCCACAATCGTTCCCTATTTGACCCCTCTGTCCGAGCTCGCAAAGGATCTTGGGTTTGAAACAGTATTGCCCATGTCATCCCTCGGCTGGAAAGTTTGGTTTGCAGGAAAGTGGGAAATGGTGCCTCTACTTATTTCTGGTATGATAAATGGCTTCCTACTCTTACAGGTAATCTTTCTGCTTATGCTATTAATAGTCTAGGTTCTTCTAACAGATCAAAGGTGGTCAGGTCTTTTTGTGTTGATCATCAATGGAATTTAGGTTTATTAAATAACTATTTTCCTCAATCTATAATGAGCACGATACAATCCATTCATATTTCTGATTCTGAAGATAAATGGTGGTGTATTCCCTCCAAAAATGGTTCCTTAACTACTAAAATTGTTGCCCGATTTATTCAGGTTGGTATTTGTGCTGCTTCTGCTGTTGATGTTGCTTGGTGGCACTTTCTTTGGAAATTACAGCTTCACCCTAAGTTTAAGATTTTTATGTGGCGTCTGTTAAATGCAGGATTACCTACTAGGGCTATCCTTTCCAGGTGGATCCAGATGGACTCCACATGTGCTCTTTGTGGGACTGGTGTCGAATCTACATGGCAGCTGTTCTTTGATTGTGATTGGGCCAGGCACATTTGGATGGCAGGGCCTCTGGGGTTGAGACCTGATTTCATAGCTCTCAATGATATGAAATCAGCATGTCTTTTCTTTTTCCTACAGTTCAAGACAGATAAATCTCTTCTCGCCTGGTTTTTTCTGTTTTCTCCATTACTAGCTATTTTATTTGGATTGCCAGAAACAAAATTGTAGCTGGTTCTAAAAAACCCATTGACCCATTTGGGGTCATGAGGCTTGTCCAACAATGGATTGTGGATTTGAAATTATCCCCCCCCCAATTTCCTCCCCCTTTGTAATGGATACTATGGAGACTCTTACACCTTCATGTTCTCTTCCTTCTATTCCTGTTCTTAATTTTCCTGTTTTAATTTGTGCAGGATTCTCTAGGACTGGATTAACTACAGCAGGCTGATCATATTTCTTTTTGATTGATGGTAGAATTAAGTTTTTTGATACAGAGACATTACCTAATAGGTCTGAGGTGGAGGTGGTTCTTTTTGCTCTTCACAAAGGGTGCGATCGTGCTGACAGCATTGGGATAAAGATTAAAGAAGTTTGGATTGATAACAAGATGATTGCGGAATCTCTTTCTTCTCCATCCACTTGTTTTTGGCCTTGGTTCTTTTTAAGGATTTCTTGTATATTTCTAGTAGGACATAAAATGTACAGTTTAAACGGACGGGTAATAGGTGGTGCCTAACTTTGGCTTATAACTTAGCTAGGAATATATGTTGTCGTGATGATCCTCTGTAGTCTGTATTTTGTTTGTTAATCATCAAAAAAAACAAAAATTTGTAAATCGTACGATATCGATTGGGTAGTTGGTCGATGTGGGCCCCTTATCATTAAATAAACATCCGATCAAGTTCCCTTTTATTACCATAACTTATTACAATCCAATTTCTACCCAAAAAAAAAAAAAAAAACTTATTACAATCCAATTAATTAAAAACCTGGATATCATAGCTTAGATCGTAAAGAAGCTTAGGAAATGATTAGATAAGAATGAGTTCTAGAAATAAATAAATAAATAAATCATTCAAACCCTCATGTGCTTTTTCATCATTCCCAATTATATCATGGGGTGTATCATAAATTAAAATGTATTATAATTAATGAACCAAATCTACCAAACATGCCTTCCGCAAAGTACCAAAACCTCCCTATCATACTTAACAATCAAATTAATGAATTAATTTGACAAATGGGCCTAGTACCTCGGGGTACTGTCTCGAAAGGTTTAAAGGTTAAAGATGTAATTTTGAGACTCTAAATCTTGGTACTAAACAATCCAACTTCGAATTGGTTAGCCGATTGAACCGATACCATTTTTTTCAAAATCAAATTGAACCATTTAAATCAAAACTAGTAAATTACACATCACCCTCTGGTTTTCAATCGAAATTCAGATCACCCCCTGATTTTTGAAAAAATTCAAATCAGCCCTGCTTTAGACCCCAAAATGAAAAATTAGCCCCTAACATTAGTTTTATACTGTTAAGTGATGATGTCACCTAGTTAAATAAATTTAAATTTTTAAACTACCCTTTGACTATTATAGAGTTATTTTTTTACCCTAGGATCTAAAAACCCCAATTTTTTTTAATATATAAGGATGAGGGGAATCAGAGGGGAATATTCCCTCTTCTTCCCCAAATCAACGGAAAGACAAAACAGAAAACAGTAAAGCCCTTAGGGTTCTGCCTCAAGGAAAAGCCATGAATGGCGGCCAAAACACCGTGACGGCGGCCCAATAATCCCGACGAAGGGGGGTGATAAGCCGGCGACCAGCTGCAGGGCGTCAGACGCCATCAATCTCCGACGATCCTTGCACCTCACGATTAGCTTTCCCTGTTTCCTCCCACCACAAAACCCCAAGACAAAAACCAAATGGAAAAATACCAATCTTTCATTAAAATGGGGATGGAACCACAACTATGTGCTTCAATGGATTTGATACATCTGTGTCTCCTGCATGATTCACGAACTCGGCTGGTGTGAAAGAGCATCCATGGCAGATGCACATGATGCTAACTTCTGTTTTATTGTACCTGTACAAGAACCCAATAATGGTTTTCCCATTTGGATCGTTTCCTGTTGTGGACACGCATGGCATGTTACCCAGGACCCATTCGATACAATTTTGAAGGCCATCCACCAAGAATCTTTCATGCGGTTTCAGATCCCCTTCACACCATGATGCTCTGTTTTTTTTAACTATTTTTCAACAGGAGAGGTGCTCTATCTGCCCAGAAATCTTATGGCCTTTGCTTTCCTTTTGTTCTTCTTGTGTTTTTTTTAATGCAGCCCAGTCCAAGCGGAGAGATGACTTTTCGGTGGTGAGTTGTGGTGGTGGTGTCGCAGCTGGGAGAGGTGGTTCTGCTGCCCAGAAATCTCAAACAAGGAAAGGAATGAGTTAAGGGTAATTATGTCATTTAACTTTTGGGTTTTATTTAAGTTAACACTACTGTAGAACGTTTGAGTTTTTTCAAAAACCAGGCGGTGATTTGTGTTTCGTTTGAAAACCAGGGGTGATGTATAATTTACCCTAAATCAATTAATAATTGGTTGGATTTTGGTTTTGAAAATTGATATCGAAAAACTTTTGGTTCGTTTTGAACCGATTAAGTGTTAGTTTTAAATTGATTAACTATTAAAACATAATAAACCGATTAAAAACCGATTGATTCTAAGTCAATTTTTCACCGATAAGACCCTCCTTGCCTAATCTGTCGAGTAATTAATCTCCTTCAAAGTAAAAATAAAAATACAAGTTTCAAAACAAGATGAAAGATTCGTACTCCTAAGTCTTTAAGAAGACTTATGGAAATATGTAGAGCCTTTAGGAAGAATCTCCATATGATCTTTATCGATTTAGAAAAGGCCTATGATAGAGTCCCTAGAGAGCTCATTTGGCAGGTCCTAGGGAAGAGAAGGACCTCAAGTAACTATGTGGATATAATCAAGGACATGTATGAGGGTGTAGTGACGAGTGTCAAAACTGCAGAGGGCCAAAGTAGTGAATTCCCTATTACAATTGGATTACACCAAGGAACAACTCTAAGCCCTTTTTTGTTTGCACTCATCATGGATGATTTAACCATACACATCCAAGATGAGGTGCCTTGGTGTATGTTATTCACAGATGATATTGTTTTGATAGATGAGACAGTAGAAGGGATTAATGCAAAATTAGAGCTATGGAGATCAAGCTTGGAATCACGAGGATTTAAGCTAAGCAGAACAAAGACAGAGTATATGATGTGTAACTTCAGTCAAACCACGAGAAGTGATGAAGTGGTGAAACTTGAGGAGCGACAGCTACCACAAAGTGAGTGCTTTAGATACATGGGTTCAACCATTAACAAAGAGGGTGATATAGAAGATGATGTTTCCCATAGAATCAAAGTAGGATGGATGAAGTGGAGAGGTGCATCGGGAGTGTTATGCGATAAACGCATGCCTATTAAGCTTAAAGGAAAATTCTACGGAACAGTAATAAGACCAGCCATGACTTATGGAGCAGAATGTTGGGCGATTAAGAAGAGTAACATAGATAAGATAAGTGTAGCCAAGATGAGGATGTTGAGGAGAATGTGTGGCAAGACTAGGAGAGATAGAGTAAGGAATGCTTGTATTA
Organism: Telopea speciosissima; assembly: GCF_018873765.1. NCBI lineage: Eukaryota > Viridiplantae > Streptophyta > Magnoliopsida > Proteales > Proteaceae > Telopea > Telopea speciosissima. The sequence goes on along the minus strand of NC_057916.1, from coordinate 68,063,239 downwards.
GAACCACTTTGGGAGTTGCACCAATCCAAGACAAGTTTCGTGAGAGCCGCTTAAGGTGGTATGGTCACGTCCAACGGAGACCTTGGGATGCACCGGTAAGAAAGAGTGACCAGATTTAGTTTGACGGAGCTAAAAGAAGTAGAGGCAGGCCTAAAATGACTATTGGAGAAGTGGTAAGAAAGGATATGCATGTGATAGGGCTCGACCCTAGTATCACTGCAGATAAAGTTGTTTGGAAGACAAAGACCTGTGTAGCCGACCCCTTGTAGGGGAATGTTCATTGGGATGCTGCTTTGACTACTGCTTCGACTTTTTCCTTTCCTATTTTCCATTCTTCTTCCTTTTACTTTTTTTTACTTCCTTCTACTTTCTTTTACTTCTCTTATCTCTTCTACTATCTTAGTCTCTGTAGGATCCATGTAACCGACCCCATTTAGTTGGGATAAGGTTATGGTTGTTGTTGTATGAAAGATTCGTACTAAAAAAAAAAAAAAAAAAAACACAAGATGAAAGATGAAGTTAATAATCCACCATGAAGGTATGAGATCACACTCTTGTTATCCAATTTCAAATGCACATGACCAAAATCCTTTGATATTGCCTCCAACATCAATGCTCCAATCGCCAAAGCTTCCCCAACCTTAGGGTTAGTGAAAGTCACAGGGATGGACATAGCATGTAGTGGTTGTCGATGACAATCACGACAAATAATACTTGGTTCACTAGATGTTGTATTTACAGGTAAACTGCCGTCACAGTTGATCTTCACCATACCTATAGGCGGGGCAGTCCAAACCAATTCTGTGTTTGAAGGAGTAATTATAGAAGTTGGTTGCATAGTAGCATTAGATTGTGCTTTTTGAAATTCATTGAAGGTCGAAAGGGACACTTGTATAACCTCTTCTGATGCTCGCCAACTAAATACAACATCGTTTCTAGCTTTCCACAGCCCCCAACAAATAAAAGTGTTGTCAGAAACCAAAGCTCGACGAGTTACCTTATCATGTGGTGCGAATGAGTCCCAAAGCTGGATCCACTAACACAAAGACGGATCGTCTCCTGGTGGTATAACAATGTTCAAAGCACTACCAAATCATACCGTCCGTGCAAAGGAACATTCTAACAAAATATGAGAGATAGTTTCAATGCAGCCACAACGAGTATACCAACCATCCATTGGTATATTTTGATGTCATAGCGCTTCTCTTGTCTATCATATCCTGAACCAAATCGAAATCGAACTAATTAACGAGAACAAAATTAATTAACACTCTTATGACTGGGTGGCCTACCCACCTAAGTATTTCTAGGTGGGTTATCTGTTTTCAGTCACATATCGTGAAGTGGAACTAAAATTTGGTGGACAAGTAGACCTCTAAATCACTTGTTTACTGTTTAAGTTTCAATTAAATCAAAGGATTGCCCATAAACAAAAACAAAGCATAGAAAAATCTTAGACTCCCAAAAATTGGACATGGATACAGGATTTTTATCCTCTCAGGTTCCTTGTCCGATACAGTTCGTCCGATTCCTCTCATAGGGGGTGGAAATGATCACCTTACCCCCTGCCCGAACACACTGCCCGGGTGGAGTCACCCCCTCTTATTAGAGGCACTAGGAACTGTACCAAACAAAGAATCTGAGAGGATAATGTTCCCATGGATACATATTAGTATTAAAATTTGATACATGACCAATTCATATCATTTCACATGACACATTTAAAAAAACCCACCCAAACAAGCTTAGGTGGAAGGACCACTTAACCGACCTTTAACCTAAAGTGTATAACACAGGTGAAGCGTCAAAGGAAGGACGGACGATCACATGATGACCAGCTAAGCCAGTCAGATGGCCAGGTATTTGGGTCCCACTTATCCCAAGAATATTCGTGCATAGCTTAGATTGAGCCCGCACGTGTAGGCCATTTCAACACCATCTACCTATCTTTTCCTTTTCTTTTGGCAAATGCACGTGACGCAAATCACGTAACGAGCGGAGGGAACGTCGATGAGGTTTTGATCCGACGGTTAAGAAAGCCTCCTACGATAAAGTAATTTCTGATTAAAAAAGCTCGAACCGTATGATTCGGGGTTCTGACCGTTGACCAGATCCAGCAAAAACAGTGGAAACTTTGACTTGCATGTGCACACGTACGGGTCCCGAGATCACACGTTCGCCTCGCTGTCTTCGACTCTCTGTTGTATGTCTGTCTCACCCCACATGAATGAAAATTTATACAATAAGCAAGTGGGCATGACTGCCCTCCCCCAAGAACAAAGTCAAGTTACGTAAATGTCCATTTGAATCTTAAATTATCTTCTGCAATCTAAAAAAAAATATAAAATCTTAAATTATCTTCACGTAGAAGCAAAACCTTTATTAATGATTGATGTGTGGTGATTAGGACGGGTATCTATTGACTAACCATCCATGTGAGATGAGGGGGCCAAGAGAAAGGGTAATTCAGTAAATGACAACACCACTAGATAGAAGAGTGTGAAGAAGGAGGAATGGGAGTAGGACCAAGGTCACGTGGAAATCACATGGGAGGTGAGCCTCGTACGTACGGTAGCAAAAGGGAGTAAGGCCTGTAAGGGAGAAGGGACCAAAGGGGGGAGGAGGGCATGATAGGGTGTTGTCGGATAGGATAGATAGATAGCTATAAGGTGTGATCCATAATTGGAGGGGGGGGGAACACGTGGGACAGCTAGCACGCACCTGTAGGGACACTTAATCATTACCCGACAGGTTGCCGGTTTTAAATAATTTAAAAATCAACTAATGTCCATCTCAATCCACTAGAAAAAAGAATCTAACCTTCATACCCTACTAGGCCTGGGTCTAGTTCATCCTTATTTACGTATATACACATACCTTTTTTTCCTCTCCTACCCTCCTAATCATTGATCTCTTCCATTCTCCACCAATAATAAATGCCGCCAGACACAAACCTGCCCTCTTTTCATAAACGCCAATATTGTGTTTCCAGTTATATTTGTTAGTGACGAAATTATTTCTCAAAAGCACCTTTGTTACCTATTTCACAAGGGTAATGAGAGCGACACGTGGAATATTTCAAGTGTCTTACCCCACTTGAGGGCAAACTTAGTGTTTTTATTTACAGAACAATCATTATCCCTACTTAGGGACTATCTCGTCAATTAAACTTGGGCATGGGTGCTTTAAAGTAATTTCATTTCTTGCTCTATGGAGAGAGAAAGAGATGACGATTGAAGAAGGTGGGGTGTGGGAGTCCAATGATTGTGAGAAGTGGGTGTCGGGGCATGGAGGGACAAAATGACAAGCACGGCTGTAAGCTTTGCGGGACCCACGTGTCACGTCTTTTGAACATCCTGTAGGCGCGTGTCAAGCAGAACACGCTCAGTCCACGTGAGTTGGGGCAGGGTTTTCCTGATTTTCCTTTCCCCATATCTCTTTCTCTCTCTGTTCCCACAATCCCCTTCTCCACGTGACATCCACTCCCTCTTGTCCGCTTGTCCCTTCCCTTCGACCCGGCTCCCGGCTTTGCTCGGCTCCCAGAGAATTGCCAGAAATAATAGCCATTAGATTGGTATCAGATACAATATAGAAAAAAGAGGGTAGAAAGCGACTCGGGTTGTCCACTACAACCGAACTCCAACGCTGGGAGTGTCAATCAGAGCCGTCCAATCAACAGTTCATGATTGATAAAGTCCCACAAGGACTATGCGAAACTCAGAAGTGGTGGCCCACCAACTGAGAAGCATCTAGATTCTAGATCCATGGACAGGGTTTGCGGGTGTAGTCAACAAAGTTAACAACTTTTGGATAACGGATCAACGGGTACCGCTGTACAAGTGGTAGTAGTTTTGACTGTTTTTCATCGTTTCATCCTACATGACCATATCGCCCATATGGTTTACGAAGAATTCTCACTCAACCGTGCCAGTTATTCTCCCGTTCTGAGGTTACTTTCGTCATAGGGAAAATTATTGAAGCAGAATTTATTACCCTAACAAATGTCAATATTCCCTGTCATTAAAAAGCATCTAAATAGTAAATAAAACTGGAAAATAAATGGTATTTTTGGAAGAGAATTTAAGAAAAGGTCATTTAAGACTCTTTTGTCCACTAATCTTGCTAGTCAACGGTCAACCAGCGAGAAGCCGGTTTGGTTTGGAGTGAGTTCATCATGAGAGTGTAGAGAAAGCATAACCAGTGATTAATTAACCATGGTTTGGTACTTGGGTTAGGTTAGGAAGTTGAGGATGGGTAAAGGTAAGGTAAAGGGGGGCATGATTGAGATAATTGGTGCCCTGACACAATTCATGATTGAACGACATCTCTATATAAGAACTCTTCCCCACTGCACCTAAAAAGCTGAAATCGTTCCCAAGATCTCCTCCTCCATACCTCTTTTCTAAGATTTCAGACCTAAAACTTAACCCTTTTTTCTAAACAAGAAGATCATCTTTAGGGTTGAATCAAGAACAGAGGGAAAAAAATGATGGTTGAGAAGGAAGATCTAGGGTTGAGTTTGAGCTTAAGCACTGCGGATAGTCGTAATCCGTTACAGCTAAATCTCATGCCTTCCTCTGTTTCATCTTCGTCTCCTTCACCGTTCTTACTTCAGAAGAACTCCTGGAATGAAGTGTTTGCGCATTCAGGTACTATCATATTCATCCATGGATTCTCTCTGTGTGTCACTCTCAACTCCATCGATTCAATTTCCCCTTGCATGCATGTTCGACCTCCTTAAACTCCTCCGTTTTTTTTTGGTAATCTCAGATCTGGTGGCGATTGTGATTTTCTCCTTCTTATCTCAAGATCACACGGATGTTTGAATTAGATCTTTGTTTCTGTTATTTATTTTTCTATTCTTTCTACTCTATGTTACATGCAAACAAATTTCGCTTCAACTGGATACAAATCCCCTGTTTTCTTTGTCTCTTCCTTTCTCATCAGATCTATGGCCTAATCGCTAAATTTTATTCTTTTTTTTCAAGTTCCCAACCGTAATAGTGTTAATTTTACCAATTTTCTACTCAATCATGGAGATTTCTTAGATTTAACATGATTTGCATGTCGATAACATTGTTCTGTTTCTTACTCTATAGATCGGAACTTAGAAATTTACAGAGGGGACGCAAGGTCGTTCCTTAAAGGAATTGATGTGAACAGATTGCCATCAACCGCTGAATGCGAAGAAGAAGCCGGTGTCTCTTCTCCGAACAGTACAATATCCAGCGTGAGTGGAAAGAGAAGCGAGAGGGATACAAATGGAGAAGAGAATGAGATGGAGAGAGCATGTTCTCGTGGAATGAGTGACGAAGAAGACGGCGACACATCTAGGAAGAAACTCAGACTGTCGAAGGATCAATCCGCTATTCTCGAGGAGAGCTTCAAAGAACACAACACTCTTAACCCCGTGAGTATAAAGCCGTTCCCCTGTTTAGCAGTACAGCTTCTCTTTCGATACCGATCGTAATGTAGAAAGACTATATCGTGTCTAACCCTTAGGTTTATTTGACATTAACAGAAGCAAAAGCTGGCGTTGGCGAAACAACTGAACCTTCGAGCTCGACAAGTGGAAGTTTGGTTCCAGAACAGGAGAGCAAGGTGAGATATGGATCTGATGAGTTGATCAGCTCAGAGTAGTGTCTCTGTGAAAAGAGAAGAAACCAACAACTGTAGAGTACTGACGTGTGATATGTAAATTTACAGGACCAAGTTGAAGCAAACTGAGGTAGATTGTGAGTTCTTGAAGAGATGCTGTGAGAACCTAACGGAGGAAAACAGGAGGTTGCAGAAAGAGGTGCAGGAACTGAGGGCGCTTAAGCTGTCCCCGCAGTTCTACATGCACATGACCCCACCCACCACCCTCACAATGTGCCCTTCATGTGAGCGCGTTGCTGTCTCATCGACGTCTTCCGCCTCCGCCTCCGCCGCTGCTGCTTCGGCGCCGCCGTGGATGGCGCTCAACAACAACAACAGATTGCTACGCTCCACCATCGTCCCATCCTCATCAACCCATGGGCTGCCTCTCCCATCCACTACCGACCCTTCGATGCCCCTTCTTCCTCGATCGTAATTAGGTTCTACGTGAAGGGTATTGTGGTCATCTCGAAATCCTCAGGTGTGTGGGGATGGGTGGTTGGGATTTTGTACGGAAGGAAGAGGAGGAAGCAGTTTTATTCGCGCACTCGCTCTTTGACTAAGAAAAAAATTAGGGTTTTTAAAAAGGAAATATATTCCCGAAGATAAGAAGTCTCTTGGGAAAAAGTGGTGTAGGGATTAGGTGAACAGTGAAGTGTTATGATATTCGGACTCCCCCAGTTCCCCTTATTTGTGGCATATTGCCGCTTTATTAATTACGTGTAGAACTTAGACCTTTGAAGTGGTTCTAATAATTTTCCTCAAATGGTAGTGGGTTGAAGAGAGAGAGGTCAGAAAAGAGGGCTTTTCAGTATAAGAGTGGTGGAGGGAATGGAATTGGAATCTTTCAAAGGTCAAAATTTCCGTAGATTTGTGGAGTTCTTCTTTAATCTATTGGTTTGATCTCTAATCCAAAAAAAGGTTAATATTCCTCAATGATAATGATAACAATGGTCTCCCTTTATAATTTAACATTATTATTTCCTATGATTAGAGCAGTGCAGGACCACATATATCTCTGATTTTAATGAAAGATGAAGTTTGATTATTGCTCATGCATAAGCCTTCAAGTAATTCCAGCCGTTGGAATTTTGGTCTCGACTTAACTAAAACTTTGAAGAAAAAAAAAAGGTCTTTAATGGAGTGATGATAGACTATTGATTATTATTATTTTTTGCTTAAAAATAAATTTATTCAGAAATGTAAGACAAGGCCCTCGTGGCAAGAACATCGGCTATTACATTAGCAACTCTTGAAATAAAACGGAAATTACAAGATTAATAAATTCTCAACATACTGAATATCCAATACACTAGATCGAATCGTCAAAGGAGGATTGGTTGACATAGACCAAAGCACCACTACTAATTCCTAATTATCGCTTTCAATAATCAGATTATCAATGCTTTCGGATATGGCCTCCAACAACATGTGCCTTACTGCTAAGTCTTTGCCCACAAGAACGTTACCTTGGGAACATGGGTTTGAATCCACCGGGATACACCTCCCCACATGATATCTAATCAGATATCTCAGCCCACCACGATTTTCCTTTGATAATATAGATGCATCACAATTTAACTTATGGAAAGACTGGTTGCCAGGATGAGGCCACTGCGGAACGAGAAACCATAGCCACCAAACCTTGAATAGGTGGAGTGTTAAGAAACTTGAACCATGCCCGTTGCACCACTTTAATAACCTATTTGGGAGATCACTTATGACGAGCAAATAGCAACTCATTACGAGCATTCCATAAGAATCAGCAAATAAAACTAGCTTCTTGTCATGGTGAGAAAAGGAATTCTATTCTTTGATCCAATAATGCATCGAGTAGTCACTTGAGCTTGGAACAATGAAAGAGAAATTGAACTTCCAAAAAAAAAAAAAAAACAGAGAGATTGCAACCCAACCAAACCAATTTCGCAAATGGACAGTGAAAAAAAAAATGACCAGCAATCTCCAGGTCTGCTCCAAAACGTTGGCATTGAGGATCCACCGGAATTTCCTATAACATAAGGCTGCTGAGCAAGCTATATCATTCGTTCAAATTCATCATAGCAGGGTTCTAAATTTTGGAGTAGGATTACAGTTCCACATCCACTCCCACGCTTGTGTTGGAACCAAGTCCCAAGAATGAATCCTGGTTGTTGATGGCCAAAGTCTAAAAAAACGCATCCAATCAATGCAAAACAAATGGTAGACACTTTTAACCAAGAAATCACATTCTTTGAAACACCCCAAATTAGGTAATCATCCCCATCAAATAGATCAAGATGGGCAGGGACTCAGATGAGACGGGTTAGGTTTATGGCATTTATTACAAGTTTATGTTTAGATATAATATTCATTTTGTTAGAGGAGTTAATATTCTCCCTCTATCTGTTTTATGGTTCCCACTTCGGATAACAATCTTCTACCAAAAAATCTACCATAACAATCAGGGGTGGTATGTGTAAATTATTCATATATAAATTCGTATAAATATCAAAAAATAGTTTTCCGTCTAGGAGTGTGGTTTATGATCAGATTGTCAGTACTCCCATGTGTCTATCATTTCCTCCTCAAGACAAGAGGATAGAGATGTCTTTTCATTTAGGGAGAATACAGATAGTTGCATGGGAGTGCTGGTCTACGTGAGACTAGAGTGTTTTTTTTTTTTTGTCCATCATCTATTCTATGACAAGGACAAAAATTAAATCCAAGTAAAGAGGCAAAAAATATATGAAAGGGAAGTAAAATTTTTAAGGTTCGGTGTTTTTTATGGGGGTAGCATGGCCCTTGTGCATGTGCAAAGACAAATGAGAACGTGTTTGTTGGCATCATGGGAGCAAGATTTTTGACTTTCATAAGAAATGGAACAGTCATTTCGGTCCCTTTGTGTCTAGGCATGGGCAATATATTCCCCCCCCCCCCCCTCCCCCACAAAGGACTTTCTTATGTTATAATCATCATGTCACATGATTAAATTACTAGCTCAAAATCATTTCATATTGGTATTTTGATTATAAAAATTCAATTGACCTTGCATCTAAATTCCTTGGGTTGAAAAAGTAAAATAAAAAATTACATTAGAAAAGTATCATTACTAAACATATTGGGTAATATTTGCAAAAGTTCATTATTAGATTTAAAAATTTTTCCTTCCCTTCAATTTGTCCCTTGTCACCAAACATAGCCGAAATTTCTATCTGATACTTTTTGTATATTTTTCAAACTATGAGTATCTCGCCTTCTTCTTCTTCTACAAGGAATAATGATTGACGTACTGTAAGTCAATCAGACAGGATTTCGAAAGGCAACGTAAGAGTATTGGAATTGCACATGGTTTCTCACTGTGGACCCCAACGAAACAGTATTGAATTATTTTTCCACGGTCATTTTTTGAAGATGGAATTCTTCCTTTTGGCCTTTCTATGCATTTTCTCAACCATGATTATCTCACCTTCTTTTCTTCTTCTCCAAGCAATGATGAGTGGTAACACAAGTCAACCAGAGAGAATTTCTCCAAGCAACGTAAAACTATTGGAAATGGAAATGGTTTCTCACTGAGAACTCCCACAACTTCACCCCTTGGTGTCAACCAAACTTTATAGCAGTGAAGAAGACGCCCCAATTGCTTCAGGACATTCAAATTCACAAATTTTCATTTTTCACAATCACTTCCCCAAGGTTCACTCTCTTGAGTATCAAAATGAAGATCCTGAAATGATTATATATATTATTATCCTCTCCAATTCCCTACAGCTCGGCAGTGCTAGTGTGGATGTCCAACATGTTACCGCTCTGACATCCAACGGTCTGAGCTCAACAAAGTCAATGAGTTCGAACTGTTGGATGTCCAAACTGCCACATGTCAGACATCCACACTAGCACTGCTGCACTGCCGAACTATAGAGACTTGGAGAGGATAATTTTCCTCATGGCATTGCAGGTTCATTATTTGCTTCACATGAAAATGCTGCAAGTTGGGGAAGAACAGTCAATGGCTATAAATTGTTTGAGCCGCACTAAGTTTCATTTTCATTCATGAGCCACTTAAGCACCTAACAGTGGCAGAGCCTTGGAGGTGCCTCTTTTCTCAACTCTCCCATATTCACTAATAAAAGGTCGGAAAGGAAAGACACAATCTCTCGTGGAACCCTAGAATTTAGAACATTAGCAGTCATAGATTTTACATTTGAGAAGAAATGGAGACTAGAATTAAGATTTCAGAAGAATTTCATGAGGGGAGCTCCATATCTTCCTCTCCAAAACTGTGAAGCCAATTTTGCAGCATTTTGTGCAAGAGAAGACTGAACCTGCAACGACAAAATGGAGAAGAAGAAGATGAATCTTGGGAAAGAGAAGACTGAACATCTTTACTCTTCACAAGGTGTTGCATAGTTTGTTTTTTCTATTTTTACCCTTGTTGGCTTGTAGCTCCAAATAATTTCTTTTGAACTCAAATTCCAAAAATCGCCCCCTCCACTCATGCCATTGCTACAATTTTTTTGTGGACAATAGAAATAATAGTGAATAAAACTCATTCACTCACTATCACGACAAATAAAGGACCCATATATCAACCCTCAAGGATTGATATCCATCAACTAATCATTCACCTTTGCATTAAAATCAAAAGTGCCATCACAGTAGGACCACAGGAACTACTTTGATTCTTCTTACCAATCAAATCTTCAATATCTCAAACAAAGAATCTATTCACAAAAAAGACAAAAACAAATTCAATTACTCAAGGAAGCTGTGTTAGTCAGGTTAATAAGTAACCAATCCAATTCAATTCAATTCAATCCAATCCAATCCAATCCAATCCGAAAGACGAAATGTCCAGAAGAGGAAAGCCACAACACAAGAGTGATATGGGGTCAGTGATATTGATGAGCTGAATTATTGGACACATACCAACATCACACCCAGTTCATGGTAGGAAGATGTCGGATCCATCCTTCAAGTTGCTATCACATTTTCATTGATGTGCAGCTCCAAGTTGATGAGATCACATATCAAACAGGATGAAACCCACTCTCTGTTACTAACTCAGATCTATGAAATGAATTAATGTGTGACCCACTAAGATATGTACTGTTTCAAACCCAATGGAGTACTTGTGCTCCTTGCTTGATCTTCTGCTGTAGGGTAGTAGTAGGTAACTTTGACTGACCTAGGAGTTTAGTGTTAAAAGTAAAAATCACAATCAAAATTAAGTCAAGCAATTATCTGGGAATACAAAATCTACTGAGTAACCAAAGTATAAATTTTAAAAATAGAAAAAAAAAATTTATTAAAATCATTTTCAACAAAATCATCAACCTTCAGGCTATGTTTGGATGCCAAGAAAAGAAAAAAAAAGTATAATGAGACAAAAATCTTGATGATGCAATGATTGATTTATGTGTCTATCTGTCTCAATTTTTTTGAATTTTTTCTTTTCTTTTCTAGGCATCCAAACATAGCCTCAAATTCAAGCCTATTTGACACAACTAAGCGAACACTATGGCTATTTGTGGATGCCAAGAAAAGAAAAAAGAAAAAAGAAAAAAGCATAATAACACAAAAATCATGATGACACAATGTTTGATTTATGTCTATCTGTCTCATCAAATTCAAAATTTTTTGAATTTTTTCTTTTCTTGGCATCCAAACATAGCCTATATATAAGAGAGAGAGAGTTGACTACAAATGTTTTCTTATCTACATTGTTTTTAAGAATGCAAAAGTGCTTTCAAGTGTCACACTGTTAAAAATGTCAGAAAGTGATCGATATGCAACATAAACCAGTTCTCTGGGTTAGCTTTTCATGAATCTGCAGGCGCTGTCCACATGTGGGGCGGTCTGCCGTAGCCAAACCTTTATACAAGTACCTAAAAATAATAGAAATGATAGCGAATGGTTAATTGTGGAATTATGATTCACAGAAGAAGCAACTATCAGTAAATAAAAAAAGAATGATGGAACAGGAATGGTGAGCTGAACTTAAGTAGTTAGGTACAAGAGTTGAGTTTAGAAGTAATCATCCGTGATCAGAATACAAGTATAAAAAAGTTTTCTTTTATTTATATTCAAACTTTCACTGTCACAATAACAAACAAGTACATTCTGTTTGAATTGTAATAAATAAATGGGAAGTAGTTTTCTGTCCCGGAGTGTGGCCTACCCCACTCCCATGTGTCTATCTCTCTCCTCAAAACAAGGGAGCAGAGGTGTCTTTTCAAATGGAGAGGAGAGAGAGATAGAGTCATGGGAGTGCTGGCATAGGCCACACTCCCGGACAGAGAACTTTCTCCCTAAATAAATATACATGCATTGGTGTCATAGATTTAAGGTAGGGATCAGATCGGCTGTATTCGCCGCATTATATCAGGATGGCCATGACCAATATCAAGTTGAGTCCACAGTCCACTCAGATCTCCATTGTAATAGGCCTGGATACATCTGTCATTCCCAAACTTAGCCAATCTAGGAAAGTATCAGCTGAGTCGACTAGGGATCAGCAATGGACAATCCTATCCTGACTCTGAGAACTAACTCCTTGATTGGCATCCATCCTCCTGCTGCTCCACAGCCTCCACAGTCCACACACAACAGAGAAACAACAGGTCTACTACCTCTTGTCTGAAGGTGTTAGATATTTTGACATTAGTTGTATGTCCATCAAACCCAATTTAATGAGATTAAATAAAGTAATTACAGTTTCTTACTATGTGCTTGTTCTAATTATCTTGTTATGTGCAACAGCCCTAAAGTACCACTTACTTGTTAACAACTATGGACAGATTTGGGCAGTCTGTTATAGGGTTGTCAAATTGTATATTTCAACAATGAGGATTGGTATGGAAATATTGATATGGGCACATGTGTGTGTTGAACACTGATCCATTGAGGTTCCTAAATGGTTCACCGCTAGTTGTGTATGGTAACAGGAATCTTGGTAGTTATTTTTTCCCTTATCTGAGAGGCACTTACTGTTGCATTTATATGTTGTGCGTTTGTGATGTATCAATGATTGATGCCTACCGATAGGACTAACTATACACCGGTCGCTCGAATGGGGGTGACACTCAATATGTTTTCCACATTAAGGAAAACATCCTAGTCGGTGAGTTGGGCTGACAGTGACTAATTAAATCCAGGGCCCGGTATACGTTTTGTAAAGAGTTTATAAAAGAATTTTATTATTATATTCATATTAAAATAATATTATTTGAAAAAAAAATTCAAACCTTTTGGGTCCAGTCACAAATCATGATAATGTGTGCAATGGATTATGGTTCATGGCAGTGATTTAAATCCACGCTTGCAAGGTCCATTGTTGATGTTAGTTGTGTGGGGGAGAAAATGTAATAAAAATTTCAACCACTGGGGTTTTTTAGGTTGCACCTTTGGTAGGATTGTCCTTTTGTGCAATTAAGGATTAACTTAAATACTACCCTCTAGGATCACACCACTTGGGATGATCATGTCCGTTAGACTGTAATCTCCATCATTAGCTTTCTGATAAAAAAGGGGCTAAGGCTGAAACCCTAATTGCAGAACACATTATTGAGAAAAACTTGAGGTGAGGAAGAGAGTCTCTCCATCTTCAAGCTTGGGTTACTGCCAATGGAGAAGGAGCAGTCGACAAAGATCATCACCAGGTGTAGCATTCCTTTGGAGGAACACACTATCAATGTGTTCTAGGTAACCACCACTCCTAGTTGTTAGTTTTAATGGTTGTGTTTGTCGAGATCCCTATGCTGGAAAATTTTGTGTGTTAACGTCTAATCGCTTCCACCAGTGCCTTCAGAAGGTGCCAGTGAGCTCAGTTAACAATGCTTTGTCGTCACCATGATCTAGGATCAAATCTCACATTGACATAGGGCCCGAGGGGGGAGGGTTTCTTCATAATTTTAATGTGAAAGTACTCAAAAAAATTCCTCTTGGCTAAAATGTTAGCCCATCAGATTGTACCAATCATCAGACTTGACATATTCTTTTGGATGAAAGAGAGATACAGTAGTAGATTCACAAAACGGGAAGAAAGAATGATCTAACAGATGAATAAGTTCATCCAATCACATATAATGTAATGGTAGGAATGGAGCATCCTAACCCCGGACAGGATCACAAATATAACCCAAATTAGGTACTGGTTTCAGAACTGTAACAGTACAAAACTAAACTCAAACAGGGAATAACAAGGACATAACAGACCCTTAGACTATCCCATAACATCCAACATACATACGGAATAGCCCCAGCAATAGACACCCTTGACAGAAACCACATACTACTGTCGTAGGCTCAAAACAGAGTCTATTTGCAGATTTAAACTTGGAATTAAATACCACAGTATCAGTCAATGGATTAGGGAGGAAGTTACCATCAAATGGAAAGAATAATATGGTGAATCAGCTCTTCAAAAATCAGGTTCAATTGATGGCTGGAACTGTAGTTGCAGAACTTCCCTAATTTAGATCACCAAAGGAGAAATCTGGCATCAGCCCTTGCAGTGATCCAAAGACCACCAACTTCAGGTCGAGTGTTGGTTTCTATGTGAAGGTCCTTGGATCCAAATATCACCCAATTCCAATAGGTGATTGCTAAGATATAGCTCTTCAAAGTTGCAGTCGAGGAAAACTTGGGGACAAGTCAGCCACAGGCAGTGATGGGGGATTTTAATATCTCCCAGATCTGAGGTCAGATCTCCTTCAAGTGATGGTCAAGTGTGACTCCTTAGGGGGATATTTCAATCCCAAAAGCAGCAAGGGCCTTCAGGTTGCATAGATCAGTACACTCGAACTAGCAGCAGGAACAGAGAAAATAACCAGCCGCAGGGTCTGGTTTGATCTTCAAATCAGCAATAACTTAAAAGCAGTGGTGTGGTGTCTACTTTGAATCTCAAAGGATAATTAATAACCTCAGTTCCTGCACTCGGTTAGCATTGTACAGTTTCAGAACTTAAAACAGAGAAAAGGAAGAAGAAGGGGAATAGAATGGGTTGAGCCTCTCACTCTTCCCAAGGCCTCACACCCCCTCATAGGTCTCTCACCTCACCGTATTTCACAGCCAAAGTTTGCAACAAACTTGTTTCTCTAATCTTAAAATTGTGGCCTTCTGTCCAGCCCCTTCTCTTTATTAATATTGATGCATGGATTACAAAAATAGAAAGTATCTAGAAAGTTTTTTACAAGGAAATAATTCAGACTTGATCCCTAAGTAATAAAAGTCTAACCTAGTGTAGACCAACTTAAAGGAAACAAAGGACTGAAATAGAAACTTTAAATAAAAGTTGAGCCTACTTTCCAAATCTGAAATTAGAAACTAGTCTTAAGTCCTAACTAACTTGCTATTACATGAATAGGGAAACGACAAAAATAGAAAGTAGATGACATGCTGGATTATTTCTTCTCCATGCAATCTGGTCTTGGGCCTCACAGGATCTTCTAGAAGCATTCCCACACAAGGCAATATGGGCTGTGACACTGTTCATGTGAACAGTATTTTGGGCTTCAATTCAATCTCCACCAGCTGTCATGGGCCAACTCGAAATCTAAAAATATGTCCTCCAGCTGCAGGGTTGATATGGAAAAAATAGGACCAAATATAGGATGCTCAATAGCCCCAATTTATAGGCCAGTTGTGAACCAGTTTTGGAGCTCCAATCAAGAACTTGGACTAAATCAGTATATCCAAACATAGAACATCTGCCTGTGGGAACTAGCATCCAAACCACCTCAGTCTATGCAACAAAGAACAGGCAAAAGAGAGACAGAGAGGATGCCTTCTTCATGCCATGATAGTGAGGCACACACACACACATAATCCATAAATTTATGTAATAAAGGCTATACACATAAATAAGCATATTTAAATCTAAACAGAAGAATCCCCAGGCAAGGTCATAGTCCGTTTGAATATTTATGTACATATTCATTTCAATGCATTAAAAAATAACCTGCAAAAGCATAGTCTGGAACGTAGCACTTCCATAATAGGTATATCCATGTTGCCAAGCAAAGACCAAAGCTGCAGGTTCAGTTCTTGCTTGCTTGTAAATGGGACTTAAAACTCGAGCTTGATATTTAATTTGAACCTTCCTCAGTGTATTCTTGAATCCAAACACAATGGATATCCAGAAAACTGACTTCCATCACAAGGGTTGTCAACCAAGTCATGTTGGATCAGATCAGGGTCTATCCAAAATAGCTGAAAATAATAGATCGATGTTGATCCTAGACCATAGGCAACTGGTTTCATATCAGATCCTCCCTAGACCATCAACCTCTCTTTGCTATTTTTACCTTAGAAGGAAAAGTGAAAGAAAGAAGAAGCAATGGGAGAATGAGAAGAATGAGAAGAACGAGAGGTTATATGTGCAGAACTCAATGGGAAGGGAGACCAAATAGAATCCTATTATTAGAACTTCATTGAAGCTAAACCTAGATTACATTATAGAATATTAAAAATTATATAGATGAAATATTAATAGAATTCTTACACAATGTGGGTTGGTTACTAAATTAACTATGGCCTCTCTAGCTGGAAAGCTGAAAAGATGGTTAGCATTAAATCATTTCTCTGGGCACTTAGCCAAAATATCGAAAAATATGCCACGGCTTTTGAAAAACATTGTTAAAAACAAGAGATGATGTGTCTGATGTAAATTACTCAAAGCTTTAACCTTACAATAAAGGTCATCCTCATACTTTCTTTGGTAGCTAAAAGGGTAATAGAATTGTTTCAAGTTGCTATTGCAAATAAGCTTAGATATCAAACAGAGAAAGTGACGCAGTAGAAGATAGCTGGGCTAGATATCGTTCTAGCACAAACGAACCTTGAATCCAAGTAGAGAAAAGCGGGAAAATTTCTTCCATTCAGAATGTAAACTGGATACAAAGGAGAATTCAAAGCCCTTATATAGAGAGGCTTGCTTACAGAAGAAGAAAACAGAAGTTCGAAATTCAAAATTCAAAATTCAAAACTTCGGGTGGCTGTTTTGCCTTTAAAACGCGCAAAAATGGCCAAAAAAATGCATACGTCAGCGCCGTAGGCTCTAGTACCAAATGAGCTCGATGAGAACTTCGATTTGATATATAATTTTCCCTATATTGCTTAATACCTCCGACCAGTCCTAGTGGACTTCTGCTGGTCCAACCGGCTCAAGAACTCATCCGTTATCTCCTCTACATCAGAAGAACAAGCAATTTGTTACATAGCTACGATTTCACTTAACTTCTAATAGAAACATCTAAACTCTATCGAGGCTTAATAACCTCTAACTAAAAATACATCTTAGCAATCCACCTCACCACAAAATTTCCCCTTCTTTTCCTTCTCTTTTCTTTTATCTTTGGGCAAGGAGGTGTATTTTGTACCTCATTATTGGAGTTTGTGGGCTTAAAATTACTTGTCATGCTGGAGATTTATATGCTTGCATGCTCTAAATCTTACAACCAAAAAATAGTTTACATGCTCTAAACATAATCACAGACAACTAAAAATACATCTATGCCACTATAAAAGGATCAAGCAACCTCCCAGTGATGATGCACATGAGAATGAGTGCCTAATACACTTCAATACACTTCATGCCCCACCTACCAAGCAAATGATAGAGACATAGAGAGAGAATAACCCTCTTGATTCTTTCTCCTGTACTATGCGGACTATTCTACAGGTATTTTTCATATATAAGAATGGCTAGTTATCTTTGGGGCTTTTACTAATCACACACTCTAGACACTCGGTGCTCGTCACTAGAGAAACTTCAACAGGGTTTCTATGTACTGTTTTCTTTCTTAATGGATGGTTTGCAGCAAGGGGGGGGGGGGAGAGGTCACAATAATAGACTCTAGAGCACCCTAATGAAGAGCAAAGAAGAAAAGTACGAATGTGCACAGCAACCAATTTATTGCTCCTTTATAATACATTTCCAGATGGTTCAATAAGTGGTGAAACCAAACTAATTGTTCAAACAGGGGGGGGTACATGTAATTGGACCAAACGTTAGGGTTGGTACAAGTAATTTACTCTAAATAAAAAAACTAGGGCAAGAACACCATAGTGTAAACTCACAAAATAGTTGTTTGTATTTTAGGGGCATTCATACCCAAACTCATGTCATCAACTAAGCACATCTAAGTGACTGACTTGCTGTAGCAATTGACTGATTCATGACTCACTCGATCCATACTCCAAGAGTTGATACACTGCTATTACCTCCCAAAGTTGGGAACAAGACCAGATTTTGCTTTTGGTTAAAGACTGTCATGGCTTTAAAATAGATGGTATAACTAAATTGGATTCTTGTAATTGACCCCAGATTACTGGCAACCATTTCACATTGCCAATTGCAATAGAATTTACCATGCAAAACAGAACGAATAACAGGTCCAGATCTTGATATACAGGAGTCTTCAAATATAAACTTGACCACCCACCCTTTCACCCCACAATTCCATAACACAATTCGTTGTTGGAAACAGAACCAACAGAAATAACCTCTCAGTTACATTTCACCAGCTAAACTCTCTATAACTAGAAAAGACTTTAATAAAAGGAACTTACTCTTAAAACTGGTACTTTGTCTGATAAACCCATAACTCATTACCACCAAAACACTAATAACAGATCAATACAGAATAATGGTACAAAGAATAAAATAGAAAGAAAGAAAGAAAAACAGGCTTACTTCATGAGGGTGTCACAGTGCTCAGGATCCAATGAAGAGAACATCCCCGTCAACATCTTTATGGCCATCATTGCACAATGCAACACTCTCCAATTCGCCTAATGAAATTCCAAAACCAAACTCTCTTGGGGGGTGGTTGGAGGGAATGGAAAAATGAATAGAGATTGTATACTTTGTATCTTTCGTCTTTGGTCTTCGGGGGTGAGCCTTCGAGAGCGGTCTTGAAGGCCTCAACAGGTTTAGACCTGGAACAAAAACCAATTAAGGATTTCAGAGAAGAGAGAAGGAAGAAAGGAACTGGTAAGTTAATTTCAATACCTAATACCTGCAAGAGAAGATATGAGAGTTCTAACGATGGGAATGATACTGTTTGAATAAGCTATCGATCTTTCGGGACTTGTACTCAATTCTAATTATGATTGCTTCTGCATTCTCTGCCTCCACAAAACCTTCTTGCCCTGCCATTTTTCTCTCTTTCTCTCTTCTCCTCTTCAGGTGAGTTGAAACTTGAAAGAGTAGAAAGACCGGATCCCCTTCCATACAGTCACCCACCCAAGAATTAATGGCGTTGGGTTCCTCTGTAGCGCGACTCAGAGTGTAGCGCACATCCCACGGCCCACAGTGTTCCGATTTGAATACTCATCGGATTTACATAACAGTGATCCAAATCCGATAAATATATAGAATCCCTGTTTAAATTGTTTTGATTCAATCTAATTAGTGAGAAGATTGTTTGCCAAAATGATCATCACTGTTTTTCTAATTTGGACCAGGGTTTCCTTCAACCACGGTGAATTGGGAATCCATTCACTACCTCAGGTTCAGATGCACACAGGGAGTATTGGATAAGTATTTTGGGAAAATACTTTTGTTTTGTGGTGGAAGGAGACATACTAAAATCCTATAGGAGTTTGTGAACCCTAGAATGGCATGGTGAATGTTCCAACCTGGTGGATGAAAACTTTCTCTAACTAAATTGATTCAATTAATTTATTAAAATATATTTTTTGATAAATTTTTTTTAAAAAATGGCTATTTTGGGTCAGCCAATGAACCCAAAATAGGTTTTGGGCTGGCCCACAAGGCCATCCATTCAATATATGACCCTTGTATTTATAAGGATCAGATCTTCTATATAACTTACGGGAAGTAGTTTTTAGTCTGGGAGTGTGGCCTACGTCAGCACTCTTATGTGTCTATCTCTCTCCTCAAAACAAGGAAGCAGCGGTGTCTTTTCAAATGGGGAAGAGAGAAATAGACTCATGGGAGTGCTGGCATAAGCCACACTCACGGACAGAGAGCTTTCTCCCATAACTTTATAAGGGGCAAATCTAGATATGACACGTTTAGGTTTAGGTGTGCATCATCCGATAAGGGTATCAATTTAGAATCAAAATCAAAATCAGTCATTTAAAATCAAACCAAATCAAATCGAAAAAGAAATTGGTTTACTTTTGATTTTAAAAAATAAAAGACCAAAGTTTGTATGCACGGTCATGCATATATACAGATGTAAAATTGGAATCAAATCCAGACCGATTAACTAGAACCGAACCGAACCGAATAGAATTTAGTTACAATTAGAAATTGAGGATCTAACATAGGAACCGGCGGTTAGAACCGAAATCAAACCAAATTTGGATACCAAGATATTATAGTACATTAATATAGTATAATACTCATAGTATATTAATACACTATAATACTAATATATTATAATATCTATTTTACTAGTATTAGATTTTATAATAATACAATATTATAGTATAAACCAAGTATGAGAACCGGAACCATACAGGTTCAGTACGAGTAGCAAATTTCATAATCGAGATGGAACTTGGTCTGGATCTAGATCACACTAATACTCCTTGGAACCGAATTGAAATCGAACCGAATACCCAGTTTCTGACCAATTTACAACCTTATACACAGCCGACATTTCGCGTAGTTAGATGGGCATAAATACCCATCTGAAATGATAATAACACCCCCACCCCCTATATGATGGAGTTGATAAGAGAATCTCCCGTGCATGAACTCCTTTCCCTAAATAAAATTAGAGAAAGGTTCTTTTAACCGTTGGGGTAGGATATGCTAGCACCTTTGTGTCTATCTATCTCTTCTTCCTATGAAATGACCTTGATGCCCTCTAATGTAGGATACTAATTTGTCGCACCTCTATGCCACTTGCTTGAAGAACCCTCTTTCATAAAATTATATTTGGTTCAGTTCAGTTTTGGTTTTTGGTTTTAGACTAAAAATCGACTGTTAGAACCTGTTATATGTACGAGAAGGAGATGAGATAAAATAGGAAAAGAAATAAAGAAGAGATAAATAAGTGATAAGAATGAGATAATTGAGGAATAATTGGTTTTACAGATGAAGCCTGGCGTCTTGGCATAATTTGGAGGTCGTCAATCCTCTTTTTTCTAAAGAGAAATTGTAGGAACTCAAGTCTATCAAATCTAATATCATTCCTTTCGTTATTCCATAAATAGAGGTCCAAGTAGTTATCACCCCTAACACCATAACTCCCCACTAATTTATCCCTATAACCTCTTCCTTAAACGTCACCATTATAATACTACAATAACTCTACTTAGTCTTGACTAATGAAGTATTTATTTTCATGAATGCTCTAGCGGGTATGTTCTTAATCTGAAAGCTTTTCTCTCAAAGAATCAGGATTTTTCGGACTAGAGGGTGAACCTGGAGAAAAGCAAGCTTTTTTGTTGGAAAAGTCCTTATTCAGAGGCGTAATAGGATCTCTTTTGATCTTAGCAACCCACTCTGCCCGTTGCCTTCTCGCTACTTGGGAGTGGAGATCTTTAAAGGTCGTGTCAAGCGTGATCATATTTTACATCTTATGGACAAGATCAAGGTGTGCCTTTCGGGTTGGAAAGGAAGGTTGCTATCCATGGTTAGGCGTGTGGAGCTGGTTAAATCAGTTATCTCGGGTATTCCTGTTCACAACTTTTCTATTTATTGGTGACCTGAATCGTTAGTGAAGACCCTTGAGAGGTAGATGAGGAATTTTATTTAGGCAGGAGATGCTGCTTCCATTAAAAAAAAATTCTATTAAATGAGACTCAGTTTGCAATCCCAAATTGGAGGGAGGTTTGGGTATTCGGCGTATGCGAGATATTAATAAGGCTCTTCTGTGTAAGCTTGTTTAACATATTGAGCATGGTCAATCGGGTTTGGGTCGTTTCATGAGAGCAGGGTTTTTGAACTCAGATGGGTCGATAAAGAGATGCTATAAGTCCTCTTCAATCTGGCCTGGCATTAAACGTCTTTGGGACTTGGTTTCAAATCATGAGAGGTAGGTTATGGGCAATGGTAACCGAATTCTTTTTTGGCTTCATAAATGGTTGGGTCCGGCTTCAATTGTTGAAATGTCTTCCTTAGACCAAGTTGTTTTCAAAGGCTTTGGAAGCAAGGTGGCAGATTTTATTCATGATGATCACTGGTCTCTCCATCAAGTGGAATCGACTTTCTTAAAGGATATATTTGAGTTGGTGAAGCAGAAAAAAAATTCCCCCTTCTTCTTTGGATGATTGGTGTTTTTGGCCCCAGAAATTTATCGGTATTTTTTTGGTGAAATCAACTTGGGTGGTGATTTGTCGGAGGGATCCTAAGCCCCCATGGTCTTCTTTAGTTTGGAATAAAGTGCTCCAACCTCGCCATTCTCTTTTTGGTTGGAGGGTGCACCATGGTAAGCTACCCACCGATGACCTTGTTAAGAAGTTTGGCATTTCTCTGCCTCCTAGATGCGGCTTTTGTTGTCAGACTAAGGAATCGTTGCATCATATTTTTTGTGAGTGTACTTTCTCTCAATTTTTGGGGTCTTCATTTTCAAATTTATTCAACATTGGCTACAGCAACATGGTTCTTATGTTGAATTGAGCTCTTGGTGGAAGAGAAAAGCCATCTCGATTTCTCTAAAAGAAGTATGGATTTATGGCCTGGTCTTAATCTCCTATTTTATTTGGATTGAAAGGAATAAGCGAAGATTTGATGGGCATTTTAACAGTCATCTTCAGGTGTGGGGTTTGATTGGCAGGGAGCTAATGGCTATCTCTCCATCGTTCTCTTGTCGGCGGTCTTTATTCAAGATTTCTTGTTGGGGGAGAGTCCTGAATATTAATTTGAGGACTTGTTGTCCTGCTCAATTATTAGAAATTTTTTTGGTTCGCCTCCCCACAGGTTGGTTCAAACTTAATGTTGATGGGTGCTCTTGGGGAAATCTAGGCAGATCAGGGACGAGAGGAGTCTTCTGAAACTCTGATGCTCAGGTGGGTTTTTCCTTTAGAGAATTTTTGGGAGTGGCTACAATTTTGAGGCTGAATTCCATACTTTAATTCCGGGTTTGGAATATGCCAAAGCTCAGGGCCATTCAAATCTAAGGATTGAGTGTGATTCAGTTGCAGTTTTCTTGCTTGCATCTCGGAGAATTGTCCCTTGGTTTTTACTGCATTTCCGCGTTGGTATGGGTTTCATTCTTTTCTGGAGTCGATAGTTTGGAAAATATCTCACTGCTTCCGTGAAGTAAACCCAATTGATGATTTCTTGGCTAAACCAGCGGCGACTCAGCAAGTTTCTTCGGTGATGGTGCCTTTGCCAACTCTGGTCTAGGATGATCTTGTTTTGGATGCGCAAGGTAGATCGAGATTCAGATTGGCTTACCATTGATTTTGGTGTTTCTTGTATTTTGTGGCTTTTGGTTTCTCCCTACTGATGGATTTGCCGAAGGTGGGGAAAACATTAAGCTCCTTCAGGGGTGCGGTTATGGTCCTTTGATTTGTATTCTTTTGGTTCTCTTCCTTTCAATATAATGATCATTTAGCCACAAAAAAAAAAAGTAGGTTCATGGTATAAGTAGGGTTGGAAATCTATTCTGACTCATTTAAGTTGTGGATTAATATTTGTCCACAACAAGGCCAACAACATTACAAATTCTATTTTCCATATGCAACTGATAATTTCTAATAACTAAAATGTGTACCTCAATGGATCTAATAAGCAGCAAAGAGAATCAATGTGCCCTTATTGGATATATTACATGATAAACATTATATTTGTTTCAAGTGAGGCCATGCAACATCACGGATTCTATTTTCTTGTAGATGATATACTTTCTAATAGGTAAGGCATGTACCCCCTCTCTCTTGGTACATCACATTACTATTATTGCAGCAATACGTAACACAAAAATGAAAATTAGAAGCTATCTTCATCAAATAATATGCTTTCATGTTTCTGTCCAAACTATGAGAAAGAGAAATAGAAGCAAAGGAACCATTTAACAAATTTAAATATAGATGAACAGAAGAAAGGGATTCACCAAGAAACCTTGTTGATCAGGAAATGTTGCAACATATTGTTGGGTAACCTAGAGGGGGGTGAATAGGTTACCACTAGTGGATTTTGCCTCTTTTTCGATTGGTTGCACACTTATATTAAATACAAAAAGCGAAGTAAATGAGGCACAAGATTTATAGTGGTTCGGCTAACTTAGCCTACATCCACTCCTCTCAACCTTGAGAGAATTCCACTAGTATTTCCCTTTCAATACAATAGGTGGGGAAATGACACCTTTACAACTCTTTTTAACAGGATAAGAGGATCCTTACAATCTTAGTTTCAGGACAAGAGTATCCTTTCAATCTCTTAAGGATGAGAGGGTCCTTGTACTAATCTAAGTACAGTCTAAATTAATACAACAATGCTTTATCAAATCAAAAGCATAAACAAGTAAATACAATAGAAGTTTGGTATAAATACCTATCAAAGAGTAGTGACACTTTTACCCTTTGAGTGATGGTGCTCAATGATATGAATGAGAGTGATGCACCTTGAGTCTCCTAGATGACTCTCCTTGATGGCATGAGTTGGAGAGAGTGGAGAGTTAAGAGCTTGGTAATATCTCTTTGAAGAGCTTGAATTGAATAATTTAGCTCAATGACAAATTCTCACTTTTGTACCTTCTCAAATGTACAATGCACTTTTTCAATCAAAAGATGTGTTTTGTTCCTTGTTTGGATGTGTTTTATAAAGCCAAAAGTTGGAGTTTGTTTGTTCTCCAACGGATATAAAACTATCATATTTTTAGACTGTCGGTCGACCTATAAAAGTTGTCGGTCGACCATCAAAAATCTAGCCGTTGAAAACTAGCCGTTGAGCCCAAGTTTGGGGCTGTAGGTCGATTGTCGGTCGACCTATGGATCGACCTACAAGTGTCGGTCGACCGATAGATCTGTCGGTTGCAACCGACAGGCTACTGGAAACAGGTCTGTATTTTTTATATTTCGTAGGTCGACCGACAGCAGTCCGTAGGTCGGCCGATAGACGCTTATCCTATTTTTGATTGTCTCTCAAGGGGATTTTTGGTCCGGCTTGCTTGGGGACTTCATAGGTTTTTGTCTAACACTTTAATGGCCATGTTTCTTGAGCCTAGGGCATGGGAATGAGTTCCTCCTAGGGTCTCTTACATGTGAATGCAATGTGTTTGTGATGTGATATGTACATGTAATGAAATGTGTTCTAATGCACTTGAATCTTCTTGGAGAGTCTTTGTCTTGGCTTCCTTTAAAAGATGTTCCTCAATCTTTAAATTTCTTCTTTTCCTTAACTCTTCTGTTGTGAGCTCCGTTGATCAAGTCTTTCCTGGATGCTTGATGTTCCCAACGTCTGACTATGAGGTTTGCTTAAAGATTGGAATATTAGTATTAATCTTAATGTTTGTTATCATCAAAATTAGTTTATGGAGGAATGTGTTTTCCAACAATCTCCCCCTTTTTGATGATGACAAACATGTGATTCAAAGTATGCATTACTCATGTATGTATGCAATTCAAGATAAATATATGCATTATTCATGTGGGCATGTAACTCAAGATGAATTTGTATTATCTATTATCATACATCATAATTCAAGGTATGCATTATCACATAAAATGAATATTTGAATCATAATAACTTCTCCCCCTTTTGTCAACACAAAAAGGAGGTGTAGAGCATGAACAAGCACAAACAATCTTAGGGTGGCTCCCCTAAGCCAGATCTTTGGTAACCATGAACAAACAAAAACAATCTTAGGGTGGCTCCCCTAAGAAAATGACTTCTGCATGGTTAGAAGAACAGAGAGCAAATAATATGAAGCCCAATAAAGTGTTAATTTTAAAAGCATCACATGCTTCAAAATAGAAGTTCCATGTTTTAAAAGTATGCCATAAAAGTACAGACCAAGAGTTCTAATATAAAGTCGATGATGTCAACTATCTCTCTTGGGGAGGAGGAGGAAAGAAATGCGATTGAGACGCTGTAAGATCACTTGGTTCTCCTGTTGGATGCGAAGAATCTCTTCTTGATCTTTGTGGATAGAGGTGAAGTGATCATCAAAGCCCTTCAGGCGGGTGTCAAGTTGTTGGCGAAAACTTGAAAATTCTTCTCTGGTGACATAGTCCCCTGAGGGTTCACCAAGATAGTCTTCATCCTCACCGTCGTCCTCTTCTTGTGACTCGCCGTCACACCGTGACATGTTGGGTAGCTCGCTTCCTTCGGGCTTGGTGTGAGGGAGGAGCCGCAACAAATCCCACTTCATCTTCTTGATGGTGGATGAGTCGATGTCAATCATCTTTGGGTCAATGAATTCCCAGAGAGATCCACTTCATGGAACTTAAGGATGGCGATTATGAGTCCGCCATATGGAAGGTTTCCCCTATAATGAGGTATCGCACGAGTATTCCATGGTCTTCATAATCACATATGGAAGATTGATAGGATTGGCGGTGACAAGACACCAAGTAATGTAGGCTTGAAAGGGATTGACTTGGTCTCTATGGCCTCCTTTGGGCAAGATGTTGTAGCCGACAATGAAGCGATCATCCTGGGTAGTTCATGAAGTTTTATAGCTTTAACAGTTGGTTCAAACCCAACATAGTCTTTCATGATGGCACCATAAATTTCATCAACATTCATAAAGGTTTTGGCATCCCCTTTGGGAGGAAGATAGCTCATATCTCCTACAGTGGGAATCCCCATGATCTCTCCTAGATCTTCATAAGTGAACATGATGGGAACACCCTTTACTAGGGATGTGATGGCAAGCCTATCATCCACTATTTGGGTTCTCAGATTACAGTAAAAGTGTCTAGCAAGGTCAGGATAGCAGGGATTAACATAAACTAAGGTATTTTCGCAACCCAAATATTTGAAATATTCTTCAATGTCATAGTCAAGAAATTGAGAAACTCTTACTGTTCTTTCCTTGTCAACCTTTCTCTTCTCAAATCTTCCCGGAGAATGGAGGCTTCTTCCGAGATGAAGAGAGACTTGTCATATGCTGCGAGCTCTCTCCAACTTTGGCTTTCTTCTTTGGTTGCTTGCCCTTGCTTTGTTTTGGAGCCATTTGAAACCTAGGGCTTTAGAGAATAGAGAGAAATAGAGATTTTTGGGTTGGAAGTGGGTAGATTGTGTAGGAAGAGTGATTTGGGGCTTAGATTTGGTGAAATCTCAAGGGTTTTTGCGGGGTTTTGCCTTGGAGTTCGAGAGAAAAGGGTTTTGGAGAGGAGAGGTCTCGAACATAAGAGGAGAGAAATGAAAAATCCTCTCGGTTTATGTTTAAAAACGAAATTTTTCCGTGTCGGTCGACCTACACGAGTCGCCGGTCGACCGACAGTCAAAAACAGGGATTAATGGGATTTTAGCCAATTCTCTAACAACCTGATTTTTGGGCTTTTTGAGGATTTCACTTTACTCAAAAGGGTTGCAAATCCCGAGTTCTCTCCTCAAATAGCAGAATCTCTCTTCACTTAATGGCTTGGTGAGTATGTCGCAAGTTGTTTTTCGATTTCAATGTATTTTAGAACAATTTCCCCTTTTTGAACTGTGTCTCTAAGAAAGTGATGCCTAATATCAATATGTTTGGCTCTTGAATGGAGAATGGGATTTTTGCTTAAATTGATTGCACTTGTATTGTCGCAATTAATTGGAGATGAACTAAAATGTATCCCATAGTCCATGAGAGTTTGCCTCATCCAAAGGACTTGGGCACAACACCCGGCCGCAATGTACTCGGCCGATAGTGGAAAGAGCAACGAGTTTTGTTTCTTGCTAAACCATGAAACTAAGCAAGATCCTAAGAAGTGACATGTGCCACTTGTACTCTTGCGATCAAGATGGCACCCTGCAAAGTCGGCATCCGAAAAGCTTATTAAATCAAAATTTTGGTTCATTGGGTACCATAATCCTACATTTGTAGTACCTTTAAGATATTTAAAGATCCTTTTAACGGCACTAAAGTGGGATTGCATTGGGTTGGCTTGGAATCTAGCACAAGCACACACGCTAAACATGATGTCTGGCCTACTAGCGGTGAGATATAGAAGGCTGCCAATCATGCCTCTATAGCGTGTAGGGTCTATGGGAGTACCTTCCTCATCTTTAGATAGCTTTAGAGAGGTGCTCATGGGGGTGCTAGATGACTTTTGACTATCAAAATCAAATTTCTTGAGAAGTTCTTTAGTGTATTTAGTTTGACATATAAAGATTCCATTTTTGGTTTGCTTAATTTGAAGTCCTAAGAGAAAATTAAGTTCACCCATCAAACTCATTTCAAATTCATCACTCATGCATTTGCTAAATTCAACACAAAGATTTTCATTGGTGGATCCAAATATAATATCATCAACATATATTTGCACGATAATAGAGTCTTTTCCTTTATGTTTCACAAACAAGGTTGTATCAACCTTACCCATTTGAAATCCACTTTGGATTAGGAATTCACTCAATCTCTCATACCAAGCTCTAGGAGCTTGTTTGAGTCCATAGAGAGCTTTGTTAAGTTTGAAGACATGATCCGGATATTGTGTATCCTCAAATCCGGGAGGTTGTGCAACATATACTTCCTCCATGATAAAGCCATTTAAAAAAGCACTTTTGACATCCATTTGACATAGCTTAAAATTTTTATGACATGCAAAAGCAAGTAGCATTCTAATAGATTCCAGTCTTGCTACTGGTGCATAAGTTTCATCAAAATCTATCCTTTCTTGTTGATTATATCCTTTGGCAACTAATCTAGCCTTGTTTCTAATGATTGATCCATCTTCATTAAGTTTGTTTCTAAATACCCATTTGGCTCCTATAATAGAATGATTCTTGGGTTTTGGGACAAGCTCCCAAACATTGTTTCTTTCAAATTGATGGAGCTCTTCTTGCATAGCTACTATCCAATCACTATCTTCCAATGCTTCTTTTATATTTTTAAGTTCAATTTTGGATATGAAAGCAACATTGTTGCAAATGTCTTGAGTTTTAGATCTAGTTTGGATTCCTTTGTTTAAGTCTCCAATGACATGATCTAAGGGATGGTCTTTCCAAGGTCTAACCTCTTTGGGTAGATCCTTTGGTTGGTTTTCGGGTTCTCTTAGAGAGAGATTTTCTATGTTCTCCCTAATCTCAACAAGTGTATCATCATCATCAACCAATGGCTTGTTTCTATCTTTAGGAAGAGATTCATCAAATTTTATATTCATTGATTCTTCAATAATCAAGCTTTTCTTATTGAAAACTCTATAGGCTCGACTATTTGAAGAGTATCCAAGGAAAATGCCATCATCGGCTTTAGCATCAAATTTTCCTAAGTTATCCTTAGTATTCAATATATAGCATATACACCCAAACACTTTAAAGTAATCAACTTTAGGTAGTTTATTATGATAGAGTTCATAGGGTGTTTTGAGTAATATAGGTCTAATTAATACACGATTTAACACATAGCAAGCCGTATTGACCGCTTCGGCCCAAAAATATTTTGGAAGAGAGTATTCATTTATCATTGTTCTAGCGGTCTCTTGGAGTGATCTATTCTTTCTTTCAACCACCCCATTGGATTGAGGTGTTCTAGGAGCGGAGAAGTTGTGGGTTATGCCTTGTTTACTGCAATAACTCCCAAATTGATTGAGATTGTCAAATTCTCCTCCATGATCACTTCTAATGGTTGTTATGAGATATCCCTTTTGGTTTTGTATTCTCTTACATAGAGATGCAAATTCATCAAAGGCTTCATCTTTATGTTTTAAAAATAGAGTCCATGTGAAGCGAGAGAAATCATCAACTATTACAAAGGTGTATCTTGAACCGCCTAGGCTAGGTGTAGTAATAGGTCCAAATAAGTCCAAGTGTAGTAGTTCTAAGGGTCTAGTGGTAGACACTTCATTTTTTGATTTATGAGATACCTTGGTTTGTTTTCCTCTTTGACAAGCATCACATACATGGTCTTTTCCAAATTTGAGTTTGGGTAAGTTTCTAACTAAATTCTTAGATGCAATGGTTTTAATCACTTTTACATTAACATGTCCTAGTTTCCTATGCCATAGGTAGGGATCAACATCATTTGTCACAAGACATGTATTACTAGAATTTGCTTCATCCAATAAGCAGATATAGATATTATTTTTCCTAATTCCCTTCAGGATAGTCTTATCATTTGAATTTTTTACTAAGCAATGAGAGGTTTTGAAAATGACACTATATCCTATATTACACAGTTGACTCACACTAAGCAAATTATACTTTAAATTGTCAACTAGGCATACATTGGATATGATTGTACCTCCAATGGTGATTTCACCGATGCCAATGATTTTTCCTTTGCTATTGTCCCCAAATGTCACCATTCCTCCATTGTACTTGTTTAACTTGGTGAATAGATTGGGGTTGGCCGTCATATGCTTGGAGCATCCACTATCAATATACCATTCAATTGCTTCACTGCTCTTCAAGCATACCTACAAAAGCAATCAATTATATGTTGGTCCCCATAATCTCATGGGTCCATTGAGGTTAGGATCGATCATACCCTTAGGTATCCAAGCTCTTCTGGAATTTTGACTTTGTATTGTAGGTGTGATAGATGTAGGTTTTCGATGTCCATATGATCTTTGGGTTCTTCTTGGCCCTTGAAATTCATAGTGTCTATATGGAATATAGTAATTTTGTGATGTGTAAGACTTATTGTTGATGTAGGCCCTTTGGTGATCATAGGGCCTAGTGTATGTGTTTGGTCTATAGTGATTTTGAGGTCTTTGGGGTGCATATGGCATATATGAAGCATTTTGCCTATATGGTTGAAATGGCTTAGGCTTGGGATATTGTCTTTGTGGCCGTTGGGGCACAAATTCTCTTTGAGGTTTGTTGGTCCTCTTTTGAGAAGTATAGTAGAATGCATGATGCTTCCTTTTTGTATCCGGTTCTTTATATATTACCTTACCATCAATATAGGCACCGATGCAAGTTTCATGTCCGGGTAAATGACATTTTTCACATACAATGGGATGTGAGGTTTGGCCTTGGTTTGATTTTCTCCATCTTGGAGTTCTCATCTTTCCCTTTCCTTTGGCTTGATGTGGTCTTTTACCATCATAGCCTAGACCTTCTATATTATGAGGTCCCTTTTGTGGATTTCCTAATAATGTATCTAAGGTCTTTTGGCCCTTAGTAAAGGTGTGCAATGTGAAAGTTAGATTCTTATTTTCTTCTTCTAGGTTGTGTGCATGTGAAGTCAACTCATCAATTTTGTGTAGAAGATTGGCTACTTCTTTTTCTAAGGCCTTTTTATAAGCTTCCTCTTGGAGACTTACATTATAAAGTTCTTCAAAGGCCTCTTGAAGTTCTTCATATTCTAAATCATCATTGCAAATTGACACTGAGCTATGATAGGGAGAGTTTACCTCGTCATCATCATTGTTGTGAGCCATTAGTGCCAAGTTGACGGTCTCTTCATCGGATTCAGTATTTTCTTCTTCACTATCACTTGAATCCCATGATATCTCGGCGGTGCAAGCCTTTTTCTTTCTGCTTTCCTTTCCTTTTAGCTTGGGGCACTCGGTTTTGAAGTGTCCGGGCTTTCTACATTCATAACACACAATGTCCTTGTTAGTATTGAAGGGTTTTTCCTTTGTGTATGTTTTACCTTTGTTTTCTTTTGATGGTTGTCCTTTGTAGAATCTTCCTCCTCTCTTTCTTAGGAATTTTTGGAACTTCCTTGTGATTAGAGAGATTTCTTTCTCTATATCCTCTTCATCGCTTTCTTCTTCTTCGGATTCGCAAGAGGTCTTGAGTGCGATGGACTTTCTCCTTGGTTCTTTTACTTCTATGACTTTATCATCTTCAAGGAGTTCAACTTCATGGGTTTGTAGAGTACCCATCAATTCATCCATGTGTAGAACCTCTAGATCTTTTGCTTGTTTGATGGCGGTCACCATTGGTCTCCACTTGGAGGGTAGTGATCTCAAGATCTTCCTTACATTCTCCGCTTTGGTGTATTCCTTTCCTAAGCTTTTCAACTTGTTAACAATGTTAGTAAACCTAGTAAACATGTTAGAAAAACTTTCATCATCAAGCATTTTAAACAATTCATATTCATGAACAAGTTTGTCAATCTTGAGTTGTTTAACTTGTGATGTTCCTTCATAGGTAACCACAAGAGTATCAAACATCTCCTTAGCTGTGTTACACATACTAGTTCTATTGAATTCTTTTTCACTAAGAGCACATTGCAGGAATGCAATAGCTTTGTAGTTTTGTTGTATGTGTGTTTTATCCGATGGTGTCCATTCGGATTTCTCCTTAGGTACAATTCTTCCTCCAACTTCTTTTGTGATTTGGAAGGGACCTTCCTCAATCACAGTCCATACATCAATATCATGAGCACACACATAATTTTTGAACCTACACTTCCAGTAGGCAAATCCTTCACCATCAAAGTATGGTGGCCTAGAAGTGTTGAGCCCCTCAATTTGGTGTGTAGATGATGATGATGCCATGGATCGTTTTTAGCACAATATAAAGACAATATGGTCTTAGTTTTGAGCTCCCGCTCGATACCAATTGTTGGGTAACCTAGAGGGGGTGAATAGGTTACCACTAGTGGATTTTGCCTCTTTTTCGATTGGTTGCACACTTATATTAAATACAAAAAGCGAAGTAAATGAGGCACAAGATTTATAGTGGTTCGGCTAACTTAGCCTACATCCACTCCTCTCAACCTTGAGAGAATTCCACTAGTATTTCCCTTTCAATACAATAGGTGGGGAAATGACACCTTTACAACTCTTTTTAACAGGATAAGAGGATCCTTATAATCTTAGTTTCAGGACAAGAGTATCCTTTCAATCTCTTAAGGATGAGAGGGTCCTTGTACTAATCTAAGTACAGTCTAGATTAATACAACAATGCTTTATCAAATCAAAAGCATAAACAAGTAAATACAATAGAAGTTTGGTATAAATACCTATCAAAGAGTAGTGACACTTTTACCCTTTGAGTGATGGTGCTCAATGATATGAATGAGAGTGATGCACCTTGAGTCTCCTAGATGACTCTCCTTGATGGCATGAGTTGGAGAGAGTGGAGAGTTAAGAGCTTGGTAATATCTCTTTGAAGAGCTTGAATTGAATAATTTAGCTCAATGACAAATTCTCACTTTTGTACCTTCTCAAATGTACAATGCACTTTTTCAATCAAAAGATGTGTTTTGTTCCTTGTTTGGATGTGTTTTATAAAGCCAAAAGTTGGAGTTTGTTTGTTCTCCAACGGATATAAAACTGTCATATTTTTAGACTGTCGGTCGACCTATAAAAGTTGTCGGTCGATCATCAAAAATCTAGCCGTTGAAAACTAGCCGTTGAGCCCAAGTTTGGGGCTGTAGGTCGATTGTCGGTCAACCTATGGATCGACCTACAAGTGTCGGTCGACCGATAGATCTGTCGGTTGCAACCGACAGGCTACTGGAAACAGGTCTGTATTTTTTATATTCTGTAGGTCGACCGACAGAGTCTGTAGGTCGACCGACAGACAGTTATCCTATTTTTGATTGTCTGTCAAGGGGATTTTTGGTCCGGCTTGCTTGGGGACTTCATAGGTTTTTGTCTAACACTTTAATGGCCATGTTTCTTGAGCCTAGGGCATGGGAATGAGTTCCTCCTAGGGTCTCTTACATGTGAATGCAATGTGTTTGTGATGTGATATGTACATGTAATGAAATGTGTTCTAATGCACTTGAATCTTCTTGGAGAGTCTTTGTCTTGGCTTCCTTTAGAAGATGTTCCTCAATCTTTAAATTTCTTCTTTTCCTTAACTCTTCTGTTGTGAGCTCCGTTGATCAAGTCTTTCCTGGATGCTTGATGTTCCCAACGTCTGACTATGAGGTTTGCTTAAAGATTGGAATATTAGTATTAATCTTAATGTTTGTTATCATCAAAATTAGTTTATGGAGGAATGTGTTTTCCAACACATATGTTATCTGATATTTCAGGGGCGAAGTGATTCTCTTAAACTCAGTCCGTTGACATGTATAAAATGACTTAGACATAAATATGTAAGGCAGACAATTGAGAACTAAAGAACTAGTAATTTGTTGCTAAAGTATTTTGGAGCATTAAGAAGGTTAGGACATAAAAGCATAAATAGGCAGAGCCTAGTGGGTTCCAACTTTCTGAATCCTACAATCAAATGTCTGACATGAATCTGCATGAGCACACGTATAGAAAGAGATGTGAAAGATGGAGAGTTTAGAAGCACATAACAGGATATATGTTTAGATCAACTATTGGAGCCTATAACCCTCTAAGATAGACCCTGAAAATCAGAAAAACAAAAATGTAATCCTATACTTAGTAATACTAGACTTGAGAATTTAGTATTTCACCAACTATTTAATTGCTAAAAAATGAATTTAAAGCAATACCTGAGAAATTTGTAAGTTAAACACAATAAAATTTTGACTAGTGGTGCGGACACCCATCAAAGGATGATTACAATTTTGAGTTTCCATGGGGAAGATGTATCTTCATACACACCTCCCCTTGTAAGGTTTTTTTTTATTTTTTATTTTTTTTTATGCTACCTGAAAATATATTCACTAAATCTGCAGGATGTACAATAAACTATAAGAAAGACCTAGCTTCAAATGATTTAATATCTTGCATTTGAAGAAAACAAACAAACAAACAAACCCAAAAGATATTCATTGGGTATCTCTGATAGGAACTCAAAATTTCTGGATAGAAAGGGAGGGGGATCCAACCTACAAATATATACCAAATCATTGCCTTGCTAGATTTAAAAACATACTCAACCCCTAGATCAAATCAAATTTCCTGAGCTTGAGGTAAAAAGATTAGTGCGGGGATCGTACTTAATACCATCCAAAATCTCAAGAAAATAGGCCTGCTCCGCCTAAATCATGACTAGTTTCTCATTAATGTTGATTTGCTGCTCCTTAAGATGTTTTATCTGGTATAACATGTTGGCCTGCAACTTCTCTATAGTGCCCTGCCCTAGATGGCCCAGTCCTTGGATTAGCTTCTCCAGGACCTCCATTAATTTCTCCTGGTCCTCCATTACTTTTTCCAGCCCTTGATTTAGGTTTTCCAGCCCTTGCTTCAGGTTTTCTTGTAATTGCTTAAGGTTTTCCTATCCTTGCTTAAGGTTTTCCTGCCCTTACTTGAGGTTTGCCAAAATCCGTTTGATATCGGCCAGTTTCTGTTTGGTGGAGATGGATACATTTGGGAACCAATTGGGATTTGAATCAAGGATCACTGTTGCCATCCGATTTCCAAAGTGAAGACTTTAAGCAGCAGCTTCAATCGAATCCATAGACAACCCTTCACCAATCTCTCTATAGGGGGAGAGAAGAAGAAACTGGAATCCTAGAGGCCTGAGGGGTCTTCTCTTTTCCCTCCCCTTGTAAGTCCTATCCTACATGATGAAGGTGATATGGATGATGGAACACGTAACATGTTATTTGAGATGTGGAAAAGAAATGTAGATGAAGGACATGAGGATAGTGCCACAAGTGAATATACAAAGGGGTGGGGTATCGAGGTAGAAAAGTTTGATCGGTTGTTTGAACTTGGAAGATACTGAGAAGGAGTTGTATCCAGGATGCAATAAATTTATCAAGTTATCCTTCCTTATTCGGCTTTATCATATAAAATGCCTATGTAAGTTGAGCAACAAAGATTCTCAATGTTGCTTGACTTATTGAAAGAGGCACTTCCTGAGCCAAATTCATTAGCGAAAACTTTGTACAAAGTGAAAAAGATTGTAAAGGATTTGGAACTCACTTACAACAAGATTGATGCTTGCCAAAATGATTGTATGTTGCATTGAAAAGAGGCAGCCAATGCTAAGTTCTGTTACAAATGTGGCACATCAAGATACACATCAGAGGACAAAAAAATCCCAGTTAAGATATTACGTCATTTCCCTTTGATTCCATGGTTGCAAAGGTTATACATGTCATCAAAAACCGCATCTAATATATGATGCATCAAGAACAATGTACAGACCACTAGAGGTTACGACACCTATCTGACTCCAAAGCCTAGAAGGACTTCGATAAACGGCATCCAACTTTCAGTGAGGACCCTCGTAATGTAAGGCTTAGGCTCATAAGTGACGGATTTAATCCGTTCAACATGATGACCATAGATCATAGTACATGGCCTTACCACCATGGATGTGCATGAAGCAACCCTTCTTCATTCTTACATTGCTTATCCCTGACCCACGACAACCTAGGAATGATATAAATATATATTTGTAACCTTTGATAGATGAGCTAAAAACATTGTGGGATATTGGGGTTAAGACTTAAGATGCAAATAAGGATAAGTCATTTAAGATGCATGCACGCTTGTTATGGACCATCAACGATTTTTTGACATATGCTAACCTCTCAGGTTGGAGCATGAAAGATGCTTTGGCTTGTCCTTGCTATAACAAGCGTACTTCATCCCGTTGGTTGAAATATGAAAGAAAGAATTGTTACTTAGGCCATCGCCAATTCCTTCCTAGGAATCATAAATTTCGGAGTGATAAAAGATCTTTTGATGGCCATGAAAAACATAGGAGTCCAATCGGAGCCACCTTCCGGATATGACGTGTTAGAACAATTGTATGGTGTTGAATTTCCCCTATTTGAAAAGGATGATAATGACATAAACAGGGGGAAAAGGAAAAGGGGATTACAACAGCCAAAGAACCTACTTAATTGGAAGAAGAGTATATTCTTTGATTTGCCTTATTGGAGAGATAATCTAGTCCGTCATAATTTAGATGTGATGCATATTGAGAAGAATGTGTGTGATAGTATCATTGGCACATTGTTGGATCTAAAAGATAAAACAAAGGATAAATTGAATATACGTCTTGATTTGAAAGATATGAACATACAAGTAGATCTTCAACAAAAAATTATTGAAGATAAGAATAAAGTGATTATACCCCCTGCATGCTACACAATGTCTAACAAAGATAAGGAGATCTTCTGCACAGTTGTAAAGAGTGTGAAGATTTCAGATAGTTATGTCAGTAATATCTCACAGTGTGTGAAAGTCAAAGAACGTATTATGTCAAGAATGAATAGTCATAACTGCCACATTATGATCCATCAACTTCTTCTAGTGGCTACACATAATGTTTTACCGAGAAATATTAGATTAGTACTAATAGAATTATGTGGATTCTTTCGAGATCTGTGTAGTAAACTTAGTACAGAGGATGACTTCAAGAGACTTGAAGAAAATGTTGCTATAACACTTTGTAATCTGGAAATGATTTTTTCACCTAGATTCTTTCATATAATGGTACACCTGATTATTCATTTAACATTCGAGGTGAGATTGGCGGCTCCAATACAATAACGTTAGATGTTTCCATTTGAAATGTTAGTGCTTAGTACTTTGATGAATAAATTACTTGATTAGGTATTACTTATAAATTAAAACCAATATCAATGGGATGACATCTTTTGTAATATGTTGTATCTTTGTAGATTTCTCAAACACCTCAAAGACCATGCCTGTAATAGTAGTCATCTAGAGGGATCAATAGACAAATGATACCTTGCGGATGAATGCTTAACTATTTGTTCTCGATACTTCGAAGGTGTGGAAACAAGGTTAAATCGGCCTACCAGGAATGTGGGGTCAATTGAAGTGGAAGATCCAACCTCTATATTCTCAAACACAGGTAGGCCTCTAGGAAAGTGTGAGATGTTCCGACTAAACATGACAGAAAAGAATTAGGCACATCGATATATGTTGCTCCATTATGATGGAATAGAAGGATATCGTAAGTAAGTATTAAATGTGAATTGTTCAAGTTTTAGTTTCTATGGATTTATTTTGTAGCAACATTGTGTAATAATTTTTTCTTTCTCCAATTTTACACTCCACCGCGAGGAAATTAAAAATGAGTTAGGTCGTAGAGCTCGCTCAGATAAAGTTAACGATATCCATCCTAGGAAGTTTTTCAAATGGTTAAGAACGTCTCTAATCTTCTTTCGATTACTATTCCATTGTCAGATATTGAAACAATGTCAGAGTGGGATTGAGGTGTCTGACCATATTCGATTTCACACTAAGCAACTTGAGATTAATAGAAAAACTCAAAATAGTGGGGTGCTAGTAACAGCATTGACACACAACAAATCAAGTCGAAAAGACAAATAATATATTGAGGGAAATGTCACATATTATGATATTCTAAAGTAAGTCATCGAATTGAAATATTCTGCCAATCTCAGAGTAATGCTATTTCAGTGAGATTGGGCTCATATTGAGAAAGGAGTGAAGAAAGATGAGTTCGGGTTCACAGTTATAAATTTCAATCATTTAATGCATACTAGTCAACTTGAGCTAGACGATCCATTTGTATTTTCTTCACAAGCAGAGTAGGTATTTTATGTCCCAGATCCCCTCAAGTCAGATTGGCATGTTGCCATAAGGACAAAAAATATAGATATTTATGACATGGAAGGGGAGTCTACTGATATTCCTAATCAGGTGATATCACAGAGTACATTACAATTTGGGTAAAATATGGCAAGTTTAATTGGAGAAAATGATGTTGATGTTAGTTGGATTAGGTCTGATATGGAAGAAATGATAATAGACACCCCCATCAAAGTTATCAATGCAATAGAAAGTTAGTGAAGCGACATATCAAGTTGAACAACCATAATGGGTAAACATAATATGATTTGTTATCAATTGTTACATTATCTATTTTTTCTTAATATTATTATGTATTATTTGGTTCAATCTATTAATATTCTTGTCAAAAAATAGGTGTCAACAATGAGAAGCATACAATTCAAACGAAGTCGGGTACACTCAAGAGACCAGGTACTCCCGCGAGAGGAGATACAAAGCCAGTCAAAGGTTATTGATCAGCCATCACATGGCCGATAATCTGCTCTAGCTCCAACTAGAACCTCTTATCCACACTTGGCCCAAGATGACCCCCACTCTGATGCTAGTACGAGTGGAATGGATTCAAGTTAGACAATTTGTAATTATTGGTAAATGAATAAGTGGGTCATGGGGCACCCATGTGTTGGGGCGAGACCTGGAACATCCAACGTCATTGACAAAATTGATTATTTTACTCGACTTTATTGGGTTCTGTTCTCTCTTCATTATTCCTATTTTGATGTTTGATTGATTTATGACAACGTTTGATTAGGAGTTGTTAATGATTTTATTGTCGTATCATAATCATATATCCCTCCTCTATCTGTATAATATTTTTTGAAAGAATGATGGAATTTCATGACATCTAAGGTAATTGAGTGATCATTTTTGACATGTAGATTCTGGATCAATTATGAGAAAGAAGCAAGGACTAGCAAGGGGCCTCAAAATTGCTTCATTGCCCCTAGCCAGAAAGTGGACATTTTTGTTAATGAACATAGGCAACAGTGCAACGATGAAACATCCCAATTGATGATTTGGATTGGAACACTTGTATGTTCTTCATCGGATTTATCGTGCAATTATACAGATTCGAGGAAGATTCCAGTGGAGAAGAAAGAGGATGCATGGAAGAATATCATAGTAACATGACACTCAAATAACAACCTGTATTACTTTTTTCAACAGATTCGATGTTTAAGTAACTGCTATTTTTTTTATATGTTTGCAAGAAAAATTTAATCTTTCAGATGATACTAAGACGTGGGCATTACAGAAGTAGAATGATCAGTGGAGAGACTTTAAGTTTGACTTGAAGGCAAAGATCTATAACCGATATAACCACAAATGAAGAACGGGTTCTGAATCGTGATAAAAGTGTTCCGCTAGAGCAGTGGCTAGATCTCCTCCGCATGTGGAATACTGATTCTTTTTTTAATTTTAAATTGGGATTTTTCTTATTATGAGAGACTTGGATGAGATTTGCATATATTTCTCTCAAACTATGGCTAAGACTTGCATGTGTTCAAATATTTTAGACCATATGCACGTGTAATAAAGATAATATATCCAAACTAAAAATGGACCATACTGCAAGAAAGAGAAGCTTTGCACAAATACGAGAGAGGAAGGTAATATAGAAGTTGATTCTTCACAAGTATATAATATATTTAGTAAAATATCAAACTTCTAATGTTGAATATATACCTTTTGTTCAGCGTAAAAAGAATCCAGATGGTTTGCTTCCCTCTCGGTTGGAGCTTTTCATGGAAACACATACTAAGAAGGATGGATCTCTTGTAAACCACATCACAGGAGAAAATGGTATGATTATTCAACCAACAGTTTAGTTTATGATGCGTTAAGTTCATATTTGTAGGATCACAAGTGCTTTCATTTCATATTATTTTGGATATGCAAAACAGGGTTTATTCTTCATCATTTCATCCTTTTGATTTGTTATTTTTGTCATGATAATTTATTGGCACTACTACTTCTAATTTTGAGTGAAGACCACTGAGTAGATTATGGTGCATAGCCAAATGGGAAAAAGTCTTAGTATGTATTTTACTTCTTCAACTTGTGCCCAAATGCCATGGAATATGAAGGCATTGATCCTATAAGGAGATGTCCTTTGAAGTGTTATATACTGCTCTATCTAAGAACCGATACACATTACACAAATATAGACTATTTTCAGTTAGGAATTCGATCAAATGTTATAAGTATGTAATTTACAATGAAATTTTTTTAGTTAAATGGGTTCTTTTGGATTAGCTATGGTCACTTTTTCTTTGTCAATCATACAAACTCTTAACTATAACTTAAATTAGATTGGTTTACCCAACTTAAACAAGGGAAAAGCCAAAGATGGTTCAATTGAGTTAGTCTGTGAGGTCAAGGTTAGCCAAAATCAAATCACAAATATTAGGTACTACAGACCTTCCAAAAAGTTTAGATGGTGCTTTCCAACAAGATTCTGCACTTTCAATAGCATCAATAGTGATGTTAGAACCAAAAAGTGATGGTGGTACATCAATTTGATTAGTTGGTATTGGATATGCCTTCCCCCTTATAAAAAGAATCTATCTACAGATATCCTTCATTTTCTCTTTAAACACTTGTTATTAAATTAAACATTTCTTAGGAAAACTATAGACAAAAGGAAATAATGTAGATGAAGGTCCAACTCCTGAGACTTACTTGAATTCATGGGTGTGGAGTATTTTCTACCCCCTTTGATGGCACAATCTTTTCCATCCACTTCATACAGGTCCTCTTTCCTTGTTGGCATCTCTACCCTCCATTTCATTAATGCTACTACAACCACCTAGCATAACCTAGAGAAAGAGTTACCAGTTGGTCTGAAGTGCATGTACCTTGAGGTCTCAACAAGAAATAAGATCAAGGCCACAAAGGCAGAGCCACTAGATACCCAAAAACCTAGAGCCCACATCCCTTCATCCTCAAATTACCCCAGAATAGTATTTGAGAAGAGGGAGTTAAGGTTCAAAGCCAAGTAAGAAAAGTAGCTAAAGAAGGATACCTTGGGAGTGCCCTTCCTTACTGTCCTCTTCATCAAACTGGTCTGCCCTAAATGTAGCTATGGTAGGTTGGTACCTTCCATTTTCAAGGGCAACCAGATAGATAGATATGTAAAAGAAGTATATATGGATAGGTGAGTACCTGTACCATTGAGTTTGTCTATCCCCATAGCCACTAGGTTTAACCAAGAAAAAGTATGATGATATTGATAATAAGACCAAGCCCTGTCATAAAAACATCAAAAAAGAAAGAGTGATTAGAAAATAAGAAATGATAGGTTAAAGATAACCAGTTTAATCTTGCAATAATTTCTTAATACACTTGACAAACATTTCTTAGGTTCAGCTGAGTCAACTCAATCGTGTCAATGGGTAGATCACTACCCGATTCCTCAACAAATTAAGATTGTAGTGTGTACTTGTGTATAGTTTTTAAAAGGAGAACTGGACTGTGAAAAATGGCGAGTACTTACAATTACAAAGATGACCTAAAAAATGATGAGTACTTTCAATAACTTGATCACATTCCATGGATTGCTACTCTAATTACGAAATTTCTTTAACAGATCTTGCATTCTTTAAAATAAAAACCTAAAGTTTCAGC
Organism: Telopea speciosissima; assembly: GCF_018873765.1. Lineage (NCBI taxonomy): Eukaryota > Viridiplantae > Streptophyta > Magnoliopsida > Proteales > Proteaceae > Telopea > Telopea speciosissima. The sequence goes on along the minus strand of NC_057916.1, from coordinate 68,021,512 downwards.
AACATCTAATCAATATTTAAACGTTCTTTCGGATCATTGCTTATTGTAAGATCAATTATTTAATTGTAGTTGTTTGTGTGTGTGCATAAGTCCTTATTTGTATTTTTTTTTGGATTGTCTGTTTTCATTATAAAATATGCGCATGATAAATGAAATTAGCTGGAAAAACCATGACAAAATTGAGGTGATCACTAGTCAAAGCAAACGGAGACACATAAGAAACTAGTGGCTATTTTGATGAGGAGAGTCAACAAGTGCAGATTATGAATATTAACCACTTAAACCATTCACAATTATCCATAAATAAACTAAGACTATTTCTAGTGTGCTTTAAAGAATGCTTAAGAATCCAATTAAAGTAGCACAAATCAACAAGCTCAAGTAGGAGATCTTGAGTACTAAAGCACCAAAGTAATCACAATGTGTCTCAAACCAAAATGGGAGTTCAAAATTCAAATTAAATCACCAATGTTCATGACCTATGCAATTGCAAGCAGTCCAAAATACATGACAGCGTAGGAAGAAAAAGAAATTCAAAGTAGATCATATTGTGTAGCAATACTCCTAGTGCACACTTGTAGTAGAATCAAGCTAAGAGGCATCATACACAGAAACTCATGTATAATATTTCCAATCGATATAACAAAATTTTGAACAATCAATTAATAAGTTACAGCCACTACTAAAAGAGAAAAAAAGAGACATAGCCAGCCCCAAACCTTGATTTGGTACTGCAATGATGAACCGAGGCAAATACAAACTTCTTAGGGAATAGAACCCACAAGGATTGAGAGGCATCATGAATTATGTGGGCTGGCTCAATTAGTCGGACCAATCAAGGTGGTGGTTTTTGTTTACTTGATTTCTCCTTCATTGGGCAGCGGGAATATTTCCCAATTTGGGGTTTATACTTGATCTGGTGGGCAGGTGTAAGTCTAGTCTCTCTCTTGTCTGGACTGTCTGGATTAAGTTTATTCTATGAGTTGACTTTCAAACTTCATTTGTTTGTTGACTTTTCAAATTAGAGCTTATTTTGGGATCTCTAGCTGATGTAAGAAAGGCTAGACCTTAACAATCAAGCTATGCAGTGAAGCCAGGAGTTAGAGGCAGGTTGAACTTGAGTCATTTCAGTGCCAATTTTGAGAAGTTCCAAAGTCCGGGAGCTCCATTAGAAAGTATGTGTTTATTAAAATTGATACTTTTGAATATTTAATTAGTCAAACTCAGCTTAACTAGGTCTTACCCAACTAACTAGTCGATCTGACATATCCTTCTTAAATAAATAATATTTCTTCATATTGTTAAAGAGAGAGAGAAATAGGGAGATGCTTTTTAAATGTTTGTACCGATATGTATAAGAAACTGTATGATACAGGTGAATGACAGCGAGGGTGGAATGAGAGAGCATTTTTGGTGTTCTTCATAGTGGTAGACACTCCATACATATTCTCCAACTCGCAGGGCATCGAAGCCTGGACAATCAACACTCAATGTACACCCTTGTATTCCTCAAATTTCTCTTAGCAATAGATTATGTTCTGCAACTGGATTTTAAGAAAGGAAGATATGCTTTCCACTTCTAGATGTAATCCCTAAGCCCTCAGAATGAAACTTGATTATTTTAATGTTTTTTTCTATCATTTCATGTTATTAGTTTGTTGTAGTTCTCCAATACAGTTCTAAATCTACGTCAAAACCACCAAGATTTTGAGAAATATTTTGGTCTTAGTGGAAAAGAAGCTAGAATTATTTAATTATAGTAGTTTGTGTGTGTGTGTGCACAAGTCCTTATTTGTATTTCTTTTTGGATTGTTTGTTTTCATTACCTTGATTATATGAATGTCTTTCAGAATGATTATAAATGTTTATTCAGAACTTTGTAATTTATCTCTATCACTTACTCACTTCTTATTATTTAATATGACTTGCAAAAACTGATGTCAGGCAAACTCAAGGAGAAACTTGAGGAAACACAAAGGGATAAGGCAGTGCATGAGGAGATCTTCACCGATGTAGTGGGAGATAATACACATGGTCGAGTGCGCTCAGCTAGAGTTGGAATACGTCCAGAAGGAACATCAAATAGAAATGTTATTGCCTTTATAGAGGAAAATGCCAAGTTACAGAATGAGATGGGAGATTTGAGAGAGAGGCTTGTACAACAAGCAAAGAAATCTCTTCAATACAATCCTAAATTAATATGTTAATGCAATTTGTGAGAGGAAACAATTCAACAAGCATACAGTCCACAGAGGTTTGTATTTTCATACTAATTCTCTACATCTTACAAATCTTTAAGACAATCAATTTAAAAATAAAAGTTTGAAAGAATTTTTCTTTTTTTAGGCTTCAAATCATAGAGATTGTCCATCACAGTTGTAGTAATCATGTGATCATGTTGATTCAAAACTCAAGGTGTGTGTGCTTTTTATTTGTTTATTTAATTATTATTACTTAAGTTCCAAACATTTATGGTATATTGTACTAATGTTTATGCCATATAACATGTTCAGGCTCATGTTGCTACTGAATGTCAAGAAAAGAAGTCAGTTTATTTTTATTGAAGGAAAGAAGCTAGTTTATTTTGATAAAAGAAAATAAACAAATTTTTGTGGTAGAATGAAAGATGTTAGTAGGGGGGAGAAGGACATTGTATAGTTGGACAAAATGCTACACTTTTTGGATGCTGTAAATATAAAAATTGGATATCATCTTTTGTTCAGAATAGTTTATGATAATATTAAATTTGTGTACTTTTATTTTATTTTATTTTTCTTAAATAGATAGATATTAATGTACAATGTATATAAAAGTGCGTTTAACCATGGATATTTCTGTCCCTACAATAAGGTAAATATAGGTTTTGTACTTGTAATAAACATAGAGACGGTAAATAATTGTCCCAATCATGGATCTTTAGGGACAGACAAGAACCATCTTTAAACTTTAACGACAGAAAAATATCCGTCACTAACAAAATGTCTTTAACATTGCATTATTAAAGACGGTTAAATTCTGTCCTAAAAATATATTTTAGAAACGAAAAATACCCGTCGCAAAAATTATATAACGACAGTAAGGAGTTGCCCTTAGATATAATCTTAGAGACGGAGATAATCATCCCAAAATACAATACAATAGAGACAAAAAATTATCATCTCTAAAAAGTACAGTAATAGCGATGGGTAAATAATTGTCCCCAAAATAATTTTTTTAGACAATAAAACCATCCCCACATACTGGTGTAGCGACGAAAATGTTGCGTCCCTAAACATTTTACGCAATAGAAACTAATCATTCTAAGAGAAAAAATATTTTAAGAGACAGAGGACTTTCGTCCCTAAAATAATTATATTTGCGATAGAAATAATTCGTCCCAATTGAATTTTATATAGCAATGGAATAATTAGTGTCCCTAATAAATTAATGTAGAGACGGATTCTTATTTTCGTCGCTAGCATATGGGACACTTCTTATAGCAACAGATGGGATTGTAATTTCATCCATCTCAAGCTGGTTTTAGCGATGGAAAATAAATTTTTGGAACAATTTTTCTGTCGCTAAAAACCCAGTTTGTTGTAGTGCTAGACATAAGAATAATAGTGGATTTAAATCAATACCTAAGGATTTTACAAGTTAAACACAACCAAATTTAGATTAGTGGTACCGACAACCATCAGAAGATGATTAACTATTAGTGCATAGTAACATTCATGAAGTTGTAGTGTATGCATTGGATTGTATTGTCGATTATCGCAGTATCTGAGCAGATTTACAAAAATATTAATAGATTATACATATTTAATTAATTCACAACAGTTGCTTATTCTGACAAACTAGGTCACTCAACTACCTGGACGAAAAAGAAATCTACTATTGTGAAGAAAATAAATGAAGAAATCAAAACGCACTTCAAGGTCTTATCCCATTTTCGTGAAACCAAAAAATTTTATTTGTGGGATCCAAGCGACTTCTTTGACAGGTGCATCGTGCATTGCCCATGGTCATGGCTTGACCACTAGACATCAGTTATCACATCTTAACTTGCTTATCGTAACCCCAAAAAACATCGTTTCATCATCTTTCCAAGTCGAGCACAAGACATACAGATATACCATAGTTAATACTAAATATTAAAACTGCAAGAGTGGAGTCTGCAAATCCCACACATTGACAACTTATTACTGGCTGGTCATGATTAGTGGAAGCTTTCGGTACACTACTGACGGTGACCCTTTTCTTCATGATCTCCCAGCATCTAACTTATCAAGTTTTGCACATAAAACAAAATGAGTATCTCATATTAGACTTTTATAAATAGTTAACAAAGTAAAAGGGAGATGGTGTTAAAGGAAGAAAGAAATTTAAAACGGTTAGAAAATAAAAATATAAACAGACAAAGCCTTGTGGTTTCCAATTTTCTGAATCCTAAAATCAAGTGTTTGACATGAATCTGCATGAGCTCACGTATAACCCTCTAAGACTAACCCTACAAATTGAAAAACAAAAAAAAAAATCTTATACTTGGTGATACTAGATATAAGAATTTAGTATTTCACCAATTATTTAATCACTAAATAGTGAATTTAAATCAATACCTGAGGATTTTGCAAGTTAAACCCAATCAAATTTGGATTTGTAGTGTCGATAACCATCAGAGGATGATTAACTGTTAGTGCATAGCAATGTTCAGGGAATTATTGAGTATGCACTGGATTATGTTGTCGTAAGCAGATTAACAAAAACATTAATAAATTTTTCACATTCATTTAATTCACAATAGTTAAATATCCTGACAAAGCCACTCAACTACCTGGACAAGAAAGAAATCTATTGTTATGAAGAAATCAAAACTCTTTTCAAGGTCTTATCCCAGCTTCGTGTAATCAAAACATTCACCTGTGGGATCCAAACAACTTCTTTAACGGCTGCATCGTGCATTGCCATGGTCATGGCTTGACCACTAGACGTCTGTGGTCATATCTTAACTTGCTTACCTAGAAAACATAGTTGTTACATCATCCTTTCAGGTCAAACATAATACCTACAGATATACCATAATTAATACTAAATATAAAAAATGCAATAGTGGAGTCTACAAATCCCACACATTGACAGCTTATTACCGATTGATCCTGATTTTGTGGATGTTTTTGGCACACTGCTGACGGTGGGCCCCGTCTTCATAATCTCCCAGCATCTAACCTATTGGTGGAATAATTAATTAAAATAAAGAAGAAAAAAAAAGAATAAGGAAGAATTTCAATTGTGGTAGCGATCAAGAAACCTGATTGTCCCAAGAAGTAGCAACGAGGTAATTTCCTTTGGGACTGAAACTAAGGCTAGTAATCGAATCTGTAGAAGGTTAAGCTGATTAAGCAAAACATTAGAAAATCAGAAAACAACCTAAACGAGTAAGCAAAGCATGGAAGTACAAGTGGCAGTAGGTAATCTTCAAAATCAAGAATACAAAATTTGTTTGCTGGTATAGAAATATTGGTGGCATTATGATCCTCTAGGTTCCCTTTGCATCATCACCATATCCCTTTGAGTTGGAACCCAGAAACATGTTTGTTGGACTGATAAATAGTGATTCTTGTTAAATTTCAAATCAGTACCTTAAGACACCCTACAAAAAACTTCAATTAATCTAAGTGGGTAAAGTAAGATATTTGACATTGATTATTGGCTTCCCAATCAACATTAGGATGAATATTAACTTTGAGGATATCAACGGCTACAATACAGAATTCTAAACTCGAGTAAGTAAACACATATTTATTTTAAAGTCTAAAAATGTCCCTACAAATCAGATCATGTAAGCCCTCTTATAATTGTTAGAGATAAGGATAATCTCTTCTCCTTATCAGCTACTCCAGAAGAGTCCCACGGCTTAACGGATAAAAGCACCACCACGCACAAAGGATTATCACCTAATCCTGAAGAGCTCAACCGATCAAAGGATAAGAGCATCACAGATGTTATCCCTGCTTCAACGTACAAAGCTGCTGCAGTTGTTGAGTTTAAATCAAACTCCTCCAAGCTCAAGGATCATGACCAAGTTCATCCTAACTATAAGACCTGCTGTACTTATCCATCTCATGAGATTAACCATTGTAACCTCATCAAACCTATCTCTAATAATCTATATATAGAAAGGAGAGATGAAGGCTAATAGAGAGGAAAAATACAAGATCTGTGGACGTAGGTTTCCAGTGAAACCGAACCACATTAAAAACGTTATTGTGTTCTTCTCTTCTCTGGTCTCTTCTCTTCTACTTCTTTAAACTCAAACATGGTATCATTCAACCAGGGTTCTTTGGGCTCTGCTAGTAATCTTCCCACTATTGGCTCGGCTTCCTCATCTTTCTCTCAATTTCCATCTCTCAATCATGCCATTGCTATAAAATTAACAGATTCAAACTACCTGTTAAGGAAATCACAGTTCGTCCCTCTTCTTAGAGGATATGACCTATATGACTTGGTCATTGGTGTCTCCACTTGCCCACCTCAATATCTTCCTGCTGCAGCAAATACGTCTCCTATAGATCAACAGGGGACTGAAGCATTTACAACCACACCACTACTTAATCTAGCCTACATCACTTGGCAGCGACAAGATCAGCTTATCATGAGCTGGTTAATCTCATCACTATCTGAACTTGTGCATACTCAAATCATTGGGTGCACAACATCACATGAAGTTTGGAGCGTGCTCGAAAGCTCCTACAATAGTCTGTCAAGTGCTTGGGTGTTGCAGTTTCGATATCAGTTGTAGACAACCAAACGAGGATCCTCTACAATACAGGAATATTTGTTGAAAGTTAAATCAATCACCGATCTACTTGCAGCCGCTGGTAAGCCTGTAGGTAATGAGGATCTATGTCTCTACACTCTTGCTGGTTTAGGTTCAGAATATAAGGACTTTATGACTTCGATCACCACCCGCACTGATGTGATCTCATACCCTGACCTACGTGGTATGCTCCTTACACAAGAAATCAGACTTCTTGATGCCCAAAAATCTGAAACAAATATCACAGTAAACACTATTACTACTGCTGATAATAAGGGTGGGCGATCCAATCGTGGTGCCTCCACCCCTCGTGGTGGCAGGTTCCCATACCTGAGTGGCCGGAATGGTCGTGGAGGATACAAATCCGGCTATCCCCGTCAACCAAATCAAGGGGCAGCAGCTTCACAGCCCCACTCTCCAAATCAGGTTATATGCCAAGTTTGTAATCGTGTTGGCCACAAAGCTCTTGATTGTCACCAACGCTTTAATCATGCCTACCAGTCCACTCAGGGTGCTTCCCCACTGGCTGCAAATAATGTTGATTATAATAGAACAATTGCTACTGACAATACTTGGTTTCCTGATTCTGGTGCAAAAAATCACATCACTGCTGACATGGACAACTTAAGCTTATCAACAGAGTACACTGGCACAGATCAGGTTCAAGTCGGAAATGGTTCAGGTTTGAAAATTCTTCACACAGGCTCCACTCAAATAATTTCTTCACCCAAAGATTTGATTCTTCCTAAAATATTGCATGTGCCTGACATTACAAGAAACCTGCTTTCTAATTCTCAGTTTACCAAGGATAATAATGTTCTATTTGAATTTCATCCTGACCGTTTCTTTGTAAAGGATCGATGCACGGGGAAGTGCCTCCTTCAGGGCATCACTAAGGATGGGTTGTACCAGTTCACACTAAATAAGGCTGCGAGGAATCCACATGCGTTCATTAGTGAAACGACATCGTTGAATCAGTGGCATAACAGGCTAGGGCACCCTACTCTACGCCTTGTTTGTCAGATTACCAGTCATTTTAATTTACCTATTAGTACTAAAATAGAGTTTAATATTTGTAATGCCTGTCAACAAGGCAAAAGCCATAAACTACCATTTTATTCATCTACTCACAGGTCATCTGGACCATTTGATCTTATTTATTCTGATGTATGGGGCCCTTCTCCCATACCCTCTTCAGATGGACATCGATATTATGTTCATTTCCTTGATGATTTCAGTAAATTTATATGGCTATTTCCGATAGTACAAAAATCTAATGTATTGCCTGTATTTACCAAGTTCAAGTTACTTGTTGAGAACTTGTTTGACAAGAAAATTAAGCGGCTGCACAGTGATTGGGGGGGTGAGTACCGCTTTGTATCTCACTTCCTTGATGCAAATGGCATTGAACACCGGATATCTTGCCCACACACACATGAACAGAATGGTTCAGCTGAGCGACGCCATCGCCAGATTGTTGAGACAGGGCTGGCTCTTTTATCTCATGCCAGCATTCCTAAAAATTACTGGCACTATGCATTTACTACTGCTGCATTTTTAATTAACAGATTGTCTACTGTTGTGCTTGGGAATGTTTGCTCTTTATTCAAACTATTTGGGACCCAACCGGATTATATGACTTTGAAAGTCTTTGGTGCAGCATGTAACCCGTTATTACGGCCATTTAATAAGCATAAACTTGACTATAGGTCTGAGCTTCATGCCTTTCTGGGCTATAGCTCTCGGCACAGAGGGTATACTTGCCTCAATATGCGCACCAGGGGAATTATCATATCTAGGCATGTTGTGTTTGATGAGGACCGGTTTCCATTCAAGGAGGCTACAGATAAGGTTCCCATACCCTCTCCTCCCTCCTCCATTCTAGGTCCTCCACCACTACTTCCACTATTTCCATTAGGCCATCACGAGACCGCTCCACCATCTGGTCCAACACCACCGCCACGCTCACCTACTGCCACTACAGCTCCTCAAATGGCACCACCTGCAGGAACCGAGGCTCCAACACATTCCACCAATACCGTGGAACCATGGTACCACCGCCCTCTCCCCCTGCTCCATCACAAGCACCAGCTCCACGACATCCTATGGTTACTAGGACCCGTGATGGCACAAGGCGGCCCAAAGTCCTGCTCACAACCAGCCATCCTCTACCCATCTCCTTGTTAACCGAATCCATGGCTCACTCAATGGAACCAACGTGCTACACAACTGCCACCAAGGATCCCAATTGGCGTCATACAATGGACAAGGAATTTAATGTTCTCATTTGCAATGGGACCTGGACTCTAGTTCCCTACCAACCCAAGATGAATGTAGTAGGGTGTAAGTGGGTATACAGGGTCAAACGCCTAGCCGATGGCGCTATAGAGCGATTCAAAGCTCGCTTAGTGGCCAAAGGATTCCATCAACAAGAGGGTCTGGACTATACAGAAACCTTCAGTCCTGTTGTTAAGCCAACTACAATTCGGCTTATTCTATCTCTGGCTGTTTCCAAGGGATGGGTAATCCGGCAACTTGACGTACAAAATGCCTTCCTACATGGTGTTTTACAGGAAGAGGTGTACATGACCCAACCACAGGGATTTACAGATTTACAATATCCCAATCATGTCTGCAAACTTCATAAGTCCATCTATGGTCTAAAATAGGCTCCACGGGCCTGGTTTGAACGACTAAGTATGTTTCTTCAAGATTTTGGCTTCAAAGGATCCAAAACAGACACATCACTGTTTTTCTACAACTTGGCCGGCACTACTATGTTCTTATTTGTCTATGTTGATGATATCGTCCTCACATGCAATAACACCACATTTATTGCAGGCTTTCTTGCAACACTTGCCGCCACCTTTGCCATCAAGGACCTAGGACAACTTCACTACTTTTTGGGAATTAGTGTGGAAAGACAAAGTACTGGGCTGCAGCTCTCTCAACGCCGGTATATACTTGATCTTCTTGATCACACCAACATGACTGGGTGTAAACCGATCTCTACACCAATAGCCACCACCCACTCCCTATCAAAGGAAGCGGGGACACCAATGGAAGATCCCACTCTTTATCGCAGTGTTGTAGGAGGACTGCAGTATGCAACCTTGACTCGGCCAGACATAGCTTTTGCCATTAACAAAGTATGCCAATTTATGCAACGGCCTACCACTGTTCATTGGGTTGCTGTTAAACAGATATTGCGCTATCTTAAATCTATCATTGATCATGGATTGTATCTTCAGCCTCAACAGACTCTGCAACTATATGCCTACTCTGATGCTGACTGGGCTGGATGCCCTGATGACAGGAAATCAACCGGTGGCTATGCCATCTATCATGGCACCAACCTAATATCTTGGAGTTCAAGAAAACAGGCCACAGTTGCACGCTCTAGCACTAAATCCGAATACAGGGCTGCAGCAAATGCCGCAGCAGAACTCACTTGGTTGCAATCTTTAATGAGTGAACTAGGCCTTTACATGAGCCATGCACCCGTTCTATGGTGCGATAATGTAGGCGCCACCTACCTGACGGCAAACCCGGTGTTCCATGCCTGTACCAAACATGTAGAAATTGACTTCCATTTTGTCAGAGATAAAGTTGCAAATGGAGATCTTGATGTCCGGTTCATCTCCACCAAGGACCAGATCGCAGATATTTTGACCAAGGCACTATCAAGGCAGCGGTTCAGCTATCTCAGTTCCAAGCTCAAGGTTCTACAACCCTTGAACTTGCGAGGGCGTGTTAGAGATAAGGATAATCTCTTCTCCTTATCAGCTACTCCAGAAGAGTCCCACGGCTTAACGGATAAGAGCACCACCACGCACAAAGGATTATCACCTAATCCTGAAGAACTCAACCGATCAAAGGATAAGAGCATCACAGATGTTATCCCTACTTCAACGTACAAGGCTGCTGCAGTTGTTGAGTTTAAATCAAACTCCTCCAAGCTCAAGGATCATGACCAAGTTCATCCTAACTATAAGACCTGCTGTACTTATCCATCTCATGAGATTAACCATTGTAACCTCATCAAACCTATCTCTAATAATCTATATATAGAAAGGAGAGATGAAGGCTAATAGAGAGGAAAAATACAAGATCTGTGGACGTAGGTTTCCAGTGAAACCGAACCACATTAAAAACGTACGTTATTTTGTTCTTCTCTTCTCTGTTCTCTTCTCTTCTACTTCTTTAAACTCAAACAATAATCAATATGTCATAAAATGAATGAGCTCTTGTATATAATAAAATTTTCCATTAAACCAAGTAGGTTCCATGGTATAAGTTGGTTGGGTAAACCTAATCTAACTCATTTAAGCTGTGCAATGTTTGTCCACAGCAAGGCCAACTACATTACAGATTCTATTTTTCATATTCAACTGATAATTTCTAATAGGTAAAGTGTGTACCTCAGTCGATCCAATAACAAGCAAAGAGAATCAATGTGCCATTATTGGATACATTACATGATAAACATTATATTTGTTCCAAGGAGGCCATGCAATATCAGAGATTTTATTTTCCTATAGATGATATTCTTTCTAATAGGTAAGGCATGCATGTAACCCATTCTCTCTTGGTACATTACATTATATTACTATTATTGCAGCAGTATGTAACACAAAAAAGAAAATAAGAAGGTACCTTCATCCAATTACATGTTTCCATGCTTCTACCCAAACTATGAGAAAGAGATATAGATGAAGCAAAAGAACCATTTAGCAAACGTAAATATAGATGAACAGAAAAAAGGTATTTACCAAGAAACCTTGCTGATCAGGAAATGTTGCAACACATCTTGTCTAATACTTCAAGGGTGAAGTGATTCTCTTAAACTCGGTCTGTTGATATGTACATAATGATTTAGACATAAATATGTAAGATAGCCAATTGAGAGCTGAATCCTAATCAGTACATAAAGACGGAAAATACAGACTTTGTACAAAGTCTTGAAATCAAATTGATCCAAACATAATATCTTACTTGTATTAGCAGAAAATTTATTCACACAAAGATAAAAGTAAGAAGTATTAAAAAAAAAAAATCAACAGAAATGCGATCACTATAAAAGATTGTTAAGTACAAACATAAATAACCAAATACATGTTGTTCTAGTTTTACTTCCATGTTTTAGGTTTTGTACAATCCAAAGTTTGAAGTGTACATATTCCATTTCAATGGTAAAAAATTGGACAGGTAGATATGTTTTAGTGAAAGTAAAATGGAAGGGGATGAGATCTTTGATGTCCTTAATAATTTGCCATTTTGTAGCTATCAGTCTAGTGGAGAAGTTTTCCATGTCCTTCTATTCCCAATTAAGACTTCAGACCAATCAAATATTCGTATATACCATTAAAAAAATTTAGAAGAAGTTTGAAAAGTCTAGGAAGTGAACCCAACAAGAATAATTGAAAAATCAAATAGAGTACCCTCATATATGATTGTGGGAATGCAGTTGTGATATGAAATCTATGAAATTTGATGGTCTATCATGGGTCTCAAAGTCCATATAGGCGGCCCAAACTCATTGGACATCCACAGAAACAATGCAAGTTACTCTTAAGTCAATTGGTTCATACATTATCACGTTTCCACAAAATCAGGCAAAGGGAGAAGACCAATTTTAACCTGATTCAGACTTAGGTTCTCAACCAACCTACCCTATAGCTTGATTTGATTAAGCCAGTGAGTGCAACATGGTTTAATTAGGTTGGTGAATGGGAAGTTTGGATTGGATTTCAATACTAACACAAAAGCTAAAACTAATCTGATTCATGAACCAAGCATGACCAATGAACTATCCAAGAGGTTGTCTACAACTAAACTCTCCACAGTCCTTTTGCGCTAGCTTCCTTGTATTAGATGAAGGTTTAAAGATTAAATTAGAGTGAAAAAAAAGTATTGATGACACCTAACCCTTAACAATTACCCACTTAGAAAGACAGAGAAATGTTACATAAAATTAGATAAAAGAAAAGAACTAAGTTTTCTTCCACCCATTGAGGAAGGTTCACCCACCATCCTGTTATTGGTGAAGTCTGGTCTCAGTCCAAAATGTGTTGTGATGATTCTTTGGTAGGCCGTTTCACCTTTGAAACACGTCAAAATGGCCTAACAGCGCACATCGGCACTGATCCCTGCAGAGCACGTCAAGATCTTCGATTTGATATGTCTTTCGACATATGTTGGGTTCAGGTCTGAACTAGACCAGGTGGGTCTTTTGGGTCTCTAAGGTCAGTTCTGTCGTACTTTCTGGATTAGGGTTTTCTTATAAAGTGTTCTTATCTCTTTGAGAGGTGGGTGAGATTAAGGGTTTGTAATTTTTGCTTCAGAGAAGTAGTGAAACCGTTCTATCGCTCGGCCATGAATGTAGCCTTCCTATTTTTGGGTGAGCCACATAAAATTTTTGTCTTGTATGATTGTCTTCTCTTTCTCTTCATTTTTCTTCTGCAAAATCGGCATTCTGGGCATTGTTTTTCTAACACCATCTTAGGGTTCACAAACCCCTCCTATGATTTTGGTATGTTCCAAAATACCCTCTTGATATCTTTTCCTACCCTCTCCTACCTCACGGTGAATGGGATCCTATTCCTCGTGGGTGGAGGGAAATTCGATTTAAAGAAAATATCATCTCACCAACTGAAACTAAGGATTAATTTGTGATGGGTTTCAACATCGAACTAAATCTTGGTCGAAATTGATTAAAATCTTCGAGTTTGGTCGAAACAAAACCCATGGTTGAAACCCAAGTTTCCATCATGGGTTTCAACCTAGGGAGACCCAAGATCAAAACCTAATGTCAAAACCTCGAAATGAGATCCGACACATCTTGATTTTGGTCCTAACTGAAACCAGGTCTGAAACCAAGGTCTGGATAAGTATATTGAGGGTCAGAAAGAATGTAAACAAATTCTATTAAGGTTTAGGGATCTGCCAAATTCCAACTTTCCTCTCCAAAAACAGAGAGAATTGAAAAAAGGTTCTTTGTCCAAAAAGTCCAAAAGCTCAATTCTAAGTAGGACATCAGATTGCAAAGCTTTGAATCTACAGATTTATAAGCTTATCCTTATAAGCTTTTAATCAAGATTTCTGATTCAACACACACACACCACATATGTTCAATGACGCAGCATTCTTAGACTTTTTAAGAGAATCCATTTTTCCATTCGCTAGAAGCTTCTTTTGGTCTGTGTATTTGCTTTATCCACCACTTAGAAGCTAATTGCAGACGTGTAAATGGCAAATGGGACAACCCAAAAAATGAATTTATGCGTTGGAGGATAACCTTAACTAATTACAGAATCTCATCCAAACTTGTAGGAAGACAAGCAAGGGCCGGTGCTTGTGTGAATAGAAAATTAAGGGAGAGGTTGATGATTTGTACTAGGTGGATAATATCATGTGCTTCTCTATCTCTTAACACTATAATATTATGCACACAACTGAACAAATGACCCTAAAGGAATCAACTCTCTTGTTCACGAGTCTTCCCTAACTTTCGGTCCCAAAAAAGTTCTTCTCTTGAGGAGGATTCCTTTTCACCCTCCTTTCACCGTTACTCTCTCTCTCTCTCTCTCTCTCTCTCTCTCTCTCTCTCTCTCCATCTCATATACTAAATCTCGTTCTAACGCTCACGACCCTCAAATCTTCAACATAGCGCAAACCCTAATTGAATTCATTTAAAACTCCAAGATACTTTATTTCGTCAAAAAACAACTCTTACATAAGGAGGTCAGATTACAAAGAAAAAAGAAACCTAAATTAAACAGGAAACAAATTAATATAGAAAAATAAAATAGAAAACTAAGGCAGCATTTGATATGCATTCTAAGTCAATTCCGCATTTTCAGATGATAAAAATAATTGTTTTTATCCCCCAAGAATGCGAAATTGACTTGAAATGCATTCCCAGAGTGCATACCAAACACAACCTAAGATTCCTAAATTGTGCGCAAAACTTTAGAGGTCCAGCATGTCCTTTAAAAGTGCGAATTGAACACCAAAAATTGTGGTCCAATGAATAAATTAATTGAATTTCCCGTAGAGAATTGGCTAACGTTTCCGAAAAGGTATTAGGACTTTCATAATTCCACCTGAGTAAAAAATTACGGCTCTCCAAAGTTGTGCTGGCAAATAAGTACTTTCGCTTTGATCGGTTTGATTTCTGTCGGTCCAACCGATCCGAAAATTCTTCAAAAATCTCTCTCTCTCTCTCTCTCTCTCTCTCTCTTCATGCCCTATGAGGACTGAGAGGATAGGTATTAGGTATATGGAACTCTTTGGAACTGCCAAGTACAAGTGAACAACTAATGGTGTATGGTTATATATATATCCAAATACTACACAACAACAAACCATCTTGCACTCTCTCCTTTTATGTTCATGCTTGGTCTTCCTTTCTGAGAATGTTTTTTGAGGTGACTGATATGCTTCACTTATCCAAGTAGGGCATCAAAACATTCTAGGTATAGAACCAAAGTTGATCCTGATAACTAACAGTATTCAGGATTTCTATATATTTTTGTGAGTCACTGCGTAATTCTCAAGAGCATCTAACATGCTTTCTTCCCCAAAAATCCATTTCAAAGATGCATATGGAAAATGGAGAAAGGGAGGACAAGCGTTTTCTGCAAGCACAGTACCCTTCATTTTGAGAACTAATTGCCCTAAAAAGAGAGAGTATACTCACCACATCTCATGCAACTTGACTGCACTGCCCCTATCTTTTCCCCATATCCCTAGTTTATATCCCTGTTCTTCTGTATACTTGACAGGTTTATGGCTATTAATAAAAAAACTAATAATTAAACAAAGGGCAAGGGTCACATGGGACCCACATGGTCAGGGTAAAAGATAGAAAACAATAAAAAAAGAGGGTGATAGTATACTTGGCATCATGGGAAACTTTTTTCCTTAAACAAATAATCTGCTTTTTTATCTTATTCTCCTGTTTGTAATTTGACCAAAAAATGGTCTATAACCCCAATAATGACCAAAGTGTTATATGCCAATTTTAAACCTACACCAGAATAGAGAGAACATTGGGTGGCTGGATTCCTTGTTTCAATGTGAGCCAGGCCAGGCTGATCATGTAGATGTAGTCATCAACAGTGGGAGGCAAGGAGCTAAGCACTTCATTTGTACTTCACTTTCTCAATTAATCAATTTAAAAATGCTAAACCAAACATGTCTAGAGGGTAATTGTTTCATTGTGAGTATTAATAAAGTACAGATATGTCAATTTTAGTTAGTTATAAGAACTATACAGACATACAGCCTTATTGAAGAGGCTCAGTTCACTCAAAAACTCCTAAAGTTAGTCCAATGAGAAACACCAAACAACAGAGCAGGTCTTCTCAATTGGTCATCAAAGCAAAGCCAGCTTTACACTTTTGATGATCCCTTTTACCCAACCTATACTATGAACTTGAACCAGGTTCCAAAATAAACCAATGGGAACTGGGAAATAGAAAAGCTTGCCAAATAATTTGTACTAAATCCTTATTACATTCCTGAGGGGTAGTGTCATTTTTGTGATATGCTAAGGAATTTTAGTTTTTTCCTCCAAAAATGTTTGACAACTAGTTGGAGATCTAGAATATCACCATTATATGCTCTAAAAACAGGTATTTTGTAAATAAATTCTCCTGTTCCTTGCTCTTTATAAGTGTTAGAGGAGAGTAGAGTAGATTTTCGATCTGAAAGAATGAAAAGAAATGAGAAGTGGGTTTCTGTTTTCATTTTCTTCTTCCTGTTAACAGTAAATCTGTGATCTTATCTTAAAGGAGAGGAAGAGAGAGAGGTTATTTGTGTCATTTAGCTCCAAACGGTAAAAAGGAACAGAAGCAAATCTTGAAATCTGCTATCTCATCTCCTGTCAAACTTTCCTCTTTCTTTCTATGCTTTTCCATTTTCCTTAGACTCCAAGTCTTCTTTATCTTCTTCTTCTTCTTCTTCTTCTCCTCACTCATTCTTCAGTGAGAAAGCAAAGTTTCAAGATCCAAAACATAAAAAAAAGCTTCTATCTGTTCTTCAATGGAGGATGCATACTATTATGGCAAATCCCAACGGCTAGTTTCAGACACGGGCTCTCTAACTCCACAAACCCAACCAAACCCAAGTAAGTTCAACTGGCATTTCCTGTATAAAGCTGTTCTTGTTACAGTTTTGCTTGTCATTCTTCCACTTTTCCCTTCTGAAGCTCCTGAGTTCGTAAACCATTCTTTACTAACCAGAAACTGGGAGCTTTTTCATCTTCTATTCGTTGGTATTGCTGTATCTTACGGCCTATTCAGCCGACGAAATGTCGAAACAGAGAAGGAAAATCCACCGAAATTCGATAGTGCACAGAACTATGTCTCTAGAATTTTTCAGGTATCATCGGTTTTCGACGATGATGTCGATAGCCCATCTGGGTATGATGACAACAGCAAGGTCCAAACTTGGAACTCCCGTTATTTTAGAGGGGAATCCAGGCTTGTAGTTGAACAAGAAAGTTCAGTTCCTGATGAACAGAGTAGCATCGTCACCAGGATCAGTAACAAACCTCTGCTTTTGCCTGTTCGGAGCTTGAAATCGAGGGTTTCAGAATCAGAGACTCTTGAATCCACTAAAGAATCCAGTGTGTTCTCCGGTTCTCTTAGTAGGTCCAGTTCTAGTTCAAGTTCTTCTAACGGATCTGTCAAAACTAGGAATGGGGAGATTGGAGCTGTGGATCCTCTAGATTTGGAGGAGCGATTACAGGAAAATGTTGTCCTTCCTTCTCCAATTCCATGGAGATCGAGATCTGGAAGGATGGAAATGAAAGAAGAACCTGAAGTTGTTACTCCTCCTCCTTATTCTCTTCCTCCCTCAGCTGATGAAGCTGTAATTGAAAGGGAAGGGCTCCACTCTCGGTCTTTTCGGTTGCCCATGTCACCCTCACCGAAGAAACTCTCTCCTTCCCCTTCTGTTTCACCAGAATTGCAAGCCAAGAATATGGAAGACTCAGCAAGGAAGAAGAGTTCTTCCACATCTTCTCCCCCTCCTACGCCACCCTCACCCCAGGTGAGCCACACATCCCCACTGATAGCATCAAATTCTAGTCCAGTTAGTAACGGGTATTCTTCTCAAAATATGGGAATGAAGAAGAGTTTCAAAGATGAATTGAAGGATTTGAGGAGCAGTAGAAGGGGTGTGAGGAGAAGAAGTGATCCTGGCCTGGATACCTTAAGGTCAGAAGTGAAATCAGGAGCCATAACTGAAGGTATGTCCATGGCCAAATCGGTTAGGACATTTAGAATGAGTGAACCCATTGCAGAGGCCAGGAAAACCAGAGAATACAATGGAGAGCGGATGGAGGAGAAAACAGGAAAAAGGTCGAAGGAAGTTGAAGCAATGTTCATGGAGACAACAGGAAGAAGAGCAGGAGGGTTCAAGCAACTGCCTATCAACAATGAGAAACCAGGTCAAGAGAGTTCCCGGCCAATTCCTAAGTCACCACTTTCCAAGTATCCGATGGAAGAGAAGAAAGAATTCTTGGACAAGGTTATTGTAGAAACTGACAAAGAGTCGGATGGTGAGGCTGAAGTTGAGGCTGATGCTGATACTCATGAAATTCAAAGAAGCTCGGACAAAGAAGAAGCTGCCTCCGATACTGTCACTGATGCAGTGGTTGATGGTGAGGTTGATAAGAAGGCTGATGAGTTCATAGCCAAGTTTAGAGAGCAGATTAGGCTTCAGAGAATTGCCTCAATCAAGAGAGCAAATGGGAAGGTCAGTGGTAGAACATCACGGTAAACCCAATGCTTCTTCTGCTTCAAAGAATTCAACAAAGAGGGATTTGTAGTTGGTATTTCTCTCTTACTTCCTTTCTTGTTTATGTTTTCATCTCTCACTTGTGTATCAAAGTCTTTTTTGGATTTACAATCTGGTATATTGGTATATGAGAATCTTCAGGCTAAACAGCCTGTGTAACCAGCAATTTCATTGGAGAAAGGTTGCTGTTTTTTCTTCATTGTCTTGTTGATGGCAGTCTCAATGCCTTACAATCTTTGTCTTAAACTAGACCACATCTTTTTTTTAAGCATGTGGTGGCTTATTCAGTTGCACACTTCGAAAACCATCTGAATAGTGGGCATCTTCGGCAAGAATTATCCCTTTAAGATTGTAAGCATAAATATCATAAGAACAATGAAGAACTGAAGCTGTCACTATCATAAAATTGATGTTTAGGACAATCCATTTAATTTCTATCGGCTGGGTGCATAAATGACTTGTTATTAGGTTATAGACGTATATAGTTGGGATCATAAGTCATTGGTCCTTCGAGAATTCACTGGGACAAATGTTAAATGTAATATGCAATTAATTGGTTGTATTTTCACTGATGCAAAAAAGTCTTTTATCTAACAATTTTCATTAGATGTGTAACAGAATTGCTAGAACCAATCCTTCCCCCCCCCCCCCCTCGCCCCTCCCTTTTGGTCGATGACAAGGAATGACAAACGGAATTGGTATTACAAGTGCTTTTGTAGGAAAGGTTGGTTTTGATCACTTATTTTCTTCTAATCTCATGTATGTGATGCATTATTTGTGCTGAATTATAGCTGGGACAACACTATGAACCATGGAGTCCTATGGAAGAGTTTTGATGCTCTGTATCTGTTTGAATGCATACCTGTTCCAGGAAGACTGGAAGAGGGATTCTTTCCCCCTGTTATAACCAGAAAGCAAACAGGTTAGCAGTATCAAGAGTCATCAACACTAAGAGGCCCAGATAAGCTACAATTTCCTTCTGTGGCTAGGTGCCCATCTTCATTCAGAGTCTCTTGGAGTACTTGTTACTTAATTCATTTTGTTAGTATATCATCCAAGCATACTTAAGTTCATTGTTGATAAGAATGTGATTAATTGTGAAGGGCTTTTAAAGCATTGAGTTTAGGTTCTCATGGAACAACAACCTCAGAAAATAAGGAAGATTTCATTTTTCCTGCCCTTAAAAAGTTCTAAACTTAGTCAATGGAATAGTGCATGCAACTTGAGAAGTCTCTTATATGTATGAGGAGTAGAACAAGTCTCACAGCAATGGTACAGAAAACAAACCGAACTCAACCCTGACAAAAAATTGGGTTGGGTATGTTAAGTCTCACATCTTTGGCTGATTGCATTAGCAATTCTGAAAATTTGTGACTCTCCGTGGAAGGAAAAGAAAGAAAGTACAGATTTACTACATAACTGAGGCAAGGCAATTGGTGTCTATAACCATGGAGTCCTATGGAAGAGTTTTGATACTCTGATCTGCTTGAATGCATACCTCTTCCAGGAAAACTGGAAGAGGGATTCTTTCCCCCTATTATGACTAGAAAGCAAACAGGTTAGCAGTATCAAGAATAGACCCAGATAAGCTACAATTTCCCTATGTGGCTGGGTTCTCATCATCATTCAGAGTCTCTCAACTATATAACCTTAGAATACTTGGTTCTTAATTCATTTTGTTAGAATATCATTCAAGCATACTTAGTTCATTGTTGATAAGAAGGTGATTAATTGTGAAGCGCTTGTAAGGCATTGAGTTTAGGTCCTCATGGAACAACCTCAGAAAATAAGAAAGATTTCATTTTTCCTGCCCTTAAAAAGTTCTAAACTTGGTCAGTGGAATGGAGTAGAACAAGTCACCTTAGTCAAGGGGGCCAAGCAAGACCCATGGTGCAGAAAACTACCAAACTCAACCCTGACCAAAAAATTGGGTAGTCTCACACCTTTGGCTGATTGGATTAGCAATTCTGGAATGTATACAATTTATGCTGTAATCCACATAACTGATGTGAAAATTTGTGAATCTCCACGGAAGGAAAAGAAAGAAAGTATAGATTTACTACATAACTGAGGCAAGGCAATTGGTGTAAATATTGAAACAGTAAAAGGAGATTTGTCCAAATTAAGTGGTGGGGTCCAGATTTGGACTCTACAATATTTTGGGTTGTGGGAAATGGGGATTAAAGAAGAGAAACAAGAAACTTGCCTCGGTTATCCAACATTTGTGCTCTTTCGGTGGGACAAAGCAAAAAGGATAGTACCAATTAAGAAGAAAAAGTAGGTAACAACAAAAGAGCAAATGAAACAGCAGAAACCAATAATCAAAGACTCATGTGGGTTTGCTTGCTCTGTTTATGAACTTCAATTTTTTTTGTTTAAATTTGAGTCTTTTAGAGAACCTCGTTTGCGTGGATAGATTGCTTGTGTATTTAGTATTTATTTGAAGGAATTATGATTTTACATTTCCCTTTCATTAGACTAATTCCAGATGAACATGGTCACCTATTTGATTTGCTTGTGAGTTGTCTCTGTTTTTGGGGGGTAGGGGCTCATGGCACAGACATTGTTCCCACAGACAACAGGAGTTGCTCCCTCAAGTTCCAAAACGCACGGAAAGTATCATGCCAGAAGAATATCCCAACCGTGCAGTGATTCATGCACGGCTGGGATTCTCACCTTCATAATGAAAATGCATGCATTGGGATAGCATTTTCCCACAAGACTTGAATCTAAAACCTACCAATACCCTGAAAACTGGCCATTGTCTTGCTTTCCTTGTCCTAAAATGATGGGTTAATCTACAGTTCCTTAAAGTTCGTGGGAAGGGGACCCTCTTAGTGATGGGGGGAAAATTTTGGGATTTTTTTTTCCTTTGTGAGAAAAAAACCATGCATTAAAAGGAGAGGAAAGAAGATACATTATTGTTCTACTTTTACTAGACCTAGTTGTCACAGCCAATTTTGTGTAAGGATGTCAAAGGATATTCGAAAATTTGCATTCGATTCATGTTTGTATCCGTTTAGGAGAATTCAAATCCGTCTGAAAATTAATCGGATACGAATATGATAATCTCCCCATTTGACCAATTATTATCCGATTCGTTTAGCAATCTGACGGTAATAAAACGTCTGAAATATATCATTGTGTCCGTCTATCCAATTAAATTTTTTTTAATTTTATAATTTTATAAGTTAAGATAATGTGATTTTTTTTCTAGATTTTCTATTGGTTTTTATATATTGTATTATGCATTGTGATAAATGGAATCACATATCTATTAAAATAAATACAAGATAAAATTAAAAGTAGAAAACGCAAGAAAATCAAAGGTTAAGAAGAGTAGAAGAAAGGGTAATTGCTAAACTTTCATGTCTCAACCCTAACCCTCATCAACAAAACGATAAAGATGTCAACGGATAGGATATTATTCGAATCTGTCTAAAAATTAATAGGATATTATTCAAATCCGTCCGAATACAATCGGATACAAATATGACACTGCCATTATCAGACCGAATTCGATCCGTTTACATCCTTACTTATGTGCTGGTTCAATATAGGTCCTATCCTTTTGTTAATACAGACACTAGTGAAGGTTTTCATCGGGCATAGCCGTGCACCGTGTACAGTCCTGTCACCCAACTCACAAGTAGGGGTTGAATTGACAAATCCCCCCTACGTGATCCACTGTATCCCCACCCCTCTCATGCGATTGTATATGAAAACCTCTTCCATAGATTTAATATCTAACAAAACAGTAAACACCTCCCATAGCCTTCGATAAGAATTCTTATTTACCCAAGTTACCAGTTTCTCAGTCTGTCCAAATGTTGATGCAATTGATGTTTAAAGACCTTGCTTTTTGCAATCCCATGAGCATTCCCCGTGCCTATCTGCCTCTTGAGCATTTCCTACAAATCCGAAATTCATACAAGCAACAATAGATGTCAATAATGTTTGTACTAAAGATGACAACTGATGCCCAACCCTCTTAGATTTCTCCCCTCCCCCTCCAAAAAACTAGGAGTTTCCCTAGCTCAAGGGAGAGTGGATGAGTTGGTGGTATGCATATCCAACCCTTTTGAACAGCCACGATACTATCCCTGTGACCCTCCTACACCACCTTGTGGGGGGTGATTTGAGTTTTTTCAAAAACCAAGGGGTGATCTGAGTTTCATTTGAAAATCAAGGGATGATGTGTAATTTACCCTTTTTTAAATACAAATACAATGATAGGGATGTTTAAAAAAGCAAAGTAGTAAAATTGCAACTTCTTCTTCACAAACTTTGGTTACAAATAGATTTTCCTTTTTTTTCTTGTACATTTTTAAATACAGATACAAATGATGGGATGCTTAAAAATGCAAAGTAGTAAAATTGCAACTTCTACTTCACAAACTCAGGTTACAACAAGTGTTCCCCCAATTTTTTTTGTTTCCTTTCTGTGCAAGACCCACTATGGGTCCAGACAAGGAATCCACTGAAGGGCCACTTATTATTACATTACTAACTACCTACTACTATTACTTAGAAAGGATTGGGGTAGGAGGGTCGAACACTCAACCTCTCATTGGATTTACGTTAGACCTCCACTAGCTAGCTATCGCCACTTAGCTAGATGCTCATTCCCAAATTTTCTCATTTTTGTAAAGCCATGTTGAAATCTTGTTGGCTTTCTTTTTTATCTAGCATTTCAATTTAGGATGACTTTAATGTTGTTATAAGTAATTCCTTATTAGCACCTCAAAAAAAAAGAGTTATTGCTATAAGTATGTCATACAATGAAAACTATTAATTATTTTAGAATTATACATCTCCTCTCCACCACCTCTCTCCAAAAGAAAAGTGGGAAAAATAGAAAAGAAAAGATTAAGGCCGACTTCAAGTCACCCATCTTTTAGTACCATGCAAAAATGACATTTCCCTTAATCACTCGATCATCCAACCTCCACCCACCCACCCACCCACCCACCCCCAAAAAAAATAGCAAATTAAAATGATTATGTAATTTTATTTGGAGTGGACCTATAAAACACATTTTATCTTCTTTTTTTTTTTTTTTTTTTGTAGCACTTTTGGGGGAAGAGTGAAATTAAGCGAAAGTTTTCTCTCACCATGCAGTGAAGGTTCACAAATCCATATAAGGTTTTAGTATAAATCCCAAAATACGCTCGTGATACCTTCTCGTCCTATCCTTCAACCCGTGACGAACGAATTCACATTCACCGTGGCTGAAAGAAAACTTAGTCCTTGAAATTATATCTCCATTTAGTTTTTAAATGAACTATTATAAACAATTGCTAGACGTGAATTAACTGTACAATAAGAAAAAAAAATGAGAAATAATAAGATAAGGATTATAATGAATTTTCGGAATACCTTGATTTGATCTACTTGAAATTATCTTCACATAGTGAAATTATACGAAAACAATGGTTCATAGCTTGAGTCAATCAACAACAAACTCACCCTTATCCCTTAATGGGGTCGGTGACATGGATCCAAACAAAGAAAGTAGGTAATACTACGAATTAGACAAAATAAATGAATGAAAAGACTAAAAAAGAGGGAAGGGAAATGAGATGAGAAGTGAAGATTGAAAATTGACAAATGAATGATGTCAATTGTCAAACAAAAGAAAAATGCATGATAAAAGTAAGAGGAAAGAGGTTTATTCTGTTGATGTCTTCTATAATAAGGGTTTTATAATTCTCTCTCTCTCTCTCTCTCTCTCTCTCTCTTTTTATATCTTTATTTTTTAAACACTAGAATGCAATTTAGTCTTGAAGGAAATAAACAAGGGTTAGGGTTTTTACCTCTCAGGAAGAAACCCACGCAGCGGAATAGATCAGTTTGCTTGTAGCTATGAACCCAATGAACCACACCAATCTTTTTCTTGTTTCACATACCTGTTACATTTCCAACACAAATCTTCTACGGTGCGCTGCCCTGTCCTGCCTGTGCTGTGCAGACACAAGGTGGCGTGCATTGACCGTCTTATCCCCACTCGGGCAAGGTGCTGGGGCAGAGGTAAGGTGGTCAATGCGCACCACCTTATGTCTGCGCAGCATGGCAAGACAGGCAACCCGCGCCGTAGAAGATCTGGATCCATTAGGTGGTCCTCATCTCTCACTGTCCGTGAGGGAGGAGTGACTGCTGTTGATGTGTTATATCCAGTCCTTTCCCCTTCCATCTATAAATAGGGGGCCACCTACTGGCCCCCCCCCCCCCCTCCTCTCACACACATAACCCTAGTAGGTCCCTGGACCCATGGTTGCCCCTAATGGGAGCATGAATTGGGTCTAACCCGATCCGGTTACAAGTTTTCTAGTCACACCATACATTCTCAATATGTTCAAGAACTTGAGGCTATATATAGTGGATCATACTATGTTGAAGTTACTTCAAACTTTCTCATGATCAACATCTTGTAGGTGGAATTACTTAACCTTTGTTTTATGAATTTAATACCTCACAAAGATGGTGAGACTCATTTGATTACTTGTTTTGAAGGGTATGAGATGTTTTTAGAGAGAGAAAGTGAGGTGTGGAATTGTAAAACCCACAGTGAAGAGAGAATTTTATTGGGATGCCTAAATCTTATCAACAGATGAAGAGAATCCCACTACTTGGATGCCTAACTTTGTCGATGGGTAGACCCCATGATCCATTGCTTATATGTAAGATTTGAGGTCGCACAGAGTTTGTCAAATGTTAAAATGATGTTTGAAAATTTAGAACTATGGTATAGTGCAGAGTAGTGGTCAAAGTTCTATATACATGCATAGCCAAACACGAGGATGTGTATCAATACATGGGAGGGTGTTTTTTTTTTTTGGTAAAGTTTCTATATCTACCCAAAAGATTTTAATTTGAAAAATATGGTTCAACATCATATTTTATATTTTTTAACCTTTAATTTCAATTATGGTTGTTGTAATATCATGACAAATATTATGATGCAGTATGATTTAAGACTACATCATCAATAGTTTCAAAAAAAAAATTAATTATATCGATAAGATTCAATCATAATGTTCTAACATTTTTAAATATTTGATTTGAATAGTGAACATTCAATTAAAAATTTAAACCGTAACAAATACAAATAACTCTACCCAATTTAAGAGTAGATCATCATAAAATTCTATACCATTCTACTTTAAATGATGCAATTCAACAATTATATTTTTGTATTTTTTTAGATCCTTGATTTATATTATGATCGTTAATTTAGCATGTAATAATAAACAAAATACTAAAGACTGGTCTTTGACTGGATCATTTCATTTAGCTTCTACTTATGTTGCACAAAGAGGTTTATGCCACACCATTTAAAAGTGAAATGGTTTATATCATGCTTTAGTTTTTAAATGGGTTATATAAACAATAATCTCTAGTGTCTAGGAGAGAGGATCCAATGTCGGCTTTTTAGGCAAAACAAAAACCAAAAGCTAATATCAAATGAGAAAGGAGTTTGTATGCTATTATTTGGTAGACATACATAACTATCAATAGATTATTTGAAATTTAGGGATTTTATCACCTAACTTTTAACCCCCCTTAAACAAATCAAGTACCAACTATATACCAAATGACCCACTATGAATGGAAAATTTGAATCCAAATAGAATTTACGAAACGTTAAAAAATAAAAAATAAAAAACCCTTAAAAATTCAAGACTATGGTATAATGCACGGTAATGGTCATAGTATTATAGACATGCATGAACATATATGGGAATGCATGCCAATACATGAGAGAACATTTGGTTCAATTAGAATTTAAATCATATACCAAATTCCATCAAAAATAGAGAAATACAATAATGAGAAACAAAGATACTTCAAAATTCTATTGCAATAGACCGAGTTTTTCTTCACGCAACACTTGGATGGGACTTTTGAAAAATTGCCAGGAGTACTTTGGATATTTGTATACAAGGAGAGGTCATTACAGCATCTCAATGGTACTGGGATTCTCTTCACCTATTATGAAATAAAATTTTCACCACATATATCCAAAATGGTCCAACAAAAATAATTTAAAAGATAAATTTTGGTCACAACTGCAACTAGCTACTTAAAATGAGTTAAATTGGTGTGTGACCGGTGCATAGTTATGAGTATGTCGTTCTCATTAAAGATATAAGAAGATATGCATATAAAAAAGGTACATGGTTGGATAACTGCCTCACTGAAATGGGTGCATTTGTCAATGATGAATGGTGAAGCATACTATTTGGCTACTCAAATTGAATTAGGGCAGATTGTAGTAGAGTTGAGTAGAGCCGTATTGAAGATATATATACTCTTCCCAAGGTTTTTAAATGCCCTGATAGTGTAATCTGGGTTGTCCATACGGTTGTACCTCCAAGATAAAACAACTCTCTAATCACATAAGATGCAATTTTAATGTGATTATTGAGAGAGTCAGAGGCTATACTTACAACTCACTATGACAATGACAGATTATCATAAGCACAGAAGGAATACAGTGAAGAAAATTAGATAGAATACATAATAATGTAGTGTTTTAGAGACAGTAAGCACTCTTTGTAATGAAGTTAACACTTAACAACAATCACTTAGCCTTCTGATCAATATATATATAGGTACACCATTGTATGAGTGTGTTGTATTCGTATACAGATAGGTCTATACAAGCACAATGAATACATGTGATCTTTGTTCATATGGGTATGTTGGTACATGTACAAATGGTCCATGTACATTTATCATTGCGTGCGTACATGCATACGTGTGTGCGTGCGTGCATGTGTGTGAGAAAAAGCATCCAAGATCCAACCCTGACATTCCCAACAAGGGATACTTTCCTTTTGAACCTACATCCCTTATAAGTCCTATGAATACTTATAAACTTAATCTTACTTTTGTAGGTGAGCAATGTAAGACTAAACATGTTCATTTGCTTTTTTTGCTTTCTACAAAGCAATATGGTTGTTCAAGGTTACAAAAAACTACACTATACTACCAAAACAACAACAAACTTGGGGAAATATGTTTAAAAAACTATGGCAGAAGTTTGGAGGCCTTTATGCCCATCCAAAATGACCAAAAACACCCCCACTTCTATGGGACAATGTTGGCGGGAGGAATCTCCTGTGCACGAGTCATGTCCTAAAAAACTATTTTGAAACTTTTAGTTTAAAAAATAATTTAAATACAACATGTTTGATGATAATAATAAGGATTAATTGCATCCAACGCTTCAAAATATATGTTTGGGATTCCTATGCATAAATGGTGTTGAAGAGGTGTTAATTAACATATGATAATGAAATGACCAAATGCTTAAATTTTAATATCTAACAAAAAGATTTTCATTTGAAAAACACAGTTCAACATTACGTTTTTACAATTTTTTAACATTTAATTTGGATAATGGTTGTTCATATTGCACTTATCATGACAACCTTATGGTGCAATATGATTCAATACCACACCTTTGATAGTTTCAAAAAGATTTTAATTGTAAAGATAGGATTCAATTATAATGTTTTAATATTTTTTTAAGTGTTACATATGGATAGTGACATTCAATTAAAATTTTTAACCATGACAAACAAATAGTACAAAGATGTTTATGCCACACCTTTTAAACTGAAATGGTTTGTATCACGCATTAGTTTTAAAATGATTTATATAAACAAGAGTCTCTAATATCTAAGAGAGAGGATCTACTATCAGTTAAAAATAAAAAACCAAAAACTAATATCAAGTGACAATGGAGTTTGTTTCCTATTGTTTAGTAGGCACACTTAATTATCAATGGATTATTTTAAAATTTAGAGATTTACCACCTAACTTTCAACCCCTTAAACAAATCAAGTACCAACCATATACCAAATGGTGAACTATTAATGGACCACCAGATTTTTTGTGGCTAACCCCCCATCTCCCACATTTTGCTCTTGCTTTTTCTATCAACCCCCTCCCACCAATGGTTCCAAATAAGGTTGTGTGGATACAAATGTGATGTTGATCTATACTAAACTTTCATAATTTTGGTAAAAAAAAAAAATATTATAAGAGAAAGGTTTTCGTGCATGGTTGTTTTTCTCTATCAAATGATGATGCGTCAAATAGGGGGTTTTGGTTATTTCGCTTGAACACTTATGTCCATCCGATGCCCGTGAAATCAGTGGTACACTTGCCTTAATAGTAAAAGACCCTAAAATATTCTATCAAAGACAAAAGGGTAAAATACATGTACCTCCCTATAATGCACCCAATATTCCTCGTACCCCCCTAAGCGGCTCAATATTTCACGTACCACCCTTCAATATTCCTCGTACCACCCCTGCTTTACACCCCAAATGCCAGATAGGTCCAATCCGTTAAATACCACCATTAGATACTTAGATGCCAAAATTTTGACAATTTTACTCTTTGCTCCATTTTCTTAAATCTAAAAAGACTTAATTACCCTCACTTATTTTTTGCCCTAAACTAATTGAAAATGACCATTTACCCTTTGTTTTATTTTTATAAATGAAAAGACCTAATTGCCCTCATTTATGTATTATCCTAACCTAATTTGAAAAGACTATTTTACCCCTAAATATTTATTCCTAAAAACCCCAAAATGCCCTCTTCTTCCCCAAATCATCATCTTCTTTTACATACCCACCACCACCACCACCACCACCGCCACCGCCACTGCCACCATTGCCACCCAACCCGACAATCGAAGGGTGGTACGTAGAATATTGAGCCGCTTAGGGGGTACGAAGAATATTGGGTGCATTATAAGGGGGTACGTGTACTTTATCCAAAAAAAAAACCCCTAAAATATTTCAAGGTCTCATGAAGTTATCAATAGTAAGTTCGACATTTAAATGTTTTATGACAATAGATTGTATCGTTCATTTTAGGGGGGAAGTTGGGTGGGAAGGTGTGTTTCGACTCGATCTACATTTCACATTACCAATTGGTCTCATGACTCAAATGGATCTTTGTGGGGTCCATATCCGACGTGGTATGAACCTGATGCTTTCTCTATTTAGACCATTTGTACTTTTACCAATGAAATTGGTAGGTCAGCATGGTTCTAAGTATCGATATCGTATCATTCAATATGGCCGCTATGTATCGATTTTGTTAGTCATTGATATCAATACCGTGTCGATACTTTATTGATAGCACGGTACAGACAAAGAGTAAAATGGTTTGTGTTGCGTGTGGAAATCTTCGATGCTTGGTTCGCCCACGGATGAGCCTGCGAAGACCAAGTGATGAGCACAAGAGAGTCGGTGTGGCTCCGGCCTAGGACTCTCCGATGCTAAAGTTAGATCACCAGTGCAACAGCGTAATTGCGTAGTGAAAAGCAAGATGAGGAATGGTGCTCCATACCTGGGTATTTATAGAGTGAGGATGAGATGAGACGGTTGGGAGAGTCCTAGTATGGTAGGAGTCCTTCTTTCGGAAGATTCTCTCGCGTAGAGAGGAGTGGAGAGCTATTTTCGGGGTCGGGTTCTTATTAAGGTAAGAGTCCATGTAGAGTGTGATTTCGTGTTGCGCTGGGATCGTGGCTCGATCCTTATCCCGTGATTCTCGGGATGCGCTAACGTGGCCCGGAGACCCTCGGTGGGGAGCTATGGCAGCTTCAGTGGAGGAGGGCTCGGCCTCGGAGGTCGGCTTAGGAGGGCGGCATGGTAGGTCGGCCTTGGCCGTCACCTCGGCCTGGGAGGTCGGCCCGAGAGGTTGGTCTCGGCAGTAAGCTCGGCCAGGAGTCTATGGCTGACCTGTATGAGCTCGGCTCAGAGCTCGGCCTCAGCCACCGATTAGCTTGCGCGGGTCTGGTTCTGTCAGGTGACTTATCGGAGATGGGGTCGGCCCGATTTCCTGCTCAACCTAATTCGATTCTCGGACTGAGGTCAGGTCGGCCATGTGGCAGCCTCTGATAGGTGGGATGTTTTATGCCTCATCAATTTGAAAATCCATTTTTTAAGAAAACAAAAAGATAATTTTATCCGATACAACTGATCCAAGTGTGGTATCGGTTCTCCGTGTTATCGATAATCGTTTCAATACCGTGCACTAAAACCATGTAAGTCAGTGAGGTAATACCAAACAGATAGCGATGATGATTGATGATGTCAGCATGGGACCCACCAATTGATGTTATACTGACATGGTCCCGTGGAAAAAACAAATCCAGTAGGGAAGCGCTCTCACCACGTTCTAACATGCGTATGACACGTGGCTACAAAAATCTAATCCATTCAGATTTCAGACCCTTTATGTTGACGAAACCCCAGTACGTCACGTGGAAGGATCAGGCATGAATGCCACGTGTCATGTTCTTGTTGGTGCGTAATAACACACTCAACGTACTACTATCACAATTTGCAACCATCAGATTGGTAAAATGTCGGCACTGAGATTCCTCTTTGACGGTTAGAAATGTGTAGCTGAGCTCACATGAGAGGAGCTGGAATCCTCTTTATCGATGACCGTAATTGGATTCCGACATTGTCAATGTGGGACCCAACTGTATACGCGGTGACAAAGGGGTAATAATGTAATTTCAAAGTGAATGGCGTTTTCGCATTTCTAGTCTCACGTCCTTTCCGTTTCAGTTTGTCTTTATTTTATCATTTTTGCTTCCCTGCTTTGTCGAACTCGGAGAGAGAGGTTGTGTAGTTGGAGCGTTGTAGTTGTTGAGGAGCGCTATTTCGATTTTCAGTATTTGTTGGGAAAGAGAAAGCAAGAAAGATTAGAGTGAACCTGACGGACCAAGAAAGCTAGGGGTTTTTTTTTTCTTTTCTTTAAAAGCTTTTGAGGTTTGAATGTTTGATTCGATCAGGTGAAGGACAGATAAGGCATCGCTTGTTGACGAGGACTTCTTTCTTTTTCTTCGATTGAGGGTAGATCCGGTGCAATCTGGCGACGAATATGCTCGGTTTCCGCTTCGATCTCTCTTTGGTGAATCAGAATTCGATCTCTTGTCGAATTTGTAGGCGTCATTCGTTGATTCCATTGTGATTTGGCTTCGGTCTAGGGGGATTGTGACGTTTTTGACGCAGAAAAGAAGCTGACTTCGAGGGGGGAAACTATTGGTTCCTGGGAATTGTGAGTTTTATTTCCTACACATATGTGAAATTAAATTTGTAAAATTTATTGTTTTTCTGTTACTGAAGGTGGGATTTTTTTTTAAAGATTACATGCAATTTGAGGCTTTGGTAGGGATAAATACTTTTTGGTTTCGGGATAATCTGAGGTTGATCAGCGTCGGTGGATTGGTTCGGAGGCATGTATATTGAGGAATTGAAGGAAGGGGAGTTGGAAAGTGGAGAGGAAGGGTTGGTTGCTGATGCTCCCCGCAGCGGAATTGCTGTTTTGGATGCAAAAAGGGCTTTGATTGGTGTTGGAGCTCGTTTTCTTTTCTACCCAACTCTGTTTTATAACGTTGTCCGGAACAAGTGTCAGGCGGAATTTCGTTGGTGGGATAGGGTTGATGAGGTACATGATACATGCGTGCCATTTTTCCTCTTTTTTGTTATTAGACCCTATCTCTATGTCCTTTTTTCTTTCTCTGTCTCGAAGTTATTTCTTATTCTACGGGTATTTCCTGTATATCCTGCAATTAGCAATTATATTTGCTCCTTAGGGCCTACTAATTCGTATTTGATTTGCGAAGAAAAAGGGGGGAAATTACAGGCTAACCATTTTTATTCAAAAGAAAGAGAAATGAAGAGGGCTTGGGGGTGGGAAAAAGTTAATATTCTAAGCGTATTGATAATTCAAAACGATGAGTAAAGGAGTGAGGATAGAGGGCAAATCAGTTAAGGGATTCGATTCCAGATGATGGTTCATGTTGATTTAGAGAAGACAGGAATTCAAAAGTAATGGGTCGGATCTGCACAATAGGCTAATGGCCTAATGCTAGTACTGGTACTATGTATGCAGAAGAGTCAACATGTCTATTGCCACAGATTGCCCCACAAATCAATAAAATCAAAAGCTGACAGCTCTTGTCTTTTTTGATGAGGATTTTTCTGCTTGATTCAAGGTTGGCCTTTCTATGAAGCTAGTGAAATGATTAAAACAAACTTTGCTACCAATAAATGTGGTGGGAAGCTTGATTGTGAAAATAATGTATTTTTGGTCGCTACTCTAGCATTCAATCAATGGTTGAAATCTGTGATTTTCCTAATGGGCATCCATTTCTCACAAGCATCTTTTATGCGTTTCCATGTCTAAAGATTTCAAGCGTAAACTTTGTTGCAGTGCAGATTACTGTTTTAGTAGGTTTAAGTATTGCAAACTCTTAGTTATTTTTGGGACATTTGATGTTTCAGTAATTCATGCATTGTTTGTGTTACGAATCATCAGTTTCATATGATCATCAATCTCTTAGTGGTTGCTAACAAATGAATTTTTCAGTTTATTTTGCTAGGTGCTGTTCCATTTCCTACTGATGTTCCCCGCCTGAAACAACTTGGTGTTTATGGAGTGATCACTCTAAATGAGCCATATGAGACGTTGGTCCCCACTTCACTATATCGTGTGAGTATTTCTTTTTGGTATTTTATCTCATTTTTATCTGAAGCACAGTTTTCTCTGTTCCAATTTTTTATTAAACTAGTTCTACCTACTTCTAAGTATGATGTGTACCATGGTTTAAAATATCGATATTGGATTGGCAGGGTGATACAGATACCTGGCTGATCCCATATTGGTGGAATGGTTCTTAGTGAGAGTAAATTTGTCCAAAAAAATTGATTTTTTTTTTTATATCAAAAGTGAGGGCAAAACTTTCGATATGGCCGCTATGTATCGGTATCAGTATCAGTATCGGCCAATACTGATACGGATACTAATACTGATATTTAAACCATGATGATGTGTACTGCTTTCCTCCAAATAAAGAATCTGTATTCTTGTAGTGGTAGATGGGAAAAAGTTTCATGATGTCCATCCTTTTGAGAATGCTTAAATTTTGTAAAATCATTTTGTGATAGCTTAATGTCATTATGATTCATTTGGATTTGACCTGGCATTGGCAATGGCTTTATAAATTACTGTTTACAGGTCTTTTTCTTGGTTACTATTTTATTTTTAGAAGTGTTTTTTTCTTCTAAAAAACTTATTAAAAAAAACACTTAGTTGTAGAGTCCTGCCTTTTATTGGCTAAATTTGACAAGCTGACCTCTTACAAGTTACAACTTGCAACCATATTAAGCAAAGAGATCAGCAATTTTTTGTGACACGTACTTGTTTTTAGTGCTTAAATCTAATAAAATGCAACATTACTAACCATCATTGATGCATCTGGTGGGCAATGTTGGTTGGTCCTTATTATGGAATGCTTCAAGTAATTGCAATCTAGTTATGATTGATAGGATGTCTTGCTAGCCCTGATATTTTATTGTTTATTTTATTTCTTGTGCTTGTGGTTTCTCTGTTGTACCACCATTAATGATTGTCCAAAGTTTTGTGCTTGATTATTAGCTCCATAGCTTATATTTATTAGCTCACATCTTTTTCATATGCTTGTTGGGGATTTATGTAGTAGCCATTCTGCACCAATGCATCACATATCATGAATGTGCTGAGTCTTCCAACCGTAAAGTTCGTAGACAGATATGGGTTCCAACCTTCTATATGTAGGTATTTGTCTTGCAATATCTAGGTTCATGCATAAGTATGTGGATAACCCTTAGAGTTAGAGGTGCTGTTTGGAAATGTCTAGGGGATCCCAGGGTTATCCATCTAGAGGACCTCCACATTGGATAGGACTTCATTGATTCAAAAGTTCCTGAAAAGAAGACTTTGAAATGGTGGATACCATGTGGTGCAAGTTCATTTGGGGGTCCTCTCGATAGCTGACCCAGGGGTTCTCATAGCATTGTTGTTGAAGTTTCTTCTGTTTGCAACTATTTTAGTGTGTGAAAATTTTAGACATGCATATTGCGATGCTCAGCTTAGTTGATGTATGAGATTTGTTGAAGTTTGATAGTCTTTATAATGTACATATTGCTTGTGTTCCACTTTTAGTGTCTTGTTTTATCTTTTCTTTGAAACCTGTTGTTGCTGTAATGCTAGCTGCAATTATGTTCATCTATTCATTTGTTTTTCTGATAAATTATTCCAGGCTCATGACATTGAACATTTGGTAATTCCTACAAGAGATTACCTTTTCGCTCCATCATTTGGAGATATAAGCAAAGCTGTAGACTTCATACACAGTAAGTCCTTTAGTTGTTTTCCTCCCTCCCCACCCCTTTCCACATTTACTTTTAGTTTTATTCATACTGCATACATATATTTCTCAATTTTGCCAAATTAGATTGGTGTTACTTTCACTTTTTTTTCACCATTAATTAACAGTTAGGAGAGGAACTAGAATCCCTGATTGCAATCTTGGAATTCACTAGGACAGAATGGACAGTAGTCACAGTTCCACTGGAAATAAATTGTTGATAGACCATCTATCTAGACCACTTAATGCAGGTCCGGGGTTTAGAAGACCCGAATTGGATCGCTTATGGGCCCACCCGGTCAATAGATAGCTCAAATCTAAGATGTAGTGGCACAATTGTAAATAACCAGAATTTTCTAAGGGTTAAATTGGTAGGTAAAGAAGATAGGACGTAATAGGAATTAGATTTATTGTGCAAGGACACACTTGGAAGCAAATATAAGAGATGTACTGACTTTGAATTTATGGAACGAGAGAGATATGGTGATATTTAGAAAGTTGTCACTATCTCCTTCACCCGCACGATTCTAAAAGGAAATAAAGCCAACGGTAAACCCAGAAATAGAAGACTCACTCGGATTCTCTTTCTTTGAATCCAAATCCTGAGAAACTCTAGGGTATGATTTGCAATCTCCTACCCACTTGAACCCAACTGATGGTCACACAAAATAACAAGAGACGAAATCCCACTAAATGGATGAAAACTGTGTCTGGCGGAAAACTTCAGGTCAGACCTGATATTCACAGTAAGACTCACAGCACACACAAGCTTACAGTTGCAGACTTGGCAGCTTGAATCGCCCCTAAGAGAGGAATTATGGTGTAAAATCCCAGGTAGAAAGAAGAATATAGGAGGGAGATCGGATAGTTCTGAAACCAAACCTGGCAGTGATTTAGCAGTCAGGTCAGGATATGGGTTGGGTTCCACAGTGGGAAGATACCTAAAGGAGGAGAAAAGGTTCAGAACAGAAGAATAGAGAAGAATAGTGAGACGAGAGAGAGAAAAAAGAGAGGGAGAAGGTCTCACAACCTGTAACTATCGTACCATTCTGGTAACAAATAGAAAACCAAATTTCATTAATTCTGATCTGAAAAAATAAAAGACAGATTACAAGAGTATATAAAGATAAAATGGAAGACTACTAACCCATCTAATCCTAATCCTAAGACCAAAACTGGACTCTAACTCTTGTAATATTTAGCCGACTAGAGCTAAAACAAAAATTACACAAGATAAACCCAATGAATAAATCTACTCTAAAATAAATAATAAATCTACTCTAAAATAAATAAATAAGCTATACTATTAAACCCCAAAAACCCAATTGGACCCAGTTCATCTTCATATGGATTACCCAACGGGTTTGGGTCGGTCCAAGGAATATCTCCTGCATCACCACTTTAGTGGCATGCATTTTTAAACAGAAGACCATTAATTTACGTTGTCTTGATCAATCTGTGGACATGTTCTTGTTGGAAGTGGTCGCTTGTGGGTCCCACAATTGGAACATCCAGAGTGACCCTAAATTGCACCTAAGTATGCATGCTATAATTATTCATTATTCTCTCTCTCTCTCATTTGCAAAGGGGAGAAAATAAGTGAACCGACCTTCTATGGATTGAGATTTTAATCGAAGGACTGTCAAAATTACACCTCGATAGGTGTATTTAGAACTTGACACATTCTTTTAATTGCTCATATTCTTATTCCTAAAAGCTCTTTATGTTAGGGTATGCAAGGGTTTTTCAAAAATAATGAAAGTGACAGTATTTACTTATCATTATGTCATTATCAAAAGTTGTCATTGTCATGCACATTTTGAAATTGCTCTTGGTGGTTTCTCTTTTGCACCAAGTTTGCCTACTAATGTATTTTTTATTGTTTTTCTTTTGTGAAGAGAATGCTTCTTGTGGGAAAAAGACATACGTTCACTGTAAAGCAGGCCGGGGACGTAGTACAACCATTGTTCTTTGTTACCTGGTCTGTGCTATACCTAAAAATCTATATACATGTCTAGTTAATTTGAGGTTTCCTGTATGAATATTTAGTATTTTACTCTCCTGTTGCATATGCAGGTGCAGCACAAACAGATGACTCCTGATGCTGCATACAAGTATGTGAGATCTATTAGACCGAGGGTGCTCTTGGCATCTTCACAGTGGCAGGTATGATGATTCTACTGAATTCTCAAATCTCACTTTGCATGTAACTGAAGAGTGTATGGTTTCCTTCAACTCAAAAATGATACTCATGGCATAATTCTCGTGTTGATATTTTTGAACGATGTTTCATGTATATGTGAGTTTATGAAATCAGTCTGCTTAAGATGCCGCATTTATTGAAATGGTTTCCCTTTTTTAACTTTTGTATCGTGCTGCATGTTATATACTACAGCATATTTTATACACCCATACTGGTGCATGGTGAGGGCGGGCCTTGGTGGCTGGTGCAACGGTTAAGGTTGCTCCAGTGTGACCAAGAGGTCACGGTTCAAGTCGGGAAACAGCTTCTCTGTGAAAGCAGGGATAAGGCTGCGTACATTATGAGCCTCCCCAGCAAGGTTCAAAATCCAGGTATCGGTCATGGCCAAAACCTTTCCGGATCGGTATCGGATCTGTCAAAAACACTCGAAATCATTTTTTTTATGGATCGGCTCCTGTATCGGTCAGGATCGGTAGATTTTGTGATATCAGATTGGACCGGCCGATATTCTTCTGATCGAATTGGAGGTATCGGTAAGTATCGGTCAAAATAATATATAAAAATAAAATAAAAACTTAAAAAAATAAAAAAATTGAAAAAATTTATGCTTACCTCCCTGAAAAAATTACATCCACCTC
Organism: Telopea speciosissima; assembly: GCF_018873765.1. Taxonomy (NCBI): domain Eukaryota; kingdom Viridiplantae; phylum Streptophyta; class Magnoliopsida; order Proteales; family Proteaceae; genus Telopea; species Telopea speciosissima. The sequence continues at coordinate 67,983,836 of NC_057916.1, read as the reverse complement.
CTAGAGGGAGTAGGTGTACTTTTTTCGAACTACAGAGGGTTGAAGTGACGTTGACACTTGACATGATAAATATAAAATTTTGTTTACCAAAAAAAAAATGATAAATATAATATATTATGGTAAATATTGAAGTGTGAAGTTGACATGATTTAAGTATAAAATAATATAATGAGTCATTTTATGACTAGTCTTGAAGTGACCACTGAGGCACTGACCAGTGACAGGAATCAGAACTTTAGGACTAAATATTATCGTTATGTATATAGTAATATTGATGAAGTTCTCGGATCGGATCGGCCGATCCAAACGAGAATCCCGATCCAGGTACCGTTCCAGTAAAATGTCAAGGGATCGGTCTGATCTCGGGATCAGCCTCAGGCGATACCGATTCAATCCGAGATTACAAACCATGCTCCCCAGACCCTGCAGTGGCAGGAGCCTCTTGCACTGGGTACATCCTTTTGTATACTGGTGCATGTTCAAGCAGGCTGATCAATTGTGACAATCCTAGGCTTGTCTTGGTTACCACCTGGAATCAAATGTTTTCCTTTTGATCTGCCTTTGAATCAAACTGCAATTGGTGTTGGTGGGAGAGGAGCTCATCTCCATTAAAAATAAGAGTAAATAATAAAGGTGGCTTTGTTTCTTTAAACCTAAAATTATCCTGTTTGTAGTTTTTCTTGAGATAGGTAATTCTTGTTTCTAGGTTTTAAACAAACTATTGAAAAATACAAACCAATGTGAGCCAGATGAGGACTTGTTGAAAGCATCACCATATGCATAATGCTGTGGGAATTCAAAATGAGGTAGTTTCATTTTATGTTGCATCAAAAGTGCCTTGGTTGCTAAATACCAAGAAAGAAGTGGCTTATTTACTGATTTCTGATCAGGACAGTTACTTTTGGATTTTCAAAGTCAGGACCATCTTTTGAACTTGTATAGGTTATAGATGGTATAGAAAGGATTGGATAAGCCAATAAACTGCAATAAATGGCATTTATTTACTTATTAATTATAATTGGGGTGATGAGTTGCAGGCTGTTCAAGAGTACTACCATCTCAGGGTGAAGAAATCTTGTGGTGGCTCTCACTTCTTGTACAATCCAATCGTAAATACATTAGCATCCCCAGCCTTGAGCAAGGACTTTGCAGCGTTTGATGACGGCTCTGTAGTAGTCATAACGGAAGCTGACCTTGATGGATATGATGAGAACCATGACTCTAGTGTTGTTGGCAATGAGGTGTGGGCAGAGCTGAACCTGGTCTATAGGGTTCAGTTTGCTGGTCAGGCAGCCCTGGCAAGGCTTTCATGTCTGTGGCTTCGATGCCATGCACAACCAAAATTGGTGGGTGAGAAGCTCAGCAGGGAGAGCAGCTGTTCCATGGTAGCTGATAAATTGCGAGGACTTGGTGTGGACATCCGCGTTTATTGAGAAGTGCTTCTGAAAGTGTAAAGAGATTTCATAAAAGGGTTTTTTTTTCTTTTTCTTTTTCTTCTTCAGGTTCTGTTTTATTAGACGGGCAAATAATAAAGTCTTTCTGTATTTATTGTTAATCCAAGACATGGAATCAAAGTCAGCTATAGATTGGCCCACAGGTTGTGGGTCGTTTTTCTGCAACCCATCCCCAAGTTTGAGTTATAGTGAGTTGTATGTGTACATATTTCATAGATTCTGTCTCAAGTAACAATTGTACAGTACGAAGTTTTGCTAGAAGGAAAATTTAAGCGTGAAGCTCTGCTAATCAGAAACAATTGGGTTATTATAGGTTTGCAGTCTGGAACACAGGGACCTCCCCAAGACTATAATTCTGATGTTGGTTAGACTTGGGGATGGCAGAAGCAGTGTACAGATGTAGCGGAATGTGTGGTGGGATGTCGGGAGGAGGCTTGGCACCATAACTGATTTGCTGAATCAATTTGTTGAAGAGGGGACCGTTTCAGGTAGTTTGGATGACTCTGAATGTACTGCTTTTGATTGGGAATGGATTCACTTGTAGATTCTGGATTTTCTTTTAGAGATGCTCCGATAAATTTAACAGGTTTTTGAAGCATAAGATTCTTAAACTATGGGATTGGCCTGTATCTGATACTGGCTGGTACGTCACAAGTTGGGAATGATCAGCCGATTTCGGAATGGTTTGTTGTGTCCTGAATCCTGATCAGCAAATTCTATATGGGGAAGAATTTTTTTTTATTTTTTTTTTGGGGGGGGGGGGGGCGGTGTTTCTGTTGAGGAGGCGGTGAAGAAAAGAAACAGTATCTTTTTTTCATTTTCATTTTTCTAACAATTGTTTATTTTTTCATGTGTTTGGTATCATTTTTTAAACTTATTTTTATTTAAAATAATTGAAAACACCACCAAAGTCATTTTAGACCCAAATACGAGAGATAAAATCGACAGTTATTTTATTTTTAGAAAGGCCAGCCCCTTCCTCCTGCTCCTCTTTCCTGCAATGAACCTTATCGATCTATTGTACAACCTGTGATCTACTCCATGGAGGAGTAGTTCTTGAGCTTGCCATGATCTGAGCAGTTGCCTCTCGGATGCTGGGAATGAGGGTACTCTTTCTCTGAACCAGGAGTTGATCAATTCGTGTTTTATATGGAAGAAACCTCAGTAGCTTCTATAACAAGGAACACCCGGTTTTTTTGGTTTTTCTGGGGGTTTCCCTAAACCGTTTAATGACTTATGTTACAATCACCTCGCTTAATTCTGGGAACCACTGGATGTATATCTATCACTTGGATTGCTGAAGGTTTGTTCGTCGTTGAGTCCAACTCTATGGCTGCTGGTGACAAATCACTCTCTCGGTGTCCGTGGTGCTATGAAAAAGCCATCATTTATCTTGTTCCTCATGCTATGGATGATCTCCTGTTTGCTTCGTATCGTGCGTGGGTAAAGTTATGGATATTTACCTTAAAGCTGATTTGGGGCTGCCTCGAAATGTTGCAACAATTGCTTCTTATCGAATGGCGCCGCCCTGTTTGTGTTCACTCTAAGGTTCGTAATTACCGCGGAGTGATCTTGTATGAGGCCGTTTAATTGTGTGGTAGATGCGGCAGACTGTGTGACGAAGTATACTCTGGCCCTACTCTTGCTGGTGCGTCTTGTTTGAGTGGGACTGACCTGAAGTTCGGATTTGTTTGAGCAAGCCTTAACCCTGCCTCTACTGATGAACTTCACCGGCTTCCCAATACGAAACCAGTTGGTCCCTGGTGGAAGTGTTGGTGGTAATTTATTTGCCTTTGGATGTTCCGCTCCATGTGGATCCTCCTGATCCTGTTATCACGGTAGTTCCTCTTGTGTCTGATTTTGCGGGTGCTCCATCTGGTTTTGTCGCTGCTGACATGGTTTGGGAATTTTCTGGTTGGAATGGCTCTGATGACTCGGCACCAAGACTGGAATTTATCTCTGTGGTTCTTCTTTTTGAGAAGAATGAGGCTATTGCTCCTACTATCTCTGCGGTAATACCCCCTGCCATCTCGGTTTCGGTGTCTTTTCTTTTGGACGTGGACCTATCCATTGGTGTTGCTTCCATTTTAGCTTTCTCTTAACCTGATGCTGACGTTCGGACTTCGCTCTTCTTGGGAGACCATTTTGAGTAGGGATGTAAATGGATCGGATTCGGATCGATCGATCGGATGGATCGAGCGATATTTCCGCGATCGATACTCTAAACGGATTCGATGGGATCGATTGATTTTCAACCATCTTACTCGCGTAACCTATACATCTCAATCCATATCTCTGATCAGATTCTCTTTCATCATATTCTAACCTATGAATCTTCAAAAACCTCAAAATCATTATTTACTTAATTTTTATTATTAAGTATTCGGATTTTTTCGAGATTTTAATCGATTATTTCCGGATATCTCTAACGATACGGATGCTAAGAACGGATGCGTCGATTCGGTTTGTATCCATTTACATCCCTAATTTTGAGGACCTATTCTTAAAATGAGAAAATTGTCTACTCCATCCACCCCACCCTCTTTTGTTTTCCTTCTTCTGATCTTTCCTTGATCAATCCGTTGCTATTTTGTCCTTTTTATCATACTGCTTAGCCTATCTTGCTGTATCTGAGATATCAATCGGCGTCCCCTTTTTAGATTGTTTTTTTCCACCCCGTGGTTTTCATTTCTGTACGTGGTTTCTCTTCTTTTTCTTTGTCACCATGTAGTATTATCTTGGAATACCCGTGGTCTTAATAACAAATTTACTCAGAAATGTCTCTCTTTTCACCTAACTAAGTATAAACCTGATGTTATTTTCTTATGTGAAACTAAATATTTGGATCATGACTGCATTAGGCTGAAACATTCTATCTCATCTTATAGATCTGTCTGTTATATAAATAGCTCCAGCTCTCATGGAAAGAAAGGAGGACTTTGGATCTTAACTAACCCCATCATTAATATTCTGTATCATCAAACCTATGAGAATTTTATCTGCATTAAAATTAATGATGGCAGTTCTTACACTTTTTGGCTAGTTTGTATATATGCACCCCCTCATTAGACAACCCGTTCACTTTTTCGGAAACAACTGCTAGTATTTTTAAATGATCTAAAGGAGCCTTTTTGCATAATAGGGGATTTTAATGAAGTTCTTGATTGCTCTGAGAAGCTTGGGGGTACCACTTTTCACCCCATTGGATCTACTCTTTTACTTAAAGAGATCATAAATTCTTTTTCTCTTGAGGAGGAGAAACCCAATGGCTCCAAATTCACATGGTCAAACAAACAAAAACCCCCTAAACTTATCAAGGAATGTCTTGAACGTGCTTTTGTTTCTCCATCTTGGTTCTCACACTACCACCATGCCACAATCTCTAAACTCTCTCCCCTGGGTTCAGACCATATCCCCTTCTTCTAACCACTTCTGGGAATCGATCTAGTTACAAAAAATTATTCCATTTTCAGGAAGCCTGGACTTATCACCCTGAGTTTTCCTCCTTTTGTACCTCTTCCTGGACCTCACTTCCCCAAGATTCCATTGTTTCCAAGCTTGCTTCTTTCTCCAATTCCTTAAAAAGTAGGAACAAGAATGTTTTTGGCCATTTCAATGATCTTAAAAATCAATTCTTCTCTAATTTCCTTTCTTGTTCTGATGCCCATGTACCTAATCAGGATCTTCTTCATTCGATTGATAGAAAGGTAAGACGGTTTTTTGATGCAGAGGAAGCCTTTTGGCTACAAAAGTCAAGACATCTTTATATCAGAGCTGGCGATAGAAATACCAAGTATTATCATTCTGTTGCCAAAACCAATCGAGGAAAAGAAAAATCAATTTCATTAGGAATGTGGAGGGACAGAAGGTTGAGGACCCCAAACTTATGGCTCATATCTTTGCTACACATCTCAGGAAAGTGTTTACCTCCTCAAACCCTTTAGATGCTAGCTTTGTTGAGTGTTTATTTCCTCTGACCCTCTCTAATCAGGATGTCCCTTCCTTTATTTCCCCCCCCCCCCCAACTCTTGAGGAAGTTAAAAAGGTAGTGTTCTCATTTGGGCCTCACAAAGCCCCTGGTTTTGATGGTTTCCAAACATGCTTCTTTCAAAGATACTGGGATTTAGTATACCCAGACTTATTGAATTTAGCAATGAATTTCTTTGATAATGGCTTCATTCCTTATGGGCTTAACCATACCCTGATTTGCCTTATTCCTAAGACTGAGGCGACGGCAAATGTTGGAGACTTTAGGCCTATTAGTCTTTGCAACGTTACTTATAAAGTACTTTCCAAGCTTGTTGCAAACAGATTTAAAAGTGTTTTACATTCTTTTATTTCTCCTTTCCAAGCTATTTTTATCCCTGGTCGGCAGATTACTGATAATATTATTGTTGTGCAGGAAATATTTCATTTTTTGAATCATACTAAAGGAAGGACGGGATTTGTGACTATCAAAATTGATATGTCGAAAGCATACGATAAGATTGAATGGAATTTAATCAGTTCTGTCTTTAAATTCCTGGGCTTTGGGGAGAAATGGGGTTCTCTAATTAATTCTCTTATTACATCCACCTCTTTTTCCATCAAGTTGGAAGGCAGCCCTTTGACTTGTTTCATGCTTCAAGGGGTATTCGCCAAGGTTGCCCTCTTAACCCGTATTTATTCATTGTGGCTATGGAAGTTTTATCCAGACTCTTCTCTGCTTATCGTGATTTAAACCTCTTTCAGGGAGTTAAAATTTTCAGATCAGCCCCTGAAATCTCGCATCTCCTTTTTGCTAATGATGTTTTCATTTTCTACCGTGCAACTCAAGATGATCTTCTGACAATAAAGGCCATCGTTGATCTTTTCTCTGATCTTTCTGGCCAAGAAATTAATCTATCCAAAAGTGGGATCCATTTCAGCAGAAATGTTCCTCATACGGTTAGAAGTTCCTTTAGCTCCCTTCTTGGCATTAAGGAGTTATCCAAAGACTCTATTTATTTGGGTACTAATCTCTTTCACTGTAGGTCCAAAGTTAAGGAACTTGAAGGAGTAATGTCACGGATGCAAAGAAAACTATCGATTTGGAAATCCAATTTTCTATCCTATGTTGGGCATAGTGTTTTAATTCAATCGGTCTTGGCCTCTACCCCTTCTTATTTGATGAATTGTTTTCTGTTTCTCCTTAAAACTTTTCGCAATATTGATTCCATTTGCCGCAATTTCTGGTTGAGCAACATTGGGGGAGATAACAAAAAAAATTCTCTCATTTCCTGGGATAGAATGTGCACCCCCAAATCTAAAGGGGGACTGGGGTTTCGTAAGGCTGAACACCATAACAAGGCCTTACTGATAAAGCTAGGGTGGAGATTGATCACTGAGCCTTCCTCGCTTTGGGCTCGAGTCATCAAAGCTAAATATTTTCCTAAATTATCTTTCTTTGATCAAAGAACTCGCGTGAGAAAAGGTTCCTGGACTTGGAATAGTATCTCCCATATTATTCCATCGTTGGAAAAAATGGTGATAAAAAAAGTAGGAAATGGTAATTCCAATTTTTTCTGGATTGAAAAATGGATTCCTTTTCTATCAGGTAATCTCTCTTCCTTTTCCATCTCTCCTGTTACTTCTGCTACAAGTATGGAAAAAATTGATAGGTTCAGCGTGGGTTCTAACTGTAATTCTAATTTACTTAATTCTATGTTACCTACACCTATCTATTCTCGAATTCAATTAATGAATCTGTCAAACTCAGAGGATAGATGGTGGTGTACTAGGGCCAAAAATGGTACCCTCAGTACTACACTGACTGCTAGAGAAATCACTCCTAATTGTGGTCTTAATAATTTGTTTATTAAATCTTGGTGGAATTTCTTTTGGAAACTCAAAATTCATCCAAAATTTAAACTCTTCTTCTAGCGTTTGCTAAATGCAGGACTTCCAATCAGGGCTACTCTCTCAAAATGGCTTTAGATTGACTCTTCCTGTGCTCTATGTGGAAATTGTATCGAATCCTCCTGGCATTTGTTCTTATCTTGTGATTTGGTTAAACACATATGGGTGGCCGGACCTCTGGGTCTGAGAACCGAATTATTGGCTTATGAAAGTCTAATAGATTTCTGCCTAGCACTTTACTTTAATCATCATCTAGATAAACAAACGTTAATCTGGTTTTTCAATGTCTTTATTATTACCTGTTTCTTTATTTGGGCAACTAGAAACAAAGTTGTCAATGGGTCAGGAAAGTCTAATCCAATTTGGATTATGAAACATATCTGCAAATGGTTGGTGGATTTAAAATTATCCCCCCTCCTCAGTTTCATCCCAGGATGTACTTGTTAGTAATGTGGAGGATTTCTTAGAACCTTCTTCTTTTTCCTTACCTGTGCTCAATATTGTTGTTTTAATCTGTGCAAGATACAGCATACCTGGACTAAGTCAGGTAGGATGGTCCTATATCCTTTTGAAAGATGGCAAATTCACCTTTCTTACTGCAGGTTATATAAGTACTACTAATGATATGGGACCTGAAATTTTTGGTATTCGATCAGGCCTAGACCATGCTACTAGCATGGGGTTGAAGGTTAAAGAAGTATGGTGCTCCAATCCACACATCACTGATATTCTTCCATCTCCAACTAAATCTTCTTGGCCCTAGTATTGTATTAAGGATTTAGTGTATATCTTTGATATAGCCCAAGAAATAGTGTTTGATAAGCAAGGAGACCCTCTCTGTATAGCTATAGCCATGAACCTTGCTAAGTATGCTGAATCCAAGAATACTATATATCTACCTTTGCGTTAGTAATAAAACTTTTGTTTTTCCATCCAAAAAAAAAACAAACACTAACCAATAAGCACCAGATTTACCACCAAGATGGTGAAAGAATTTAATAAGAAATGGAACCAGACGGAAGTTCTTTAGGCAGCCATGGTTGCATGTGTAGTTCTAGTAATAGAAGAAGATCCTAGAGTTAGGACGGAGGTTTTGGCTCGCATAAAGAAGGGTAAGATTTGCGCAAAATCTCAAACGAAACCGATGAAGAATGCCGAGTCAGAGGTTCGTTCAGTTCTGTTGTATGTTATTACTATAACAGCAAAACAGAGGAAAATGATCACTTATTATTACGGTAAATTATAGCTGAGGTACCCAATGTTTAAGCAAATTAAATTTGAGTTATCTAATATTTTACATATTGTCTTTGGGGTTCTTTATTAGTTAGTTCTAATTAAAATGAAAAATATTTCTAACTTTACCCATGGCCAGTTCTCTCACTGGCCCCACTCTTACCTCTGCCTCCATCTCTGGCTTCTGCCCTCACACCTGTTTGAGCATAAACCCCCCCACCCACCCCACTCCACCCCAACCCCAGCGTTTCTCTCCCCTACCTCCATTGCCCTATGTTCTTCTTCCTCCACCCCTACCCTTTTCTGCCCCACCACCCTCTACAACTCGCACCAAAGGGAAGAGAATACAAAGATCTGTAGAAGCAGAAGGCAAAAGTGAAGGCATTATGTGACGGAAATCTGAAAAATCTTCCATTTTTTCATTTCTTTCCTGTTCTTCATGGAGGAATTTTTCTTTTCTACATTCTAAAAGACCGAATCAAATTTCAAAGCCTAAGATCTCTACTTCAAGCATCTCGTTCAACATAATACTTGAAGAGATGTTGCAAGAAGAATTGGCGAAGAAATCCCAAACATATTATTTCAAACAACGTATCCAACTGTAACTTTTATTATTATTAAGGGGATTGATCGTCCGCACGCTAGTGGATGTCTCCAATCAGGGCGCCAGACAAGCCATCATACAACCATACAGCCTGATACAGGCGGTGTAGGAAGTCATTTCAACGAGGGGAAGAGAGAGATAGACATAGTCTCACTAGCGTGATGGGCATGTCCCCACGTGCTTAGCTTTTTTCTCTTATTATTAATAGAAAGGGCAAAAGATCACTATTTGGCTGCATGGCTCTAGTGCACAAACACATAAGCATGCAAAAGTGCCGCCATGGAGTCCGGATCATGTCCTTGTACAAGTACATGAATTGCTGTCCTTGTTCCCTTACTAGCTGAGACGTGGATTTCCAATAACATGTTACCTTCTCTACCTTGAGTTCGGTTGCTATGCACGTACCAACAAGTGAACGTACATGTGAGAGCCAACAGTCAGTCCTATTTTTGCCATTTACAAGGGAAGGAGGGGTTTCTATGAAAACAAAATTAAAATATCCATTGGCTTTGAGATGTACGATCACCTGTTGGTACGTGCAGATGATCCATACCCCACCATTTATTAAACTCCTTAGTCGACTCTAGTGAGTCTACCCCTTTTCTCTTTCTCTCTCTCATTTATTATTTAATTCCATTTCTACTTCTCTTTTTAATTTTTATTTAACATCTATTATTTAGATTGTTTTATTTAGTTTAATTTTTTATTTAATCCCATTACAACTCAGGTACTTGTGGTTTAACGGGCTCGTCTGATACTAATTTGATACGGTGTTACAACAAATAGAATAGCACCATGTGGCTGACTATATCAATAAAGATTCAAAAAAGTAAATATTGCTAAAATTGATATCGGATTGGTTCTCCAATCGATAACAATATGAATCGCCCAATTCAAACGATCAGATATCAATACCATGTCCTGTCCCATCCATCCGTGCCTTACCTCAACCTCCTTTCTAATCTTTATTAGTATCGTCAACCACATGGTGTGATCCCATTTGTTGTAGCATTGTCTCGAATCGGTATTGGCCGAGACCATTACCATATTCGATATTGTTTACTAAATCGTCTAATCAACAAAAGAGTTGCCATGGGATTAAATAAAAATTTAAAATAAATAAAAATCTAAATAATGGATATTGAAATAAAAATTAAAAGAGAAATAAAAGTAAGATTAAGTAATAAATGAGAGATAGGCTAGTTGTGAGTCGGTCACATTCAAATTTATTTTTTCAATCTTTATTTGTATGGTTAGCGGTATTCTATTTGTTGCAGCACCGTATCAAATTGGTATTAGCCGAGCCTATTAAACCCCAAGTACCCAAGTTGCAAATTGCAATGGGATTAAATAAAAATTAAAATAAATAAAACAATCCGAATAATGGATGTTAAATAAAAAATTAAGAGAAAAATAGAAATATGATTAAATAATAAATGAGAGATAAAACACCGTATCAAATCGGTATCGGCCAAGCCCGTTAAACCCCAAGTACCTGAGTTGTAATGGGATTAAATAAAAAATTAAATAAATAAATAAAACAATCTAAATAATGGATGTTAAATAAAAAAAAATTTAAAAAGAGAAGTAGAAATGAGATTAAATAATAAATGTGAGAGAGAAAAGGGGTAGACTCGTTATGAGTCGGTTTAGGTGTTTAATAAATGGTGGGGTGGAGGTAGAGACTGTAACAAGTTAATGGAAATCCATGTGTCAATTAATTAGGGAACAAGGACAGCAACTCTTGTACAAACAGGACATGATTTAGACTCTCGCCATGCCCCCATGAAATAAAAAAATCGCATCTATGTTGATTACCTCGAAATGACAGTTCTAATGAGCACAATGTACTATTAAAATATACAGAAGAAAATATGCAATATAGAAACCTATTTTAATATACAAATATGTCTTATATCGTTAAAATTGTCATAGTATTGTACCATTAAAAAAAAGCTATGATATTGAATAAAATTATAGTTTTACTATTTTTCTCTAATTTTATTGTGGAACATTTAGTTTAATTTTGTTACTTTGAAATAACTCATCGATATTCTAAATTTCCCCTTTCTTTTTCACATTGTTAGTCAAAAAAATTCTTTTCAATTGTTGTAACAAAGTAATAATACGTTTTACCAAAAAAAAAAAACACAAAGTAGTAATAGGCAGTATAAGATTTACACTTGAAGAAATATAATTCCTTATCTTTTGAAGACGAAGTACCATCCCAAAATCGTTGTAGTTGAAATAAAGAGTAGCACCAAGTTGTTGAGTCTTATCAAAATGATATTCTCTTTTAAGGGTTTTTTTTTTTGGTATATCCTTAAGGTTTTTAAATGCCTCCTTTTTTCTGCAGAGAGTGTTGACTTACATTTATACCTTTAAGATGAAACAATTCTCTACTCACAAAGGTTACACTCCCAAGTGTGATTACATAGAGATCCGAATGGCTATACTCAGTAGATGATGTAATGAAGAGGAACAGTATATGACCACACTATTTTCATATACAAATATGTCTTATATCGTTAAAATTGTCATAGTATTGTACCATTAAAAAAAAGCTATGATATTGAATAAAATTATAGTTTTACTATTTTTCTCTAATTTTATTGTGGAACATTTAGTTTAATTTTGTTACTTTGAAATAACTCATCGATATTCTAAATTTCCCCTTTCTTTTTCACATTGTTAGTCAAAAAAATTCTTTTCAATTGTTGTAACAAAGTAATAATACGTTTCACCAAAAAAAAAACACAAAGTAGTAATAGGCAGTATAAGATTTACACTTGAAGAAATATAATTCCTTATCTTTTGAAGACGAAGTACCATCCCAAAATCGTTGTAGTTGAAATAAAGAGTAACACCAAGTTGTTGAGTCTTATCAAAATGATATTCTCTTTTAAGGGGTTTTTTTTTTAGTAAATCCTTAAGGTTTTTAAATGCCCCTTTTTTTTTTGCAGAGAGTGTTGACTTACATTTATACCTTTAAGATGAAACAATTCTCTACTCACAAAGGTTACACTCCCAAGTGTGATTACATAGAGATCCGAATGGCTATACTCAGTAGATGATGTAATGAAGAGGAACAGTATATGACCACACTATTCAAGTAAAACTAAACCATAGTAGAGAAACAATACAATATACGATCGTAGTGTAGACCAATATACAATGATAGTACGAATACAAAATAGAACAAAGAACAGGTGAGCAAAAGTTTGAATTGTTTCATCACCTTTGGAGACCCGAGTTGGAGTATTATAGAATTTCAAAGTCTTTACGTACATGTATGTATATGGGTGCCTGTACATGTACATATGTGTATGTCTTTACAAAGGGTTGTATCCTTACTATGTTGAAATTTGATTTACCATTTTAAATTCAAAAAATTTAAATGTAAATCTAAATTTCAAATTCAAACATTGTAACATATAAAAAATTAAATCAATCTGACCTTGGCCAGACTCTAGATGCGTGCGTGTGTGAAAAGACACCGCAAACTCAACTTGGACATCCCCAACAAGGATACTTCCCTTTTGAACCCCACATCCCTTATAAGTCCTATGAATACTTATAAGAACATCATCACACTTGTTTGTGAGCAATGTGAGACTAAAAAGTTACTTCACCTTTTTGTTTTGCTTCCTTGCCAAAACAACAAACTACAAACCATAAGCTACAAGATGGGAGAGTTTTTACAAAAAAAAAAAAGTGGGAGAGTTAATAAAATGTTTTGAAACGTAGAATTTTCAATAAACAAATACAACTTTAATTTTCTAATCTCCCGTGCAGCCCAAGGTTTGTTCCTTATTACACTTTGTTAGTCAAAAATTTCTATCTTAATTCTCTATTCTCCCGTGCAGCCCAAGGTTTGTTCTTTTTTACACTTCTTCTCCCAATTAAGGTTTCGTTCTGATAAAACAAAAAAAACCTATAGGTGGACTAGTAGACAGGGTTCTAGCATTGATTTTGCCATATGGCAAGTCAAACATGGCTATAATTCTGTGGATATAATAGACTTTAAGACCCCACTATTGATATATTGGGCTTAAGCTCAAACTATGTCCCCCAATGTCAAAATAGGACATATCAAATAATTATCCGAGTATAAGCAAGTAGCATGAAAGGGTCCTTCTAGGTATCACTATGTCTAGTGAAGTATAATATTTCACTATTATTTGCTATTTGGCAATACATGAGTTAGTCTATGTGATAGAGGACTGGCCCACGTACATCTCAATGACCAATTTTTAATCCAAAATAAACAAGACAAGTTGCTCAAACTTTGATTTAAAGTTTTAGTAAAATTATCAACATGATGTCTTATGTAATTGTAGTTATTTCCTCTACTCATTTTAAATCGAAATTTTACCCCATGTACTGTCATGTGGCAAATAGTTAAACATCATTCTTCACTAGGCATAGTGACAAAGAGGAAACCCTAAATTAAATATGATCATGTATATTGACATTATTTTGTCACTTGACAAACTTTCTTTAAACTAAAACTTGGCATGCAAGCAGGTGATCTAAGCATCTCTTATGGCTTGTTTGTGTGGCTTGGTGTCAGAACCAAGGCCCGCCCAGAGAACCCTCTCTAGACCGGCCCGCTTAGAGACACCGCTCCCATTAAAAATCAACCCTCCAGTTAGGGGTGTCAATTCCAGGCCCGGCCCGTCAGGCCCGACCTAGCCCGCCCGGTTAAAGCCCGGCCCGGTTAAAGCCCGGCCCGGTCCGATTACTAAGCGTGTTGGGCTTAAGCCCGACACGTTTAGTAATCGGGTAGTCCCGGTGTGGGGTCCTAACTCGTTGGGCGCCCGATCGGACCTACCGATTCCAGGCCCGACCTAGACCGCCCGGTTACAGCCCGACCCTTTAAGTTATAAACTTCCCCTCCCCTTCCCTCCAAATTTCCTTTTTTTGTATGTTTCTTTGTTGGTCTTTGACATTTATTGATTAGATGCACTCAACGTAGGTGAGATGAGGCTTAGTTTTAGTTTTTAAATCTTACTTTGTTAGATGTGCTTCTATTTTTTTATTTCCCTCTACTTATTTTGTTAGATGTGTTTCTATTCAGTGTTGTGCTACGATTTTAGTTGGGATAAGTTTTATTTGACTTTGAGTTGAGGTGTAACGTGACTGCCCAACAATGTGATGGTTTGAACTTAAAATTCTGGTTGCATGTCAATTAGTAAGCCCACACCATTTAGAAACCGTTTAGAGTTAAACGGCTCATTAGCCCGTTTTGGACCCGATTTAGGCCCGTCTAGCCCGAATAAGGCTGCCCCGATTAAAGACCGAACACCGATCGACCAAAATGAAACCGTACCATGCCCGCCCAAGACAAGCCTGAATGCCTAAATGGTCGGACACGGTACAGCTTGTAAAATTGGTGAGGCCCGGCTAAGCCCGACTGAGACCGATCGAGCCCGACCGATTGACACCCCTACCTCCAGTATAAAACTAGATTCGGCTCATCTGCGGCCTGGGTGTGAGTGGCCATCATGCTGCCCACAAGCCTAGGTTGAATGAACAGTTGGCCAACCAAACCGGCCACGTGGTCTGCTGGGAATCCAACGAATGGGGTATATTAAATATATTTTTTTTGGTCTATCCTACTCAAGGGCCCAAAGGTACAAGCTAGGGGTATATTAAATTGCTAGTGAGATTGAGATTAAACCCAAACCAAACAACCCGTTGGCCACCAAACCGGTTTTGGTTCATTAAAATAAACCTTGCAGTATAAAACTAGCGTTAAAGCTAAAATGATGCACCGAAAGGATTTTTCATGTTCTCTTCCCTTGTGAGGCTTCCCTTGTCCTTATTTGGTAGGCGAGTTGCCGTTGTTTCTCCTTCTGTGTTGGACCCAAGCCGCACTTCCCTCTTACGCCTCTCTTTTTCTACTGCTGCGCCGGCAATGGGAGAGACCCCCGAGCCCAAGTCCTCTGCGCCCAGCTGCGCCAAGGACGAAGCTTATCTTCAGAAAGTCATCCCCAAACGCATTCATCTATTCGAAGAAATCAAAGCCCAGCAAATCGCAGAGCGTGTGCACATCGGAGGAGAACCCATTAAGTAAGAACCATACCCACGTAGCCCTTCTCAGTGCTTTGGATTTTCTGATTTCATATGCTCTTGAGTTACTCTCATTTTTCTGATTCAACCACGTCATCCAGTGGGG
The DNA here is from genome assembly GCF_018873765.1 of Telopea speciosissima. Classification (NCBI taxonomy): domain Eukaryota; kingdom Viridiplantae; phylum Streptophyta; class Magnoliopsida; order Proteales; family Proteaceae; genus Telopea; species Telopea speciosissima. Next base: position 67,968,487 of record NC_057916.1, on the reverse strand, counting down.
AAACTACATGTTTGTATTGGACAGTGACTAAATTTGATGAGTCTCCAAATTTTAATTCAAGTTTACTGTTTTATGTGCTTATAAAGATTGTAGCGGAAGTAACTCAATTCAAATCAGACCAGTTATATATACTTCTTTATTGGTGGGTTATCAAACGCACACATCTTCTGTTGGGAATGTCATTTTGTATAGTTGTATTAAATTCCTTCCCATCCGTGGAGATCCTTTTCTTTGTCAGTGGCAATAAGATATTTTTTCTTGTTTTGTTATCTCCAGTTTGCATTCTATTCTAAAATTAAATTTTGGGTTTTGATTTTGTAGAATTACTTTGCCAGATGGCACTGTCAAGGAAGGTAAGAAATGGATATCAACACCAATGGACATTGCTAAGGAGATATCGAAAAGTTTGGCAGCAAATGCTATCATATCTCAGGTGCATATTAAATGTTTTATGTTGTTAGCATGTTCCCATTCTTCTTTTAGGTTTGATATTATGAACCCTTTTGTAATATTATATAATTGGATCTTCGATTGCTAAAATTTGTGGAGTCTGAGTCCATTACCTTTACATTCATGTCCACATCTGTGTGAAGATGGTTAATAGCTTTGTGAAGAACGGTCATTCGTTGCTCTAATTTGATGGATTTGCTTTGGGTCAACTATTGGTAGAGGTTATAGTCGAATCTTTTTCTTCCTACTTTTGACTTGTTTTCTAATTTTCACCCCTTACTTATTACTAATCCTTTCTCTTTACCACCTGTTTCTCTTTTTTAATGCCCTCTGTATGGCACTTAAGCTCTAGTTTACAAGTTAATAGATTTCTCTACTCTCATTCATGCATCTTGTTCTATTACTTTTGGATAAAGAAAGGTAGTATGTACGCTGTCAACTTTTGAATAGTTATATTTACTTGCACATCTGAATACCCTACTCATTAGTTGTTAGGTAAAGAGCAGAATTCTTGCCCTCATTCTCTTCAATCTATTAATGTTGTAGGTTAATGGAGTTCTTTGGGACATGTCAAGACCTCTTGAGGTAGACTGTGAGCTCAAGTTATTCACATTTGAGACTGATGAAGGGCGTGACACGTTTTGGCATTCCAGTGCTCACATCCTTGGGGAGGTGAACTTGCTATAGAATTTGTATTTTCCTACTTCTATTATTAAAATTTGGCAAGCAAGTTCTACGTATGTTTAAATTGTTTAAACAGTAAGTTTTATGGATCCCCAAAGGGAAAAATGGGGGAACAAAACCTTACAGCTTGCTGATAATTGCAGATACCACAATTATTCATATGTAAGTATAATATGCTTATTGCTTTTGAGTCAAGGATTATCTTGTATTGTTAAGTCTAAACTCAGAAGGACTTCATAAGCAGTAAGAAAACAGGAATGAAAATCCAGACAGTGAAAAGGAAAAAACTGTAGGAGGAAAGTATGTGTGAACAATAATATCTATTTTGTGATTATCTATATAACATTTAATCCATATCAATGAGTTTTGTCTGTGTTTACACTTTGATATTCTCTATTACTATCTTGATAAGGTTTGTTATTGTCTCAATAATCTGTTTCTTTTCCCAAGAGATCTTGGCTTAATTGGACTACTGGAATTTTACTTTTTTTTTTTTTTTTTTTTTTAATTTTTTATGGCAGTCTCTTGAGCAGCAATATGGATGCAAACTTTGCATTGGACCCTGTACCACTAGAGGGGAGGTAATGTGTAACATAGTTATTTCAGAATCTTTTTATGTACAGACATTAATAGTTCAAATGCAGTATTTGGCTTTTGCTGAATACTCAAATCAATTTCTTCTTTTGGTTCTGGTCTTTTCATCAAGTATTACAAACCCTTCCAAGAAAATATCGTTGAGGTGTAGTTGTAACAGTAGTGATGAGACTGCTCTTTCAAACCCATTCAGATTTGAACTTGTACCAAACAAGCACTAAAACAAAATAACCAGAAGTCACAAAATTGACATTGGAGAAGAGAAAATAAGTTTAACTACCCTAGCTGAGGGAGAATATAGCTTGCACAATTGTTCCCACTCATGGGCTTCCCTGATAGGTCCAGCTGTGTTGGTGCCTTCGTGAGGTCGCCAAGATTTAAAGATTGGTAAGTCATCCTGTATAGTTCTTCAGTGATATTGGTCTGGATCGTTATGGAAAGCACAATCCAAAAAAAGGATCCACTGATCCAGTAAAAAAAATCCCGATACTGCTACTGGATTGGCGATTCCTAAACATGTTATAGATTGGATTGCTCCCTTCCGTTACTGATATGGATTGGAGGATCTAACCAGTCCAATACTGGTGTGTAGACTCATGGGGATTTGTGATATGCATTTTCTGTCTCCTTCATTGTGTTGTGAAGTTATTTGCTTTCCTCAAAACCAGCTAATGGCTGCTTCACCAGCGATGGTCCAGGAAAGCTAACTGTAGAGCTGTCTCTACATAGTTTTCTTGGTCAGGATATGCTTATTGAGATTGATGCCTTTAGAGAATTCACAAGCAGTATGAGAATGGATTTCCGAAGCAGTGGTATCCTCTATTCTGGCAGACAAATTGCCCTGGCAAAGGGTGCAACAGTGGTGGGCAATAGCAGGTTACCTACACTCCATTCAGTGGCGAATAACTCATTGCTTTCGGGAAGGAAATACCATAGCAGACGTGCTGGCCAAAAAGGCAGCAAAGAGCAAAGAGTCACACTACTGGTCCACAGCACCAAGCTTTATAGCTCAGTCGATTGAATGGGAGGCATTATGCCGTCCATATTATAGATTTTAGACAGTACATGATGGTTAGTGTTTGTGACTACTGTATTTCTCTGTGCAGTAGTCACTGAGGTTTCCTTTGTAAATTTCTCATCTTACTATTAATATATACATTGCTGATCTTTAGCAAAAAAAAGATTGGATTTCCAAACACATACCTTAAAACTGCATGAAGTTGTAGTGCTTTCCCTTGATTGGTTTCTTCTTTCTTACTTGGCAATTATAACTTGTCTCCAGTTACCAACAGTTTCCTCACCAAATTGCCAAAACTATTTATTGGATAGAGTATAAAGCCCTATCCTGCCTCATCTTTTTAAGCAATTGACAATATTTTACCTATTTTTAATTTACATGATGGCTTCTTTTCTCACTCTCATCAATTTCAAAGAAAATTCCTTTCTACCTTTCAGAAGCATACCTTCTCAGATGAGAGTGTGTTTTTCTGGGTTGGCATGGGAAGAGATGATTTTTGACTATGCTGACAGACCATCTGTTTCATTGCCCTCACTCCCTTGTGAAGACCAATGATATAAGCTGATGAAGCTTGTTGATTTTGGCCAACTTGATGTTGTAATAGCTCTTGTTGCTTTTGAGTTCCGGATAAACATCCTTTATTTCTTATAAAATATCTTGGTTGATTTTGCTTTATTGGATGCATTGTTTGCTATGCACTGTTTCAAAAGTCACACATATGTTGTGCAGTCCTCTTACAAAATCGTTTAATTGCCTTTGATAGGGATTCTACTATGATGCATTTTATGGTGACTTAGGTCTGAATGAGGATCACTTCAAGAAAATTGAATCAGCGGCATTGAAAGCTGTTGCGGTATGTCTTCATATTAATGAATTTTTTTTTTAGCTGATGTGTGATGCAGATTTGTGGTTGAACTGGCTTGACCTGTTTGGCTGTCCAAACCGAGATGAACTGGATCCAATTGGGTTTGTCGTCTAGTAGAATGTTAAAGTAATCATGATAGGAGATATTCCTATCGTGATATGTCCTTAGTTGTTTAGCCTAGACTATTTTAGTATGGGGGCAAGAGTTCTCTGTGGGGGAGGTGGCCTCTAGGTGCACATGGGGGCCAATTGAGCATACGTGGCGGCATCAACAGGGCAGTCATTACCGCCTTTCATGGGGGGCGGGGCAGTCATTTTTGCCCCCCTCTGTGTCTGGGCGTAGGGCGCACACTCCCCCACAGAACTTTCTCCCTTTAGTGTGATTTGGTTTCCTTGTTTAAGTCTTACTTTGTCTTCTTATTTAGAGTTGTAGTCTAAGTTGGATTCTCGACTGATTTGTAAATACCAGCAGCCCAAGATAGTAGTTTCCGCAATGCTATACCTGTGTTCACATCAGTTTGGGATTTGAAAATTTTTGAATATTGGTACTTGCATGGAGATTATTTGCTACCGTGAGGGGGAGACTAGAGATTATTTTATTGGGATCTTATTTGCAGCTGTTCTTGATTATGAGATTTATGTGATGCACATACTTCGTGATGCTAGTTATTGCTGCCATATGCTGATGGAATATTCTTTATTGGATCTTCTGAAATTATTTATCCATGTGTAATGTTCGTGTTCTCAACAACAATTTTATCTATGAAGATGGTATTCTACAATAATGCAATTTATCTGGTCTACAACAACCTTATGATGTCTGGTCCCCAATAACTTGATGTCGCTATTTGGTTAGCAGTAACTTATATTGCATGTTTATCAGCATAATTTTATCTGAGACCTCCGTTTGGGGCTCAGGAGTGAATCTGAGACCTCTGTTTGGGGATCGGAAGTGAATCTGATCTTTACTAATTAGATCTTGGTTTGCAATAACTTGTATTGCACTTTTGTCTGCCTTTTTTTGTGAAGAGCTTATGATGTAGCTGTTGTGGCATGATTATGATGTAAGATCAAATAACTTACATGATCTTTACTAATTAGATCTTGGTATGCCCTTTTTTATTTATTTTTATTGGGATAATCATGTAATATTTTATTTGGGTAGGTCACCAGTTTCCTAGTTAAATAGGTTTCCTTTGTTAGTTGGGTGTTCTTCTTTTATATAGCTTGTATCTACGATGGATTTCAGTTAGAGATTGAGAATGAATTGATTTGAGTATTGAGTTGTTTGGGTGCTGGCTGTGTGGCCTTCTCCTCCCTATTCCTTCTTTCTTTCTTCTTCTTATTCATTTTTATCTGGTCTTCTTTTCCCCATCCCCTGTTTTAGCGCAGAAACAGTCCCTCACGATTGAGGACTGTTCTCTCTCATCTCCTCTTCTTTCCTCATATTTTGGGAGTAGAAATCGATTCCATATTTCCATTTTAGGAAGTGGTTGTATTTAGTAGCCTTTTGAGATTTGTTGTAGGATCAATTTAATCTGTCAGTTAAAAAAAAAAAAAAGGTTGAAAGACTTGCATGTTGAACCTAAATTGTTTTTTCAATTAAAACCCATTGGACTCTCCAAAGATCGATTCTTTGTAAGAAGGATAAAACTGTAGGAAATGCTGGACAGTCTGTGGGAGAACCCCACGCACATATACTTCCTCAGTGAATCTGGATGAGTTTAGGATGCTATGTGCCAAATGAACTTGGCATACTCACTTTTTGCAGATTGGACCAAGGTTTAAAGTGGGAAAAGCAAGGGTGGAGAATTATTAAGATCTATATAACAACCTGAGCATAAAGGAAGGGAAAAAGCTATCTATAAGATAGCTAGAATGAGGGAAAGGAAGAGTAGATATCTTGACCATGTTAAATGTATTAAAAATAAAGATTTTAAAGTACTAATAAGGGATGAGGACATTAAGGAGAGATGGAAAGATTATTTTTATAACCTATTAAGTGAAGACATTTTGGGTAATAGTGTCTTGGAAGATTGCATTGCCCATCAAGACACCACATGTCGTAGATATGTATGAAAAATTAGGGAGTCTGAAGTAAAAAATGCTTTATGGAGGATGAAAATAGGCAAGGCACCAGAGGCCGGATGAGGTCCCAATGGAAATGTGGAAGAGCTTAGGAATCTGTGGTTTATCTTGGCTGACTAAGTTGTTTAATAAGATTAGGAGCACAGGGAAGATGCCAGATGAATGAAGAAAAAGCATTGTGGTTCCAATTTACAAAAATAAAGGTGATATTCAGAGCTACAATAACTATAGAGGCATAAAACTAATGAGTCACACTACAAAAATAAAGGTGATATTCAGAGCTACAATAACTAGAGGCATTAAACTAATGAGTCACACTATGAAATAATGGGAGGGGTCATTGAATTCCACCTGAGACAAGAAACTACTATTACAGAGAACCAATTTGGTTTTATGCTAGGAAGATCCATGATAGAAGCTATTTAGTTACTTAGGATACTCATTGAACGATTTAGAGATTGCAAGAAGGATCTCCATATGGTCTTTATTGACCTAGAAAAAGCTTGTGACAAAGTCCTTGGAGAGTTAATCTAGCAAGTACTAGAGAAGAGAAGTGTTGCAAGTAGATATGTGGATATATAATTAAAGATATAGTGTGGTGACTAATATAAGAACAGTGGAGGGTCAAGGTAGTGAATTCCCAATTACAATTGGGTTACATCAAGGATCAGCTTTAAGCCCTTATTTGTTTGTGCTTATCGGATGATTTAACCAAGACATTCAAGATGAGGTTCCTTGGTGTATGCTTTTTGCTAATGATATTATTTTGGTGAATGAGACAAGAGATGGATTAGCGCCAAGTTGGAATTCTGGAGATCAACCTTGGAATCAAACGGTTTTGAGATAAGTAGAACGAAGACGAAGTATATGATTTTGTTACACTAGGAAGGATAATGAGGTGGTGAAAATTGATGAGGGAGATTCCACAAAGTGATTATTTTAGGTATTTGGGTTCAATCATAAATAAAATGTGATATAGAGGATGATGCTTTATAGAGAATTAAAATAAAATGGATGAAATGGAGAGATGCGTTTGGAGTCTTTTATGATTGATGTATTCTTTTAAAACATAAAGTAAATGTTATAGGACAGTCATATGATTGGCTATGATGTATGGTACAGAATATTGGGCAGTTAAGAAGCATCATGTAGATATACTCAGTGTAGCGGAGATGAGGATGTTGAGATGGATGCGTGGTAAAACTAGGAAGGATATAGTAAGGAATGATCATATTAGAGCTGATTTGGGAGTAGTTCCGATACATGATAAGCTATGAGAAAGTCGATTGAGGTGGCTTGCTCATATTCAACTGAGGCCTTTGGATGCTTTAGTACCGAAGAGTGATTTGATTCAGCTTGAAGGAACTAAAAGAGTCAGGGGCATGCCTAAAATGACCCTAGGAGAAGTGGTGAGGAAAGACATGTATAACTGAGGCTTTGTATCAAGTATGACCTTGAATAGAGTTGATTAGAGGGTAAGGATCGGTGTAGCTGACCCCATTTAGTTGGGATAGGGCTACGTTGTTGTTGTTGTTGTTGTATACTTGTATCAAGTATCGTATCGGAAGGGTAATTTTAAGAAGCGTATTATATCGTACTGGAAAGACGTAGTCACGTAAGATATGTATGGAAATGGTCAAGAAACGCATGAATGTGCTTAGGATACATGCAAAAGACAATTTTGAAGCATACAATACCTAATCATGCAATGTCTCTCTCTCTCTCTATATATATATCAGTTTGATGCAAGGATTTTAGTTGGTTTTTTTTTTACCAAATCTCGTGATGCCAAAAAAAAAAAAAGTACACTTTTTTCATGCAAATTTGTTTTCATGCATGATTTGAGTATTGTAAATCCTCAAAACTTGTTGAAATGGTGAAGGTTAGGATCTTTTTTTATGCTAGATGATGTTCCCAACTCAGATCAAAGAGATAAACAAGTTGCCTAGGCCTTAGGTTGCTCTCGGTTTTTGTTTTGCAGGTTTCAAGGGGGGGGGGTGTATCGAGTGTATCTTACCTGTATTGATCTGTATCTGTTGATACAATTGTTTTTAAGTATCGTATTGGTATCTTATCATGTCGTATCCATACTCACTGGTACTGATCTGTATCAGCTGATACGGTACGATATGCACCGATCCTTAAAACCAGGGATTGGACGACTCCCCTTTTGGTCTTGGATATCCCAGCCTATCTAAGGCTTGCTCAGAAAATAATTGATATACTTTTCATTGCAATTAGTAGATCCTCATTTATGATGCCTAAGAAAAATGTTGCAGCTTTTAAAGTATTCTCTCGGAGGGCTTATTATTTCAGTACCTTTATTCGCCGCATTCATTCTTTACTGTTTAACTTCAATAGTAACACAAATTTTTTGTTTTTGTTTTTATCTTCAGTATTTGACCCTTGTTGCAGTTAATTGGATATTGTTTTGTCTGACATCCCTGTCCTTAGTGCACCCTTTTGTACCTTTAATAATTCAATCACATATACATGCTCTTAAATTGCTGCTTTCTTTACCCAAAATAAGATAAAAATTAGAGGAATGCAATTTTCTGTGATTGCTTTCAGTTTTATATTGATTTGATCCCTCCCCTTTTCCTGGTAGAAAAATGTTGCTTTGTTTGTTGGTTACCTAGTTGTTCATAGAGAATTGGAATAAGGGTTTGAATGCCTTTTGCATGTTTGCCTAAAATATTGTAATTGTAATTGTTTTTACCTAATGGCCTGATATAGAGGTATCATTGAGGTGTTGATCAGATAGTTTTGCTTAATAGAATGCAGTATTTTGATACCTACAGTGACAGACTCCCTACTCTTGAAAATATAGGCCGATTCAAGATTTTTTTTAAGGTAGATAATTCACCTGAACTGTTGACTTAACTTGCCAAAGAATTGGCTTCATTGACTGGTCCACAAGTTCTGATTCTGAGCATTTGATGGGCTAACTATCATTTTTTTTGTACCTTAAGAATTATTCGTTGTCTTTTAAATGCTTGCGTTCTATGAAATTTACTTGTTACTATCCTCTATATTGCAGGAAAAACAGCCTTTTGAGCGCATTGAGGTGACACGAAAACAGGCTCTTGAGTTGTTTTCTGATAATAATTTTAAGGTGTTTTTCCTGACACTTTTAATTATGCTGCAAATATTTCTTTCTTGATATTTGTATTTCCATGTGGATGTTCTTGTGGACAAGGCTAAGAAACTAACCTTCTTATCCAGATTGAGATCATTAATGAATTGCCTGAAGACAAGACCATCACTGTATACCGATGTGGGCCCTTAGTTGATCTCTGCCGTGGACCCCATATTCCAAACACATCTTTTGTCAAGGCATTTGCTTGTTTAAAGGTGATGAACAGCACTTGACATAGAATAGTGGAAACATTAGCTATTTGCTTGTGCATATGCTGTTTGTGTTAATGTTGTTGTTGCAATCTCCAGGCTTCTTCAGCTTACTGGAGGGGGAAAAAGGAGCGTGAAAGTTTACAGAGAGTTTATGGGATATCTTATCCAGATTCCAAGCGTCTGAAGGTTTGTTGTATTTTTACGTTTTCTTGGGATAAACATGTCTTTTAGATGTTGGGACATCAATGTAAAGCTGGTCTTTTGTACATGTAGTTTTTGTTTCATAATGCCTATGATTGATTAGATGTGGGGGCATCGATTATATATTTTCATGCATTTGACAGTAGCACAATAGTGCACAAGTGTCAATTTTCTGTTGTAATTTTTCATTACATGGCAATTGTTTTAGTTTTGGGTTATTTTAGTACATTCTCCTCCCCCCCCCCCCCCCCCCCAAAAGAAAAAAAAAATCTCATTTTTTGGGTTATTCTACTACGTTCTCGGCTTCTCGCCCCCTCCTTGGTTGTGGTAACTATTAGTATTAGCTTTAAAATTGTCCATGACCATATTCAGCTATTCAATTTTGTCATCTCTTAAAGTAACACACTTCATAAACGGTATTAATTGTAGTCTTTTGTATAATGGTTATCGTCTTGTTATTTGGACTCTTCTATTATTTTCCACATTTGAACCCTTAACTGTTGTCTTTTATGCAGGAGTACCTTACCCAACTGGAAGAAGCGAAGAAGTATGACCACAGATTATTGGGGGCAAAACAAGAGCTTTTCTTTTGTCATCCACTTAGGTGATGAACCGAATCCTAGTTTATCTTGTAATATACCTCATGGAGTGGATGTTGTCGTTGGCAACCATTGATTAGATTTCCTTTGACATGTCAGCCCAGGAAGTTGGTTCTTCCTTCCCTATGGCACTAGAGTTTATAACAAGTTAATGGAATTCATACGTACTCAGTATAGGGAGAGAGGTTACCAAGAGGTGAGTACAATGTCCACTTTTATCAATCTATTAAAAGGTATTTAAGCTTATGTTAGGTGCATTGTTCTCTTTTACAGGTTTTAACACCAAACATGTACAATATGCAACTTTGGGAGACATCTGGTCATGCTGCTAACTACAAAGAGAACATGTTCTTATTTGAGGTGAAATTTTCTATTTGTCCCCTCAGAATACTGAACTCACTTGTTCATGAACTTGTTATACTCTATCCTTTCATCACATTCTAAGGAAGAGTGAAACGTAAAAGAGAAACACAAAGATGGAAAAAAAAAAAAAAAAAAAGAAAAGAAAGAAAAGAAGATAATGAAGATGAAAATAGGATTTAGTGTTTTACAGTCCTGATATTTTCTACTTCTCCAAACCCCAAAGGAAAAAAAACTTCGCTTTTGTGTCCAGTGGCTAATTCTTTTTTAGGTTGATGCATCTTGCAAGTAATTTAATGGATCTATTTTAACCCTAGCTGCAAGGAAGTAACTTCAAGTATTTTTTAGGTTCATATTACTACTTCTGAACTTGTTTAATTCTTGGTTCAAATATTTGTTTCTAGTTGCTTAATATGCCTTTTCTGTTACTTACTTGCGGGTAGCGTCTGTTTACTGTTTTTTTACCTATCCAGATTTTGTTTCTTTGGTGTAATAATGTATCATGTTTTGAGCAGATTGAGAAACAAGAATTCGGACTTAAGCCAATGAATTGTCCTGGGCACTGCTTGATGTTTGACCATAGAGTTCGTTCCTACAGAGGTAAACTTTCTGTTAAAATTTTGTTGACTTTGTGAGTATAATTATTCACTTTTTTTTTCCGGGATAAGTAATTATATAGCTTTCTTTTATCAGTGATATTTTTTATGGATTCTGAGGCAGCATTGCTTTTTTGTAAGCATGGTGCTTACTGTTGAAATCTATGAACTAACTTGTGCATGATTTCTACCATTTTAAACTGGACTTGATTGGTTGATTCAATTGCTGGGATCCTGTATATGCTGCTCAACGGAATCCTGAAACTAACCTCATTCATGGACAATCTTAACAGTGTGGTGCCAATTGGGTGAAACCTTGATTCTTTTATGTAGCCAGCCTACATGGAATTTTTCTATTACTTGTGTGGTAAGACTTTTCCTTTTTGTTGGGTATGGTAATTAGTGTAGCACTTGCAGTTGAATGTGCCTAACTTCTGCACAATTAACCCCTAAAAGTAATAGGAGATGTGCTGCCTTTATCAGTCCATGGGCTTTATGTTTGCCTTGGCTGATATACTCAGTTCATCTTTCTAATAAAGTTCGTATTCATTATGGGAAAAAAACCTAAGAGGGGAGGGGGGGACCACTAATTTTTTTTTTTAATCTGTGGATTTCAATTCTGGTTTATCAGATAGTCTTCCATCATATGAATGGATAAACACTGAATACACAATTCTATTTTTTTAAATGAGTTGAGTTCGCTTTGGTCAGTTTGATAAAAATTATGGTATATATAGGATGTTAAGATTTAATTGCACCTTCATTTACCTTTCGGCCATGATGCAATATTATATGGGCAATATGAAGGCATGCATAATTCTACCATCCTAGTATGCACATCCTTTTAGTTATCTAACTTGATAGTATGTCTATGTGCATGAAAAAATATTTCTGTTTCCTTTAATTAACCTTCTTTGATACTTCTCTATTCTCATTTCTTTATGTCTTTATTTATTGCTGTTTTCCAATAATTCCCTTTACTATTTATGGATGGTATTCTAGAATTACCTCTACGCCTTGCTGATTTTGGAGTTCTGCATCGGAATGAGGCTAGTGGTGCTCTTACTGGGTTAACACGTGTCAGGAGATTTCAGCAGGTACTGTTATTAGTCTTGTTTTTAATAACATGGTGGTACACTTGGATTGAAGTTGGGAAATTCTTTTTGAATTGTTCAGATCCTGAAGTTCACTGGCCGCATATATTAAGCCCGACTAGTCATTGAACTGATGAGGATGACATGTCTTTTGGGAATTGGGATTTTACACCTAAGTAACCGAGGGAATACTTCTCTCAGTATTTTAAATTCTAAATAATGTACTTATCTTTGTCCCTAATTCAACTTTTGTTAATATTGGTTGCTAGAACATTTTAGGAATATCTTTTTTCCTCCAATCTCAAATAGCCTTCTTCCTCTTGTATTTTTCTTTTATTTTTAAATAGCAATTTTATTTAAGTAGAGCAATAATAGTGTGCTACTTATCCCTTCCTGCCCTCTTTCCTTTCTTGATATACTCCGCATCTGTCTTCTATTTTGTTTGATCTGATTATTATTATCATTATTTCCTCATAGTGAGTCATTACTATTGCTTTTTCTAATGGATAACTGCTACATACAGTAAAAAGTAAGTTAATTTCAAGACTAGGAAACAGCATCATCTTCATATTATAGTCAATACTTTGTTCAAGTGAATTTGCTATATTTTGTTGTACATAACTTAACCAATTTGTCTTTCCTTTACTTATTGCATATTGCTGTTAGCCTGTTACTCCTCGGTCCTTGCAAATGTGTTTGTTTCTATTTCTATCCTTTCTAAGAATCTCAGGATTCTCATATCACCTCAACTCAATTCAAAGAACTCTCATCCCCACTGCCCGGTGTCAGTCACGAAAAATCCAGCTCTGCACTCCACTGTAGTTAAGACAATATATTTTTTTCACTACTTCATTTGGTGTTATTCTTCTCCTCTCTATTTCCTTTTCTTTTAAAATACCTTGGAACTGCGTGATGTCGCTCTTTATTCTTGCAGCATGCATTAGTCATTTTTGCATTTTGTCAAATCATACCACTTTACTGTCCTACTTCTTGTCACCAATTGTTGCTACTCCTAGGAAAATGCATTCACTTTTGGTCGATGCATTTCTTTTAATTTTAGTCTTGCCACTCATTATCCAACATCCTCATCTCTGTATGTTCTTTTATTTGCCAGACTTCTTCTTCATAAAGAAGGCTGGTTTTATTGCTGCCTTGTGAATTTATCTTTTAGTTTTAACGGAATTTTGCATCAATCACCCAAATCCATAGATCACCCCCTCATTGTCCATTCTACTTCAATTATGTGCTCATATTAATTCTCTTTTTTTTGCTGATGATTAAATCATGATGATGAAAATGAATTGCTCTGTCATACTTCTTGGTCACCAAACTTAACCACTCATTAATATTTAATTTATGTATTTTTTTTAATTTTTTTTTCAAACAATTTTATCATATGATTTTTTATTGAATTTATTGAGTCTGACACACAATCTCCTTCATTCTCCTACAGGATGATGCTCATATCTTTTGTAGGGAGTCTCAGGTGACTTTAAGTTTGTTGATGTGCATCGTCTACTTATGAATGAGTCTTATTTTATTGTTTAATGATCAGGGTTACTGCTTTGACTAATTTTCAGATAAAAGATGAAGTTAGGAGCGTCTTGGAGTTTATAAATTATTGTTATGATGTATTTGGGTTCACATTTGAGCTAGAGCTATCAACGGTATGAAAGTTTCTCCTTGTCTTTACCTTGTTGTGCATCATTTATTAACTTTCAATTGATTAGAAAGATCTGTTATGCTATTGGTGGTTTTCGCTCTAACTACTTGATCTTTTATTCATTTACAGTCATCTTCATTGCTGCATTCATGCCATAGGAGTAGTTTCCACTTCAAATATTTCTATTTTTATATAGTTCTTTTAAGAAATTTTACTTATTCACCATTAACTTGACAAACTTTAGGGAATTTCCTCCACCTCTTTTAGGCTATGTTTGGATGTTAAGAAAAGAAAAGAAAAGAAAAAATTCAAACAAATTCGAATTTGAGGAGAGAGATAGACACATAAATCAATCATATTGCATCATCATGATTTTTGTCTTATTATGTCTATTCTTGGCATCAAAACATAGCCTTAGTTCAGCTTATTCCAAATTTGTTCCTTTCTCTTTCTATCCATATTGTGGAATAGGCCTACTATTCAAAGTTGTGTGTGTGCCTACTATTCAAAGTTGTGTGTGTGCGTGTGTGTGTGCACTTGCCAAAAATTTGTTGACTTGAGATTCATGCAGAAACAGTTGTTCAGATATAATATTGCTAGATTCTTTTACCTCATAAATTTATGTACTAGTAGATTTATGTGTATATGTGGACATATTGTGTTGTCTGCTCAGATATAACACTTGACTGAGTACTACGATTTAGATACAATTTTCTTGCTTTTGTTTTTTCTCCCCCCTCCTCCCCCCCCTCAAAGAGAAGGTACTTATTATGTCATCCTCTTGAATCCTCATTTATCCTCCTATATTATGATTTGAGAAAGAGAAGCAATGTATGATGTGAATGAATAACTAAAGCTTTTCAGATCTTTAATCTCAACTCTTATGTAATGTAGCGGCCAGAGAAATACCTAGGAGATTTAGAAACATGGGAACTAGCTGAGAAAGCTTTGTCAGAAGCACTGAATGAGTTTGGTAGGCCATGGCAGGTAATAGCACTCCTTTTATTCTCTGTCGAAGTTGCTTGGACATTATATACATTGTTCATCATTTTGCTTAGGATATAGAGTTGAATTTGCATTTGTTACATCCATCTTTGATTCCTTGCCCTCTTTCTGGCTGTATATTAGCCTCCAATGTCAATTTTGTTAATGTTGCTAGTCTTTTTGTTATGTCTTTCAATTTGTGCACCCAAACAAAAGCATGTTATGTATAGGCTGCTCTGCATCCTGGTTGCCTGGGCATGCTCGAACTAGACACTTCTTTGTCTCAAAGATAACTGTGAAGACACCAAATTTAGTTGACCCAAATCCAACCTGTGAACCCCATCTCTCTCCTCCCCCCACTCCCACCCCCAAAAAAAAAAATGAGACTACTTCCATCATGGAATTGGTATTTCTGTGGAGTTTGGTTGGCAATTTCAGTTTTCTACATTTGTCCCATATATATTATTTTTAGAATTACTTCCTGTTTAGCTTCTTATTTGAGCAATGTTTCACAGATCAATGAAGGAGATGGTGCATTTTATGGGCCGAAGATTGACATTAGTGTTTTCGATGCTCTAAAGAGGAAATTTCAGTGTGCCACGTTACAGGTTACTGAATATTGACAAAATGCATGCTTATGCTCTTAGGTTTTCTATGCATTAATGAAATTTCTTCAGTTCTCTATCCAAAAAAAAAGAAAAGAAAAGAAAAAAGAAAAAGGTGTTACTAACAATAGCACATTGGGTTTTGATTTTTATTTTGCACTTTTATCTGAAAAAAAAATACTTGGTTTTTTTATTTTTAAGGATCATTTGGTTGCAGCTGGACTTTCAGCTCCCTGCTCGTTTCAATTTGTCTTTCTCAGCAGAGGATGAAACTAAGAGGGAGAGACCTGTTATGATACACAGAGCCATCCTAGGTTCTGTTGAGCGTATGTTTGCTATACTTTTGGAGCACTACAAAGGAAAATGGCCCTTCTGGCTTAGTCCACGCCAGGCAATTGTTTGCCCTGTTTCACAGAAATCTGAACCATACGCCCTGCAGGTATGGAGAATCAGTAATAGATTTACTGGATGTTATTTTGAACTTTCTTAGTTTTCTAATTCAGCATTCGTCATCTTGATTACAAGAATAGCATGAACTATATTTTTCTTGACTATATTCTCTTTCTATTTTATTTTCAGTTATTGTCTGATTGAGGTCTAACCTTTATTACTCTCTCTCGGGCTTGGTTACTTATAAAGCTTAGTGTCACAGCCCGCTCAACAAAGGCCCATGGGCCTAGCTTGCAAGCCCATGAACTTGGACATGGGCCTAAGACCAAGTCCATGACCTAGAACTCTCTACACTTGAAGAGAGTCTAGAAATATTCTAGAACCTCTAGAAGCAAGGAAAGTTAAGGAAGGTTCTAGAGAAGCTTCTAGAGAAACCTTGTAAATAGGTAAGGAAGGAGGAGACTTCTAGAGTTTTCTAAGTAGCTAGAATCCTCCACAAAAGAGGTGGGAAGGTTCTAATCCCTTAGATTAGAAATTTCCTAACCATTGGATAGATGACACGTGTAAAGATCTTAGGAATTCCTTGGGTTCTTGGTTGCTTATAAATAGAGGTGGCTTCATTTGGCCAAGGCACCAAGCAAGTGAGCTACCCAAGCATTGTACTCAAATCTTTAGAGCAATACAAGTTCATTCTTTCAAGTTCTCTCTTGTGTTCTCTAAGTTCTCTTCCCAAGTCCCTCAAGGAGTGAAGTAATGTTGACTTAGTGTTGGTGTGAGTTCTAAGTGCCAGAGCGGTTGTTTAGAAAGGTCTAAGGCCGTGACATTAGGGCTTAGGTTTTAGGCTTACCTAGGTAAGAGTTATATCCTTTTGTACTTCTGTTTTCGCTTCCCAACCACGAACATAGTTATCAAGGCGACGCCATGGCGTCCAGGCTCCTTGGTCGCCTTGGACGCCTAGGGGGGCGCCTTGCCATTGCTGTGTCAGCTTGATTTTTAAAACGCCATGGACGCCTTCCCGCCTTGATAACTATGACCATGAACCACCCGGGCTTCCCACCGTAAGGTGTCAATCGGATCAAACACTGATTCCATCAGCCTTGATCAAACGCAAGACAATTCTCTTTGAAGAAGACAAGTTGCAGCGGCAGCTGAAAAGTTAAATTTTTAAAAGTGTGATGTAAAGAAGAGCCCCATTATTTATAATGCGGGGCCAAAAGGCCTTTTTCCTATTCAGCCTTGGAGTAGAAACCCCTGGCCGATTCTACTTACATCAACACTACTCTCTCCAAAACTGTGGAGAGGAGTTGGGGGACCATTAAGTTGTCACATGACCACTAAAATATGAAAAATAAACTAAGTCACATGATCACTCGAGTGATCACATGACCACTGACCCAACATGACTCAAATTGAACCAACAATATGACCCGTTTCAATTTAAAAACACTAATTACATCAAAATAAAACTAAGTAAAGAAATATACTAACTACTAACAGCTCTAATAACTACTTAAAGCTTGGACTTCTTCTTCTTCTTCTTTCGAACATAAGTCTTAAGATCTGCATCAGTTTGTCTATTTGTAACCAAGCAGGTTACAAACAAAATTTGTAACTGGATTTTATATGCCCCCCAACATAACTGGTTTCACTTTTAATATATGGGTGAATGATTTCATTTCACACGTAATAGTGTTAAATGACTTAAATGACTAAGATTCCTTGGTTTAAAGGGTAGAAAAGGACTTTACGCATCCCAACCAACCAGGTCCTCCCTCTTCTCTTTCAATTTCTCTTCTTGTTTCAAGCGCCCGACAGTATTTCGTTGCAATTTGCAAAGAAAAATGGAAATCTGAGCGACAATTTCTCTTTTTTTTTTTTGGAGTTCTTATGCTGTAAGCATCATCAGCTCTGTTATCGGTTAACCCCTTTATACTGATGATCATACGAAAAACATGGATCGTCTCGGATTTGCTAGAATCTGCAGAGAAGTCTCAGCAGATTGCCCTCCTCCATCTTCGATCACTGGAAGATGATGATGGATTCAACTTCCAACAACTGGTTCACTATGACTGGTTACCTCCTCAGTGTTTCATATGCAAAGTCTTTGGCCACCCCACTAAAAGTTGTTCTTCTAAGCTTTCCACCAACACTGCGACTTGCTGCATCCCCTCGGCTCAAAACCCTGCCCCTTCCACTACTTCAGCAGAATCATCCATCCCCCAGACGCTGGTTCCTGAGCTACTGCCTCAACACAGGTGCTTCCAGGTATCCAACTCTGCCACATCTCCCCGACTGTTGCCGTGAGCCTAGTAGAGGAAGAAGAAAGCAATGCCGCCGCCTCCGATGTCACCGAGAAAAACCTGCATCTGGCTCTCCCCTTGGCCATACTTCCGACCTGCTCCCCACTACTCACCCTGAAGAGTTTCCCTAGATCGATGCCACTGTCACTTCCTTGCAACCTCCGTACTCAAACAATCCAATGGTCTCCTCTCAAGCTTCCCTAAATTACCCAGAGGTCCCCGTTGCTACGCCAGAAGGTTTGTCCAACTCTTGGTCCTTGCGCCAAAGCCTTTCCCAAGAAGGAAATTGTTTGCTGACTCGCCCTGGCCTCCCTTCTCCCCCTTTTCTGCGAGCTGTTACCATCGCAGCACCCCTTTCCCTTGGTTAAC
Organism: Telopea speciosissima; assembly: GCF_018873765.1. Lineage (NCBI taxonomy): Eukaryota > Viridiplantae > Streptophyta > Magnoliopsida > Proteales > Proteaceae > Telopea > Telopea speciosissima. Next base: position 67,950,277 of record NC_057916.1, on the reverse strand, counting down.
CCTTCTTCCTCGTCTGAACCTGACCCTAGCCTGGCAACTTCTGTTGTGATCTGTCCTCTGCCTGTCCCTGCAGACCATTCCACTTTGAGCTCTCTCCCTTTTGTTAGCCCTTCTTATTCCCTCTCCTACCTAACTCTTTTTCCCCTCTTATCCCCTCGACCTTCCCCTCCCTCACTCCTTTGGCCCCACCCTAGATTCTAACCTGTACCCTGTCTCTCCGGTTCCCCAGGCGGACCCCTCGACCCATTCCACTTCCCTCTCTCTCCTCCCTTTGTCTAACCACTTGACCTCCTTCCCCTCTTTTAACCATGTGACCCAAACCTACTTCGTATCTTTGAACCAATCTTTCTCTAGGCTGGTCCATACCATCCAAAACCCCTCTCCTTCTGGCCCGGTTCTCAACCTTGAACCTATTACTGGCTAGCCGACCTGCCAATCCTTCCTAACCATTCTTCTACCTCTCCCGTTCTTGCCTCAGCCCCCTCTCCCTCTCTGGTCCCACTCTGAGCTTACTACTGTCGGCATATAAGCTTTCCGTCGCCCTCTCACCCTCCCTCCACCTGGGTATGTTTCTTAACTTCCCCTCCTTTTTCCATGTTTAAAGGTATCATTTGGAATGTCTGGGGTCTTAATTCCCTGGCAAAACATGCTGATATCCGCTCCTTCATCAAATCCTACCATCTTGATTTTTGTTTCCTTTTGGAAACGAGAGTTCTAGGAGAATGCCTCCTGCATCGCTTCTTCCATCGCCCCCTCCTGGTCTTTCCTCTCTAACTACTCCCTCTGCCCTAATGGCCGCATTTGGATTCTTTGGAATCCCTCTAATCTTCGCATCTCTATCTCCTCCTCCCCCCCCCCCTCCCCCAAATCTTTCATCTCCAAATCTCCCTCCGCAACTCCTCCTCTTCTTCCTTTCTTTCCATTGTCTATACCTTCAATCATGTCTCCGAAAGGGCCTCCTTATGGGCTGATCTCGTCCTTGCTCCACAAGTTGGATCCCTCCCCTGGTGCCTAAGTGAGGACTTCAATGTGGTCAGATTCAGCCATGAGAAACTTGGGGGTAGCCCCATTGACCTCCCCTCTGTCAATGCACGGATTGTAGTAGTATGTGCTGAAAAAAAAAAAAAAGAAGTTTGAACTCATATTGCATCAATTTCTAAAGCTACAAAAAAGTGGCAATCAAAAGATATATGCACTGAGAATCTACTCCAACACTGCTTAGTAACTTGGGTGTCGGGTGCCAGCCCTGCATGTCATTCAAGCCAAACGTAGTAGAGGAACATTTGAGTTCAATACTTGGAAATATATGGCAAAGTGAAATCAAAGTGTCACTGAGATTGTGCATGTGCTTAAAGGTTCTATCAAAACTCCGAGCTGAAGTCTTTTGTAGCCTAGATGACCTACTAGATCTAATCTCGAGGGAAAATAGTGTGACCAATCTAAATCTTGAACTTTCCCTAATTTAGATGTGTGACAATTCTCCAACTCAGAGTGGGATAATAAAATTCAAGTGTGGGGGAATATCTAGAAAATCTCAAAGTAAATTATTTTTATCTTGGAGCAGCTACATTCTCTACCTTGGCCATAGTATGGATTTACAAATTGAATTTTGTGTGTATATTCACTGCAAACACTCACGGGACACAACTCGTCCACTAGGGGTAACCTAGGGGTTTATAGGCTTGTTGCACATGTTAAGTGCAATCGTGATTCCTACAAAAGTTAGTTAGGGTTTTTTGTTTTTTTTGCTCGAGGACAAGCAAAGTCTAAGTATGGGGGAATCTGATGAGCACTTTTATGTGTGAATCTTAGGTACATAAAGCATACATTTTCATACTTGGAACAATGCTACTCGGGTGTTTTGTCTTTGTTTTCAGGTTGTAGGTCAATCCAAGTGGAAGAGAAGGAAATTCTGGAAAAGAAGCTACTTTTGGAGTTAAAGTGTGAAGAAAGTCAAAAGTCAAACTTCTGGTTAAAAGTCAAAGGTTGGTCAAAGATTCCATCCACATAAGCAAGAGACGTCAACTTCGAAGTCAAGAGTTCAAGTTTCATGCACTTGTGCGGGCTGGGCCCCTGAGAAAGAGAGAAGGGTAGGGCTGTAAACGTATCTGCATCCGTTTAGCTTTCGGACGGATTTGGATAGTGCTAAACGGATACGGAAACGGATTTCGGCTATTCATTTACACCCCTAGATAAGGGCATAATGGTAATTTTGATAATTTTGGAAATCTCTGGAACATATTGAATATGGGGTTCTATGTGTTCCTAGAATTATTTGGTGCACTTTTCGTTCTTGGGTCGAGTCGTTTTGGAGTCAGGATGGAGAGAAATAGCCAAAGAGAGGATTTTGACTGAGTTGGAATTTAGATTGACTTTTGGATTTAAATAAATCCAAAATTAAAATTTCACCCCAAATCACTCACGGTTCCCATATCCCACGGTTTTCTCTCTTTCCTACAATCCCTCTCTCATCCCAACTCTCTTAATCCCCATATCGTATCTCTCTCCTATCCCTCCTCTAATTCCTCCAAAGCCTCTCTCTCCCATATCACCAATCCCTCGTCTTTTCCCAACTCTCCATTAAATATCCGATCTCTCCTCCACGGTTGAGCTCTCTCTGGCGGATTCTAGTTTTTTCCTTTTTTTTTTTTTATTCTCAAGTTCTTGTTCTCTTCCATACCCGATTGTCTTTTTCTTTTTTTTCTTCTTATTTTCGGTTTAGATATCTTATGTAATCAATGTTCATCTTATGTAACTTTAATTCTTAGATTCATTGTTAGGTTAATTTCATCTCCCTTTCCGCCCTTTGATCATATGTGTAATTTTCATTAAACACTTTGGTAATTTGTTCTTCATTATTGGATGCGGCTTCAAGTGATGGTGTCGAAGTGAATGGATTTGTCTTTATTGGAGTTATTCGAATCAGCTAAGTTCTTATTCTTTTAAATTTCAGTTTTAGTAATTTCCATGTCTTTTTTTCCATCAATCCTTCCTTCACTCTTTATTGATTTCATGGCTAGCTAAACCCCTCCTCTTATTGATGGCTAGCATTGTTTATATGATTAATGGACATGATCAATATTGGACTTACAATGGATGACTGCCCACAGCTTGTATGTCATTCCAAGGGGAACTATATACATGTTCGTTAGCCGTATCCATTGTGACACCATTATGTTCATGTACGGGTCAATCGTAGCTACGGGTCGAACACGAGGAGGTCAACCTTGAATAAATTCCACTTTTAATTAAGGCGAAATGTACAACTTACCAAATATGGAAACAACCTATATATGGAAACTACCAATTATGGAAACTAGCAAAATATAGAAGCAACTAAATTACCCAAGTTAACAAATTAAAAATAGAAACTAGGGCAACCGCTAAGGGAATGGATGAATTAAAAGTAAGAAAGTCACTTGGGAAAGGGTTCCACCATGAGAATTAGGGCAAATCAGTGATTAGCATATTAGGGCAAAGCATGCATACATCCTAGGTCTATAAGATATGCGACGCGGCTCATATATGGCTAACATATCATATGAAAATAACGCTCTTACAACATACAATGTAAACAAAAAAATACATGAACATAATGGTGTCACAATGGATACGGCTAACGAACATGTATATAGTTCTCCTGGGAATGACATACAAGCTGTGGGCAGAGTCATCCATTGTAAGTCCAATATTGATCATGTCCATTAATCACATAAACAATGCTAACCATCAATTCTTCCTTCTCTCATGGTTTCACCCACTCCCAAGAGGAGGGGTTTAGCTAGCCATGATAGCAATGAAGAGGGAAGGAAGGATTGATGGAGAAAAAGACATGGAAATTACTCAAACTGAATTTTAAAAGAAGAAGAACTTAGCTGATTCGAATAACTCCAATAAAGACAAATCCATTCACTTTAACACCATCACTTGAAGCCGCATCCAATATTGAAGAACAAATTACCAAAGTGTTTAATGAAAACTACACATATGATCGAAGGGGGGAAAGGGAGATGAAATTAACCTAATAATGAATCTAAGAATTAAAGTTACATAAGATGAACCCTGATTACATAAGATATCTAAACCGAAAATAAGAAAATAAAAGAAGAAGACAATCGGGTATGGAAGAGAACGAGAACTTGAAATTTAAAAAAAGAAAAACAAAAAAACTAGAATCCACTAGAGAGAACTCAACCGTGGAGGAAAGATCGGATATTTAATGAAGAGTTGGGAAAAGACAAGGGATTGGTGACATGGGAGAGAGAGGCTTTGGTGGAATTAGAGGAGGGATAGGAGAAAGATACGGTATGGGGATTAAGAGAGTTGGGATGAGAGAGGGATTGTAGGAAAGAGAGAAAACCGTGGGATATGGGAACCGTGAGTGATTTGGGGTGAAATTTTAATTTTGGATTTTATTTAAATCCAAAAGTCAATCTAAATTCCAACTTAGTCAAAATCCTCTCTTTGGCTATGTCTCTCCATCTTGACTTCGAAACGACTTGACCCAAGAACAAAATGTGCACCAACAACGAACCCCATATTCAATATGTTCCGGAGATTTCCAAAATCATCCAAACTACCATTATGCCCTTATCTCTCTTTCTCAGGGGCCCGGCCTGCACAAGTGCATGAAACTTGAACTCTTGACTTCGAAGTTGACGTCTCTTGCTTATGTGGATGGAATCTTTGACCAACCTTTGACTTTTGACTTTCTTCACACTTTAGCTCCAAAAGTAGCTTCTTTTCCAGAATTTCCTTCTCTTCCACTTGGATTGACCTACAACTTGAAAACAAAGACAAAACACCCGAGTAGCACTGTTCCAAGTATGAAAATGCATGCTTTATGTACCTAAGATTCACACATAAATGTGCTCATCAGATTCCCCCATACTTAGACTTTGCTTGTCCTCGAGCAAAAAAAACAAAAAGCCCTAACTCACTTTCGTAAGAATCACGATTGCACTTAGCATGTTCAACAAGCCTTTAAATCCTTAGGTTACCCCTAGTGGACGAGTTGTGTCTCGTGAGTGTTTGCAGTGAATATACACACAAAATTCAATTTGTAAATTCATGCTATGGCCAAGGTAGAGAATGCAGCCGCTCCAAGATAAAAATAATTTACTTTGAGATTTTTTAGATATTCCCCCATATTTGAACTTTATTATCCCACTCTGAGTTGGAGAATTGTCACACATCTAAATTAGGGAAACTTCAGGATTTAGATTGGTCACATTATTTTCCCTCGAGATTAGATTGAGTAGGTTATCTAGGCTACAAAAGACTTCAGCTCGGAGTTTTGGTAGAACCTTTAAGCACATGCACAATCTCAATTTCAATTTGATTTCACTTTGCCATATATTTCCAAGTATTGAACTCAAATGTTCCTCTACTACGTTTGGCTTGAATGACATGCAGGGCTTGCACCAGACACCCAAGTTACTAAGCAGTGTTGGAGTAGATTCTTTGCGCATATATCTTTTGATTGCCACTTTGTGGCTTTAGAAATTGATGCAGTATGAGTTCAAACTTCTTCTTTTTTTCCAGCACATACTACTCCAATCCGTGCAATGTTTTGACCTCTTAAGCTTTCTAGGTGGCTCTTGTAGTGAGCTTTAGGCCAATTACTCTCAAACCAGACGGCTTTAAGGAATTAGGTGTAAAACACCCCTCGGGCTTACTTACTCAAGCCAAATAGGCTACAAGCCAAGACTGGATCAAAGAGTAAAATGTTTTTTTCTTTTTTTTGTTTTCAATCAAATATATAATGCAAATGTGCCACGGTCCAGCCTTAACTCCTAACAAAAACTCGTGTAAACAAGACGACTAACAAAATCGGCTCCCTCAGTAGACAATGCTTTTGATTGTACTTAATTGTTTTAAAATCCCACCTTGAGATATATTCTAACTCCCTTCCTTATTGGGGAATTTTTATTACTTCAAAGTGCAGGGTATTTGGATGCTGTCAAAGTCTTTAAAAAAAAATAAATCGGAGAGGCTACAAAACTCATCTCGAACCAAAGTAAAGACTACAAATTCAAATACTTAAATTATGCAGTGTCCTCAATACATGAAAAAAAGAAAAACAAGGATAACGGGGGGTGGTCTTACCATATATAATCATGGTGGCTCAAAATAAGGAAGTGCATGGAAATCCATGACCTCGTAAGAATGTGGTGAAGAAAGTGACATGAGAGAGGAATTAAGAGATGTGCTAGAGATTGTAGAGTTTGTATCCTTACCTGGATCAAATATTACAGTGCCCCCACTGTGTTGTTGGGACAACACTTCTTGTTCCTTATCAGGCGGTTCCACTGGTGGTGACTTGGGAAGAGAAGTAGACAGATTGCCATCTGGCTCAACAGGTGGTGGCTTGGTCCACAAGTTAGAAGGCTCTCCCCCATACGTGGATTGATGCAAGTCCTCTAGACATTGATTGATACTTGTGTTAAGAGCAGTTGCAACCTAATCAGGTGGTTCAAAAATTAGATGCACGTCTTCATCTAAGCATGGTTGCTTTCCCAATCTAAAGATATTAAAATCACTAGATGCATTCCCAAAAGATGGCCTCATAAGACCATTCCTACAATTGATCTAAGCATTGTTAGTCGCTAAGAAAGGTCTACTAAGGATAATCGGGATTTGGCCTTTGATATTGGTCACAAGTTGGGTATCTAGGACTATGAAATCCACGGGAAAAAGAAATTCCCTAACCTTTAATAACACATCCTCAATTACTCCCTTGGGAGTCTTGACTGATCTATTTACCAATTGTAATGTGATAGATGTTGGCTTAAGGTCTCCTAACCCTAATTGTTGGTACACCGAATATGGCAAGAGATTGACACTTGCTCCCAGATCAAGAAGGGCATGGTCAATTCTAGTGTTATCAATCATACATGAGATAGTTGGGCAACCAGGATCTTATACTTAGCCACAGTCTGTTGCGACAGAACTAAGCTCACCTTGGCAGTTAGAAAGGCTTTCTTAGGTACATTGGTTTTCCTTTTCTGAGTACTCAAGTCCTTGAGGACTTTTGCATAGGTAGGTACCGGGGAAATAGCATCTAAAAGAGGGATGTTAACTTGCACATTTTTTAAGACATTTAAAACCTTTTCAGTTATTGCATCCTTTTTATTGCTTTTAAGCCTATTGGGAAATGGAGCCTTAGGGACATAAGTCTTCTCAGGTGGCTCTTCAGGTTTCTCTTCATTAACTACTATAGGTTCATCAGACGAACCTTGGACAGGGAGCTGGTCAATCACAACTATGGGATGGTCATGTAGGGCACTTACAATGGGTGGTGGATGGGAACATTCACAACATCAATAGGAGGCTCAGAAGTTACAGGAGTTGGTTGAATTGGAACCTCTTGTTGGTACTCACATCCACTCCTCAGAGCATATATGGCATTACATTGACAAGAGGGTTCTGAGTAGTGTGGACTCTGATGGATAGAGTTCAGCTGGGTGTAAGGTGGATGGGGCACAGATGTCCTAGGGTTCGGATCTGATTGACTCGGCATCTTACCTTTTTCCCTTTCATGGAGAGTATTGGCCAGTTGAGAGATTTGCCTCTCCATATTATGTTGGCTGGTCATGAATGTGCTCATGAGAAGCTCTATACTCTTCTCAAGGAAATTTATCCTGGTATACTCACCACTATTTTTCAGAAATCCAGGTGGTTGCTTATTCATCAATTGGGTTGGTGGTGTGGGTCGGAGATTGTTGGGAGGGGGGACAAATCTAGGGTTAGTCTGCTGGGGAGCAAACTGACTTTCAATTGGAGGCTGGAATGTAGATGGGCCAACTTGATTGGGGCCTTGGTTCCATGAGAAGTTAGGGTGATTTCTCCACCCAGGGTTATAGGTTCCACTATAAGGATTGTTCATTACAAGCATACTCTCAGAGCTTCCATGCCCACTAGACATATTAGGACACTCCTCCATCACATGTGATGAGGATTGGTACCCACTACACAAAGGGGCGGTCTAACAAACTTGATTTATCGAGGAAGGTTCCTTGTTCACTATGGCTTCCAGTCTTCTAATAAGACTGTCCAACTGAGCCTCTTTGGCTACAGTTTCCTCTACCAAAAATCCCTTACCAGAGTTTTCATTTTCTTGAGTGGATTCCCACTCTCTGGTCTTGTCTGCTAAGTCAACCAAAAACTCCCAAGCTTGAATTTCATCGGTGAATGATGTGAATCCAGTTGGGCATATGGATTCCACTAACTGCTTGGTTTGATAATCTATACCCTCATAGATGATTTGGCACAGATGCCAAGTATCTAGGCCATGGTGAGGACACTCTTGAAGAAGGTTGTTGAATCTCTCCATGAATTTGGAGAAGGATTTGTTTGGTCTCTGTCTGAACTGCAGAATGTCATTTCTAATCCTATTGGTCTTATGCAAGGGAAAGAACTTTAGGAAGACAACTGTGAATTGATCCCATGTAATTATTGAGTCTCTAGGTAAATCATAGAGCCACTTTTTGGCTTGATCCTTAGGTGCAAAGGTGATGAATCTCAACTTAACCGCATCATCAGTCAATTGTTGCATCTTAATGAGCACACAAACCTCCTCAAACTCTCTAAGAAACAAATATGCATCTTCAATACTAATGAAATTAGATTTAAGCTCATAATTGTTTCCTTGGGCGGCAGGTAAGCGAATGCATGAGGGTTGTGCAGCCCGTGCGGGATAAAAGCGGTCCCTAAGGGTCATAGGTTGCCTCTGTCCTTCCTCACCCATGGTTGGAACCTCTACTCTTTCCAAACAATGCTTAGAATTCCTCACCCAAACAAGCATACAAAAGCCACAATCCGAAGTTAGGGCACTCCTCAAAGCTCACGGTTTTTTTTTTAATATTATATTGTAGAAATAATAAAAAAAGAAAAACACTACGAATCAATTAAAATTAGAAACTAAACAAGCGTCACCTCCCCGGCAACGGCGCCAAAAACTTGTTTGAGTTTAAAATAATACCGCAAGCGTACGGGTCAATCGTAGCTACAGGTCGAACACGAGGAGGTCAACCTTGAATAAATTTTCACTTTTAATTAAGACGAAGTGTACAACTTACCAAATTTGGAAACAACCTATATATGGAAACTAGCAAATATAGAAGCAACTAAATTACCAAGTTAACAAATTAAAAATAGAAACTAGGGCAACTGCTAAGGGAATGGATGAATTAAAAGTAAGAAAGTCACTTGGGAATGGGTTCCACCATGAGAATTAGGGCAGATCAATGACTAGCATATTAGGGCAAAGCATGCATACATCCTAGGTCTATAAGATATGCGGCGCGGCTCATATACGGCTAACATATCCTATGAAAATAGCACTCATACAACATACAATGTAAATAAAAAAATACACGAACATAATGGTGTCACAATGGATACAGCTAACGAACATGTATATAGTTCCCCTTGGAATGACATACAAGCTGTGGGCAGTCATTCATTGTGAGTCCAATATTGATCATGTCCATTAATCACATAAACAATGCTAGCCATCAATTCTTCCTTCTCTCACGGTTTTACCCACTCCCAAGAGGAGGGGTTTAGCTAGCCATGAAAGCAATGAAGAGGGAAGGAAGGATTGATGGAGAAAAAGACATGGAAATTACTAAAACTGAAATTTAAAAGAAGAAGAACTTAGCTGATTCGAATAACTCCAATGAAGACAAATCCATTCACTTTAACACCATCACTTGAAGCCGCATCCAATATTGAAGAACAAATTACCAAAGTGTTTAATGAAAATTACACATATGATCAAAGGGGGGAAAGGGAGATGAAATTAACCTAACAATGAATCTAAGAATTAAAGTTACAATAAGATGAACCCTGATTACATAAGATATCTAAGCCGAAAATAAGAAGAAAAAAAAAGAAGACAATCGGTTATGGAAGAGAATGAGAACTTGAGAATAAAAAAAAAAACTAAAAAACTAGAATCCGCTAGAGAGAGCTCAACCGTGGAGGAGAGATCGGATATTTAATGGAGAGTTAGGAAAAGATGAGGGATTGGTGACATGGGAGAGAGAGGCTTTGGTGGAATTAGAGGAGGGATAGAAGAGAGATACGGTATGGGGATTAAGAGAGTTGGGATGAGAGAGGGATTGTAGGAAAGAGAGAAAATCGTGGGATATGGGAACCGTGAGTGATTTGGGGTGAAATTTTAATTTTGGATTTATTTAAATCCAAAAGTCAATCTAAATTCCAACTTAGTCAAAATCCTCTCTTTGGCTATATCTCTCCATCCTGACTCCGAAACGACTCTACCCAAGAACAAAAAGTGCACTAACAACGAACCCCATATTCGATATGTTCCGGAGATTTCCAAAATCATCCAAACTACCATTATGCCCTTATCTCTCTTTCTCAGGGGCCCGGCCCGCACAAGTGCATGAAACTTGAAACTTGAACTTTTGACTTCGAAGTTGACGTCTCTTGCTAATGTGGATGGAATCTTTGACCAATCTTTGACTTTTGACTTTCTTCACACTTTAGCTCCAAAAGTAGCTTCTTTTCCAGAATGTCCTTCTCTTCCACTTGAATTGACCTACAACCTGAAAACAAAGACAAAACACCCGAGTAGCACTGTTCCAAGTATGAAAATGCATGCTTTATGTACCTAAGATTCACACATAAATGTACTCATCAAGAGACGTCCCTGAGATCTGCTCTGCTGCGGAAAGGGAGAGAGAGAAAGAGGACTGTTAGAGAAGGGAACCTATCTGGGCTGTGTTGGCTAATGGAGAGAGAGAGACTATTCTCATACAGTCCTCTTTCTTGGGTTACCTTGTTTACCTATCTTTCTGGGGAACCATTCACCATTTCTGTTTCAGAAGATTACAACAGTCATCATGGTTGTTGGTCGATACAAGCTTGATAATGATATATCCAGCATCAGTGAGCCTATTCTCATACATACGGACAAGCTCTTCATTTTTAACTCAAAACTCCTACGGTGGAAAGCAAAAGCATCAAAACTAACCACCATATTCAACGAGCCAATGAAATTTCAAGAACCAAATTACAGATTTTTCATTCCCCATTTCTAACCACTAACTATAACTTCCTGCCATTCCTGGCCAGTTTCCACTCTATCATGACCTCTTGCTGCCTCCGCTCATTGTTAATACAGAATTACATAAATACCCCTACGGAATATCATTGGGTTTGAGTTTTAACCTTTTCTTTTGTCATACACCACAATGATCTATTAATCCCTAAGGTGGCAAAGGCATTGAGCATCTAACGTTGGACAAGAAAGAGAGGGTGCAACTTCAGTTGTAACCACCTCGGTTACAAACAGATTTTCCCTTAGTTAAATATTGTTTTCTTTAATGTAATTTCTTTTCTTTGAGAAAAATATTGGAGCTCTACGTGTTATTCTAAGATCTGGCCCAATATTGTGGTATGAACTTACCCGTCTACCAATCACATAAATAGACGGGCCAACGCCAACCTGAGAGGCTGAGACCCACTCTTCAAACTCTCAAACTCATTGAATTAGTTAGCAGGTAGTCTGACTTGGAGGTTGGTCAGGTGACCCAGAAGGACCTCCAACATACCAGAATCTGAAACACGTGGACACACACACATGCACATATGCATTTCTGGCATCTGTCAGAATTGCTATGAAGGCAAATAAACTACCAGAAGATAAGGTAGTTCCATGGCCAAGATGTATGTGGATAGCTATTATTATTTTTGACCTGTGTATTCTGTCTGAACTATTTGTATGATCCAGAATTCTCAGTGATATTATTTCTCTCGGCTGATATATTTTCGTAGGTACGGGATAGCATTCATCGAGCGGGTTATTATGTTGATGTTGATACCACAGATAGAAAGATTCAGAAAAAGGTAAATTGACTTATTATTTACTCATTGGGTGAAGGTGGGTCTAAATTTAGTTCATTTTGTTCTAACTTCAAAATCTTGTATCGAATCCTGCTTCCATTGCTGATTCTGTTTTCTGTATTTCTTGCCTTTTAATTCCTAAACAAATATAGATAGTGATAGAGAATATTTGTCCACTCAGTGTTGAAAAGTGAAAATGGAAGGTGCCAAAAATGTTTCTGAAATAGTTGAATGTGTTAGATATGACAATTTAAAGATTCCAATGTTGAGTTAAATGTACTAGTAAGGATGGATTTGTTTTCCTTCCTTTTTTTCTTCTGATAAGTGTGAAGAAAAATTTCATGGATCAAATTTTATTTAAAATTCATTCAGATTTTTTCCCCCTGATTCCCTCTGAATGTGCTTTTCACTGGGGGAGAGATTGTTGTTTGGGTACTTAGTTTAACAATTTTTTTGAGGGGAGGGGGGGTGGGTTAAGTTTGAAAAAAAATGTTAAAACATGGAAATTTAGTCAAGTTTGTACTCTGCATGTTTGTGCTTATGTATGAGATGTTCTTATGATGTGATTCATCTCATATAAGGGATTTTATAGAACAAAGCTAATCCACTTTGCAGTTTGAATATTATTCCTTATTTGTTGATGAAGGGCTTCTCCTACAGGCCTTCTATCTGAAAGCTAAGAATATAGCTTTCAAAAACATTACAGATTGGTAAGGTCTTATGTAGCTATAAATTACAAAACATAAAACAAACAGGGTTTCCAATTGATTAGCTGGTGTGCTCAAGGGGGTGCCTTGGAGGCTCCATACTACTAACTACTGTTGATATGCAAAATCCTAATCATCTCCCCATGCAGATTATGGATCTTAACACCGCTGCAAAAATCTTTTCCCGCCTTTTATTTACAAAACCCCACATGCCTTTTTGTCACTCCCCTTTTCTTTTCTAAATGGTGTTCGAGGCATCTTTCGACTCATCCAAGTACTTGATGGCCTCTTTGCAGGTACGAGAAGCTCAGTTGGCACAATACAACTATATCCTGGTTGTTGGCGAGGAAGAAGCAAACACTGGACAGGTTTTATTCCACCACTCTTTCCTTTCAAAATGTTGGTTTGTTAATATAATGATTCAATATATGTGTGTGTTAGTCTAACATATTAATGGGGCACGGGTAGTGTTTATGTTGCTCCCCTGAACATTTTGAAAATGTTAGAAGGTGCCAATGTGTTTTGCTGGTAAAGTCTGTCAGTAGCAGTTCCTCGGACCTGGGACAGAATCTTGCCTTTATTTTGCCTTGATGCCTGCCATTTATATGTTTTAAGATATTACATGCATTGATAGCTTTAGTGCTTTTCACTTCATTGATGGATTCACATGTTGCATGATGCATTGAGGAATCTTTGGGGCAAACCAATTTGCCTTATCAGTTCTGTGTATCCAACTGTTTCATTTTCTATCTTGGTTCTGTAGGCAGGATACGATAAGAAATATTAATCGGCACTGCATTAAAGTCTGGAAGAGAACTTTATGTACTCCCTTCTATGTTTTTAATCTCTTCTTTTATTTCCCCCCCCCCCTTTTTCTTCTGTTTTTTTGGAAAGCATAAACTAACTTCTTTTTTTTCCATTTGGCTCATATCTGAAAATAAAATGATAATCAATTACATAGAACGAGAGCAGATTAAAACTGATTTCAAGACTTGAATAGACTGTATGCTGCTAAAATGAGATGCTTCAAAAAATGGTAGAAAGACATGAATAGACAGTTAATACTAGGTCATAGAATTCATAGAATTCATAGAATTCAAGCACATAAACTGTATGGTGCGGAACTTGGTTTTCCTAAAATGTAACTACATGAGCCCAATAATCTTATTGCTTGAGATTCCAGATTTTATATAAAATTCTTCCTGATGCCTGCAGGTCAGTGTAAGGGTTAGAGACAAGGCAGATCATTCTGTCAAAAGCATGGAGGAGCTACTGAATCATTTTAAGGAAGAAGTAGCAGCTTTCCATTAGATTGCTTATGCGCAACTTTGAGAAGAGACGGAATCGACGAAAGACAGGGATAAAACATATACACTAAACTCGAGTTCAACCCATATAGCCATCAGTTTTTTGTTTTTTTTTTGTTGTTGTTGTTGTTGGTGTTTATATTTTATTTTCTGATGGGTAATTGCAATTGTGCTCCCAACTTTGATGGATGGTTCTAACTTGTTGGAATTTGTATTCACTCTATATTTTTTCCTTGTCATTTTATTTTTAAATTTTAGAAACAGAAAATTGTACACAATCCACTGTAGTTTCTATGCAGATTTATTGGTATCCATTAAAAGATTTCAGGTGAAGATTCTTGGTATGACCTGTCAGAAATTGCAGAGAGCAAAATGATGGCAATCAATGTGTTTGTGGTTGCCCTTTCAAATGTGAGAGCTGCTATTAAAAAGAAAGAAACCAAAAAGAGACTAATGTGAATGGCCAGCTTTCACCCGTCCACGGCCTGAGCCTGGTTGTCTTGTTACCCTGCTTCTCTCACAGTTTTGACTATGAAAAGGCCCTTACTTTCAAATCAATGGAAACATGTTGTGAGAACCTGGTTAACTTGCTGTTTTGGGAGGTCTGAAAATTTTTAATCATTTTTCTATCTTCTTAGCTTCTTCCTTTTCTTCTGATCATCACATAATTAAGAAATTATGTAGCCCAATGTTGCAGTAGTTCAAAGTTAGCCTTGTTTGTCCAATGAGATATAGAATCGAACCATAATCTTCGATGACCTTTGCAGTAATAACTTTGAAACCTTTCACTTCTTGCCTGTGCTGTACAAGACCATTGTCACAAGGAATCAAGCTTCAAGAGGAATTGGGAATGGGATTGGCCTCAGTTGATTCTAGTCAGCCGGAATTGTTAGGAACTGTAGAAACCTTTCTTGGGTTGGTTGATTTGGATCGACAGGAATCAGGATCGGGATCGGGCTTGGCCGATTTGACCGATCTGATTCTAACTTTTCAAACCATGAAAGGAATGGCGACAGGCTGGATTTTAAATCTAGCACTATATTCCTGATCTAAGTGCAAGAAATGGGGACCTGCCCTAATCCATGAAGCTATCTGTCTCTCTATTTGTGGACAGAAAGATCCTAAGGTAAGGTCCTTTACCTACATGTCAAGTTTCAGCTCAAATGGATATCACCAAGTAGTAAAATAACACTTTAAAAACCTGAGGACTGCAAGAGAGTGCAGACATACATGGATGATTGAAAAATGCAAGAATTCATGGTTATACATGGATGGTTGATAAATGCAAGGATTCATGGGCATACATGAGAAGGTATTTGATTGAATTTGAAATTTGAAATGTGACTAATCCATGAGGTGTACAACTAATTCCAGTGTTAATAACCAAAATGAAATGTCCATATAGCTCCATAAATTAAAAAAAATAAAATTATCCACGAGAACACGTGACTCAAAATGTTAAACCTTATCTGAATGGACTGTGTAAATGAATTTTCCCTCATTTGTTAGGGCTGATTTGGTATGATTTCGATTTCAATTTCAGATTGATTTCATTGAAATAATCAATTAATAGATTTTTTTTATCAAGACATTGAAATTGTTTTGGCTGCATCAATCTGAAATATTTCAAGAATAATAAAACTGTTGTAGTTCAATTTCTAAGAATAGATTCTCTATATTTCTTTGGCAGAGGGTGGTAGCGGCAGTAGTGGTGGTGGTTTACTACTGTGCACATCAAATTAACTATGTGCTCATCAAAGAATACGAGTGAATGTAATTTCAATTTCGATATGAAAAAGCTTCTCACCTATTTCAGAATTTCACTGAAATCTGATTTCAATTTCATGAAATAAGGTGTAGAAACCAAACCAAACAACTTCTAAATTAGAATCTCGGCATGTGTCTGAAATTTAGGATAACAAATCCCGATACATTGGCCTAAGAATTTTATCAACATGGAACTTGCTTAGACAGTTCGCTAACCACACTCGAGCCCCGGCTTCAGTGAAATCTCTTTCTACAATAAAAGGGAGACGAGACGAATTTCAATGAAATGAAATAGATTTTGAATCAATCGGTCAAATCACTCCACTGCAATCATCCCATGAAATTAAAACAGAAATCATACCAAATCATCCCTTAAAAGTGCACTTGTGAAACAACCAGAATGGTATTGAAGCCTTTTTTTTTTGTTTGTTGTTCCTTCATAGTGTCTGGCTTTACTAAACTTGTAGTAACCCGTGGGTGCAACTTCAACTAGATTTCACATTGAAATGGACTACTGAAGTCCTCACTTATGGTTTTCATTTTCTATCCCTAACCCTGTCATGTCTGGACATATCCAGTTCTCTTATGTGGGAAGTCTAGGACCAGTAGTTTCCGGCCACGTGGAAAAAGAATGTCCGCTTTATTAAGCACTGTCTTAAGTTAATTGCAAGAGAATTAAAGCCTTGAAACTTAAACTAGGGAAGAGAGTCAGACAGAGAGTGAATGATGTGGAGCAGCACTCACAATGTTTGACTTTATCCAAAAGTCCCTCCAAGTGGGTGGGAAGTAGTCATCAGCCCATCATCATGGACGGTGATAGTGGTGTAATTTATTATCAATAGGATTGTATCATAATTATTATTATTATTATATCTGAGACTTTATTTCAGCTAGTTTTCCTTGTCTATTATTTGGTCATCGACATCATCCCCTCAGAACAATGTTTTAACTAGACTCAAACTTTCAGATCCGGCTCCTTTTCAGGGAGTCCAATTCCTTTGGGATGTGTGCGATACAGTTCAATCGTTAGATGTTCATCCCTCTAGACATCTCCTGAGCGCTGGCCTCCTTTGAAAAGGAGATCAATATCAAACTTCCTCATGTTTCAAAAACTATTTTATTTCTTTTAAGTCAACAATCCTAGATCCGCAGGCAGTGATTTAAAAATCAGGATCGAATCCTCCAAGTTGGATTGAAATGCCAATTTTAATCGATTTGAATCGAATAATTCTGATCGATTCTAATCTCGAATCCAATTCCGGGTTTTTATTCCTTTCCAACTGGGGGATTAGGGAAAGGAATGAGTGAACAATGTAAGAAGGAGACAGTGGCATTGTGATCAACAAAAGGTAAGCCCCTTTTGTCTGGACCCCCCCACCCTAAGGTACTGGGGTACCCAAGTCCCTTGTGGCCCCTAGTGCATCATCCCCTAACTACCCAACCTTTTAGTTCATAAAAAGATCAATATTTCTTTTCTTTTTTTTCCTAATAGAAATTTTATTGATTGAAGAGTAGATTCCAGTCTATGAAAGATGTGTGATATCCATGATACCCATGATGGCCTCTCAAGGATATGTGATGGAGAAGGGGTCTGTTATGTTGGTGACCATTGAAACTGATTAACCTGGTGTTGGTTCTCCATCCATATTCAACACTTGTGTTTTGATTGATGCTTCTCCTCCTCATCTCATCAGGGAAACCATTGAAGGGTTTAACTCAAAACCTTTAGGTATTATGTGAAAATGGTCCGATCGAGGATATATTAAGACACATTCAAGATTCTAAATAACCGATATAAGACTATACCTTTGTAACTCCCAACAAAAACTGATTACACTAGAATCTTGTATGATGAAGAAGAGTAGGCAAATGGAGAGAGGACTTGTATAGTTTTTCCTGACCTTAGCTCATACTGGTTTTATGCACATTTATCCATTAATCAGTGAGAGTGGGTTGTAAAGAAAACTTTGCACTCATAATAATTTGATATGTGACTAATCTATTGAGGTTTACAGCCAATTCAACAATTGATCTTCGAAGATGAATCCTCTACATAGCTTAAAAAGTTATATTATTATCAAGATTAGGTTATCTAAACCCCAAGAGGTAGCTCAGATGGCAAAGACCAACACCGTACCTCATAATTAAGAGTTCATGAGTTTAAATATCCTTGGTTCTTATCTATAAAAAAAAAAAAAAAAAAAAAAAAGAAGATTAGGTTATCTTAAAGCATTTAAGAATTAACAACTCCCCTAATTATTCAATAAATTAGTATTTTTCTTATCATACATGTATTATATCTATCTACATCATCCAAAAATATATTAAAGGAAAATCCTAATGTGAGAGCCACTATCAAAAAAATGGACCAATGAATTGTCGGCAATTTTGTCATTTTTTTAGGGGGTTGCCTATAATGTTTGTTGACACATGGGAGTATTGTCATACATGCCCCTAGATGCCCTTTTCTCTTATGTGATATGATCAAGTCCCCTCCCTCACAGTAGTCCCAATCACTGGTTATACGACAATCAATGGTATCCATCACTAGAGTTAATTAACATCATAAATTAGGGAAAAGAATGTTAATCAGTCGTATGATTCCTGTGTCTAGACACAAAACCATGCAAAAACACCGTTTAACCCCAATGAACTAAAAAATACTCATTTGATCCTGCATGTGTTCTTATTGGCCCCCACATTAGTGCAGGTGCTACGCTACCAGGTATCTATCTTTTGCCCCATAAATTACTTTCATATTGTAGTTTTCCCTCTTAAAATTTGTATTATACCCAAGAATATGCGTCGCCCTTTTCTATGGGTCTACCAAGCATTGATTGACCAAAAAAACCAAGCATTGATTGACTGGTGTACAATCCCTCTGATACACTTCTATCCTTAATCTAACGGTCATAAGAGCCTAACTACCATAAAGCTGTTTCCACTGAATCTTTCCTTCTTTCTGTCGTGGACGTTTTCATGTTCTGGGAAATTGTTGTCTCCTTTCCCTCCTCGGCTATCTGACAATTCAAATTCCGTTAACCTTTTAAAGGCTGAAACAATCCCTTCGTTCTTCCTTTACTCTTACGTTATCTCTCTATCTGTCTTTCTCTCTTCAAGCATTCAGAACGGGAGAACTGTTCAAATGAAGAAACGAATGCCTTGAACCAGACCAACTCTGAAAACCCAACTCTTTCCTTTTGTTCTTCTGTTGAATCCTTCCTTAAATTCTGATCTGTACGGCCTTGAATTGTTAAGACTTCTTCCTTATTCTTTCTTCCATGAATCGTCGTTTGGGAGTTTTTCTCTTGTTGGGTCTCTTTTCAATTGCTTCTGCGGAAGAGAAATTTGACTCCCAACTTCTTCCTAGACCGTTAATCCTCGAATACCCTGAAACCCATGAAATCCAATTGAAAGGATCAGAAGATGATGAGCAGCAGTTACAGTGTACGAGCTGGAGGTTTGCAGTTGAAGCTAATAACCTAAACCCATGGAAGACGGTACCGCTCGAATGTGCTGGCTATGTGAAGGATTACATGACAAGCAAAGCTTACAGGTTTGATCTTGAAAGGGTCTCCATGGAGGCGGGTAGCTACGCGAGGAGCCTTCAGCTTGCTGGAGATGGGATGGATGCCTGGGTTTTCGATATCGATGAGACGCTGCTCTCAAATATTCCGTATTATTCCGACCATGGGTTCGGGTGAGTTTCATTCTTTAATCTTCACCTTTACTTGTAGAAATAGATTTTGGTTAAACTGTTATTTTTTCTGATGTTGCTTCTGTGAATTTTGTTTAATTGAGGTGATGGGTTTTGCAAGAAATTGATTCTTTTGCTTCTGTTTGGATGAAAATGTAGTTTGGAGGTTTTTGATTCGCGTGAGTTTGATAAATGGGTACAAAATGCTGCTGCGCCTGCCATAGAGTTAAGTTTGAAGTTGTATGATGAGGTCTTGGGATTTGGATTCAAGGTCTTCTTGTTGACAGGGAGGAGTGAAAGCCAGAGGACTGTTACTGTTGAGAATTTAAGAAATGCAGGATTTCGGGATTGGGACAAGCTTATATTAAGGTAAGGAAACTTCTTTTCGATTGGAATTTGCCTCCTTTAGTAGAATATTCTGTGTTGGAAGTTGGAACAATTGGACATTTTTTGTTGTTGCTTAAAATGATTTAACTTAGTCATGAAACTCAATATAAATGGTTATACCATTTGGTGAATCAAAAGATATTTTCATTAGGGGCTCAATTGGGAGTTCAATTAGATCAATGAACTACATATCAAGCGTTTGTGCTGCAAATAGTGGTGATGGCCAAGTAGTACCTATCTATAGAGGTGAATGAGGATTAGTAACAATGGTTATTCGAAGATCTGAGTTTCCTCACATTAGTTCAGGAATTTATAAGGATTATACGTTGGAATCTTTCTGCAGTTTGGTTCTTTCGTTATTGTTGACCACAAAAGGTTTAAACACCACACTAGTGAAATAGAATGCTGTAAACATACACTCAGTATGCGAAGACCCTCCTCATTTAGGATCTTATGTGAAAGTTTAGATTAGTTATTTATGATACACTTTTAAGTTTTGGGGAGAACCCAAGTACTCTCTTTCAGATCTGTGAAACAGCTCTCAGAGATCTTTTCCCATTTGGAAGATACAGGAACAAAACAATCAACATATTGATATTGGAAGACCCAAAAGATTCTTCTAGTGTGTCATTTCGGGGTCCAATGGATACTTGTTAAGAACCCTTGTTGCTTTCAAAGTATTTCTGTGTTACTAAATTCTAAGGGTTGGATATTGCATGTCTTGGTGAAATGGAAGCCAAAACTGAATTGGCTATTACAAATGTTACATGAACTGTATCAGCATGAATTTGATCTGCTTACTAGATGAAATCCAGGATATTATTTACAATCATCATTGTCATATGGGAATGGTCTTGGCCTTTCAATCTTCTACAATACTTAAGATTGTGACCATTATCACTCAAGACTGATTATCTCACTAATTTAGAAATTGATATTTATACTTTTGTTCCTCTGACACAAGCAAAATGTAGTGTCATAGCTTGTGAACAGAGCATGTATACTAGCTAGGACATCCTTGGATTATTGATTCATGTAGAGATTCATTGGACAAAGCTATATAATTTCCAGTTGCAAGTCTATTTGAAATTTTTGTGCAGAGCTCCTGGCTTCTCAGTTCTTCAAACTCCCCAGAAACAAGAATTTGCAGTCTTGAGGTTGCTGGCTAGCTCAGTTGGCAAGGTTTATTACTCATAGGATCAACCTGGTATCAATTCCTGCTTCACCCTCTGTATATGCGCTTCCCTCAGTTGTGCAGGTTTCCCAATCAATTTCTCCCAGTGGAAAAAATAAAGAATTTACAGTCTTAAAATGTGCCAATGGCTATGGTTTGATAGAAATTTTCTGTTATGGAACTTACAGGCGACTTGGTTCCCTTTGATTTGGTCTTCAATTTCCAGTTGTCTTCAACAATATTGGTCTAATATCTATTGCAAATTCGTATTTTGTCACAGTTCTATCATACAAATAAATGTGCAGTACCTCTTCCATCTGGTATTGATGTTTGGGAAATGGTTTTGTGATTAGCATTTTTGTTTTAGATGTTCAGAAATTTTGAGGATCTAAATCTTGACACTGTTCATCATTTTATTTATTTCTAATGGCATTTAAGACTCAGAAATGGATGTGCTATGCTACACATTCAAGACTTTCGAATGTTAATTTACATTTCCTACTTATGTAGAGCCTTGGAGGACCATGGAAAAACTGCAACTCTATACAAGTCAGAGAAGAGGAGTGAGATGGTGAAAGAAGGATATAGGATTCTGGGGAACTCTGGAGACCAATGGAGTGATTTACTAGGTGATTGCATGTCAAATCGTTCCTTCAAGCTTCCAAATCCTATGTACTATATTCCCTGACAGTTATACTTCATTGACAGCAGCAGCTGGTGTAAAACTTTTCAATATTTATCAACAAATTCGTTCTTGAAGTCAGCTATCTGACTCCTGTCAAGTGTAAATCCAAACACCAACAGATCATTGTGTAGCCCATCAAATTTACTTCAGAAAATAAGTCCATCTCTCTCTCTCTCTCTCTCTCTCTCTCTCTCTCTCTCTCTCTCTCTTGTACACACACACACACACACAAGTGGTATCAGAGCCAGTCACCATGTCATGGGTTCGAATCATGGAAAAGGTTACCTAGAGTAGAGTGAAAGCTGTCAAGAAAGGGCCACTTGCTGTTAGGAAAAAAACCTGGAACAGGGTGGACCCCTTGGAAATGGCTACCTACTGCCAAATTGAGAGCCGTGGAGGATGACAGCTACGGAAGCATGGTGGTCTGTTATGTTCCTAATGGGACCCACTCTAGTGTATGAACGCTAAATTGAGCCAACCTAGTATAAGATAAGTTAAGGGGTTTGATTTAACGTGTTCCATCAGCTCTGGAGTTTTTAACCTATCGATCAAGTACCTAACACACACACATATGAATGCTCTCTCTCTCACACACACACACACACATTTGAATGCATTTGCATTTTCCTCTAGGAACGAATTTTATTCACATTCTGGCCTTCTATGTAGCAGAACTATGAGGACATTAATGCTCTATATGCAAGTACCTCGAAGGCTCAAATATCATCATAATTCTTAATTCATATCTTCTTCAGAACCGTTCTAGCAGTACAACTTGAAGAACCTTCAAGCGGGCTGCTTATGCTCAGATGGGCACCCCAAAATCATGAGCCCTGATCAGCTCCTCGTATGTGAAGGCTTTATGTATGGTTTCCTGATGACACGACTTTTTTTTCTTCCATAAATGCCCATGCATATTGTCATTATAAGAGTGTTTAAAGGGGCATTTGTTGAAGAAAAATGGTGCATGTTGCTACGAAATCGTACAGAAAGAATCGGGACTCCAAAATCATATCATCATTGGATTTTGCTGATTGGCATGATCTTCTGTAGGATCTTTACAAGTTATTCTGATTAGGGTTTGCAAGATTTTTTTTAGAAAATCTTGACAACATCTAAGAGATGTACTAGGCATCCAATCGTTAGTGATCAAATCAGCTCCTTATGGTAGAAATTACCAATGGTGAAGGAAGATTTCCTTTATTATGGAGGAAACCATTTTTTCTTTTGTTCGTTCTACCTACCTATCATTACCCAATGAGACTTTGACTAAATAGACTAGAGAGGGGGGGGGGGCGCAAAGTAGGAAGAGGGGTACCTTAAATTACACACCGTGAAGACAGGAGAATCAAACCTGTGACTTCCTGTGATGCTGCACTCTACTAGCAGAGTACTAATTGTAGAAACAAAATCCTATAACGATGTAGAAAACAGATGAAAATAGCAAACAAATAATCACACAATACATGGATTTACGTGGTTCGTTAAGATGCTTAGGTCTATGGAGAGATGAGGGTGGTTTTCACTAACAATGGAGAATAGGGTTACAACCTCTTGTGGTCATGCCTCTTTGTATACAAAGAATTCTCAATAACTCTAATAGCACCTCATCACAACAATTTATAGGGAAACAAAGAGATACAAATTTCTTGAATTATCCCATGTAACGAAGATAACACGTAGGGCAAACCAATTTGAGGCCCTTGGGCCCTACTGGCTTTTAACGGTCCTTCAGAATCAGCCCACAAACCCATGTGACAGAATATAAGACATCCTACCAACACTAATCAATTGCGCTAGCAATTATTGAAAACCTTTTTCATGGATTGAGCTCGTTTGTGGGTTGGGGTTGAGCGACCATCGTGCTACACTCAACTCACAAGCCGCCATGTGGATTCCATGCTGATCCAATGGTTGATAGACGAGCTCAACATTGATCAAATTTTCATCTTTTCATTACTACTATATGGGAGAATTTATTTTTGAGCAAGGGGCCCACAGAGGAGTAGAAATGGGCCCAAGAGGACCACATATAATTCCTGGAAAGCAGGAAACATTAATACTTAATTGTTGCATATGCTAAGCGCGGGTACACATTGAGAGTTATTGACCCACTAACTAACTCTTAGGTGAGCATTGCCAAACCGCCACGCCAAGGCCCATGCTATTATCTATAGCTTATAATTGTATAACAGAAAAAGATATAATGTATCTATATGAGATATAGTTTTACCAAAAAAAAGAACAAAAGTCCTATATGAGATATATCGTTGCTTAGAGCATAATGTAAAATGGGGTTTAGTTCCATATCGGATGTATCTATTATTTTATGATCCTAAAAGTCGGTTAATTTTTTGGGATTGGTGTATGATTTGTGTAAAAATAAAAATAAATAAATAAATAAAAGACGAATTTTCTCTTTTCTAAAAAGAGTCAAGACAAGTTTGCAGATGGAACACCGAGTAATTGAAGTTTGGACCTCTTATGCGGGGATGAAGAAGCTCATTCCAAAGCAAGAAAATACAACATGAGCATGGAGGTGTTTTAAAGTTTTTATGGAATTATAGAACTTTTTTGGTTAACTTTCTATTGCTTAATTATTGTCTGTAATAATCAACTTATGACTTTTATGGAGATGTTAACGTATTGTGCTAGGATGGGAAATGACGTATTAATATCCATTTCATGCAAAGGTGACAAGGCCTTACACAGATTTTGCTAATGGGAATCCACTTTTGCCTTTACTAGTGGGAACCCACTTTTGTTGCTCCATTACTTAAAATGCTTATTCCATCAGGTCCGATTGGTTGAGTGCTTAATTAGTTGTTATCCCTTTATTTGACTTGGGCTTCATTGATTGGTTATATAATTAACCTTCGAATCTGAAGAGTATCCTCAAATGCCAAGAACAGTTCTAAAAGTGTAGCACGTGCAGAAGAGTTCCAATGTGAAATGTTATTCAAATTTGCTGCAACAGAAATGCAAGAATTCCCTCCCAATGAATGAGAGTTTTAAGTTTGGAGGAGATATCCAATTAAATCATAGTAGTTAAACCAAAGAATGGATTTGAGCACCCGTAGTACTGGAAGGACTAGAGAACAAGGCATACACTATTTTAATTCTGTAAATTAAATTTGTCTTTGATTAGAAAATAAAATTTTTGAGAGCCCAAAGGAATCAAATAGACATGAGGGTTTGATATATATATTGGGCGATGTTCTCTACCTGGGAGTACACGGGGTGCAGGTTGCACCCAAACACATGGGGCAGGACGGAAAGTGGCAGTCATTTCGACCATTTAGGGGGTGGGGCGATCATTTTGCCCACCCCCATGTGTCTGAGCGCTTCCTGTGCCCCCAAACATTGAGAGAGAGAGAGAGAGAGAGAGATTGAAAAAGTTTTTCTTCATTGAAGTGAAGCAATATTTATCAGTCCATTAAAAGTGTGAAAATGATTATGGATCATAAGATTTCTTTCCACTCAGTTCCGATTGATTAATTTGGTGATCTAGCAAGTGGCCAACAGTACGTAGCGGGTTTGGATCCGCTCCCCACATGGGGACGATTCCCATCCAAACTACACCGTACATGAGATGTAGGACCCACCTCTGGCACACGAGACCCACATCCCATGAACAATGGGATCAGGATCGTCTCCAGGGAGGCGTGTGCCCAGGTTGTTGCCAAGGGGCATCCAACGACTGAGCTGTGCCGCACACATCTCAGCGCACGCCTAGGGATATATGCGGCACAGCTCAACGGTTGACAGCACCCTGGGTGTGCTGAACTCCCTGGAGACGAGCTAAATTCTGAACAATGTGGATGGGGTGGCCGGAGACCGTCCCCACGTGAGGAGTGGATCTAGAAAGTCTTGGATTCGTTAGTTGCACCAAGTAGGTCACCATTTGATATAGACTATTCCTACTAGCTAGGATGGTAGCTTTCCTACTAATGTGTATTTGATTTTTAAACTTTGATCTATTCTTTGTATTGAGGCTAAAGTATCTTTAGAAGGGCACAATTATTGCAAGGCATCTCACGACCAATTTCGCTATTGATAACTTCAATTAAAATCTTCATAATACGAGATTAAGAAAAATAAATAATAAACAGCATAGAATCTTGTATTTATTAGTTTAATAAAAAATATTTATTAGTTAGTAGAGGTATTAGATATTAGTTCTTACTAAAAAAAATTATGTAAATGGGGATTCTTCATTGAGTGTTCCAAAATTGTTTTTTATTATTGTAGTTGTCACATCTCCCTTCTACAAATTCTCCCAAAGCCTAAAATTACTAAACGAAGAAAAGCCTTACCCCTATATAAAATAAAAGCACGCGTTAGCCCAGCAAGAAATCCCATATAGCAAAATTCATGGCTACCTAACTTTGTACACATCGCCTCTCTATCTAGTCAACTATTTTCGAGATTGTAACTTCTCAATATGTTTCTAAAGAGGTTAATAGAATTATAGACTTCCTAGTTAAGAAGTTCTTGTAGGTGATGTGTATGATAGTTTGGCCCAATTTCACTTGGATTGATAAAATCATGTATCCCAACAACTATGTGTTCGTCACGTTTGAATGAATTGATTTTTTCTTGTTAAAACAAAAAACTCTGTAAACATTAGAGATATAGTAATCGTTATCAGATCAGCCATGACTAATAGCAGATGGGTGGTACAAAAATCTAGAGGGAAAAATAATTAAAAACATGTATTGGAACCTTGGGGGCAAAGTTATTTGATACATGTATCGGTTTCGCCGGTGACCAATACCATGAACTTAATCCTCGATAGACATGTCTTCATCATCTTTTGTATTCATAATAAAATAAAAAAGTTTCCATCTTTTTTTTTTTTTGCAAAGAAAAATATATTAAAAACTAAGGAGCATTACAAAATGCAGAAATTGGTCCGAAACCACGGCAACTGTCTTAGTAGTTCGAGACTTATCAATTAGAGTATGCGTAAAAAAGTAAAAGAGAAAGAAGTCGTTTGAATAAAAAATAAAAAAAACCGTTTAAAACCATTTACACCGTTTAGATTCATCTAAAACTAAAAAATCGTTGAAACTGAAATCATTTAAGTTGAAACCGTTGAAACCGAAACCGTTTACACTGGATTTGGACCGTTTAACACCCTTCATTGATATAGATGTAAACTTTAACATTGAATTGAATTGGTTATTGTTATATGTTTTCTTTTAATAATTGTAAAGTTATAATTTTGCATTTGTTTTAATTTTTTTATACAAATAGATGTATACTTAACATGGAATCGAATTGATTATTGTTATATGTTTTCTTATAATAGTTGTAAGGTTATAATTTTGTGTATGTTTTAATTTTTTATTCAAAAGGTTTGAATGTCTCTTAATTTTTTAGCGGGATTTTTTTTTCTTACCATAGTTATTTATTTTAATCATAAATGACTTAATTTATTATGTATATATCAATTGGTTTTAAACAGTTCAATTCGATTTAAACCGTTTAACTAAACAGTCTCAAATTTGAAACCAAAATCGAAACATTTATTAAAAGGATTCATATTTTCAGTTTAAACGGTTTCAGTTTGGTTTTGACACCCATAAGCAAGAACTACTTCCCTTGTGACCTTTTAAATAATTACATTCTTAAACTGATCAAAACATTATTGAAGCAGAATCTGTCTGTACTTCTAGGTAATTGATGCCTGTTGTTGTTGTTGCTCGTAATCCTTGTTCAATAGCTTTTCCTTCAGTTTCGTCTGTAGATCTACACAACCATAATCAAATGGGAGGAGGGGCAAAATGCTGATGTCAACTGATAAAATTGTTGCCCAACTGACCTCACAAGTGTCCTTAAAACTTTTGATAGGTAACAGCGCTGAATCTGGATGAGGAAGTGCACGAGGATTAGATGGTGATGTAGAAGGTAGAATGCAGACCCAACATTTAATGTTGGATAAAATAGGTAAAAGGATTTGGGCGCTCTTGCTCTTGAAGAACCAAATGTCTTTCATTCCAAATAAAGTATAAAATTATAACCCTTATTGAAAGAATATGATGAACACTTGCTTTCATAAAAATTAGAGTCTAGTTACCAAGTAAATGCAAAAGGTAACTAACATGCAATAATTAAGGCAGTTTCCATTTTATTAGGCTTCACCATATTATCATAATAGGAGGTTTGAAAATGATTGAAAAGATACATAAATTAAAAAGAGCTAAGTTAATCAAGACGAGCTGTCTTGGGGCACTGAAGTGATTCCCAATTACAGTTAGGTTACATCAAGGTTCAATGTAGTGATAGAGTTCCTAGAGATTTAATCTGGCATGTGCTAGAGAAGAGAAGTGTTTCAAGTAAATATGCGGACATAATTAAAGATATGTATGATGGTGTGATGACTAGTGTAAGAACTGTAGGGGGTCACGGTAATGAATTCCCAATTATAGTTGGGTTAGATCAAATTCAGCTTTAAGCTCTTATTTGTTTGCACTATCATGGATGAGTTAGCCAGAGACATCCAAGATGAATATCTTTGGTGCATGTTTTTTGTTGTTGACATTGTTTTGGTGGATGAGACAAAAACTAGAATATCAAACTGAAGTTATGGATATCAACTTTGGAATCTAAAGGTTTTAAGACAAGTAGAACGGAGACGGAGTATATGGTGTGTAACTTTAGTAATTCCTAGACGAATAATAAGAGCATGAAAGTTGATGAGATGGAGATTCCGCAAAGTGATCATTTTTTGTATCTAGGATCTATCATCAATAATGAAGTCGATATAGAAGCAAATATCTCAAAAAAAGTTATAGTAGGATGGATGAAGTCGAGAGGGGCATCCAAAGTGACTGACAAATTCCTTTAAAGTTTAAAGGAAAATTTTATAGGACAGTCATAAGACCAACTATGATGTATGGCGCAAAGTGCTGGGTGGTTAAGAAGCATCATATATATAAATTAAGTGTAGCGGATATGAGGATACTGAGATGGATGAGTGGTCAAACCATGAAGGATAAAATACGGAATGATCATATTAGAGCTAATTTAGGAGTAGTCTCAATCCAAGATAAGTTACATGAAAGTTGTTTGAGGTGGCATGGCCATGTTCAACGGAGGCAATTGGATATCCCAATTTTCAAATTGAAGGTACTGAAAGAACTAAGGGCAAGTCTAAAATGATCATATGATAAGTGGTGAGGAAAGACATCCATAGGCTAGGCCTTGTCTCAAGTATGATGCCGAATAGAGTTGACTGGAGGGCAAGGATCCGTGTAGCCGACCACATGTAGTGTGTATATGACTGAGTGTAGTGTAGTTGTTGTGTTCTTTTCCTTATTTACTTTTATTA
This sequence comes from Telopea speciosissima, assembly GCF_018873765.1. NCBI lineage: Eukaryota > Viridiplantae > Streptophyta > Magnoliopsida > Proteales > Proteaceae > Telopea > Telopea speciosissima. The sequence goes on along the minus strand of NC_057916.1, from coordinate 67,921,340 downwards.
ATAATATTTTTTCTTTGCAAAGATACATGTAGCCGACTCCATTTTAGTTGGTATAAAACTGAGTTATTGTTGTTGTTGTTGTTGTTGACATATCAAATGGGGCTCTAGCCAATATGTTAAGTTTCAATCCAAGCAGAATTCCCAAGTGGCAAAATAATGCCTTGAAATCTAGGAATTGCAAGAGGGTGCATGAGCATATTTTTTTTAGTTTTTATTTTTGATAGAAGTGCATGGGCATATATGGACAACTGAAAAATAGAAGGATGCATGCTAAAACACAGGAGAGTATTTGATAAAATTAATCCTAAAATTAATCATCATGACTAATCAAACCCCATACATATCTAACCTATAGTCAAATTGCCACATCATCCCACCACGTCGCTAAAATTGGTGAGCCACCCCAATAAACTTATTGGATCGATCCATTTAAAGTAAATTTAATTTGTCTTTTGAAAAAAGAATTTCCTATAACACCCCTCAATGTCTCAAATAAATTGTAATTTTTTTATTTGTCTTTTTAGTATGATACATAATTTTTTTTAGTCAATCCCATTTAGTTGGGATAAGACTTAGTTGTTATGTTGTATTATGATATACAGTTTTTTCTAATAAGAGTAATAGTAACATTCAGATGTATACTTGAAAAATGTGCATAACAATGACACATTTTGATAATGACATAATGATATATCACTTTTAAATTATTTTTAAAACCCCTTTTATGTCTCTGTCTTAAGGAATTTTTGAGGATAAGATAAAGGGCAATTAAAAGAAGATGTCAATTTTTAAATACACCCATAGAAGTGTCTTCCATAAAAAAAAATGAATCACTAAAAGTACAAGTGAACATATTAAAGGATACTTGTCTTTCAAATGGTCAAAATGACACCATCAACCTCTTATCCTTCACATAGCAAATATAGGTGCAACTAAAAATAAAATTAACTTATTTTAACACAGGCAGTGGAAAAACCCTTCTAAAAGTATTAAATTTTTAATAATTTTATCTTCGTTAGTTAAAACTAATGAATCTACTATGCAAGGTTGTAAAGACTTTCATGAATGTCTCTTTGAAATACATATTATTATTTTTTATGCATAAATACATATTATGTTATTCTTTTAAAGAAGAGAGGAAAAAAAAAAAAACTTACAACTTATGCATTGGAAGAAAACTAAAGAAGTTTAAGACAACGAAATAAAGAGATAAGAAGTATAAAAAGAAAGAGGAAAAAAAAGAAAAGGGGTTTTGGACCCCATGGTAGGAACCTTTCCTTACACACCTTACCACGTGGACAGTTGAAGTGACTATTCTAGTGGTTGGATAAAAGCCATGGATACCTAGCTAGTCATTCTCAAATTTATTGTGCACTCTCCCATAACACTGGAATTTTAAAGCTATGGTTTGCCACATGGAGTTTGATAGAGCTTAAACTTGTCATTTGAGTAAGAGACCTAGGGATTTACCTATCTATAAAATTTGTGGTCCATTTGATCAACCATGTAGTAATTGTTGGCTTTTAGAGTAGGGATGTATAGGAAAAGTTCCTACCACTGCATGTAGGAAGTGAGCTCCCCCAAAAAGAATAGATTTGTCACCAAAGCCAAATGATAGTTGATATACCAAGAATAATCCAATCTGTGGATGACCGACACTTGGCAAATTCAAAGCGAATCATGATATTATAGCCAATTTTCTAGGGGCTATGGAGCACCAGTCCATAGGTTGCAGACCTACACCTATCACAAATGTTAGGATGGGACAGGGGGCAGAGTATTTATTACTGAAGGCTTGGAGACGAGCCCATCCCTTTCACGTCCCTGGTACGTCCCATCTCTACAACCAAGATATGATATGATATGGAGACATTTAATGCTAGTACGACCGAGCTGATCCTACACCCACCAAAAAGCTCAGGCGCCCCATTAGCGGGCCTGACCCAGCATTTAATATAATTGTCTCCATTGTCAGGTCTGACCAGGCATTTAATGTTGGCACGCTCGAACCGATCCTGCAGAGGCCAAAAGACTCTGATGGTCCCAGTATGTCAGGTCAGACTAATCCTCTGATCCCTCTACAAATAAGGAGCAAGGACCCCATGGAAAATGATCCAATCTTGAACTCTCTTACTCTCTCGCTCACACTGAGTATTTCACCTTTGATTGGTTATTTTGAAAACTGAATTAGGCATCAAAAGATCTCCTCGGAATAATCTTTGATCCCCTCTTGTGCTCATCCTTTTGGTTGCAGGTCCATCCATTGGACGACCAACATCCCCCCACAGTTTTCACCCTCATCAATAGTAAAAAGAGGAAATTGATTGAAAATGATTCATTTTAATTTTTAAGCCTTTTCCAGTATTCAAATTAGAGCAGTGCAATTTCATGTAACTTCCTAATCTCTTTTTTCATTTATAAATAAGGTCAACTCTCAAATGTATCATTCTTACCAAAAAAAAAACTCTCAACTATATCATGAGATATTGTGTATCTATTTGGGAGCGGGGGAACGACACACCCCATCCGGAAGTAGAATAGATTACCCTCCAAAAACTGCCATTTGGCAATCTAGGTGGGGCTGAAATTTTGTATATAGGTAGACTCCAAGGTCCTTTGTTCATCTATCAAGTATTAGTCTAATCCAAGTTTGCCAAATGATAATAGAAAGTATTAAAAAAATCAAGAATTACCAAGATACTATGTCAGGTGCAAGGACATAAACAAAAGGATATGCCTGCAGGATATATTGAGTCTCAATCTAAAATTTGGCCTGTGGTCAACCCATATTGTTTGTAAAATTCAACGGTTAGAATTTTCAAATCACCCTTCCACATAGCATAAAATATAGGACATGTAGATCTACTTCTAGGTAAGGGCATGCTATAATCTTTTTTCCTATCTATTTTTATTAGGTACATAATATATTTATATGTAGTCAAAAGGCTTCTTGTATATACAATAGTTTGAAATAGATATATCATGAATATTTGTATTTATGATATTAAAAACTTAAATTCAATTTCAATGGGAAAAAATTTTTGAGTGTGAAAAATCATAAAATGTTGTTTATGTGAAGTGCTTATGAATGGAGGTATAATCCAATTTTCTCCCCCTTATATTACACAAATAATTAGAATTTCTTTTTGCTTATACTATTTTTTGGAGTAACATGGGTATTGGTTTGAAATTTTCTCCCACTTGCTTTTTTCAATGACAATTTAGATTTAATGGCCATAATATCCAAATCACCCTTACACATAGCAAAAAGTACTAAGCATGTATGTTAATCTACTTCTGATGAGGGCATGCTTGAATCTTTTTTCCTATCTATTTTTATAGCATACATGATATACCTATATATAATCAATTGATTTGGGTATTGTTAGGAACTTCTCGTCTTTTCAATTGATTTGGGTCTACGGGCCCTTCTTTTGTCCAACAAAAAAAAAAAAGATATACCTATATATAATCAAAAGGCCTCTTGTATATAAGATAGTTTAAAATAGATAAATCGTGAATATTTGTATTTATCATATTAATAATTTAAATTCAACTTTAATGGTAAAAAAAAAAAAAGATTTGAGTACAAGAATTCATGAAATATTGTTACTGTGAAGTGCTTATGAATAGAGGGATATTCCAATTTTTTCCTTCTTATATTGCTCAATATATTTATATTTTTTTTCTTTTCTTGTTTTCAGGGGGGAGTGCGTGATTATTAGTTCAAAATTTTCTTCCACTTGCTTTTTTCAATGAAAATACATTTAATGGTTAGAATTACCAAATCATCTTTTCACATAGCAAAAAATACAGAACATGCCGATCTACTTCTGAGTGAGGGAATGCTAGAATCTTCTTTCCTATATATTTAGTTAAATGGCTTCTTGTATATACAATAGCTTGAAATAGATATTTACATCATATTAACAATTTAAATTCAATTTCAAAGACCATTTTTTTTTAGAGGGAGAATTCATAAAATATTTTTACTATGGAAGTGTTTATGCATGGAGGGATAATCCAATTTCTCCCTCTTATACTGCTCAAAATAATTGTATTTTTTCCTTTTCTTTTTTTAGCGAGCAGTGGGGTTATTGGTTCGCAATTTTCTTCCACTTATTTTTCTCAATGACAATTTACATTCAACTTTTAGAATTTCAAAATAGTCTTTCCTCCTAGTCAAAAATGAATTGCATGTTGGTCTACTTCCGGGTGAGAGCATTCTCGAATCTTTTTCCTTATCTATTTTTTATAGCATACATGTTGTACTCGTATCTCGTCAAAGGATTATTGTATATACCAGAGTTTAAAATAGACATATCATGAATATTTGTATTTATCATATTAATAATGTAAATTCAATTTCAATGACAATTTCCTTTTTTAGTGTGAAACTTCCTAAAATATTGTTATTATGGAAGTGCTTATGCACGAAGAGATAATCCAAACTTCTCCTTCTTATATTACTCAAAATAATCGTATTTTTTCTTTTTCTTTTTTTTTTTAGAGAAAAATGTACGGTTATTGGTTCGAAATTTTCTTTCACTTACATTTTTTCAATAACAATTGATATTCAACGAATAGAATTTCTAAATCACCTTTCTACATAGCGAAAAAATACTAGGCATGTTGATCTACTTCGGAATGAAGGCATTCACATATCATTTCCTACCTATTTTTTATAGCATAAATAATATACATATATGTAGTCAAAAGAATTTTTGTATATACAATAGTCTTATATATATATATATATATATATATATATATATATATATATATATATATATATATATATATATATTAATAATTTTAATTCAATTTCAATGGCAAAAAAAATATGTGCATGAAAAAACATAAAATATTGTTATTGTGGAAGTACTTATGCATGAAGGGATAATCCAATTTTATCCTTCTTATATTGATTGAAATAATTGTATTTTTTTTCTTTGTTTTTTTAGAGGGAAATGTGAGGTTATTGGTTAAAAATAAATTCATTTTTTTTTTCATTGACAATTTATATTAAACAATTAGAATTCCTAAATCACCTTTCCACATAGCAAAATATATTGGGCATTTTGATCTACTTTCGGGCGAGGGCATGCTGGAATATTTTTCATATCTATTTTTATCATATTAATAATTTAAATTCAATTTCAATGGCAAAAAAAATGAGAATGAGAATAAATAAAATATTATTATTGTGGAAGTGCTTATACATAGAGGGATAATCCAATCTTCTCCTTATATTTCTCAGAATAATTGTATTTTTTCTTTTTTTTAGAGGAGAATGTATGATTATTAGTTCAAAATTTTCTTTCACTTTTTTTTCAATGACAATTTATATTCAACGGATAGAATTTCTAAATCACCTTTCCACAGCAAAAAATACTGGGCAAGTTGATCTACTTCCGGGTGAGAGCATGCTAGAATCTTTTCCCTATCTATTTTTCTAGCATACATAATATACCTATATGTAGTCAAAAGGCTTCTTTATGTACAATAGTTTGATAAACGGATAGAATTTCTAAATCACCTTTTCACATAGCAAAAAATACTGGACATGTTGATCTACTTCCGAGTGAGAGCATACTAGAATCTATTCCTTATCTATTTTTCTAGCATACATAATATACCTATATATAGTCAAAAGGCTTCTTTATGTACAATAGTTTGATATATATTTTTATTTATCATATTAATAATTAAATTCAGTTTCAATGGCCTTTTTTTTTTACCGTGAGAATTCATAATAAATTATTACTATGGAAGTGCTTATGCAGGAAGGGATCATCCAATTTTCACCTTCTTGTATTGCCCAAAATAATTATATATATTTTTTATTTTCTTCTCTTTTTAGAGGGAAATGTACGATTGTTGGTTCGTAATTTTCTTTCACTTACTTTTTTAGTGATAATTTATATTCAACGAATAGAATTTTTAAATCACCTTTTCACATACCAAAAAATATTGGGCATGTTGATCTACTTCTGGGTGAGGGCAAGTTGGAATCATTTTCCTACCTATTTTTATAATGTACTTGATATACCTATATATAGTAAAAAAAAGGCTTTTTGTTTATACAGTAGTATGATATATATTTGTATTTATCATATTAATAATTTAAATTCAATTCAATGGCCAAGTTTTTATTTTTTTTTGAAATGTCAGAATTTATAAAATACAGTTACTCTGGAAGTGCTTCTGCACAGATGGATAATCCAATCCAAATTTATCCTTCTTATATTACTCAAAATAGTTGTATTTTTTTTCTTTTCTTATTTTTAGAGGGGAATGTGGGGTTACTAGTTTGCAATTTTCTTCTACTTGATTTTTCAATGACAATTTACATTTAACAGTTAAAATTTCCAAATCACCTTTTAATATAGCCAAAAAGTATAGGGCATGTTGATCAACTTCCGGGTGAGGGCATGTCGGAATCTTCATCCTATCTAATTTTATAACATGCATGCTATACCTATATGTAGTCAAAAGGTTTCTTGTGTATACAATAGTTTGAAATACATAAATCAAGAATATTTGTATTTATAATATTAATAATTTTAATTTAATTTTAATGGAAAAAAATGTGAGAATTCATGAAATATTATTACTGCTGAAGTGCTTATACATGGATGGATAATTCAATTTACTCCCTCTTGTATTGCTCAAAACAATTATTCATACAAGTGATCCAAATAACAAATGAAATTGTATCTTACATTAATTTTTCTTTGGTGGATATTACGAATATGAGTCCTACATTAGCTCCAACTCTTGATAAGGCAAACCTGGAATCACACATTGTTGATAATCATGCGACCAAGTCTGCCGCTGAGGATAACTGATGAAGTCTGCTATGTTTATCCTAGACTCTATCCCACTTGTAATTAGGGATGTAAATGGATAGCCAAAAATCCATGTTCGAATCAGTTTAGAGGTTTTCAAATCCAAAATTTTGGTTTTCGAAAAATATCTGAATCAGTCCGAAAGATAATCAGATTCAAATAGTTCCATTTTAGATTGAATAATATCTGGATAATTTACTATCCGATTATAAAATGTGATTAGTTTAATATTTTTGTAAAAACGTATGATATAATACTATATTACCCTTAATATAAACACTCTTATAAGGATATTTTGGTAATCGGATTCGGTAATCAGTAATCGGAATCCGAAATCTGTAATTGATATAGGTCAGATTTGTTTAAAAATTAAATAGTTTATCGGATTCGATAATATCCGGATATCCGATAAACTCTCAAATTCAAATATGATATTAGTTTTAAAATTCCGTCAATTATTAGATCAGATATGAATATGTCATTCAGTAAACGGATACAGATTCAATTAGTAGTAAATCCGAGCCGAATCTAATCCATTTACATCCCTACTTGTAATGTGGTCTATCATGAACTCTATCTCATGGTCATCATGGACTCTATCTCTTGTAAGCATTATAATGGTAATCAAACACTCCACATATTTGTGGGAGGATTCAGAAACTAATAGAGACTGTTAGTCTTGCATTATGGAACGAGATGCTTTCTTTGAAGTTATTTGTTTTTAGAGACTATTACCATGTAGAATATATATTATTGGATGACTAGTTGTACATGCAAACGGCTTTAAACATGATACAAAACAAATCACATATATTTTAGTTATATGTATTACGGCTCCATTTGGTTGCAAGGGGAATTAAAGGGAAGGGAAGTGAAATTTTTATACTTAAAAAAAGAACTTTTTTAATCATTACCCCATGTGACACCTTGTTACAATATATCTAACTCCAAATCATTCCATATTTGGTTATTAAATTTCACTTTACTTTGCATCCATTTCCCTTTGGTTTAAAATGTAAAATAAATATTACATGTAAAATATATCTTTACTAGATATGGTAAGAAATTTAAGTAGTTTATACAATCACATGGGGTAATGATTACAAAAGTTTCTTTTTTAGGTTTGAAAAATTTTCCTTTCCTTCCCTTTAATTCCCCTTGCAACCAAACGGAGCCTATAGTATTAGACTGGGTTATTAATTTCACATCATATAGGGAAAAGAACAATATTTGGTCACGTGGTCTATGTGGCTCTTATGCCTAGACATAGAGCATGCAAAAGTACCACACTACTCCCCACGAATAGGTGGAATTCCACCCATGGTGATGCTTGCGTGAACTCCATTGGCCAACACGTGTGTGCAGGCTCTAGAGGCCCAAACAACAATCTCTTTTATATATATTGCGAAAGAGATTGCACTTCTAGGTTGAGGGAGGTAAGTAAATCAACCCCCACAGATTAGAACTAGGGATTTTCTACTCAATGAAAGCCAAAAGGGAGACAAAAACTCTGGGTAGAGGGAGGAAAGTAAATCAACCCCCACAGGTTAGAACTAGGGTTTTTCTACTCAATGAAAGCCAATAGGGACACAAAAACTCTCCGAGAAAAAGAGGATAAACCAAGAACAAGAGAAGATCGACTATATATATATAGTAACTTCGGAAAAAGATCTCTACTTGGTGGTGTTTCCTACGTCCTCTCACAGGACACCATGAAATGACGCCTCAGTCTCTCTGGGAAGATACCCAGGCATGCTCTTCCATTGGCCCAGACGCTTGTGTAGGGATTTGTAACTTTACTTTTTATTTTTAATCATTTCTTACTCATTAAATTGCATTTATATTTCATACAAATGTACAAGACATAAAAAGAAAAAGAAACTGTCATTGTTAATAGGGGAAAGTTTTCATACACGGCGTGAATGTGAGAGAGTGGGAGTTTCAAAGCATTAATTAATGAGTGGGAGTTTATGATTTTTTCAACCCTTTGTGAGAAGGGACACGGCCGTGCATGCTTACATGGCCGCGTATGAAAACTTTCTCCTTATTAATAATAGAGAAGGCCTCTTCACCTATCAGTATCTAACCTTGAACTACATTTCATCATAATGGTACACTTGTAGAAGTAATCAATAATCATTTGATAGATCATTTTCACTCTGGATTTAATCACAAAATGTCTTTCCTTTAGTCATAAATAATGATTAAAGTCAATGTACCAAGTTTTAACTTTTTATTGAATCAGCTCTTCCACAAGACCCCTATCTAAATAAGGGGAGGGTTCCCAAAATCAAAGTGGGAAAGGTATATTCACATGGAGCCCACATGATTAAGAAAAAATAGAGAACTTTATAAATTAAAAAAAAAAAACCATATGAGAATTGAGAAGATGTATGAAACATTGGTTCTTCTTCATAAATTCTTAATAAAAAAAAAGGGAAAAAGTTCTTTGTCAAGGAGTGTGGCCTATGCCAGCACTCCCATGAGTCTATCTCTCTCCTTCCCGTGTGAAAAGATATTTCTGTCCCCTTATTTTAAGGAGGAGAGAGATAGACACACGGGAGTGCTAGAGAGTGCTAGCGTAGGCCACACTCCCGTACAAAAAACTACTTTCCTAAAAAAAAATGTAAAACTATTTTATAATTATTTACTTCGGAATTCATTCTTTTTTTTGGTAGAACTTCGGAATTCATTCTGATTTTTATTTTTATTTTTATTTATTTAATTTGTTTTGGTAGAAGGAATTCATTTTGATTAGCTGAAAATAATCCTACCTGTGATCTATACTGATCTGAACTATTAATTAATTATTTGATATAAAAAATAATATGGTATGAACGATTAAATAATTAATTCAGGAATTTGATTCTCATATGATGTTTAGAAGGGCCGTTATAATCTTTAAAGCTGGCGTTGTAGTAATTCATTAATGGGATCGGTTGCATAAAATCTTTACCCTTATTAACGAAAAAAAAAGCAACTAATGGCTACGATTGGGCTAAACCGCAGACATGTCAGACCGACAAGATACCGTCAATAGCCTCACATGGGTGGGGCCCACTTTTGTGCTAGATACGAGAATATAGTATTTCTTCTACGGAGCCACCAAGTTTGAATCTGGACCGTTCAATTCTCACATCAGCCGATTCATCACATCCATTGAATGCATAGACTGCAGGAAAGGGTGTTTTTGTAAACAACTCCATGAGAGACGAATTGTGTGTTACTTACGTGCAGCCCAGTTACCGGGAGAGGGAGTGGTTAGGATGGGTTTAGATATAGTACATCTCCATTCACCCAAAAAAAAAAACCTCCATCACTCTATGATTAAAGATCCGTCAACAAGATTATGCCACGTGTTTTTTGCCTCTGTTCCATTAGCGGTTTGTCTTTTTTACCCGACAGTTCTCTTCTTTTGTCTTCTTTCTCCTTTCTGTAGAAAAAGCTTCTCAAGTTCCTCTCCCTCTAAACTCCATTACCAGAAAAAGGGCCCAGTTTCCAAAAATGGAAGCTTTTCCATCTCAGCTTCTCTTTAAAACCTCAAAAAATTCTCCTTCCATGTTTCAGAAGCTCAGAGCTCTTTAAGCTGCTATCTGCATTTTTTTTTTCTAATTCTAGGTTTCCCAGCAAACTTGTTAATTTGTTAACTTGTTCTTACTGGATCAGATTCTATTCTATTAGATTTTTGCCCTTGATTGATGCTGGATCTGCATTTATAGAATTCGAAAATGGTAGAAAAGTTTAGAAAGTGATCAAAATTTCTTTCATGAAATGGGACTCAATCTCACTCTCAAAATTGTCATTGGAGTCGTCCCTGCAATTCTTGTGATTGGTATCATATGCTTCGTCTACTTCGTTTATAAGAGAAGGGCGAGAAATGAGCTTCCACAGAGGCGGAGCTCTGGAAGGAAAGAAGAATATGAAGTGGAAACAGAAGATTTGTACAGTTTCCCAGGTGGTGAGAATTGCACAATCCATGACATCTTAGATGCTCCGGGAGAAGTTGTGGGGAAATCGAGCTACGGAACACTGTATAAAGCCACAATGGAAAGGCTTAATTCGAATGTGTTGCTTAGGTTTCTGAGGCCAACCTGCACGGGAAGGTTGAAAGAGATTAATCCTGTGATTCAGATGCTGGGGTTTATTAGGCATCCCAATTTGGTGCCTCTTCAAGCGTTTTACGCGGGGCCAAGAGGAGAGAAGCTTTTTGTCCATCCCTTCCTTAGCCATGGTAATCTGGCTCAGTTTATTCGAGGTAATCTGCTTAACTTTTCTTTCTAATTTTGATGGTTTTCCTTCATCTCCATTCGTTTTTGGGGCAAAAAATTAGGATTTTGATAGCATTTGGCAGTTATGCAAGACAAGGGTAACACACAGCTGTATATTGGCTTTTAGTTATCCAAGTATGGGACTCAAAGTCAAATCAATTTCGCTTTCACAGTATAACTCATTGTTGAAGAGTTTGTCTTCTGGTTTCTGGATCTTTATGTTCCACAGAATTACATACTTCTTATAGAACTTGTTTTTTTCCCTTTCATGTTTCTATTATACTTCTCTAAATGGTAAAGCATTTGCCTTCCATATTTTCTTCAATCTCAATCTCTCTGTCTCTTTCAATTTTTCCTTTTAATTTATGGTATTCCACTTAGTTTTCAGCTTACATATTATTCCCACTCTTTTCCTTTATTGAATTTTTTTTTTTTGTTTGTGTGGGGGTGGGGGGAGGTGGGATGGGGAAGCTGTGATCTTCTTTCATTGATTCATATTTTATTTTTCGTAATTCCTTTTTGATGGAAATTATGAGGATTTTGGTCTACCAGTTTCCATTTTGAATAGAAAATCTAATTTTTGGTTGAGGGTAGCTTTTATTTGGCCGATCTTTCAACTTAAATGAAGGCTGAATCATGAATGCCCCCCCCCCCCCCTTTTTTTGCCGGTATTATATTTGTTTTTCTGCTAAACCTTCGGATTTCTTCCATGTAATGCTATTTGTTTCTGGAATTTGTGTATTTGCTTCTTACTGGTATCTGTAGTTCTGATTTATCAATAATTTCAACTGCTTTTTAATAGTAATAATAATAATAATAAATTCTTCTTTTTCTTCTTATTGTTGTTCTTTATTTCTTCCATCCCTGCAAATGAACTTTTGAAATCCATTCTTTAGCTCAAGTCAGGTTTCCAATTTCCAATTTTTAATTCATCATTATGGAGGATTCAATATTTTAAATGGGAGACCATGTTCTCTTATGGACAGATGGAAATGGCGAATCACACAAATGGGCTATCATTTATAAGATCTCACTTGGTATTGTCAAAGGACTTGATCATCTACATTCTGGATTACAGCTTCCCATAATCCATGGAAATCTCAAGTCAAAGAATATCTTGCTGGATGAGATTCATCAGCCTTATATCTCAGATTTTGGTCTGCACCTCCTTTTAAATTCATCAGCTGGCCAAGAGGTGCTTGATGTTTCAGCAGCTCAGGGGTACAAAGCCCCTGAAGTCATGAAGATGAAGGAAGTAAGCAAAGAAAGTGACATATACAGCCTTGGGGTCATTTTACTTGAAATAATTACAGGGAAGGAGTCTATTGATGGGAATGCGCCTCCTAGTCCAGATCTGTATCTGCCGAACTCCATGAGAAATGCAATCCTTGAGCATAGAATATCAGATATGTTTAACCCCAACATACTTATTAACCGAAGCAATGATCAAAACCCAATTACTGAAGAACACCTGCTCATGTTCTTTCAGTTGGCAATGGCTTGTTGTTCTCCTTCCCCTGCTTTGAGACCAGATATCAAGCAAGTCCTCGGAAAGCTTGAAGAAATTGGAAACTGAGAACCTTGGTATAGTGGACTATTTTCAGGCTTTTATCTTGATGATGATCATGATGCAGATGGTTAGAGATGGATACAAATATCTCCATGATCTAATGCTGACAGGGTTGATGGCCCCTACACTGACAGTGATTGTTTGAGGAAGGCCTTTTTCGTGGGTGAGGAAACAGGAGAGGATGTTAGATTGAATTGGTGATTTTTGTCTATTTGACAAGTAATCAGCACCACAGGTTGTAGATTCAGTCATGACTCATGACACATATTGGGTATTCTCGATCAATTAATCGACACAGATAACTTTACAGAGAGGAAGAACACAGTAGGAGCAGCCAAGAAAGAAAGAAAAAAAACTCAAAATGGTTTATTTGGATACTCAAGAAACTAACCCTGAATTGGGTCTTTATACAAAGTTAGTTGGAGAATGAAGGTGTATGTACAAATGAATTTTGAATTTTTACCATTGATATCAAACAACTCATGAAGATCTAAGGAACCCATTACTGCTTCATTTGTTTATCCGATTCGTTGTTCACTATAGTATCTTCTGTATACATTCACTTCCCGCAGGGAAACATGAGAGACATGGACTGTAAGAGCTGTTCAGTGCAGACATGAGCATTTGCAGCAAGCTTAATGATCTACTCTTTCATGGAACCCAAAAGTTGGTTGGTTTCTGTATCTGCTACTACTCATTCTTGGAGTCCTTAGCAGATGGGGGGTTAGAGCTGCTGGACAATTAAGACCATCTCTTCACCAAAAATAAAATAGATAACTATTAGCCAAGAGTAGGAAACTGTCAAGGTCATTTTCACACCAACTAGTAGATAAATAGAATTTCCTTGCTACTAAAGCCTAGAGGGCCTTGTGTATCATTTGGCTATAAATAGAATCCAAACAAATACTTGGTATTTTTTTATTTGTCTTGGGCATTAAAACACCTCCACATGTCTTACTTGTGCTCAGCAATATTCCAATTTGGTTGTTAACTTTGTCATTATGTATCTTGCTTGCGGTAACCTATAAGTTTGTCAAGACCTTTAATAACACATTTTATGTTAATAATGTAATATAACATAATTGAGCAGGTAAGTTCCCACATTCTTGTTGACAATGGAATTTATTTTTTAAATTGAAATATTTTTATAGTTTAAAATCAGTTTAATTAGCCACTAAAAAAATTATTGTAGTTTCATTAGGAAAAAAGAAGAAAGAAAGAGCCCCATAGAAGAGGAAGAGCACATACACAGGAACTTAAACAGCATTGTTATGGTCTTCATAAGTACAACATTGATATTATAAGAAGTGTTTGGGAGCTTTAACTGTTAAATCAACAACGATCTTGAAGGAACTTCAGCCAAGTAGAAAAGCACTGCTAGTCTTTGATCACAGATTAACTCTGGTTTTTTTTTTTTTTTTTTCTGCTCTGTTTTTATTTAAATAGCTCATGTTTCATTCCACCTATATTTTTTCTCTGCATGCTACAGATTAAAGAGATGGAAAGACTTAAAATAAGATTGTTATATCTCTGAATGCTACACATTAAAGAGATTGAAAGACTAACAATAAGATTTTTATAATTTTTTTGGCCAAATGTTCTCTGTGCTGGGGCCGCAGGTTGCGCTCAGACACATGGGGTAGGCGAAATGAACACCCCACCCCCCTAAATGGCCAGCCCATGGCACAGCCTGCGCTGCGGCACAAAGAACATCAGCCCAATTTTTTAAAATAAATCAAGAGCCATGGAAAGAAAGTACCAAATAGCTCTTAGAATTTGGTAGTTCTTAATTGGCCCAACATGTAACCTATGTTCTCAAACCCAAAGCTCTTGATAGAGACTTCATATGGAATATGATATCCACCCTCCTAAACCACTCAATTCTCTCCTTAATGGGTATCTCTTTATGTCTCTCCAAAAATTATCCCAATAATCTTAAAGTTCCATCTGCAAGCAACTCTTTTATAGTTAACGAGGACAGGACAAGTCCCAATAATCCAAAAACAGATTTTTAGGCTGCATTTGATTTGCATTCTAGGTCGATTTCACATTCAACAACTTCTTCTACTGCTACTCAGAGAGAGAGAGAAGTCAGAGGTCATCTCCCATCATAGACATCTATTCCATTTTTTTTAATGGAGTGAATTACCTAATATGCTAACATTTTTTTTTTGGGAGAAGTAAGCCCCAAGAATATTTGAACTCATGACGTCTTAATTCTGAGGTGCTAGTCCTTAACAACTAATCTACCCCTTGAGATTAATTATCCATATGTTGACATTTATCCCTGAAAAAAAAACACATTTTGACGTGTTTTTCTTTTTCATAGATAATTATGAGATTCCTTTCTTCACCCATTGGTGATGTAAAACTTTAGCCATAAAAATATTATGAGGGAAAACCATGTTATGTCAGTTATTATGATAGTTGGGCACAAGTTTGCACTGTATTTAGTGGAATTCCTCATGGTTCATCGTGCTTGCTTGATTGAATCACAACCAATGAACTCTATAGGCCGTTTCAGCAAACTGTCTTTGAAAAAAAAAAAATTTGAATTTTAGGATTTCTTTCTTATTTTTAGTATTTTCTAGAACAGGTGGATTCATGGAATGGGATTTTATATCCAATTTTTTAGAATAATTTTAACCTTATATTTGAGGGCCATTGAGTGGGTTCTTGAACCATTTTATGGATATTAATTTATCTTCACAAATCATGCTTTATACCTAGTAATAAAGAATAGAGAGGAATGCACCTTTGACCTTTCTTCTCATGGAAAGGGTCTTGTTGATTTTTTATTTTTTGTTATTTCCAATGTTTTGGAATTATTGTGAGATGATAATTACATAAGTGTCCCTCGTAGATTGGTGGATGGGCTGATAAGCATTGAAAGTATGTAGTTAAGATTGGTACTAATCAGTTTATAAGTCTTCATTTACCATTGGGTGGATTCTTGAAGCATTTTTTGGTGAGGAAAGATATACGTAGTTTAGACCTTGTATCATTTATGATTTTGGAGGGTAAGCATTCATGTAACCGACCTCATTTAATTAGAATAAAATTGAGTTGTTATTGTTATTGTTATTGTTATTGTATGATGAAGACGGTGATGACAAAGGTTCTGGGAAGGTAGCGGCGTAGATCATAGAAACAGCCTGCCCATTGCTTTGCGACAAAAGACTCACAAGAACAAAGCAAGTAAATCTAATTTCAGGAATAATTCAGAATATATAAAATTTATATTTAATTTCATTTGTAAATTAAAAAAAAAAAAAAAAGAGTTCAATAATGTTTTTAAAAAAAAATGAAGCACAATATTAGAATAAATGCATACATTTGAAAAACAAAAATAAATAAGACCACTCAAAATATTGGCACCTACTCTTTAAAGTCCATAAATTTTCCAAAATCTTTGGACCAATTCTAATTAAAAGTAACTAATGTGAATCATTTTAAATTTGATTGAGGTTCCCTTCAACTATGGAGAACAAAAAATTTCTTCACCACTATTGATGTGAACTTATGATTGAACTCATGAATTATCGTTAATTCTCGCCTCTTATTGTACTGGATCAAAAATATCATTTTTCAAGCTAATCAAAGGATCAGATCTCTTTGGTGAGGAGATTTCTATGGAAAAATTGGGGCCCTTCCAATTTATTCATGAATTAGAACTAATAAACGAACAAATAAGCACAATAATACAACAAAAAACGCTTGAATTTGACTCCTTTCCTTGAAATCATGGAGTTTTGCATTGACCAAATTGATTAAATTGGCAATGTTACACTCCATTACATCATCCCATGGGTCACGCACACGCTTGCATAACCCTTCTAGTACACATAATGATACAATTGTTGAGCTTATATTGGGTTTTATGTTGGCCTGCAATTTTTTAGCCCAACACATCTCGCGGCTTGAGTGCTTGACCAATCATAAACCCTCTAAGTTTAGAATCAGCTCAAATTACGGTTATTTTTTGTTGGGGGATGTAGTTTTCTGTCCGGCCTGTGCCAGTACTCCCATAGTCCTATACTCCCATGTGTTTCACCTCTCTTTTTCAAAACAAGTGGTTATAGGTGTCTTTTCATCTTAATAGGAGAGAGATAAGACTCGTAGGCCACACTCCCGGACCACAGGATAGAGTGAAATTATTTCTCAACACCCAATAAAATATTTTATTCCTTCCCCCCCCCCCCCCCTCCGCGCACATTGGTGCAAGCCTTACATGACTAAATAATTATCTCTTGCCTTTTTTTTAATATTCAAACATGAATTTAAAGCTGTCAATGTGTACCACGTATCGTATACCGATATTGTTTTCGTACCGAAGTATCTGTATCGAATCATACAAAAAAATTTTGATATGGTATTGATATGAGATACCTATACCAAATCGGTATTCAATATGTTATTGGTATAAACATAATGTTGAAAATATACCATACCGTATTGAATACTTATACAAAATAATATCAAATCGATTTGATATGGTATCAATATGAGATACCTGTACCAAATCAGTATTTGGTATGGTATCAGTATAGGATATTTTTATAATATACTATACCAAATACCGTATACCGTACCGATTGACATTTATTTATCCATGTGATTCTATACGCCGTTGGATCTCTACCATTGTTTTAACGCCAACAGTTTATATCTATGCACATTGATATGAAGTCTTCATCGTACAATTCTTTCGTCAACACGTCATGGCAGCCGGGCATCAATAGATCAGAATATTTTTCTCTTCTTCCATACGCAAGGGAAGGAGACTGACTACAGCCGGTAAAACCCTTTGAGAGACTAGCAAATACCGGTTGAACCAGTTCGGCTTTTTTATCTCAATTCTTCCCGGGGAATTCAGTATCCAACACTACTCCACCCCCTACAGGCTACAGAGCAGTTCCTTCGTGCCTGAATTGCGCCGGTGTCTGAAATATCTCCTGCGTTAGGTTATTGGAATCGAAACTCTTGAATTCTTTTTTTTTTTTTTTTTTCCATTCTTTTGAAGATTGGATCTGTAAAAGTTTTTTAATCCATTGATTGATTGGCCGGAAGAAGCTTGAATTTTTCTTTTTCTTATTCGTTTTGTTTTCAAGCTTTCGATATTATTTCGATCTATTCGTGTTTGATTTGATCGAAAGGTTCTTTAAGTTGTATGAGTTCGATTTGTTGATTGCTTGTGTAGGTTTTGATTGAAGGTTTCCTTTTATTGATCAGTGTTATTTGGATAAGTTTTGACTCTTTTTACTCTTTCAAAGAATTTTATTTTTGAAAGGATCGATTTTGTTTCCCCAAAGGGCCGGTCTGTGAATTTGAAGTAGGTTTTTTATTATCCGATTTCTTTTTTAGTTGCAGAATATTCTTCCTGTTTGATGTTGGTGATATTGATTAGTTTTTTTTCTGAATTTGCAGGGAACTTGAATTTTGAAAATGGCCGATAATGGGGGGGAGGAAGCTTCCTCCCGTGGAAATGAATGGGAAGTCGTGTCACTCACGGCATCAACATATTCTGCTGCTCCTGGTCCAAAAAGAGTTGACGATGATAAAGGCAATGAGTTCATTGTATGTGATGAGGGAACTGCAGATGCAATGTTCATGTCGGGTCACTTTGAATTTCAACCTACCGAGCTTGAGAATCCACCACTGGAGTCAGACAAGAATGAGATCGATAATGAACCAAAAGATGAAGGTATAGTTGCTAACGAGCTGCCAATATTTGATATGAACAAATCTGATAAGAAAAATGTAGAAGATTGGAATGTCAAAGAGTTGCCTGTACCAGATGAGTTAACTGGAATACAGTTCTACGACGAAAAGGGTAATAGGAAATCTGTTCGTGGCACAGAATTTGAAGAAGACATGGGTTTACGAGGGCTAGATTTAATTGGCAAAGAGGAAAGTATATACAATTCTGCTAAATTTAGTTCTTATGACAGTGAAGCAGATGTTAGTGGATCAATTGTGTATGATAAGGATGCAGTTGTTGCTGAATCGTGTGATTCTTCTCAGAAAAGCTTAGATAATCATTCAGATGTTTCAAAGCCAATAAGTCCTACAAAAGAAGTTAAATTTAACAAGAATAGACTTCCCTGTGAGGAATTATGGAAGAGAAGAATTGCTTCATTGTACAAGAACGCAAAGGAGGCGAATGCATATTGGTCTATTTTTGTTGCTGCAGCTCTGATGGGCCTTGTCATTATAGGTCAACGATGGCAACAAAATAAGGCGTCGAACTCAGCAACCTAAGCGGTAATCAACATACTATTCTTCTCTTTGAAACAGGGAGTTAATCAGTCATTATAATTGAGACATGATACTTTGCTGATAATAAATTCTGCTAAAGTTTTTGGTTGTGTTTGTGTTTGTATGTTTGCGCGCATGCATCTCTATGTCAGTGTATATGTGACCTTATATGAACTCACTCATATCCTGCATATTTATGTTTTTGACATATATGTGTTTGCATGCACATCTTTGTTGAGCAAAAGAACTCAAATTTTGACCTCATAGCTTTGAGTAAGTTAAACATTTCATATCCTGAAATTTGATATGTTGCATATGGTAACATAATTTTTACAGTTATATGGTTATAAATTATTTGGAATGATCAATTAAGAATAGAGTTATTTTATGTGTACATGAATCTGCATGGAGAAATGGATGTAAGAAGAAAAATTGGCAGTGGATTTGAAAATATGTTGTCAACAAATAGCCTGAGATGGTTTCATACTCTAGAGAAACACCCACACTCTGATACTTTACTCTGTGACTGTTTGGAATCTACTATTAACAGAATAATTGGAGGTTCTCAAATAGAGAAAGTCATTTGTATGTTACTACGAACCCTGTTTGAGACATTTTCTCCATATGTTGATCAGCCCTTTGTAAGCTATAAATGACAGGCGTGTTGGTTGGGTTGAGTTGATGGCTATAACTTAGATTTTTCTTCTTTAAACAAGCTCCTAAGACCTGATAAGTCTCAGAATTTTAAGATATCAAGATATGGGGAGCTTAGCTTTAGTTCCCTTTCTGGTTTTTTGCGTCAAATATATACACTAGGAATATAGCAGAACTTAACCAGGACAACCAGGTTAATGTAACAGAACTTAACCAGGGGCTCATTTAAGAAGAATGAGTGGGAAGATGGGACATACCACATTACAGTGGAATGGTGAAACAGACCAAACTGATCCTGAATACTGGGATAAGAAACTGATGATATACAGAGAGTAGTTCCTATAAGTAATTGCTTTGGCAGCCCTTGACCACTAATGCTAGCGCTTCAGGGGATTCACTCGCCGCTGCCTCTGGGAAATTTAAACGTTTTGGGGATTGTTAGATCCAAGTATAGCCAAATGTTTTTTGTATATACCTATACTCAGAACTACCAATGTGGGTCCTCATACTTTCAGATGAGTGAGGGGGAAGCTCCGGTATATGCTGAAGATAGTGATGGCCATGAAGGGTTCAGATAATGAATTTTTTCATTTTATATATAATTTCTTTAAGAGTTGCATTCCTACAAGTTGGTTGCTTTTCCCCTAACCTAAAGGCTGACCTTTTTCTTGACCTTTTGTTTTGATTTCTGTCAGCAGAAGATGAACTGGCTACCAAGAATCACAATGGTGAAATAAAAGGCTAAGAAACGGAGAGAGATGTTGCAGAGCATAAACTTGGTGGTTTGTCTATTGTAGTTATTTTCAGTTTCAACATACCATGAGTCCCAACCCAACTTACGAATAAGAACTGGATTTATTATAAAATTGTTTACATTATTGGGTCCTGGATATTATGTATGTACATGTATATATATTTTTTTGGTGTGGCTATGTGTATGTTTATCTTCACCTATTACTTCAGTTAATGACTGATCAATTGGCGTAGCCCTTTTGAGAATGATTTCGAACCTGAATGGAAGGAATGTTTGACAATTAGAGATTTTTGGCCATGGATCCGAGGTTCAGATTGGCCACTGCCGATCCTGAATCAACTCGGCTGTGTTTTGGTCAGAATTGGTCAAGTTAGGAAATCAGACACGGATAAAATAACAGTTGCTGCACCACCTTAAAACTTGGATTGGGATCTATTGATCCTAACATGAGTCCTAAATCTATGTTTTCCTAGTAACTTATACTTGAGCGACAAGCGAAACCCAAAGTTGTCAGTACTTTGACACAATGTTGGCAGGTTAACCTTGAATTTGCTCAAATCTTCTCTCTCTGGCTTTTAGGATTTTATGACCGCTATAGTTTTTGTCATGTGGTAGAATGTGAGGATTCAAAATTTGTGGACCTATTATCTATATCATCACCTAATCATGGGTTAATTTTTTAAACAATATGACTTCTCTATATATGACAGGTCATACAATTAAGAATGGTCACCAATATCAAATTTCATGTGTGGCCGTCTCAGGAGTTCCTTAGTATCCTCAGTCAATATGACAAAAAAAGCCATTTGTGCACAAAAAAGTTCCCGCACAATTCATATTGATAACCTCTTACCCTATTCTTTTTTGGGTTGGCTTGGTTTGGTTTGTGCGTGAATTGTTTAACCATAATCAGGG
This sequence comes from Telopea speciosissima, assembly GCF_018873765.1. Classification (NCBI taxonomy): domain Eukaryota; kingdom Viridiplantae; phylum Streptophyta; class Magnoliopsida; order Proteales; family Proteaceae; genus Telopea; species Telopea speciosissima. The sequence goes on along the minus strand of NC_057916.1, from coordinate 67,900,070 downwards.
TAACCTATTGCTGACCGTAGCACAACCTCTCTCTGTTTCAGCTGAAAATTAGTGAAACAAAGCCGAAGGATCATGTGATTTTTTATCAGATCACTTTACCGTAGACTCAGTAACCCAATTCCTGTGGTGGATTCTTCCATCCTCTCCTATCACTATCTACTTTTTTTTTGTAAGTGCTATGTTCTTCTTCCCTCTTCAGAAAGAGACAAACTATCTTCTTGTTCTGTTCCGTGTAATTTAAAAATTGGTAAAAAAGAAAAAGGATAGTTGTGTTTTGATCCTGTGGCTAGACTAAATGTCTAAAGATGTTCGTTTCTTGGCGCCAATGAAATGTGTGGTCAAGGTTTCTTCCATGACATTACTTGGGAACCATTGATCCTTTCCCATATTTCATAACTCAAATCATATATTGTTGAACTGATCGCACATTAGATTGAGGATTAGGTAAAAAGTTGCCAATTCAGTTATCACTAAATAGACATGCACCAAAAAAAATGCACCTAGATGGGTCTTGTTGGACCTTTTTATTCAGTCCCAATACCCTTAGACAGTTTGATCTCTATAGTCCAGACCTGGTATCATATCCTATTTTCATCTGTGCATGCCAGAGAGCCCTTCCTGAGTGGGTAATTAATAATATAGGAATCTTTTCTTCCAGGAATAAGAATAATTGATAACATCTAATTGGACCCATTAATATATAAATCTGATTCATTGAACCTATATCTAGTTAATAAGCATATTAATAATTCATTTCACAAGCTAACCAAAAGTCTGGAAAAACAAATAGGAACAAATAAACCTAGATACCTCCTCAGAAGCCTCTCATAGTCTCATGTATAGTTTCCATCAAAGTTCTAAAACTCATCTCGTTTTGGTGTTTCGGAAACCACCGAAATTTCGGCAAAATTTCACCGAAACCTTGCATTTTTTCTCAATTGATTTCATTTTGATGTTTCAGTAGACAAATGGCCATAATAGGCTCCGAAACTTTAGGGAAACCTTGTTTTAAGCTTAATAAACATATGTAAATCTTCAAATTGCCCCCGCAAAAAAAAAAAAATCACACAAATTGATGTTTTGGATTTGCACCCTTGGGTGGCGTTAAACATCGAACCATGTTGTATACCTTATATAATATTGTCATTCTACACATCGTTTTAATGCTATAAGTAATAATTGGCAAGTAAATTAATGCAACAATGGATGAAGGAACATAATATTGCTTAATTATTTAAGAAATAGTTAAAGTAGAAATTACAAAGTACAATGAACGATACATAGACACCTAAGTACAATGAACAATACATGTCATAGACACCCTACCCTAGAGTCTTCTATGTCCCAACAATACCATATTGTGATTGTCTACTAAAGCATTGTCCTCCGACTGCATGACAAATGCATGCCACGTCATAGTGTGCAAAAAGAAACGAGAGTGGTCCTCCATAGCTGCCCTATAAACAGCCTCAGCTACATACTGCAGGTAACCTATCGTAGGGTATAAGTCATCATAATGTGAAAAACCAGCCACTGAGCCACTTTCAAAAGATGGTAAAGGCAGCATGTATGGCTGGTGGGCTAGGTAAGAGAAGTTGTCGACAAAGGAAGATCCAGTATGTCCCTATGAGTGGGCATCATACTCAACACATGTCTATTGTAGAGTTTTTTATTTGCTCCCTAATTAGGGTTTAAATCATGGTGATGTTGTTGTTTGTGTTTCAATAAAGTAGGCACCTCCAAGCAAGGGAATTTGATGCCTGATGAGAAACCATTGCTTTATGTTTGAAATCCTAGTGGTCTCTTCTCAATCGCAATGACCAACTAAGTTTTGCTGCTTTAAAGGAACTTGCTTTCATTTGACATTTCATCCACTCTGGCCATCTAATATCTTTCAACTATTCTAGGTTCTTATGATGTAAGAAGATGTCTTCCTTCCAAGAGCAGATTGGGTCTTATGTGAAAAAATGATTTTGTGTTTATCTATTTGCAGATTTGGTTATAGTTGTAGAGTGGATGGCTACTATGAAACACAAGATATGAGTTAAGCCGCACAGGATGAGTCGCTGGAGGGAGGAGTAGTTCCGTCTGAAACTCGAAGATTGCCAGAGGGAGGAGAACTCCTTTAGTTCCGTTAGAAGCTTCGACAGTAGCTTAACTCTTCATCCCGTCAAGGGATTAGCCACCTTAGGGTTACACAAAATCTTAAGCTCGAAGATCACAGGGGTGTCGAGAGAGAGGGAAGAGGGTAGGGGATTTGGGATTTGGGTTTTCATTTTACGAGTTTCAAACCGGGTCATCAAAATGGGTTTTTTTTTCATTTGAAATAATGCAACACAATCTCCACCCTTCGATCTTCCAACGCCACATGTTAGTCTCTAAAGGGGCCCTGCTAGGCACTGCCAGATTTAAGAACTGCAGATGATTTTAATCCTTGTCGAGGAGCACCTCTAGGGATTGGGTTCCTCTCCTTGGAGGGCATCACCAATAAGTGCCCAATGAGGCATCCAAAGGCTGGGGTGGGCTGGGAGCCTAGGAGGACACGTGTCTCAAACCTAGGAAATATCAAAAGTTGGACCCACACTTCTTAGGGAGGACCAGACACTACCGTTTGATTGTGTTGGTATTATTTTCTTCACTCAAATGATTGGAAAATTTGATGTCTTTGGAACAACACAGTGCAAGCTCATTGTCCTAGGATTGATGTTATTATCCTTTTATTTTTCTCTTTGTTTGTCCAAGGGCTTGTGCCTCTTGGTGGCATCTTTACTTTTTAAAATTCCACTTCCATTTGGAGTTTAATATATTTATTTATGGGGCGATGTTCTCCGCCTTGGGGTGCATAGGGGCATAGATTGTGCCCAAACACATGGGGTAGGATGGGGCTGCCAATTCAGTCATTCAGGGGGGTGGGCTGGTCATTTCACCCACCCCATGTGTCTAATAGTACAAAGAACATTTTTCCTTTATTTATTCACCAAAAAAAAATGAAATAAAAAGAAATCATGGCTAGAAGTTTTACACAATGCCAGAGTGGGAGGCCATACCAATGAGAGTATGGGGTACAAATTCATTTATAGGAGGGCCCTGTCTAAGGAAAAAGAGTGTCAATGTAGATCCCATGGGACTTCCCACTGGGACGGGTAAGAATTACAAAGTGTTTGGTTTAGAACTCTATAAAGGTAGTCTTGAGCCTCTCTCCACTTGAAGGAAGTTGGTTATATCTAGTTGAAAAAGATTAAGGTTATCGTAAATGATCAAAGAAAGTTAATCATCATTTTCGAATGTTTTTTAGGTTTACCGAAAGTGACTCTCCCCACGAGCTCTAGTGCTCTAGGGCGAACTCACTATGACTTCTCAAGATCATGAGAAGAAATCTCCACTCCAACATTGTGGGGATCTTTTCCCCATAAATCATATAAGAAAATTTGGAAGTAGTTCTCTGTCCAGGAGTGTAGCCTACGCCAACACTCCCATGTGTCTATCTCTCTCCTCCTCAAAACAAGGGGGCAGAGGTGTCTTTTTATATGGGGAGGAGAGAGATAGATTTATGGGAGTGCTTTTGTAGGCTACACTCCCGGATAGAGTTTTTCTTCCCAAGAAAAATTTAATTGGGATGTCCGGCTGAAAGTAGAACTAAGGCAAAATAATATCAAAATAAATGATGTAGCAAGAAAAAAAAATCCAATGATATTTTGGTCCTCTCTCTCTCATGAAATGACCTCACTGCCCTCCTATATATGAAATATACTTGTGGCAAATATAGTGCCTCTTGTGGCATATATGCACCCTAAAGCACCCCAAGGACCACCCTCACTAGTGATTCATATTCGAGGCCTGGAGAGTATGGGATCAGAGGGTTTGGTTTCATTCTTGATTAAACCAACCTACATAGTATGCCTCGCCGAATAAGCCACATGTCTGAGGGACGTTTTGTACTCGTATATGCACAAGTGATGCAAAATGTTGTAGTTAATACAAATAATGAGCAATGATGGGGTTAGCTAAACATGCTATCATACAAGTGTGAAGTTATATTTTGTAGATGATTATGGTGCTTGGTACCACCCTATTTAGCTTATCAGTATTACTATTCTCTACCTATAACCCTTTCCCTTGCCCATTTGACCATACAAAGGGAATCATCATTCTCTTCCAAAGACTAAGACATCATTCAGTGCCAATCTGATTGCCCTATTGCAGCACTAGAATTTGCTTTCAATGGTCTTTACACTCTTAGTTCCTTTTGTTCTGCAATACAGGAAAATTTTAGCTTGTAAAATATTTAAATCTTTATAGCATAGTACCCAACCCCTAAAGAGCTTGAGAAAATCATGTTGCAACTTGTTGAATCTCTAGGATCAGAACATTTGAATGTCTTGCTAATTCTTTATATCCAGTAGTCAGAATAATTTTATGCCTATCATCAAGTTTCACTTCCATTTTCTTTTCAAAAAACATGTCAAGTATATCATTTAAGGGAGAAAGAACTCTACTTGGTTGTGTGGGTAGTGCATTTTCCACACTACTTTCATTATATCCGTTGGATTGTGTAGTTTCGATACCCACCATTGGATCTATTTTATAATTAAATACTTAAAAGAAAATATAGCATAGGGAAACGGGTTTGACAGGTAAACATGGGACCCACAACATTATTATTTTTTGGATAAAATTTAAGAAGATTATTAATTTATATTCTTTTTTGTAAAATCGTCCATTGATGTTCTTGGGATGAACTTCCATCTCCCCTTTGAAGAACACCCATATATCCCTCTCAGGCTCTCACCGACCTCTTGCACCTTTTTGAGCATCGACCTTACAATTTCTGACGACACATAAGGCGTTATCACCACATTCACTACGTCTTGGCAAGCACGTCTGTATCCAAATGTCTGCAATATATTGTAGGAAAATAGTTAATTTCTATAATTGTCTCACATGTCCATTATTGTATTGACCAAATATATCTCTAATATTAAGATTGTGGATTATAATTAAGAGACCCATTACTTGTCAAATACAAGGATTAGAGTCTTAGTATGATTAGCATTCCTTAATGGGAGGATGCACAATATCTATTCCACACTTGGTATTAGAGCCAATGGTTTGGCCTCTGCATTCTTGAATCACAATATGTGATGATGTTTATGAGTGAACAACGATGATGAGTACCTCTCTTTGTTGCATATTATAATTGAACTATCTCTGTTTATGGGTTTTAATCGCCTTTGGTTGCTGTCCATTATGGGTAAACTAAAATCCTCTTCAAGGGTTGCTAGCTGAGCATTGTTTATTGCCGTTTCTTGAGTGCAACCACCAATGTTGTAGCATATAAGCTGCATTGTATATATACATTTTTTTGATATGTTATGATTGTGTCACACTCTTTTTTATGGCGCTATGCAAACTTTCTGTCCACTTGTAGTTGGAACCATAGTTAGTTCTGCATAAAAAATAAACCCTATTATTGGTTCTCATCGTTGAAGAAGATCCTACCATGTGCGGCTCATCCCTGGTGTATAATGATTGCATCGCAGGGATTGTGCACACAATAGCGAGCCAGCCCACGACAACATGCATGCTACCCACAGGGCAGCGTTGGCTACTACTTGCTAGCCTTCGGTGAGCTTCTCCCTCTATTTGTGGATCTTCTTAACCCGGACCAACAGGTAATTTACTGGCTTACAAAAGGAAAGAAGAAGAACATGATGTAAGGATAGAATTATCAATAAATGCGTAGAATGTTTTGTTTCTTCCTTTGATATAATAATATATCATTATAGACAACCATGCGACACTATTCAGAAATTCAATAGGAATTTATTGCATTGAGAATTGCAATAAAGAAAGATGAGGCAATTACGTCTTCCTTTTTGTACTCAAATCCATGATGAGGTGGTGACAGAGTCTTCCCTGATTCTTCCAGGAGAAAAAGGGGTTTCCTATTAAATCTATTTTTCATTGAATTGGTTTACACTTCCTCCTGAGCAAACAGGGCTCACTATATTGTTGTTCAGTGCATGGCTGATTTTGTCATCAGAGACAAAATAAGAAAGGGATGCTGCAATTGATCATAAATTCATGTTTTCAGGGAGCAAAATCTAAATTAAAATAAAAAAAATTTGGCAATGATAATATTCCTCAGCAGACATGGGTAACAACCCAAATAAGCGCATAAAAATGCCTCAAGTGGGAGTTGAGGGTAAGGGGTTGATATAGTAGTCCTTGGCAGATATGGGTAACAACCAAAATGAAGCAACATCGGGTTCTGAAAATACTTCAATTAATGGGTTCAAGCATCATGAATAGAGACAGGGAGAGGGAGAGAGAGAGGGGGTAATGTGAAGATGACTACTTGTAGGGTAATCATCTTCCTCACACTTTCAAACCTCGTTGTCTATAGGGGTTGGGAACAGAGTTTACACAATCATCGATACATATTTCGACATATGTTTAGTTCCGATCCAAACCAGACCGGGTGGGTCGTTTGGACATTTTGGGGGGCATTTCTATACTTTTTTGGGTTAGGGCTTTTTTATAAAATACCCTTATGTCTTATGAGAAGTGTGGATGAGATGTGGAGGGTTGACACCTTCGAATCGATATGTATTTCGACATATGTTTTGTTTCTGCCCGACCCAGACTGGGTGGATCGTTTTGGGTTATTGGGGGTTTTTTTGAACTTTTTTGGGTTTGGGATTTTCTAAAAAGTGTCCTTATCTCTTATGAGACGTGTGGATGAGATGTTGAGGGTCGGGACATTTTTATCGATACGTATTTCGACATATGTTCAGTTTCGGTTCGAACCAAACTGGGTGGGTCATTTGGGTATTTTGGGGGGCATTTCTATACTTTTTTGGGTTAGGACTTTTCTGTAAAGTGTCATTATCTCTTATGAGACGTGTGGATGAGATGTGGAGGGTTGAGACCTTCGAATCGATACGTAATTTGACTTATGTTCAGTTCTGGTCCGAATCTAACCAGGAGGGTCATTTGGACTTATTGGGGGGCATTTCCGTACTTTATTGGATTAGGGCATTTCTATAAATTGTCCTTACCTCTTATGAGAGGTGTAGATGAAATGTTGAGGGTTGAGACATTCGTATTGATACGTATTTCGACATATGTTCAATTCCGATACGAACAGGACCGGGTGGGTCGTTTGAGCATTTTTGTACTTTTTTGGGTTAGGGCTTTTCTATAAAGTGTCCTTATCTCTTATGAGACGTGTCGATGAGATGTGGAGGGTCGTGACCTTCGAATCGATACGTAATTAGATATATGTTCAGTTTTGGTCCGAACTAGACCAGAAGGGTCGTTTGGGCTTATTGGGGGGTATTTCTGTACTTTTTTGGGTTAAAGCTTTTCTATTAAGTGTCTTTACCTCTTATGAGAGGTGTGGATGTGATGTTGAGGGTCGAAACCTTCGAATCGATACGTATTTCAAAATATGTTCAGTTCTGGTCCAAACCAGACCGGGTTGGTCGTTTGGGGTTATTGAGGGGCATTTTCTGTACTTTTTTGGGTTAGGGTTTTTCTTTAAAGTTTCCTTATCTCTTATGAGACATGTGGATGCGATGTTGAGGGTCGAGACCTTCGTACAGATACGTCTTTTGACATATGTTCAGTTCTTGTTCGAACCAAACCGGGTGTGTTTGGGGTTATTGGGGGGTATTTTTGAACTTTTTTGGGTTTGAGCTTTTCTAAAAAGTGTCCTTATCTCTTATGAGACATGTGGATGAGATGCTGAGGGTCGAGACCTTCGTATAGATACATATTTCGACATATGTACAGTTCCGGTCCAAACCAAATCGGGTGGATCGTTTGGGCATTTTGGGGGGCATTTCTGTACTTTTTTGGGTTATGGTTTTTCTATAAAGTATCCTTATGTCTTATGAGACGTGTGAATGAGATGTAGAGGGTCGAGACCTTCGAATCGATATGTAATTCGACATATGTTTAGTTCTGATCCGAATCGGACCTGGAGGGACGTTTAGACTTATTGCGGGGCATTTCTGTACTTTTTTGGGGTAGGGCTTTTCTATAAAGTGTCCTTACCTCTTATGAGAGGTTTAGATGAGATGTTGAGGGTCGAGACCTATGAATCGATACGTATTTCGACACATGTTCAGTTCCGGTTTGAACCTGGCCCGGTGGGTCGTTTGGGGTTATTGAAGGGTATTTCTGTACGCTTTTGGGTTAGAGCTTTTCTATAAAGTGTTTTTATCTCTAAAGAAACATGGAGATGAGATGTTGAGGATCGAGACCTTCGAATCGATACATATTCAACATACGTTCAGTTCCGATCCGAACCAAACTGGGTGAGTAACCAGCTCAAAAACTCATTCGATATCTCCTCTACATCTTTTTTCTTTTCGGGTAATTGATATCTACGCTACGTCTCTACATCAGTATAGCCTTATAGGAACTATTCTATGAGATTTGGGTCAGATCTACCATATGGTAAATATTTGATTCGAGCATGGAGAGAGGCAGGTCACTCTTCACAAACCAGCTTTGAAGACATTCGCTATTTCGCAGCCAGCTTTGATGAGTGTTTTTTTTCTCATATTTTTAGGGTGTCGAAATCTGTTGCTGACACCCTAGCCTGGAGGGCCCTGTCTCTTGGATGTAGGACAGCTTAGCCTTTATCCAATCCTTGGCTCCAGGCATGTTGTAACCTGGAGTCCGTCGTCGGCTGTCATCCTTCTCTTTTGAATAAAAATCTTTCTGACCAAAAAAAAAAAAGAAGAGGAGAGGCGGGCCATCGTGGAACTGGTTCAAACTTTCTTCCAAAAGAGTTCAAATTGATTGAATTTTAAGCGCGATTGCTTTTTAAGTTAAGTAAAATTTTGAGTGCCGAACTGCCGATCCCCAAAATTTGATTTGTGATATTCAAATTAAAATGCGTTCGTTTCATTATCAATCAATAGTTTCAAAAAACAGATCCAACTGTAGACCGAAGTTCATCCCATCGTCTGAGGATTCAGGGTCAAATGATCTCCATTGCTGATTCGACCCAGAGATCTGCTATCCTGAGAAAATCTAGAGCTCATTTGTGCTCTGGGATGGCAAAGAACGCGAAAATCTTGGGCGGTTTACCCAAACAGGTATAAAATTGATGGAAAAATTAAGTTTCGAACCAGGTGGTCGCCATCTTAAAAAGTAGAGGGTTTTGGCATTTCGGATTACGAGTTTCACGGGTTTTCTTTTTCCAGCATATTCTGAAGAAGTAATGCGAGTCGAATACACTCGCGGCAGGTTCTTTCCTGATCTAGTTGCTGTTTGATTTGCTGATAAATTTCTCCGTTATTACTCTTGGGTGCTAATGGAGTTCACGGAGGGCTATAAGCAGACGGGTCCATGTTGTTTCTCGCCAAATGCTCGTTACTTAGCTGTTGCAGTCGACTATCGCTTGGTGATTCGTGATGTTCTTTCCCTCAAGGTAATCCTAGTTTTCCCTTCCTCCCTCATCTCCCTCTCCTTCGCCACTAAAATTACCATAACCATATGGGTATATGCTTTCTACTCAAAAACCTTCAGTAGTTTTTAGTTTTAATCGGATCTCATCTCACAATGAATATGTAAAAACTACATTAACAATAGCAGTAGAAATGCCTGCATTCCTATTGGGGTATTCATGCATACTCAGTGTTCAAATGTTTCTACTATCAACAAAGTATTGAATCAGCAGTACAGACGTACAGTAGGATCACTGCTGTTAGCTTGTAGGACTTCAAAAGTTACAACCGCACAGAATTAGAAATAAATTACGAGGTAGGTAATTCATTCTATACGGCAGATTTTTTTTTTTATAGTTAAAATCTTGCAATGTTATCTCAAATTGAATCAATTATCGATTTCTAGGTTTTGTTGTAAACCTAATTGGTTACTTCCAATTATGTAAATCAATGGTTCAAACCGCACTCAAAGGTAGGGCATTTCCCATTTTTATAGAAACTTTTGTACCAGAAAGAATGGAATCTCCAATTATAGTGGTCCATTACTAAATGGTTTTGTTTGCAATTTAGCTAATGATGCAGAAAAAAGAAAAGAAAGAAGAAGTTATTTTCAGTTAAAATCTTACAATGTTATCTGTGGTCCATTACTAAATGGTTTCGAATGCAATTTAGCTAATATATTCATTAGGTGTCTACAATGACATAATCTCAGGTTTTGCCTTTTTTTCAAACCATGTCTTTCTGTTTATTTATTTCAGACTATCAGTCAATGTTTAAGAACTTGATTTCTCTGTTTCTCAAGTGAGCCGGATTCAACTTTACTATTACCTGTCATATATATATACATATAAGAGAGAACTGGACGGGGAGGGGCAGGGGGTTTTTTCCAAAGGGGGGAGAGAGAGTGACATAGGCTGGGCACCCTGACGCCGTGCCCATCCTTTTCCCTATATTTATATGTATGTGTGTCCATCATCTTTCTGTTTATTTATTTCAGACTATCAGTCAATGTTTAAGAACTTGATTTCTCTGTTTCTCAAGTGAGCCGGATTCAACTTTACTATTACCTGTCATATATATATATATATATATACATATAAGAGAGAACTGGACGGGGAGGGGCAGGGGGTTTTTTCCAAAGGGGGGAGAGAGAGTGACATAGGCTGGGCACCCTGACGCCGTGCCCATCCTTTTCCCTATATTTATATGTATGTGTGTCCATCAAATCCACTTCACTAAAGATTGAGTTTATTAAGTTGCATTGATATTTTATGTGTGATGGTTGCCCTAGGTATGACCTTAAAGTGTTCACAACTAGGGACAAAATTGGCCATTCTGTTCTTACATTTGTCACACCATACATTCTCGCAATGTGATTACAAAATATAAGTGTGAGAATTCATATGGTATGTTTGTTGAACGTGATCATTCGAGATTCTTGTATGGAATACTGTCAGTTGTTTGAGCGACAAGAATCTCCGATAGTTGTTTTGTCCCTATACCTGAGAGGTTATTATTGTTGCAGTTGCACATTATGCGTTTGTGGTTTACCAAAGGTTGATGCCTACACTGGCTACATATTGGTGCGCTCGGCGTACAATGTCCTGCTGTAGATGGAATGGATGCTCAATAAGAAATTCATTTCCTGAAGGGGAGAACATCTCGAGAGAGTTGTTTGATTGTGATTGGACGACAAATTCCAGTACCGGGGGCAGTTTTGTAAATTGTTTACAAAGTGTTTTAAAATATAATTATAAATGTATATAATTTTATATTTAAAATGTTTTATGTTCAATCACTGGTTAAGACTCTTTAATATTTTCTGTTCGAGGGATTAGGGTTTTTGGCGGTGTTCGTCTCCATACCCAAAAGTCTGTTATATGATGTTGTTAAGTGGAGGGACTAAAGCTTAATAGAAATTTCTATCACTTGGGGTTAAATGGTTAATGGTCACACGGATTGTACTTTGTATGATAATGTACAAGTTGTGAGATCCCCCTTTTGGATCACACCACTAGGCTCAATCACAACCATTGGATTAAAAGAAGCTTTGTTATAAATATTATGGACATGTGAAACCCTAATGATTTTCACGAACTAAGAATTCAGAATTGAGTAAGGATTTAAGAGAGAGGAAGAGATGGTCTTTTCTCCATTTAGGTTTCACTATTGAAAGAGCTTCTTACATTGGGCGGTTACGGGTACAATTGTTGCATTCCATTGGAGGATTTGCTTTTGTAATCTTAAGGTAACACTAACCCCTCTCTGTTGTTTTAATGGCAAACACACTAATGCATGTGAGGAGATATTTCCGACAGCCAAATTTTGATTGGCATTCCGCATCCCCAACAGATCAGTCTTGTGTTCTGTGATTTAATGTACACGTGACCTTGGATATAAAATATTTTGGTGTTGAAATGACTCTTACTGTGGAGCAAACAGTATGCTGGTGGTTGGAAGCCACATTAATTTTACCTATTACAGTCCATTATTTTACACTGAATCCTTGTGCCAGTTCCATGTTTTGAACCTTCGTATCCACCTTTCAAATGGTGCAACCTGTTTATGCCCATTGTATTAACAGTCCTTGAGATGCTAAACTCAATGTCTCAATGGTCATGGTTCACTTATTTATTCACTATTTTTTGACAGGTGGTGCAATTGTTTTCGTGCTTGGATAAGATAAGCTATGTTGAATGGGCTCTTGATTCAGAGTATATACTGTGTGGTCTCTACAAGAGACCAATGATACAGGCATGGTCATTAACCCAGCCTGAATGGACTTGCAAAATAGATGAAGGTCCTGCTGGGATTGCATACGCAAGGTGGAGCCCTGATAGTCGCCACATACTTACCACATCAGATTTCCAGTTGCGGCTAACAGTATGGTCACTGGTGAACACAGCTTGTGTACATGTCCAATGGCCCAAGCATGCTTCTAAGGGTGTTTCTTTCACCAAAGATGGAAAGTTTGCTGCTATTTGCACAAGACGTGATTGCAAAGACTACATTAATCTACTGTCTTGTCATTCATGGGAGGTCATGGGTGTTTTTGCTATTGACACTCTAGATTTAGCTGATATTGAATGGTCACCAGATGATAGTGCCATAGTGATCTGGGATTCATCTCTTGACTATAAGGTCTATCATTTGTTTTCTGGCCCTTCTTTTGTTTTCACATCTATTGTTTGAGCCAGACCTAATTCCAATGCTTCTTGTCTTAAACTTTCATTGACAACATCAGGATTCTTAAGATGAAGCTAAATTAGTACCAAATTGTATTTTTTCCCCTTATTGTGTAATTTTACAATCACTTATCCTACATAGACAATACCACCTCAACTACAATCTCTTATCTCTGCACTTAATTTTGTGCACTTTCTCAGGCTCCTATTACAACTCTTTATGTATAATTGGGTTGTCTGTGTAGAATACAAAATTCCCCTAGCTTTGTTATTTACTGCAGAATCTGGGGTACTTGCAAGAAATTGGGATCTTCCTTTCTATGGGTCTGAAGCAAAGTGATCTCCTAGATGAAACGACCCTTTCATCAGATGATTTTAACATTTAATTATTATATTATTTTGCAATAGAAAATGTAGAATGTTATCCAAACAAAGCCTGTTTGAAGATTAAAATCATGTAATAAAACTTGATTTAACTCATGTTTTGCACCCACTGAATGGAAGATCCTAATTCCTAATCCCATTTGATTGTGCTTCATCTATGAAAAAGTAGGACTATGGGAACTCGTGTCTTCAAAATAACACCACTGTTCACTTTGCAAAATATTAATACCTCTCTTTCCCATAGTCATGCATTAGATTTTTTCCCCTTCTCTTGGGTGTCAATTGTGTTTATGGTTGTTTTTTCTAGGGTTAAAAAAAGCACGGCTAAGAAGCAAGTCTTATTAATAGTATTATTTGGTACAGGTTTTGATCTATTCTCCAGATGGGAGGTGTCTGTTTAAATATCAAGCATATGAAAGTGGGTTGGGTGTAAAAAGTGTTGCATGCTCCCCATGTGGCCAATTTCTGGCAGTGGGTAGTTATGACCAGATGTTACGAGTTTTGAATCACCTGACATGGAAAAAATTTGCTGAATTTATGCACCTATCTTCTGTTCGTGCTCCTTGCAGTGCAGCTATTTTCAAGGTATTTCTTTTTCTGTTTTTAATTTCATAATCCATAATATATAAGTATTATTTTTTTTGGGTGGATTCTACTCACTTGAGATCTTGGGGTTCATTTCTCAACATTTCTAGGAGGTGGATGATCCTTTGCAACTTGATATGTCAGGATTACATTTAAGTGATGAGTTTATACAAGGCAATTCTGGTGAGTGTTTCCTACTTCTTACTAACATCCATTTTCATTTATCATAATACGAGCTACATAACAACAACAATAACAACAACAACTCAGCCTTATCCGAACTACATGGTGTCGGCTACATGGATCCTTGCTCTCCAATCAGTTCTATTTGAGGTCATACTTGATACAAGGCCTAACCTATGCAAGTCTTTCCTCATCACTTCTCCTAAGGTCATTTTAGGTCTGCCCCTGGCTCTTTTAGTTCCTTCAATCTGAATCAAATCACTCCTCTGTACTGAAGCATCCAAAAGCCTCTGTTGAACAAGGCCATGCCACCTCAAATGACTTTCTCGTAGCTTATCATGTATTGGAGCTACTACCAAAGCAGCTCTAATATGATTGTAGCAGAATGCACTTCTAGAAAACCAGAAAATCAGAACCGAGAAAGGAAAGAAGAGAAGAGAAGAAGTGGTAAAAGAGAGAAGCGCTGTCAAGAATGATTGAGCTTGAACGCCTCCCTCACAAAGCCTTTATTTATATAAAATAGATTACAGCCAAAGGGGGGATTCCTAATAATATTAGGAATCCTAGTTACAATATCAAACATGGAATCTAAAATAGAAACTAATCCTAAACCAACATAAGTTAGAATTAGAAACTAGGACTAAGCAATCCTAATTGTAAACCACAAATAACAAGAGACATATAGGAGGGAATCTCAATCAGAATATTCTATTATTATAATCGAGATTCTCTTCTCCTATGCTCGATATACTTCAACACTCCCCCTCAAGTTGGAGAGTACAAATCACCTAGATCCAACTTGGAACAACTCCGACGAAAGGTAGGTCCAAACAACGGCTTAGTAAAAATATCACCAAGTTGATTGGTAGTAGAAATGAACGGAGTAGAAATCAACTTCTTCATAACAGCATCCCTAACAAAGTGACAATCGACCTCAATGTGTTTAGTCCTCTCATGAAACACTGGATTGCTTGCAATATAAATAACAGTTTTATTATCACAAAACATCTTCATAGGTTGAGCGATAGGAAATCCCAACTCCTGGAGCAATAACTTTACCCACATCAACTCAGCTGTAGTATGTGCCATTGCTTGATATTCAACCTCAGCACTTGATTGAGCAACAATTTTTGTTTCTTGCTTTTCCAGGTGGCCAAATTATCACCCACAAAGGTACAATAACTAGTAGTAGAACGCCTATCATCATCAGCACCAGCCCAATCAACGTCAGAAAACCCAACCAGATTAGCATGTTGGTTAGGTCGGTAAATAAGACTCTTACCAGGAGCATCTTTTAGATATCGCAACACACGACAAGCAGCATCCCAATGAATTTTCTTTGGATGCTGCATGAACTAATTAATAACTCCAACAACAAAGGATATATCTGGGTGGGTGACAGTAAGATAAATGAGTTTCCCAACTAATCTTCAATACTGATGAACATTTGAAAAATCCTCACTCTCAATGGACCCAAGCTTTTGATGGGGGTCCATGGGAGTATATGTTGGTTTAGAAGCATCCCAATTAATTTTCTTTGGATGCTGCATGAACTAATTAATAACTCCAACAACAAAGGATATATCTGTGCGGGTGACAGTAAGATAAATGAGTTTCCCAACCAATCTTCAATACCGATGAACATTTGAAAATCTTCACTCTCAATGGACCCAAGCTTTTGATGGGGGTCCATGGGAGTATTTGCTAGTTTGGAAGCAAGCATTCCAGTGTCAGTCAGAAGGTCAAGGACATATTTCCCTTTGGGATAAGCTAACACCTTTCTTGCTTCGTAAAACTTTAATACTAAGGGAATATTTGAGAATACCCAAGTCTTTCATCTGAAAATGCTGATGAAGTTATGATTTAACTTGAGCAACACCAGAAGCGTCATTTCCTGATATAATAATATCATCCACATAGACTACCATCACCACTACCTTGAACTCTGATGACGAACAAAAACGGAATGATTCAAAATTAAAATTGTGAGAACCCAACTTGAGTGATAATGGAGCTGAACTTATCAAACCATGCTCTTCGGGATGGTTTTAACCCAGAAATTGCCTTACGAAGGTTGCAAACCTTGGTAGAATTCTCCCCTTGAGCAATATACCCTAGAGGTTGCTCCATATAAACGTCCTCTTGAAGATCACTATAGAGGAAAGCATTTTTGATATTCATTTGAGATAAGAGCCAATCAAAATTAATAGCCAGAGAAATAATGATATGAATGGAATTCAGGCGAGCAATAGGCGAGAAAGGCTCAAAGTAATCAACACCATAAGTTTGAGTATAGCCTTTCAACAAAACCATCCGGATTGTATTTGATAGTCTAAAGCCACCAACACTTAACAAGATCCTTCCCAGTAGGTAAGGAAACCAGAGTCTAAGTATTTCTAGATAATAAGGCGTCCATCTCAGTATCCATAGCAGTCTTCCAACCAGGGTGAGAAAACGCCTCATGGTGGGTTGTAGGAACAAAGTTAGTAGATGAAGTAGAAGCAAGTGGATGATAGTGGGGCAAAAGATGAGAAATGGAAACATACTGCTCAATTGGATAAACAATTAAAGATTTGTGGGACTTGTGAGTACAAGAGCGAGTACCTTTACGGACAATGATCGATAAGTCGATGGAGCCTTCAACATCAAAGTCAAATTGAGTGTCGGGAGGAGCAGTGTCTACAGTAGTAGTTGGCAGGTCCGGAACAATAGGAGCAGTGTGTGATGGACCAGGAATGGTGGACAGGATAGTAGAGGCTGGTATAGGAGTAGGGATGGACTGTAAGGTTGGTGGTCGATGTCGACGACAGTGATAGACCCCTGAGCTGGTGGAGGTGAGGGGATGGGAATGGTAATAGGCAAGGGTGGACCTAGAAGATCTTCATTGTTCACTGTGGATGATATAGAAGAACTAGAAAAGTAAGGAGTATTTTCAACGAAGGTGACATCAGCACTAATAAATTGTATATTAGAAATCGGATCAAAACACTTATACCTTCTTTGAGTGCGAGAGTAGCCAAGAAGAGTACATTTAATAGACCAAGGAGATAGTTTATCAATGGCAGGGCGAAGAATATGGACAAAACAAGCACAACAAAAAACATGTGGTGTTGTGGTGGAGAGGTAAAGAAAGTACTATTGGGATAAAGAATAGAAAAGGGAATTTTATTTTGTAAAATAGAGGACGGAATATGGTTAATAAGGTAACAAGTAGCAAGGACGACATCACACCAAAAACTTTTGGGGACATTCATGTGAAGCATAATGGATCGGGCCACTTCCAATAAATGCCTATTTTTGTGTTCAGCTACTCCATTTTGTTGTTGAGTGTATGAGCAACTAGTTTGATGAATAATACTATGAGTGAGGTAAAAATCAGAAATCTCAGTTTGAGTGTACTCAAGAGCATTATCATAATGAAAATTTTTTATGGATGTGTCAAACTGAGTTTTTATCTACTGGTAAATTTTTTTGAATACAATAAGAAATTGAGTCTGGTCCAAGTGAAACGAAAATAATTGTCCAGAAAACTAACAAAATAAGAAAATCCTTACATATTATGAACTCGAATGGACCCCAAATGTCCGAATGAACTAAAGAAAACAATGAAGAACTTCTAGGTGTAGTACGGGCAGGAAAGGAGGCATGGTGATGTTTGCCTAGTTCACAAGCTTCACATTCAAGATGAGATGTAGACTTGCAACTAGGTACCATTAATTGGAGTTTAGGTAGAGATGGGTGACGAAGACATAGATGCCATTGCATGGGAGATGGAGTAGTAGTAGATGTAGCCGCAGTAGAAGGTCTAGTGCCATCCAGATAATACAGGCCATCGCGCTCAAGCCCTCCACTGATTATCTTCATTGTCTGAAGGTCATGAAAAACACAGTAAGAGGGATAAAAGTTACCGACCAGTTAAGAAATTTAATAATTTGATTGATAGATAATAGACTTAAAGGTAATTTAGGAACATAAAGAACAGGAGAGAAGGTTATGGAGGATGTTGGAAAAACAGTGCCATGACCAGCTACCTGAGTCAAGGACCCATCAACAAGGATAACACTGGAAGGGGTTTGAACTTGATTTATTAAAGATGACAAACTTGACTTACCAGTCATGTGACACGAAGCACCGGAATCAATAAGCCATGAAGTAGATGAAGGATAAAAAGCAAAGTTACCTTTATAAGCTAAGGTAGCGCTAGAGGTAGAGGCAGTTGTAGCTTCAAGTCGTTGAAGGCGTTTGGCTAGCTGGTTGTAATCATCTTGAGACACAAATGATGAAGTACTAGGACTTTGATTCTTATCACCAGTAGGTTTCTCAGTAGTAGTGTCAGTTATGGCAGCATTGGCTAGTTCATTCGTCCACTCAGGTTTTCCATGCTTGGCTCAACAAGTATCCCTTGTATGATTAGGTTTGCCACAATAAGAACACTGACGGGAAGACTTGTCAATGGTTTGAGAACCTATACCTCGTCCACCACGGCCACGGCCATGCCACGTCCTTGTCCACGATTGGCAACAAAAGCTGAGTTGTCATTGGGTGTATTGTCAAGTTTAGATGGATTAGCTAGACGATTAATACAAGAAAAAACTTCATTGAGAGAAGGAACCTTCTCCCCTGTGAGTAACTGACTCTTCACATATTGGTAGTTAGGATGTAGTCTAGCTTGAAATTTTGCAACATGGAACTCAGCTCTCTATTGTTTTAATTATTCTAGATTAGTAGTCAGAGGTTGATGTATTTGGAGTTCTTCAACCATGCCCTTATAGCTGGCAAAATATTTATTCAAGGTTTTATCCCCCTGTTGGAAAGTAAAAAGTTTCTCATAGAGATCATACATATGAGAGATATTCCTTTCTTGAGAGAAGCTCTCACGCAAGTCATTCCAGACATCCTTAGCAAGTGAGTGAAACATCGCATTGGAAGCAATAGCAGGTTCAACACTGTTCCATAAGACCATAACCATATCTTGATCATAGAATTTTCACGTATCCACTTATCATAAGCAATGATTGTGGTAGGATCCTTAGGATCACGATGAGGAGGATCATCTGTAATGTATTTCAGTTTGCCCTTGGCATGAATGTAAGCTTGCACTGCCTGGGCCCATAATTGGTAATTTGAAACTGTACTGATCTGAACTTGGACATTGTCCGTAGGTGGCTTAGGATCAGCCATAGGTAGCAGCAACAGCAATTTGTCAATCGGCTCTTAGATAGAACCAGATTTGGCTTTGAAATAACCCAAAAACACCAGCAATATACTCGGCAGTAACAATGTTCGGTTATAATAACCTAAACAAGCAGTAGTACTATCGGCAGGGACAATATCCGGGTTTAACGACCCTACAACCCTAAGATAGCAGCATAACAGCATGAACTCACTTGGCAGTAGCAGAATTAGGGTTTAAAAACCCTAAAATAGCAGCAGAACAGTATTAACACACTGGCAGTAGTAGAATTAGGGTTTGTGAACTCAAATTAATAGTAATAACACAACCGGCAATGGAGAATAATCCTTCCAGGGGTTTATCAACCCAAAAATATCAAAGGTAGACAACCAAGTGTTGTTCTGGGAGAGAGGAAACAGAACCCATTCTCTCACCAGAAAATAGGGATCGATTGGAGAAAGAAAGCCCTAACTAGGGTTCTGGAGTAGAGGTACATAAATACCGTATAAAAGTACCTTCAAATTTCAGCAATAATCCACTGACTGGATCCAAAATAGGATATGAAGATAATCTTCAAGAAGAAATCGCAGATTGAGTCTTCGAGAAGAACCGTAGGTTGAAAAGGATAACCTCCAATCGATCTTGTATAGCAGATAAATAAATAAAACCCTAGTTTTTAATTGAGAACTCCATCTAGGGTTTAAAGTGTAGTAGTATGCAGCATAGGGTGCTGCACCCCTTTAAGAAGAACTTGAAAAGACCTTCAAACCAGAATCAGAGTAACAATCAATTAATGATTGTGCTCTGATACCATGTAGCAGAATGCACTTCTAGAAAACCAGAAAACCAGAACCGAGAAAGGAAGGGAAGAGAAGAGAAGAGAAGAAGTGGGAGAAGAAAGGAGTGATATCAAGAATGATCGAGCTTCACAGCCTCCTTCACAAAGCCTTTGTTTATATAAAATAGATTACAGCCAAATAGTTACAATATTAAATATAGAATCTAAAATAGAAACTAATCCTAAACCAACATAAATTAGAAATTAGAAACTAGGACTAAGCAATCCTAATTGTAAACCACAAATAACAAGAGACACAAGAGGGAATCTCGATCAGAATATTCCATTATTCTAATTGAGATTCCCTTCTCGTATTCTGGATATACTTCAACAATGATCATTCCCTACTTTTTCCTTCCTAGTTTTGCCACACATCCATCTGAACATCCTCATCTCCACTACACTGAATTTATCTTCATGATGCTTCTTAACTGCCCAATATTCAACACCATCCATCATAGCCAGTCGTATGACTGTCCTATAAAATTTTCCTTTAAGTTTTAAAGGAATATGTCGATCATACAACACTCCGGACGCACCTCGCTACTTCATCCATCCTATTTTAATTCTCTGTGAAACATCATCCTCTATATCACCTTCTTAATTTATGATTAAACCCAGACCCAAATACCTAAAATAATCACTTTGCGGAATCTTTGTCCCATCAATTTTCACCACCTCATTATCCATCCTAGTGTAACTAAATTTACACACCATATACTCCGTCTTCATTCTACTTATCTTAAAACCTTTTGATTCCAAGGTTGATCTCCATAACAACAACTTGGCGTTATTCTCTGCTTTTGTCTCGTCCACCAAAACAATATCATCAGCAAAAAGCATACACCAAGGAACCTCATCTTTAATATCTCTGGTTAAATCATCCATGATAAATGCTAACAAATAAGAGCTTAAAGCTGATCCTTGAGGGAAAGGAAACTCACTATATTAAATTTTTGTATCTTGTCAATTTATTATATTGTGCTCACAAAAGGTTGGCACTTATTTTTTATTTAGACAATTATTCATAATTTCATATTCACAATCTTTTGTCTGGCTGTTTCTGCTGTCCTATTATTGACTTTGCTTTTAGCCCTGCAAGTGTAACCTGTAGTTTTTCTTCTTCCTCTTTCTTGTGTTTTATGTGTGTGTACTTGTGTTGATAAATGAGACAAAAAACGAAAAAAAGGAGGAAGCCCTTGGGTGGGGTGTCCAAAAATACATGTATCCTTAAGGTGACTTCCTCTAGTCTAAAGGCTTGTATTATTTCCAAGTTGAAGATTGATGGGGTAGAATCCCCTGAAATTCCAGAGATGTATAATTTCCTTCATGAAGAGTTTTTTGCTGAAAAGGTTTCCTTTGGACCTGGTTTGGAGGGTTTGGCCTTTTGTTCAACTGATTGTCTGAGTCCATGGGTGGGCTGGAGAGATGCTTCTCAATGGAGGAAATTGTGGCTGCTCTAAAGTCTATGGACAATGAGAAGGCCCCTGGAACATATGGGTTTACAGTAGCAATTTTAAATGTGTTAGGTAATTAGAAAGAATGCGCTCAAACTGTTTTCTGGAGTATATAGAGAGGCTTCTTTTGATGATGGATGTGTTGCTACATTCATCTTTGCCATCCTAAAGAAAAGTCAAGCACAAAAGCTCAAAGATTTCAGGCACATTATTTTTTTGGCTGTTTCTATGAACGTGTCACCAACATAGTTGTCACCGCGGTTAGGCGACCCAAGGTGTTGGAGAGGGTAAAAAAGCAAGGTGACATAAAGCAGGCGACTAAGGCGCCCAAGTCGACCAAAGCGCCTGGACGCCTAGGCATCGCCTAGGCGACGCCTTGACAACTATTACTCACCAATGTGCTGGCTAGAAGACACAAAGAGGTTATATGAATTATGAAACCATTTCAAAGAGCCAAGTGGCTTTTGTGCAAGAAAGAGATATTTGGATACTGCCTTAATATCTAAGGGATATGTAAACTGGAACCATAAAGGGGATCGGGTGGGGATCCTATATTGGTTATGAAAAAGTCCAAAACCATGACTGCTGGTTTTATTAGGACCCTATGGTGAGGAAATTGAGCTTTGGTTTGAAGTGGGTGAAGTGATGTCTATGTACTATTACACAGCTTCTTTGGCTATTAATATAAGAGGTTTTCCAAAAGGCTATTTTAGAAGTTGAAGAGATAAAAGGCAGAGTGGCTCTCTGCTCCTCTTTTACCTTGATATTGTGGTTGAAGCTCTTAGCAAGATCTTTTTATAGCTGAATCTGTGGGCCTGTTAAATGGTTTTGTTCTCCCTCAGTCTGGCCTCAATGTCTCACATCTTCAATTTGTGGAAGGAAGCTACTCGTCTGCAAATGATGAATCCAAAGTTGGTGGTAGACTGCTTGGGGTAGTTTCTGTTCTCAGAATGATCTGATCTAAGAGTGGAATTTTTATCATTGGGAAATGGGGAAACATTACTGGATGGGATGACTTTCCAGCTTCTTTGCTGGGTTTGGAGGCTATTTAGGATCCAGTGATTGAGAGATATCGTAGGAAACTTGCATCTAGGATGTTTGGGCAGAAGTTTCTTTTGGTGTGATTCCAGGATTTATTTCTTATTGTTTGCCAAGATTGAGGGGTGTTTACAGAATAGTTGGAGGCAGGTGATTGATCTCCAGCCTTATGGAGAAACTTAAATGCTGGGAGATGGATTCTTTGATTCAGCTCTTTCAAGTCCTATCTGGTTCTAACATTGATCCATCTAAATCAAATTGGACAAGATGGTCAGCTGATGAGGAAGGAGCAAGGTGTCAAGTATCAGTATTGAGCAACGTATTGGAAAGCTGAGCTGTCATGGAGACATATCGGAGGGACGTTAAGAGATGCTATATATGCTTAAAATACATTTTGATATGCATGGATATGCTTATGATACATGCAAAACTAGAATTTGTAAGCGTTGTATCACCATAAGCAATAAATAATGATATCCAACCAATGACAGGTTATCTTTGTCTTGAAGGCATCTATATGATTCAAATCTTCGTTGGCAAGTGTAATATGAAATCTACAAATAAGTAATAAGAATCAATTAAGCAAGAAGATTTGAAAAAGAAAAATCTATGTAATTCAAATTTTCATTGGAAATGCAAAATTTGCTTGTTTATTCACTCCTCCTAGGTTGTTTTTGAGTGTAGATGGGATGCACTTAGGTTTTGGCCAAAAAATTAGAGTTGAAGCGTATCAGTCTATATTGGTTTGATACAGTTCCATACATAAATTTTTTTTTTTTATGTATCAGTTTTTGGATCGTATCGACATGGACAGTCTTGATAGTATTGAACTGTATCAGTCAATATGTATCAAGACTTGACACCATGGGAAGGAGTCTTGGTGCGATCCTGGGGTCTAAATACCCTATTGGGTTCGCTATGGGCCCGCTCAGATACCAAATACTCAAGTTACACGGAAGGAGTGGTAAACTTGTAATAAACCAGAATTTTCAATGGGCAATTTGGTAGTTAAATAAGGGAATGGACAAGAGAGGCATTGGTATTTATTGAGTGGGGGCAAATGTGGAAGAAAAACAAAATAAAGGACAAAACAGAATTAAAGGATAAAGGGGAGGGGCAATAATGGAAAGGAGAAGAAAGAAGAGGGGGATTTAATCATACGATGAGGTTGTCTTCAACCTCTCACTCACCAGAATGTGCAAATGGATGATGTTGCTTCCTCACATGGCCATGAAATCACTCTCCAACAACTCTGAGTCCAGAACCAGAATCACATAGGTCTCCAGAGTTGACTCAAACCACCGTTAACTCCAGAGAAATAAGTGATATTTGGATGAGAAGTTCTGAAGTTGAAGGCCAGCGACAGAGGTGTTCACCTTCGAGGAAGAGGTCTCCCTCAATAGGAATCGAATGGAGTTGGAACTTTTGAGGTAACGTAAAACTCTCTCAAAACCAATTAATAGGAAGATCATTCAGAGAACTAAAAATAAAAAATAATAGCTTCTGAAATATTTCCAGGTGAAGTTCAGGACTCCTTTGGGGTTTCAATGCATAGCTCTTGATTCAAGTGTGATTTCCAGCAGGTAACTTTCAGGACCACCTTGAGGGTATGATTCAAATCCCCAGGTTTAAGGTCGTATCATAAGAAATGTAGCTCTTCGAGTCAGCTTTACGTTGGTGAAAGAATTGGGTCAATCTGAGTTCGGACGAGGAAGATATGGTCATTTTATTGAGCAGAGGTCGGGCTGAACTCGATTAATGAAGGAATATACATGTTCTCGGGTCTGACAAACTCTGGCACTAAATGCTCTCTATTCGGCGCAGAATGAAGATCTGCTGATGTCAGAACATGATTTGATGACGTTGGATGAAGCCTTGTCAGCGTCGTCGAATATCCTATTGAAGTAAGCAAACTTCAATTCAGTGCTGGTCAACTCGAGTTTGGTTCATGTCACTTTGGATAGATTCTTGAGCATCATCCGGGCAAAATTAGAGGAAGATGATTTCTATAAAAGTTGAAGCTTTTTAAGTCTACTTTCAGATGCAAAAAGAATGATCTCAATTGGAGTTGTACAGAGGGAGTTCTGCCATCCGGACTGAGCAAAGGTCAGTTTGCCAGACACGCATCCGGTCTGAACCAGGTGGTTGGACCATGCCTGGGATTAGGGCTTTTGTTAGCCTACTTAATGAAGCTTTTAGGGCCTCATTCTTAATTTCTTTCCAGCGCAAGAAGAGAGAAGAGAGTAGAGAGCCGCCTAAAGGAGAGAAGAAGTGAGAGGAGAAGAAAGAGAGGTTTATGCTATTCGATGATTGTCTAAAACCTGCGTCTCTCAAAAAAGTTCCACCAAAGCTTCAGTTTGCCGTTCGTTTGCTGCACAACGGTGAATCGTTAGAGGAACACGTCTGCAAAGTTCTTCTCGGTTGTGATTACTTCAAGGGGAGGTAACACACTATCTGGCCTGTTCTAGGATTTCTGGTTGCTGAAATTCCTAGTTCAATGATGTATTGAGGGGTTGGGTTTGTTATTTTGATCATACTTGTAATCTCTATAAAGTGGGTGCTTGGTGTTCCTGGGTCGTTGTAGAAGATACGAAGCCCCATTTTTGGCATTGTTCTGTGGACATAGCCACGTAGGCACTCTTGCTGAACCACGTAAATATTTTGTCTTCTGTGGTTGTGCATGCTTATTTCATTAAATATTGGGAGTGCGTTTGTTGCAGAGTGGTGTGCACACCTGGTAGACCTTGCAACATGTTGGTGGGGGTGTTGCATACGGTAGTGTATGTGATTGACCAAAATGGTCTGTGCCAGTGCTTGACAAATTGTTACAGTAACGGAAGAAGTTTTGACCGTCACTAATTCACCCCTCTCAATGATGTACTGGGACTGACAACTTTCTCTACTTATTTCATCTTCTTGTACTTTTTTCTTGGGGAGGGGGTGTTCGTGCTTGAATCACAACATTTCTGCCAATTTCTTCCAAGTATTGCTCCTTTTTGGTAAAACAGGAGGTTTTATTAGACATACAATTAAACCACATAGTATGAAGTCTTACTAGCACTGGGAAAGATGCACATAGATACAATGCAATAGGTTAGAATTTAAAATTCATATAAAATAATAATGTGTTGATTTTCAAGTGAAAAGCCAAGAAAATCTACAATTTTAGAAGATCACAACATAGAAAGTATAAACCAGGCATAGGAAATCCTTGACCTACAAAGGATGTGGGTGCAACTATAATTGCAAATTTGGGATGTTGAGCTGTGTTGGCTCCCTTAATTTTTTTGGGGTACCCTGAGATGTCTGAAAGCTTAAAGGAAATTTCTTCTGCTGTACTGAAACAAATTGGGAATGCGGAGTTGTATTGAATCCAAACAGGTTCTTATGCTATGGTGAGAACTTGAGATTCTTCCTCGTTTATGTGCATGCATACGTGAAGTGAATAAGAAAAATTTCAGGCATGATATCCAATCATATTGTCATTATATGCTAACCTTGATACACATATCATCACTAAATGCATATTTCTAGTGATGATTGCTGAGCTTTTCTTCTAAGTATCCTGAAGATATGCTAAATAATATTGTCTCATTATTCTTGCCCTCCAGTAAGAAACTGTACTTTTATGTGAACGTGGTGACAGATGTCACCTATCCCCAAAACCCAAAAACATTTTTTTTTTAACAGAAGTTTCCTTTTTCCCCAAACTATGCAACTTTCCTGTTGTTTGTTGTATGTTTTTTGTGTAAGTGTATGATGTACTTCAGATGCATAACCTCTGTTTCTTAGTAGACAAGTTGAGCTTCTTAAGTTCTTATTATTCTAATTGTGCAATAAAAAATTCTCCAGAAAATGTTCCAGAAGGACACTTCAGAGTCAGGTACAAAATAATGGAATTGCCCATTACGTTACCTTCGCAGAAGCCTCCTGCAGACAAACCAAACCCCAAACAAGGCGTTGGTGAGTTCCTGTATCTTCATTTGCTAAACCAATAAAAGCAAACCTATTTTCTTACTTGTACATTATGCTTGCAATTGTTGTATTCCTTATAACAAAATATAGAGTGAGGTTCCCCATCAATAGACCAGTTGGAAGGATGCTGCATAACAGTATATGTGCTTGGGTGCTGGGGTGAAGGCCTTATCCTGTTGGGGTTTTCCTATGAGATCATCTATATCAGAATTGATCTGATTGAATGATGACAATGGTCTGATTTGTGGCATCCTTTTGGAATGGTTAAAAAGGGCATATTGTAAATATATATAATTATTTTTGAAACCATCTGAAGTTAAATATACAGAAGATCTTCCTGGTGTGGGCCATTAAATACCACATGCTACTATGTGCTCTGCACAGCAGTTTTGTGATCTACTGAATCATTAAGGTTCCATCTGGTTGGAAATAAGGTGATGGGAAGGTAAGTGAAATAACAAGAAAAAACTTTTCTTATTAGTACTAGGGAACTAATACTGACAATGATTGTGTAACTAACCCCAAAAATTTATTATATATAGTAATTAAATTTTACTTCACTTTTCAACCAGAGTCCATTGATTTCAGTAGGAAAATATGATATGGTTAAGGAATCTGTTTGCAAAGTTTAATTACCACATTTCCTGAAATTTTAACTTAGATAACCATGGTTATAAAAAGTTTCCATTTTCTTTTTGAAACAAATTTCACTTTGCTGCATTTTCCTTTACTTGTACACCATATGGAGCTTAAACGGAAAGAAACAATACTTACTATGATGATGATGATATTGTGGAAGAATAAGGAGATTTAATGGAGAGTCCGAATCACCAAACTATTAATGACCAGGAAACCAAGACATAACCAGGATCGTCGGACACCAATTGTACCTGATTTGTGAGAAAGAGAACTCAAAATCTGGGTATCAGATTTAAGTCAAACCCGGGCGAGTGTAGGTCTGAAACAATAGTATTGATACCCAAAATTTGGGAGAAATCCAATGGTTAGATAGGCTGGTAATAACAGGTATTTCAAAATAGAAACTTGAATTTCAGAAATTAGTAACTACCAAGAACTATCCAACGGCTGAACAGATCAGAACAAAGTTTTGCTTGATGGATGAGTCCGGTTACTAGGTATGAACCCCAGAATTTCTCACGCAATCAATGGTTGGATGTAGAGATATAACCCTTTCATAGTTGCAGCAGAACACATGAAAAGCAGGGCAACGACAAATCAGTTCATAGTAATAAACCAGCAGTAAACCCAAACCAGTTGCAGTGGAAATAAAATAGAAATAAAAAGAGAAAATGGTAGAGAAGAAGAGGGAATAAGAAGGATACGAAGGTATCTAACCTACTGTAGAGAAGGTCTCCCACCTATCTCCACAAGGGCCTTTCACCTAGGCTGTCTCTCGCAACAGCTGAATCACACAGCAAACCAGCGTAAGGCCATTCTTTCATCCTTCAATCGTTGCCTTTGTCCAGCCCCTTCTCTTTATTAAATGTTAAAACAACTATTACAAAATTGGAAACTTAAATTATAGAAACTATTCCTATCCTAAGATCTCTCTTCTAGAAACATTACAAATTGGAAGTAGTAGTAAAAAGGAAACATGTTCTTAGCTATCTAATAAAATCTAGCCTAAATCTCTTCAAAACAGAAATAAAAACTAACTAAAATCTAACTGATAAGTATGAAATAGAAACTCCAACTGAGCAATGGTTACAAAAATAGGAAGTCAAGTAAATAGCAACTAAACCAAACCAGCAAATAAATTTTCCTTCTCTTGCTATCTTCAATGGGACCCACACTAGGTCTATGTGAAGAGTAACCGTGTGAACAGTAACCACATGACTAGTATTTTTCCCAAATTTTGTTGTGGTCCTTTTCTTCTTCGTGCTTCGATCTACATCAAGATTTAAGTGAGGAAATATTAAGGTTCTATTATCTTCTGATATGAACCTCAAACTCTTCTTGAAAGCCTTGCACAAGACCATGAAACCCGTTGGATTAACTTGGCAAAATTAACAGGTCTATTATCATGGAGCAACGACAGCCAGTATCTCTTCACCCGCAACGATAGCATGCCAACAGTTCTGTGGATATGGGACATCCGCCACCTAGAACTTGCAGCTATCCTGGTGCAGAAAGAACCAATCCGTGCAGCTGCTTGGGATCCATCGTGCCCACGCCTTGTTCTGTGCACTGGTAGTTCACACGTGTATATGTGGAACCCCTCTGGTGCCTTCTGTGTGAGTATTCCATTGCCACAGTTTACTGTAACTGATCTGAAATGGAATTCAGATGGAAGCTGTCTTCTCCTTAAGGACCGGGAATTGTTCTGCTGTGCTGCAGTGCCCATGCTGCCAGACTCCAGTGAAGATAGCTCTGATGAATAGGGAGAACTTTTTCCCCCTCTAGTTGGCGAATATTGGCTAGTAAGTATGTAGAATATTATGAATCAGGACCCATAATCATTTTACCATGGGTTCAGTAGGGGAACTTTTTGATTGTTCCCCTGATATTCTGATTTACAATGTAACATGTTTCTGTAATAGAGAATTCAAGTTAGATTGATCTTCAGTAACGATTGCCATGATCACTCTGCTATGATGCCGCCAGTTATTTGAATCTCCTTTATTGGAACTGCTAAACGTTTGGTTTCCCTTGGATAAAAAAATTACTTTATAGTATTTGGGCCGATGTGGACAGTGCCAACTGGAAAGTTCAAACTCTAAATGTGCTTCAAACAGAGAACAAAAGCTTCAAAAAAGTTGATTATGGGGGAAATGGGTTGCCGTTTTTGGGTTAATTAGGTTTTTTCTGCATTTCAGGTCAGACTGCAACATACAAGTGCACATGATCTGGGCTGATGGAAACTTAATGCTACCAAAAGAATTTGAGATTCAGAGCATATTTAAACATGGTTTAGTAGATCACCAGACTGACTTGCAAAAACTGAACACTGTAAATGATATCAAGGTACGGTGAAATTTATAACCCGAAGGGTGTACTGTTTGCCTTTGAAGGGCAACCGTTTAACAAATACACTACTGAGTTACAATGGCACTAGGGTCTACTCAAAATCCACAAGGGTGGTTGGTATGACTCCTTGGTGCCATACATTTTATTTGACTAGTAGCTATAAGGCTTCAGAAAAGTGGAGAAAGAGAAGCTTGAGGGCAAAAGTTTTCTTTTTTACATTAAAATTAATGAATAGGGTGTGAAGTTCACACAGAAGATACGGAGATCAATTAGGAACCAGAACCAGAACCAGAACCAAACCATATAGTGAGCCCAAAGAGAATCTATGATAAAATTAAACAAAAATCTATGAATATAAATTCCGTGAGCTCAATGGCCCAGTTTAACATTGATATGTTTGGCACAAGAGAGTGAAATACCTAAAACACCCATATTAAGGTAATCTTTTTTGATATCCTCAGGTTAAGGCCTCGTTGAAGGTTTGGAATTTCTCTACCTTTTGAAATGTTATTTCCTTGGTGATAACTTTACCGCGTGCTGAGTAAGAAAAAGTCTTGTCTAGTAAAATCTCTTTTTTTGTTGTCAAGAAAGTTTTCAAAGGCAAAAATCCAGAATCACTGGGTTGCAGCTAGGAGATTCCAACTTGGCATACTTCCCACAAATCTCATATCTTTAGTCTATTCCTTTAGAGGAGGAGATTCTTGTAGTGATTAGATATATCAAGACTAACAAATCCCTTGGCAGAGAT
The DNA here is from genome assembly GCF_018873765.1 of Telopea speciosissima. Lineage (NCBI taxonomy): Eukaryota > Viridiplantae > Streptophyta > Magnoliopsida > Proteales > Proteaceae > Telopea > Telopea speciosissima. The sequence continues at coordinate 67,870,052 of NC_057916.1, read as the reverse complement.
GGTTAATTTTAATGTGAGAATTTTTTCTGATGGGTTGGGAGATTGTTACGGAGGACTTTGTCGTCGCAGTGCGGCCTTTCTTTTTGAACCCTAAACATGTAAAAGATGTGAACCATACTTTTATTACGCTTGATCCCTAAGATGGAGGGTGCATGCTCAGTGGTTGAATTCCGTCCAACCACTGAAAATCAGGAAGTTTTATGAGCGTTCCTGAGGACAAGGAACCACCAATTTCCTATTTCTCAGGAAGTACGCAAAGTTCCTGAGGATACGGACCACGACTTCCCTATTTCTTAGAACTCAGGAGTTATGAGGCAAAGTCATATATAAATACACGCCCATTTCCTTCGTAACTTACAAAACGTCTTTCTGCTCACCGACAAACATCTGGGCGAGCTTTCCATGTTGACTTTGCCATAATTTGAAGCTTCTCCATGAAGGTGCGTGTCTCTCTCTCTCTCTCTCTCTCTCACCCAGGTAAGATTACTATTTTCCTTTTGCTCTGTTAAGCAGGATGAGATTTTGTACTTTTGACCAAGCTAGGTGCAAGACAAGATTTGTGCTCGTCACTTTCATAAGAATGAAAGTGAAATCCTGTATCAACAGTGGTTCACAATTCCCATGAACACTTGGGGCTCTGTTTGTTTCAAGTTTTAACATAAAATATTCTTTAGAAAACTACTTGCATTCTTAAATTGTACGGGGAAGAGTTTTTTGTCTACGAACATGGTGCTTAGGCCAGCATGGAAACCAATGGGAGTATGTAAGAAAACATCAATAGGGGGTGGAACGATCATTTCACACTATGATGTGTCTAGGCACAGAGGACAGCATTGGAAATGTTGTCCTTCTTCGTTTGTCAACGTGAACAGTGACACCATTGAACCTCTCACACAAATTCAGGACATGAGAAAATAGAATTCTGGGTCTGGATTTGATCCCAACGTGGGGACAGCGGGACAGATCTCACGTCTATCATCGGGTGTGGGTTCCACTTTTTTTCTATTTTTTTTTTGATAAGTAGCCATTTCATTGAGAAGAAAGGTAAGCAGTTACAGGGCGTTCTGGTTACACTACTCCAGAAGCCAGTTGGTGGAATTAGGTCAAACAGTTTTGCTTACCAAAGAGAGGGCCCTCCTAGCTAGGTCATCAGCTACACAGTTCGCTTTCCTGGAGATCCAATTAAAGGATGACACATTAAGATGCGCTGCAAGGACACGTATGTCTTGAATGATATTTACAGCATCTAAAGGGGGATGTAGGGATCTATTCATGAGCAAATCGACCAGGTCCAAGTTATCTGATTCGACTTCAACATTAAAGCAGCCCAGGTCCACCATTGCTTGTAGTCTTGCTCTCAGTGCTAAGCTCTCCCCCAAGAACACCGCATCAAAGGTATCCAGAGCTGAGAAAGCAAGAATGGGGTGTGGATTTCACTTTTTGCGTGTAAGACCCACATCCTATGGATTGGTGAGATCTATCACCACATGTACAAACTCATAAAAAGCAAAAACACCACATAGATTTGACAAATCATTCTTTTGGTTCTCTCTCATACAACTCTTGCTCTTTTCTTACGTTCCTGTAAGAAGGGTTCCATAACCTTGTTATCTTTTTCTTTTCTTTGTTTTCTGTTTCTCTTGGTCCAGTGAAAAGCATAAGTTGGTTTCAACATCAAAGACCTAAAGTCTCCTATTTAATCAAATAGCAAAAGTAGTTTTATGGTGCTTTATTCCAGGTCCCACCTCCTCTCTTGATTAAACCTCATTTAAACGTGCGTCGCAAGGCCAATTAGTCCCCATTTCAATGAGTTGCAGATGGCAAAAGGTATTGCAAATGGACGTGTTTGTATGAGAAATCTGAATGGCTTCCCTCATATTATGAAACGTCAGCAAATCCATAGGAAAATAGTCAAAGGTCTCAAAGCAGCTTTGAGTCATTAGTGCCGAATGGTTTTTACTTCCAATTTATTAAAAACTATAGAAATGTGTGCGTAGTACTACACATGGAGAGAGAGAGAGAGAGAATCGTAAAATGGATAGGAAATAAAGTCACTTGGAATAAGAAATTAAGGAAGGGAGTAAGTATAATTGATTGGCTAAACCTCAAGTAATTAAGGAATTAGAATGATGCCATTTATATATTTTTTAATAAAGGAGATATATTTTATATGATGGTGTTTGAGGAATTTTTTTTTTTTTTGGGTAAAGGTGCTTTTAAGAATTTGAAAAACAGAAACAGAAAAAGAAAAATACTGGCACACAAAGAGAATCGTAGGAACCCAACTTAATTACGCTAATAAACAGGTATACGTATTTTGCATTTTAATAAATAATTTGTGTTTTTTCTTAATCATATAAAATTTTCTTTTACTCTTATCACAATTTTTTTTAAAGGACAGATCGAGTTTCCCTCTACCCATGGTGAATGGATTCACCATGGGGGGGCCCCGGGGGGTGGGGGTGGGAAAGGGTATCAGGAGAGTATTTTGGAACGAATAGTTATCCTCTCCCGTTACTGCACGATGCAGTACTGCATCGTGCGGCGACTGTAAAGGCCATGTGCATCATGTGGGGCCCGTTGTGCCACATGGCCTCTATAGCGCCGCACGATGCAGTACTGCACCGTTGAATAACAGGAGAGGATAAAAATTCATTTTGGAACATACCAAAACTCTAGGAGGGGTGTGTGAACCCTATGATGAGTGAACCGTCCTCTATGGGTGGAGGAAAACTTTATCCTTTCTTTAAAATACATTTTATTGAAAAGAAACAAAAGTTTGTCATCTTGTGTTGACTAGGACGTGTATTTGTCAGGCTTACAATTAACCAGAGGCTTAACCACCACTTCTAACAAGGTTTTGATATTAGTTGTTTTACTTCTTTTTGCTCTCTCTTTTTCTCTCCGCCAAGCCTCAAACCCTTTACTGAAATGGTGCACACTGCATTAAATCACCATTGAGGGTACAAGGAGGTTGGTTTGTAAGTTCCACACACTGAAGATCTATAAACTTAATGGAGAAAGTGTACTCTACCTCGTGATGGTCCCAGAAGCTGCCATGGTTCATTGATCAACAAATCTTCTCTTTCTCCGGTTAGGATTTTTACTTCACTAGTGCAGAACTCCACAATGGACAAACAAACAGAAGTTGTCTTCTGGCTTTTGTCTCTCACCCACTACATACGAAGAAGATGATATTCTCGTGTAAATTAGCAAAGTCAGAACCACACTTAACATAATCCCTATCAAAGTGTAATTGGCCCCATCAAGTAACCCATCAGAATAGGTAACTGTGTTAACCACCTATTCGTAACTTCTTAGGGTGATGTGGCATTAGGGCCACATTAGTCAACATTCTCCCACTTGACCCAAATTGCCACATGCCATGTAATTGTTGGTGTTGTTTTTGTTGTTGGTCATACATAAAACTTTTAATTTTTTTTAACATTTAAAATGAAACTCCAACCCACGAATCACGGCGATTCATATCCAATACGTAAGCCATTTTCTTCCATATATTATAATGACCTGTCATTCTCATAATGAACCCTAATATGATAAACTTCATTCTCATATTTGGATGGTAGTTGATAGTCATAAAGGTGCACAAAGTTTTGTCTTTATATAATCACTTTATTATCCAAAAGTTTGGTGGACAAAAAAGCTCTAACGATTCTATTTTTTACTTTGATGGTCAATCGTCAAATATGGCCGCTGGACTTGAAGAGAGCCATTGGAGGTTGACGGTTGATACTTGGTCGACCATCAAAAGCTGAAGGTATCAACTATTAGCTCAATGTTTCTAATGGTTGAATATGTCTGTTTTCACGGTCGACCATCAGGTGCAACCGTCAGACTTTTTGGTCAGTTTTCGACCATCTGACTTTGGGGGTTTCTCTTCTCCAACCTATTCTAACTATGTTAGGGTCTTTTTGTAGGGATATTAGCCACCACCTAGGGTCTCTATAAGTCATGAAATGTATGCAAATAACTGCAATTACAATCATATATAATTGTTTGCTATCCTATACTAAGTGTACACGAGCATTGTCATGACTGTCCTCGTATTGCTCTATAACTTCAATTGTAGAGCTATTTATTTTTCCTTTTCATTCTTCTTTTTTCCTTGGTTCTTCAAATTTGAATGCTACAAAAGCACTAAGACTGTAAAGATAGATGTTAAACAATCTTAATTGTTTGTTATCATCAAAATATACTTGAGGTTTACTTAAGAGAGTGAGATTCCATTTCCCAACAACAAACACACTGGAATCCCTTGCTTGAAACTATGACTCAATGATTTTTTTCTAATCAATGAGAATGTCGCTGCAATCAAATGACAACCTTAAAATGACAATGATATCCGACAACTCCAAAGGCTGGAAAGCAATGGAAACCATATGCTCAAAACCTGATTTCCAATTATAAAATCCCTTTCGGCAGTGATCAAAATATTTATAATTGGCCACTGTAAACTTGAAGGATCCGTGACATTTTCTTTATGTTCAAATCCCAGTTCGTCAAGGTTCTCAGAAACACAAAGTCTCACAACAATTTATATCAATACATGGTTCTCAGGTTTCACATAATTAATGTTCAAAACAGTTCTCCATAACAATTTCACAAAGAGCAAATTCGAGAGAACAAAAAAAGCCAGAAATCCGACGTGACCAAAGTGGCAACAGAGTACTCTGATACCACTTGTAAGTTCCGCACAATCAAGGTCTGTAAACTTAATGGAGGAAGGGCACTCTTACCTCCTGATGGTCCCAGAAACAAGTTTGATTGTGTCCTTGCTGCCATGGTTCTTTGATCAACAAATTTTCTCTTTTTTCAACTAGGATTTCTGCTTCTCTGGTGAAGAACTCCACAAGTTATCAATGGTCAAACAAGCGGAAATTGTCCTCTGGATTTTGTCTCTCACCCACAACATACAAGGAAGATGATATTCTCGTGTGAATTAGCAAATCCAGAACCCCACTAAACATAATCTCTATCAAAGAGTAACTGCCATCATGAAGTTGTTACTCATTAGGATAGATAACTATGTAAACAACCTTAGCAACTTCTTAGGGTGATATGACATTTGGGTGACGTCAGCCAACATGGTTTACTACTTTGGGTTTTTTGTTTTAAAAAAAACAAACCAAAATTAGAGAAATTCTTACGAGAGATAGCTATCTATTTTTCTTTGGTAGTTTTTGAATATGCTTTATCTCACATGTTGAATGGTTTAGTGCCTAAAATATAAGATATACCATTTGCGCAAGAGATCATTGTCTAGTCATGTAGTGCATGCACCAACTCGAGGGCCAATAAGAGCTCACGCAACAACATCAACATAGATGTGATTGATTTCATGGGGGCAGGGTGCTACTTTTGTGGGTTCCTATGTCAGGGCATAGGAGCCACACGACCAAGTAGGGATCTATTTACCATATCATTTTTAGTGATCGGTAAAGTTTGTTGGATTTGTTGTATTACATACATGCTTGTTTGACCTTAATTGACTCTTGCAGTATTATTGATTGTGGCATGTTTGTTTTCTGAATTAGTATCTGATTTGTGGGAGTTGTAAGTAATCATTTAGACAATTTTTGACCCACAATCTATTGAGTTCAAGTGGCTTATCCATAGTTGTCCTACGTCACAATTTCCATTATCGTATTGATGTGATAGAATAGACTTTAGACTAATCTTGTTACAAGGGTAACTTACAAATACAAATGTAATAGAGTTCTAGTAGTCGTCTCAAAAATAATTTAGGAGTGGTGAAGTACAACTAACACCTCAAGAATGGGGTTATTGTAATTAGTAACTGAATTTGTATTGGTCATATAAAATGGATTGAAATGAGTCACTTAAGGTGATTATTTATAGATAAACCCTTGTTGAGTGTGGTTAGTTGTAGTGTTGTATAACTACTGCCTAAAAAATGTGGTTACTGTAAATAAAAAATGTTTTAATGTAGTTAGTAGCGCACCAAGTTTTATATTTAATACTATTAGTTATAATCAGGAGGTTTTGTGTAACAAGTCAATAGTTAGGCAGTTGTTTGTCATTGCAGATTCTTTTAGACCTTATTACTACATAGTTGTGAGATCGAATAGGAACCTGAACCATATCGATCTCCTCTTTTCTCCTTCACTTCTTCTTCTTCTCTTTTTCTGTCACTGTTTAGTAATCTAGTTCTGTTACAAATAGGATTATGTGGATCATATGAGATGAATTGGATTGAATCACTTAACCTAGTGTACGCCTCATTCCAATTATCAATTCATAGATAAAATCAGGTTGAGTGTGATTAGTTGTAGTGTTTTATTAGTAGTTATTCCCCCCCGCATTCGATGATCTTCAATTACCATCAATGGTTTGGAAAGGTTTCTTGTAGGTGCTATTGTATGTCAACAACTGTAAATTCTACTTGCAAGTTAATTATGTTGCTGATGTTGTTTCTACAGTTATGTTATCGTACAAGGATTTGGTATTTTGGAAGTTCAGTATTTTATTTCTCTATAGAAACCTATTGCAATGCGTCACTTGGTGCTCTTATAATATGAAGTTCTCTGTCTTTCCTTGCATCTTGCTTCAATATATTAATTCTAAAATATTTTTTGGTTCATTTCATTTTATAATACTAAGTTTCTATTCTCTCTATTGCTGTTCTTAATTGAACATGGATTAATTCATATATCATTGGAACTTTTTTCCATTCTTGATTTTTTTTTATGAAAAGTCTATTGATTCTCTTTTTCTTTATATATTTTCAGACAATTTCTTTATTGTTTATTTGTTAACAGGTTGAACTATATTTAAGGGTGTTATTGAGATTCTACTATTGGTCTAACTCTTTCTGGAACACATAAGGTTGAAATGGCTGGTATTTATTTGCTAGAGTTTCCACAACATTCTTGCAAATGGGTCTGCATCAATTCGAAATGTGGTAAAATTGATATGATTTGTAAAGGACGCGTCTAAACTAAGCCACCAAATTACGAAAAGAAGAAAAGAAAATTTGCAACCATGGATGCTTTTGAAGGATCAAAGAATGATATGAATATTTGGATATTCTTTTCACAGTCTTCTGCAACCATTTTCCACAACGGGTTTTCTGCTTCTTCACACCTAATTTTGCTATTAATTCTACTCATTTCTTGGGCTTGCAAGAGATACATGATTTCTACCATTGAAAATTCAAAGCCAACAATGAAGAATACATACTTTTTATACTATTGGTCAGCTCTTATGTCTTCCATGGGTCTGTCTTTTTGTGATCTTCTCCTATGTGTGTTAAACTTTCTCTTTGGGTATAGATATGGTTGGTCTGATCTAAAGGTTATTGCCCAATTGGATTTGGCATTTAGAACACTCACTTGGTCTGTGATCTCTGCTTACTTGCACATCCAATTTTCTAATTCAAGTGAGCGCAGGTTTCCCATTATACTAAGGATTTGGTGGGCTTTCTACTTCCTAATGTCTTGTTCCTATCTTGTTATACATCTTAATTCGTATTGGAAACATTTTCCCTTACCAATCTTGCTATGGGTCTCTGATGCTGTATCCATTATTGCTAGTTCATCCCTTTGTTATGTTGGGATATTTGGCAAAGAGCGAGAAGATGGAGATTCCCATCTTTTGGACCCTCTTTTGAAAAGTAGTTCCAATAAAAAAAATGGTGACAACAGGCAAGGATCAAGTGTCGATGGAGAGAGTGTAACATTTTATGAAAATGCTAACCTTCTTAGTATTTTCACTTTTGCTTGGATGGGTCCTTTGGTTGCACTTGGGTATAAAAAAACATTGGACCTTGAAGATGTCCCTCAGCTCGCTAGTTGTGATAGTGCCAATGTAGTCTTTTCTTGTTTTAGAAATAAAATTGAATATGATGGTAATACCAGTGGTAATGGTGGTCAGGTAAGAACACTCAAGCTGGTAAAGGCATTGATTCTCCTAACTTGGAAAGAAATTCTATGGACGGGTCTATTGTCCATTGTATGCACATTGGCTTCTTATGTTGGACCATACCTTATTGACTCATTTTTCCAGTATCTAAACAGCTCTCACCAACTAAAATATAAAGGCTATATGCTAGTGTTCATTTTCTTTCTTTCAAAGTTCATAAAGTGCATCTCAGAGAGACATTTGTTCTTTCAACTGCGAAAGATGGGAAATAGGGTCCGTACTGCCTTGTTCGCAATTATCTATGAGAAGAATCTTAGGCTTTCAAGCCAGTCAAAGCAGGGCCACACTAGTGGGGAAAACATTAATTTGATGACTGTTGATGTTGAGAGGACTGGATTTTTCAGTTGGTACTTGCACGATATATGGAGGGTGCCTATTCAGGTTGTTCTAGCTTTGTTGATCTTGTACAAGAGCCTTGGCCTCGCTTCACTTGTAGCTTTTATTGCCACAATGATTTTGATGTTAGCAAATGTTCCACTGGGAAAACTACAAGAAAAAGTTCAGGGGGAATTGATGGATTCAAAGGATCGAAGAATGAAGGTGACATCTGAGGCTTTGAGGAATATGAGGATTCTCAAGCTCCAAGGATGGGAAATGAAATTCTTGGCTAAGATAATTGATCTTAGGAACTTTGAAACAAAATCGTTAAAGAAGTTACTTTATACATCTGCTATAACTGCCTTTGTCTACTCGTCAACTCCTTTGTTTGTATCCATTGTTACTTTTGGATTCTGTATGCATATGGGAATTCAGTTAGACTCGGGAAAAATTCTATCTGCACTTGCAACATTTGACATATTGCAAGGGCCCATTTATAATCTCCCAGACACAATCGCCATGGTAGTTCAAATTAAAGTCTCCCTTGATAGGATAACCTCATTCCTCTGTCTTGATGATCTTCATCAAAATATAGTACATAAGCTTCCAAGAGATAGTGCCGAAGTTGTAGTTGAGATAGTCAAAGGGAATTTCTCTTGGGACCTTCACTCCCCTAATCTCACATTAAAAGATCTTAATTTTCGAGTGAAACATGGTATGAAAGTGGCTATTTGTGGTTCTATTGGGTCAGGTAAATCAAGTCTACTTTCATGCATATTGGGGGAAGTGCCTAAGGTATCTGGAACTATTAAGTTGAAGGGGAAAAAGGCTTATGTTGCACAATCACCTTGGATACAAAGTGGAAAGATAGTAGACAATATATTGTTTGGTAAAGAGATGGACAAGGAAAGGTACGAGATGATCCTTGAAGCATGTTCATTGAAGAAGGACCTAGAATTATGCGCATTTGGGGATCAGACTATCATAGGAGAGAGGGGGATCAACCTAAGTGGTGGGCAAAAACAAAGAATCCAGATTGCACGTGCTTTGTACCATGATGCTGATATTTATCTACTTGATGATCCTTTTAGTGCTGTGGATGCTCACACTGGAACTCATCTATTTAAGGTAGTTTCTTATTGAACTCTACTTCCAAAAATTTCCTTGATGAAATTGGCATGAAGCTATACATATCATTGTTTACATCACAATTTTATTCATCACAAATTAAGGTTGATTTAAAAGTATTTCTAAGAACAAAGAAATCATATGGATATCTAAACAAACAAGATATATAGACACATTATATTGAGCAATGCATATTTTTTAATAAAACCTATGGTTTGATTTAAAAGTATTTCTAAGAACAATGAAATCATATAGATATCTAAACAAACAAGATGTAAAGACACATTATATTGAGCAATGCATGCTTTTTAATAAAACCTATGGTTTGATGTTATTTGTGATTATGAAAACTAATTTACATTATTAGTATATCTATGTGACTCTTTTAAGTAATGAGTGACAAAATGTGAACATTTGAACTTTTTTACAGGAATGTTTGTTAGGAATTTTGGGTTCAAAAACAGTAATTTATGTTACTCACCAAGTAGAGTTTTTTCCTTCTGCTGATCTTATCCTGGTGAGAATATATCATCTTTTTTTTTCTACTTTAAGTATTTCAATCTTGTTTGAGGGTGATTATTTATTTTCTTTTGTTTGATAGGTGATGAGAGATGGAAAGATTACTCAAGCAGGAAAGTACGAAGATATTCTTAATTTAGGCACTGACTTTATGGAGTTAGTGGGTGCACATAAGAAATCTTTGGCAGAACTTAATTCTATCGAACATGGGACTGCTTCGGATAATTTCATTAATGGTGAGAAAGATGGTAATATGTTGTGTAGTGAGAAGTCTATTCAAGATAATGAGGTAAGGGAATCCAATAATTACAAAATCGAAAAACTAGTTGAGCGAAAAGGGCAGCTTGTCCAAGAAGAAAAAAGAGAAAAGGGTGGAGTTAGTCCTTCAGTTTACTGGAAGTACGTTACGACTGCATATAAAGGGGCTTTTGTACCATTGATACTACTGGCACAAATTCTTTTTAAGCTTCTCCTAATAGTTAGTAGTTACTGGATGGTGTTAGCTAATCCCGTTTCAGAGAATGTAAGACCTCATATTAGAGGATCTACTCACATCTTTATCTATATTGGTTTAACCCTTGGAGGCTCTCTTTGTACACTTATAAGGTCTATGCTCATTGTAACTGTTGGATACAAGACAGCCACTCTGCTTTTCAACAAAATGCATTTGTGCATTTTCCGTGCTCCAATGTCATTTTTTGATTCTACTCCGAGTGGAAGAATTCTAAATCGGGTTAGTATATATGTTTAATTACCCATGGGAATCAAATAATCTTATTTGATCACTGTAAAAGTTAATATAATTTTAAAATTTAAATAAACTTTACTTTTGTAAACAGGCATACATAGATCAAAGTGCAGTTGATACAGAAATTCCACGTAAATTTGAAGAACTTCTTATTTCAATCATAGGATTTTTGGGAACTGTTGCAGTAATGTCACAAGTTGCATGGAAAATGTTGATAGTTTTTATTCCAATGACTGTGGCATGCATTTGGTACCAGGTAATTCTGTAGTCACTTTCACTTCTCATGATTAAAATTTCAAATTAAGTTTAACTGTATTTTCTCCATGGTTAATATATGTATATATATATTTCTCCATGGTTAATATGTCATTATTAAAGTTGGTTTACGCTTATTTTTTTAGTTGTGAATTCAAAATTTGCTTTGTTTACATCATAATTGATTTAGTGGTGGATGCATGTATGCTTGGGTGTGGAATTGGTGATTTAAACCTTAATATGCTTATTGAATTTTAAAGAATTTATAGCATCCATTTTTGTAATCATATTGTCACGTAAATTAATACAAAGCTATAGTCTTTTGTTTGGAAAAAAAGGACCAAACAATGCCAATGTTATCAAAGTGTAAAGTGTACTTAAAGTGACATGACTATGCTTTTGATATGCATAAAATATTTCAGATATGTATGGATAAAAATATAATATGTCTTGTAGCCCTATTGGAAGCTCCGTCGGTTGAAGTTTATACTAAAGACAAAGATAATAATTAAAAGAAGTTAACAACTAATAAATTATTAGATAGTTTTTTCATTTTTACCCCAGTTAAATAATAAATCAATTAATAATTCTAAAAATAAATTAGTTATAACTTTTAAAATGATAAATTGATAAGAATACAAATTAGTAAATGACAATTTAATAATAATTCTCATTATTTAAAAGGAACAACTTGTTGTCACCAAAGTGGTGAATTAAGAAGTTATAACCTTACATTTTTTTCCCCTTCATCTTATTCCCCAAAGTGAAATGGCAAGTTCTACCCTTATTGGAAAAAAGTGTATTAGATTAAAAGTAAGGGTGTCAAAACCAAACCGGAACTGAATATCGAGCCTGTAACTGAGCCGAATTAATCGAACTGAAACCAAACCAAATTATATGGTTTGGTTTTGGTTCTGGTATATGAACAATTAATTTGGTTCGATTCGGTTACGATTTTAGTTAAAAAATCGTCTATTTGGTTTTATGGTGTTGCCTTTCCTTTTGGAACTATAATTTTGATGTGTTTCTCTGATTTTATAGATGGGTAAGCTAAAAGAAAAGATCTGAAAGTGGAGAACTCACTAGGGATTCTCATTTATTTATTAATATTTCTGGTTTCTTTAAGGTTTTGTGAGCATTTTTTATATAAATGAAGTTTCTTGAGAACACAACAAGGTAGCAACAACTGATAACCTAGTAAAATGGAACTGTATTGGAGAACCGAATTAGAACCGTATTGGAAAAACGAATTCGAACTGTAACCAAACTGAACCAAGCAGGTTCGGATTCGGTTTCCAATTCTAGAACCGACTCGGTTCTCGATTCAGTTCCGGAATCACACCATCAAGGTATGGAACCGAATCGATTGACACCCTTAACTAAAAGAAAAAAAAAGTAAGGTCACAATCTTATTATAAACAACCTTAATTACAACAAAATTTCCCCTTATTTAAATATTAAGGATTAACGGAGAAAGTCCATTATAAAGCCTTGTCTTTGTGGTCCAATGATTTCAAGTCATATGAAGGGCTGATTGAGTCAGATGGACTATTGGATAGTTGTTATCCATTTGAATTAGTCACGTATTAAGTTTTAGACCCAATTTCAATTGGACGACCCACCCACCATGTTTGGACATCTACCCCTTATTTTCAATGGCTGAATTGAAGCTGCCTAAAGTTGTGAAAGTTGAATTGTCAATCAATCAATAATAGATGGATATGGGACGATTTTAAAAACTTACATCATCAAAATTTGAGCTTCAATGACTACCATGTGGAAAAATATTTGAACAATCAAGAGAAACTTATCTAGGTGGACCACCTAGGAACTATTGCCACATTATTAATTCAAGAAAAAAATCTTCTTCCTCCTTTCTTCATTTTTCATATTTTTTTTATTTTCCTTATTTTTTCTTAAATGAAACGTGTGGACTATGCTTTATGCTTGGCATGCAAATAATTGCATTTAGCCTAAGCGAAGTAATTGGTTGCACTATGCATCACTTTAGCACTAAATTGCAAATTCATGTGCTTTTGGCAACAATGAAGAAGGCTATATTGTCAAGTCCATTATTATCATATTTAAATTTGATAAAAAATTAGATATGAATTGCATGCTGTTATGTATGTCTTGAATTCTTGGACCTGTTCGGAAGAATGACCTGCTTCGACATTTTTGGTGGCGATCCGAATGGAATTTTTTTCTGAGATCTGTGATGGTAGCAGAAGGCCTATTGGAGCCCATCACTAATGTCGTTGGGGGTGCGGGGGTAGGGGGCAAAGTCCCCGCGGTACGGTACTACCCGACCCGATCCGATCCGATGGAGGAATATTTATATTCTTTACCTGCTTTATTGTAAAGATAGTGAGATTTGGGTTTTTCGTTTTAGGTTTCAGGGAGAGAGCAGTAGCGCCGTTTTGGGTGTTCTTGAGGGTTCTCCATTGTAACTTTCTCTGATTGACATAGTGAAACAGCTTTGCCTTCGCCCATGGACATAGCACACCATACTAGTGTGTGAACCACGTTAAATCTCTGTGTCGTCTTGTTCTGTTTTTGTTTCTTTTCGTGTTTCAGTTGGTGTTTGCTCTAACACATGCACTATTAGTTGTATTTGAAATTTGATCATATGACTATTTGGTTAAAAAACAAATGGATACCACAAAATTTTGAATACAATTATGTTCATGTTCAATAAACTTTTTATCTAAGAATTTGAGGATAGAAATTTTCGAGATATGCTTAACATAGAAAATAATGTTTATAATTCAATCAACATCTAATAAAATTAGAAAATAGTAACCGTTCAATAATTGAACTAAATAAAATAGAATAAAATATTTTCCTACCTTTTCATCCATTATGTTGTATAACTATCAACCATCTAAATGTAAGCACTCATGTTAAGAGAAAACTATCAACCATCTAAATCTAAGCACACTTGTTAAGAAATCCCTCATATAAAAAGTATATGTCAGTGTTTAACTAACTATACACCATTCATTATACATTTTTTTTTACATTGTACCAAATTTCCTTAATTTATATGAACCTTGTCTTGTAGCAATACTATATATCTGTAGCACGGGAACTGTCACGATTGGCTGGAGTATGTCAGGCACCAATTATACAACATTTTGTTGAATCTAGTTTAGGTTCAACCACTATCATGTGCTTTGATCAAGAAAAGAGGTTTATAGACACAAATCTCAAGTTGGTGGATGGGTATTTTCGGCCCAAGTTTTATTTCTCTGGTGCAATAGAGTGGTTATGCTTCCGTATGGATATGTTGGCATCAATCACATATGCCATCTTTTTGGTTTTCTTGATATCAGTGCCGAAAGGAGTACTTAGTCCTGGTAAAAAATTGAACTTGAGATCTTATAAAACAACCATTTAAGGAAACTATGATTGGTTGCTCACATGAAAGCATGTTTTTGAATTTGATTTTTTTTCCCTTTCTTGCAGGTGTTGTAGGTTTAGCAGTCACATATGGGCTTGGTTTCAGTATGCATGGGGTCATATGGGATCTTTGTGGTCTTGAGACTAAAATAATATCTATTGAGAGAATACTGCAGTACGTCTGCATCCCTAGTGAACCTCCTCTGTTGGTAGAAGAAAATAAGCCAAGTCAAGAATGGCCATCACAAGGAAAAGTTGATATTGTTGATCTGCAAGTAATCTTCCTAATCTAGGTTCCTCAAGTCTTTATCTGCTTACTTAGTTCCTCATCTTACGACATAGACCCTCTAAAGTCTAATGTTTTTGGACAATCTTCTTACTCTTATGGAATTCTACTAAGTTTCATGATTTAATTATTTTATATGTTTGTAGGTCCGGTATGCCCCACATCTTCCTCTTGTCTTGCGAGGTCTCACATGTACTTTTCCGGAAGGGATTAAGATTGGTATCGTTGGACGAACAGGAAGTGGTAAATCAACTCTCGTACAGGCTCTCTTTCACATGCTTGAACCTACAGCCGGTCATATTTGGATAGATGGTATCAACATTTTCAAGATTGGCCTTCATAATTTGCGGTCAAGATTGAGCATCATCCCTCAAGATCCAACAATGTTTGAGGGAACTCTAAGAAGCAATCTTGACCCGCTTGAAGAATACACTGATGAACAGATCTGGGAGGTGGGTTTTTTTTCTTTCTCGTTTGATTAATAATCTTTAATTAGTAACAAAGATAGGATAGACAAATTTTGTGCTTATGAACGATTTGCACAATCTTTGGGAAGTGCACTATTTTTTACTTGTTTTCCATTTCCACTTGGCACTCCTTTTGCTTAGCTCATCTTTAATTATCAATTCTATAACATCTTGAATAATCAAGCAAGGTCGAATGTTGACATTTCACTTTTGTTGTCTTAGGCTTTAGATAGATGCCAGCTTGGTGATGAAGTTAGAAAGAAGGAAGGGAAGCTTGATTCTTCAGGTTGGTTCTTCTCATATTTACTCTATACCAAATTTACTCAACATCTATTTAGCCATGAACAATTGTAAGTACCTCGGTCCTCAGGAGAGGAGGGTTCCTACGCCTTATGGCAACAAGGTCTCGGCCTCAAATGATTTATGGCATATCATTTCGATACATTATCATGGGGTTTGGGATCATGCTTCATAAAAATGGAGTCACCACCTAGGGTTAGAGCCTAGGACCTAATGGGTGTAGCCCTATCTGGAATAACCGAGAATGAGCTACGTAATTCCATATGGTCTGGTCAGAGAATGAGTAAGGGGACTGGTTACAAGTATAAGAAGGTATTAGGCACCCCACCTTGTCCGGTAAAAACCGATCTTTCTATTATAAATGCTGGATGTCGAATATTCTCTCTTTATCATACATGCTTAAAATGACTATACAAAATGCATTCTATTTAGATTACATACATTAAAGTGGAAAACACAAAGGACTACATTGCAACGATAAAAATGTAACGATTATACATTTTCAAGGAAGTTCCTTGGTAATTGGTGGTTCCCTGGCTCAGGTGAAGACGGATGGATGGTTTGTCACCAGTTCTTCGGACAGAATAACGACTCACTAAGGATGTTTTCTGTTATCCGTACGCAAATGGAATTACGGCTATAAAAGAGGATTTTTGTTACCCATATGCGGACACTGTAACCAATAGACTGGAATGAGAATAATCATCACTCAAATAGGGTAATCGACAGATTTACCCATAACTTAAGAAAATTGTTCAAATTCTCTCATAATGGCTTGGAAAAGAGGCCAAGAAAGCTCAAAACACGAATTGGGAGCGTCTCCTCCAGCTATTTCCCTTCCTAAATGAGCTAGGGGGACCCTCCTATTTATAGGGGTGACCCATAGGAACACGGCATCGTGGGAAAATTTCACCCGGCGCTGTGGGTGACGTCATTTGGGTGACATTTGTACTTTTCCCATGGTGCCTTGGAAATCCCACATGGCGCCACATTTTGAAAAATGATGTCACCCATGGATTTGAGTCTCCATATGGGCCTTTTTCGGTTTTTCTTGGGCTTCTTTGGGCTTTTTAGGGGGTATGGGTGTAACGTCTTCCATCCGTGTCCTATTGTCATCATCTCCAAGGGTGGTAGCGAAATTTCAGTGTCAACAATCCTTTCAGAATCAAATTATTATTGTATGATGTATCTAACTTCTAGTGCACAACCAACCCAACTCTAACTCCTTTTCCACAAAAAAAAAAAAGAAAAGAAAAGTTAATGAAAATAAGATCCTAAATAGCTAACCCATTTTCATATGGTGACTATCATAGTGACTGAGAATGGAGAGAATTGGAGCATGGGTCAAAGGCAGCTAATATGTTTAGGACGCGTATTACTCAAGAGGAGCAAAGTGTTAGTACTCGATGAAGCTACTGCATCAGTGGATACTGCGACTGACTATCTCATTCAGCAAACCCTTAGGCAACACTTCTCAGGGTCTACTGTCATCACAATCGCACATAGGATAACATCAATTCTTGATATCGATATGGTCCTTCTCCTCGATAATGGTTAGTAGTTAACAATTAGTACACCACAAATGGGTTTAGTTGACTTCGGTAATGTCTTATCTCTGGTGCTTGCTTAATCAGATTAACATGTTTTCTTGTATTATGCAGGTCTTATATTGGAGTATGATTCCCCAACCAAATTGCTAGCGATAAAGTCCTCGTCATTTGCAAAGCTTGTTAAGGAGTATACTCGAAGATGTAACTCCTAGTTTTTGAAAGGTTAAATGAGTAAGTTTTGAATGGTTAGATGTAAACAGATTGCATTAGACTAAGGTGCATTATTTTTTGAGTATGACAAAATCTTTATCTTCGTACATTTTTATAAACTTTAGAAGAGGATGTATTATATATTTAAGGTACCGATGTGATACCTAAAAAGAATGTATCGACTGTATAGGGTCGATACATGACCTGATATGGTCGGTACAGAGTCGATACCTATCGATATACTCAATACATCTCTTATAAACTACAAAACATGGTTCATGACTGCAAAATACTTACCAAGATCTCATGTAAGGCATTTTAATCTTTTATTTTTTTTGCAAAATCAACTTGATTATTTGTTTGTAGTAGCATAAGTGACTCTAGTAGTAATGATTCTCATCATTTGGGGATTAAACAACTTACAATCAGAGACCTTTTTTGATGAGCCCTACTCAAGTAAAGGTAAGGAAACATCGATTTTCAATTATTACCTGCTAAGTCGATCGAAGCCGGATTTTCACAGGAATAATTATTTATCATAACTTTGAATTTTTGCTAAAGCATTGAATTTCAGTGTCATTTTATCTTTACAATGGATCACTAGATTAGTGAAAAAAAAATCTGAATGATTACATCTAAATATATATATATATTTTTTAATGATGTATTCATCTGAACTGTAAATCTTCCTCGAACTAAAAATGACATATTTTTTGGTATTAGCACATGTAAAAAACCTTATCTTTTATACCATAATCAATTGAATGCACTTATTTTGTCGTACTTTGTTCTCCTTTTTATACATGATATATATGTCTTATATGTTACTTATCTAGTGTTTTATGCTTCAAAACTATATTTTCTATGTATTATAAGAATTTCCATACATTTCTTGATCATTTCCATGCATATCTTTAACGTATCTTGCGTCTCTTCGATACGCTATAATACGTCTCTTAAAGTCATCCTTCCGATACGATATCTAATACCGATATTTTAAACCTTGGTCTAGCAATATCTTTAGAATATCACAAAAAGAAAATTTGTGCGTTGCTACATTAGACATTTGACATCGTAATAAATATACTGCAAAATTTTCTTTGGATAAGAATTGTGTTATTTTTTTCATTCCTAAATTTTTCTTACCGATTCTAGCTAGGATTACATTCTTCTCTCAAAAATTTCCTTCCATGGTCATGCATTTTGACTCGAAAGTCTCAAAATTAGTTCCTAAAATGGTAATTTGAATTGTACCTATAGCCAACCATATGGGAGTTATTCTGACCTCAAAAGTGTATGGCGGAAGATCTTCACATAAAAAATTTCTTAATTAAATAACACTTGAAGACATCAACTTTTCAATTGATGTGCTATTGTTTTAGAAAATTTTTCCCAATCCAATTTTCGGTAAGTTAGGACTGTCAGAGGAATTAAGTGATCTATAACCTTTTGAAAGGTAAAGGTTTGGTTCCTTTTTATGGAATATACTTTTCTTGAGTTTCCTTTTCTTGTTTTCATTTGCAACTACCTTTTCGGGCGGGAAATACATGTTGAGTTCACATTGTTTGGATTGCTTAGGTCATACATTATTGTTTTAGCAATTTGGATTCTCTACGGTAGAATTCTGCCGGGCAGCTCGGCAATAGAGGATCTGAATCCATTGTTTTAGCGGATGTAATTATAAAAGTGAATTTTGGTTATTATCTATCGGGGAAAAAGATGGTTGCCTGGGCCTCTAGAGCATGCATGAGCGCTGGCCAATGGGAGAGTGGACAAAAGCATCCCTTGGGAGGGATTTTCGCCACAATTTTCACCTTTCCATGGGGCAGCGTGGACTTTCACTCCCTTCTGTGTATAGCAGTAGGAGCCACGGGGGCTACAAGACCAGGTAGCGTTCTTTCCCATATCTTTATATTCTTAATCAAGTTTTTTGGACTTGTAAATGCCCTTTTTTAGGTGCTTCGATAGTTGGAGTAAAATTAATTTTAGGGAAAAAGTTCTCTACCCGGAGTGTGGCCTACACCAACACTCCCATGAGTCTATCTCTCTCCTTCCCATGTGAAAAGACATCTCTGCCCCCTTGTTTCAAGGAGGAGAGATATAGACACAAGAGATTGCTGACGTAGGCCACACTCCCGTGTAGAAAACTACTTCCCTTAATTTTATTATGGATGGAGTTGAGATGCCTTGGGGAAGAGCACGCCCATTGCCCGATCTCAGCCAACTTGTATAGTGAGGCCTTATCTAGGGATGTAAATGGATAACTAAAAATCCGAATCTGCATCCGTATCCGTTTAGGGACATCCGTATTCATTTAGAGACATCTGGAAAAAAATCCGTCCGAAAAAAATCCGAGTACTTAATAATAAAAATAAGTAAATAATGATTTTGAGGGTTTTTGAAGATTCAAAGCTTCTAGAATATAATGAAAGAGAATCATGATCTAGGAGATATGGATTGAGGGTGAACTGAATCAGCTAGGGGGAAGAAGGTCCGAGTTACACAAGGCAGAGATGTAAACGGATGGTCGAAAATCCGAATCTAATCCACATCCGAATCCATTTAGAGGGATCCATATTCGGTCAGGAAAGATCTGGATCCGATCACATCCGATCCGTATCCGATCGGAATCTGATCCGTTTACATCCGTGGCGCCCTTATTTAAAAAAAATATTTATTGAAAAGATCATAAAAAAAAAAAGTTTTAGTCCAATAGGTTTACACCCAATTTCCTCCTTCGCTCAAATATCTGCCACCTGGCAAACCAGGTGATGCCCAAATTTGTGGGTCGGTAGGGTGAAGGTCTCTTTCTCAAATGTGGAGTTTGAGGCTATTGAATTTATCCAGGTGGCAAAATAAGGCTTTAAAGTGGGTTAGAAAGTAAAGCTTTGGGGAAATAAGGAAAACAAAGGGACAGCTTACAAATAGAAGAAAAATTTTAAATACAATGCGGAGTATGATACAAATTTGCTCTGAAATTTGACATGTGGCTAATCCAAACTGTACTCCATAGTGCAATGAATGGAATTACCACATCACAGTCGTATAGGGCTATTTTATTAGGGATGTAAACGGATTGGATTTGACTCAGATACAGATCGGATGTGATTGGATTCGGACATTTCTTGGTCGAATACGAATACCTCTAAACGAATTCGGATGCGGATTGAATTCGGATTTTTGATCATCCGTTTACATCTCTACCTTGTGTAACCCGGACCTTCCTCCCCCTAGCTGATACAATTCACTCTCAATCCATATCTCTTAGATCATGATTCTCTTTTCCTCATATTCTAGAACCTGATGAATCTTCAATAACCCTCAAGATCATTAATTAATTACTTAATTTTTTTATTATGAAGTATTCAGATTTTTTTTTGGGGACAGATTTTTATTGGAGTATTCATATTTTTTTCTGGATATCTGAAGACGAATACGGATGCCCTTAAACGGATTCGAAAGCTGATCGAATTCGAATTTTTGGTTATCCATTTACATCCCTACATTTCATCCAATAAGGCAAATGATTCAGACCATTTTGAAAATTTCTTATTTTTTAATAGTACTTTGAAAATTGTTTGACAAAGTGAGGTCAGTTAAATAACACAATTTTGAACAAAAAAATCCCTTATGCCAGTAGCCATATTCGCATCAAATTACCTCACTTATTCGCCTCAAGTTTTTTAATACAAAACAGTACTCCTTGTAGGTTCTTCTTGTTTTTTCCCAGTTCATTTCTGCTATCAGCTAACCAAATCAAATCCGAAAAGAAAAATGTATGGATTAAAAAAAAAAAGGGGCACAAAATTGTCTTCTCTAGTGATCTTGATATCCTCAGGCATCGTCTTTGAAGCACTTGGCGGACGATTCTCAGATTGGGTTCCTGCCTGCCAGACAAGAAAACTATCTTATTGGTTCAAAGAGCAGCTGGAGGTTCATGCGATTGCAGATGATATAACTAAGTAAATATGTTCTTTTCCATGTCAACATATTTTATTGTTTAGGGGGTATTACATGTACTTGTTTTTTAATACAAGTAGCTACGGGATTTGCTATGATGTTTTACTATCGTCCAACCAATATATGTAACAAAGTAAAAACAAAGTACTCGGGTATGTTCCCCCTTGTTTCTTTTTTTATTGATTTTATTTGATTTCTAATAAAATTCTAAGGGCCAGCACGGGTCCTAGAGAATATTCAGAATAAAAAAAATGCAACAAAGTAAAAACAAGAAAAGCATCACCGTTGGTGTCCTCTGGATTTGACACATCAGGATTAGCCGAATACAAGTCTGCGGGACAAACATTGTTACCATCATCTAGGGTAAGTTTCGTCATGGTAGAGGTGGAATTTTTGGTCATGGGGAATGTCTGAATGACACCTCTGTGGGGTGTATTTAGAACTTGATACCTCCTTTTAATTGCCCTTGTTTTATTCCCAAAAATTCTATAAAATAAGTGTATAAAAAAGATTTTCAAAAATAATTTCAGAGTGACAGACAAAAAGCAAGATTAACTTATTTGACACCAAATGGGGTGTCAATAAAAAAAATCCTTTATGAAAGCTTCCCCTTTTTTAATTTTTTTGGTACTACAAAAATCTTCCTTCTATATAAATTCAAACACCCCCTCTCCATGCAACAAACCCAACTCATTACTACAAAGGCAAAGATCAGCTCATTCCAAATCTCTGTTTCAGTTCCATCATGACGCATCTCATTCTGTTGCTCGGAATTCTGACTGTAGCATACTTTAGTGTAAGAAAAATGATGTTTTTCCATTATCCATTCATTCCAACTTGGTTATTGATTGTTCTTGTTTTATCTTTCTTATTTGGTTGTTTTTCTTCCCCATGAAATTGTAGGGTTCTCAAGCTGAAAATGCCTTCTTACAATATTGGGAAGAGCATATTGGTCTTCCACACCCTCCACAGTGGTTAGTTGAAAAGACTTCTTCATTAAACCCCCATCAAGAGGCAGTGTTTATGAAACTTATGGAGAAAAATGAATTGCCTTCCCACCTGCATTCATTTTGTAAGCAGGCTAATATTGGATGTTCTACAAATGCATTGGTGAAGAAGGCAACAGACAACTCAATCTTGCCACCAATGGCCCAATGGAATGAAGCCAAACTGAAATATGATTTTCCTAATGAAATACCCCTTTCGGTTGCCAGCCAAGGAGGATTGCCATATTTCCAGAAGTCAATGGTGAAAGAGGGAAGTGTCATGCCCATCCCTGACCTAAGGGACCCAATGTCATATAAATCATTCTTGCCGCGATCTCTGGCATCAAAAATCCCATTTTCCTTTGCCCGGATTGAGGAATTAAAGAAGCTTTTTGGTGTGGTAGATGAATCAAGCATGGACAAATATATTCAAGACACTCTCAAGATATGTGAGAAGAGCCCCATTCAAGGTGAGAAGAGGACTTGTGTGACTTCTGCAGAGAATCTCGTCGATTTCGTCGTTGAGGAATTAGGGCATTATTTACACATATGGAGTACTGAAAGCATCGATGGATCTTATGAGAATGTCACAATTGGAGCTGTGAAACTCATATATGGAAATCTTTCTGAATCACCAGCCTTATGTCATAGCCAACCATTCCCATTTCAAGTCTATTATTGCCATGTTTTACAGAAAGTAAAAGTATATGCAGTTGTTATACATGCTCATAAGAAAGTGAATCATGTGATCATGGCATGCCACTATGACACATCAACTTGGAATTCAAATCATCTTGCTTTTAAGTTGCTAGGTTTTGGCCCAGGCCAAATTGAAGTCTGTCATTGGATAAATGAGAATGGAATTGTCTGGACAAAGACTGTTGGTTGAGAAGCAATTGAAGATTTGATTAGCTTCCAGTTCTCTTATTTGTATTACATATTGCTGCTTAGTCTATATGAAAGAATAAATAATAACCTGTTTGGCTTGCTTGTTATGTCTTCCAGTTCTCACACTGGGCTATAGTGGGAGTAGAGTGATGGGGGCAGTATGGTAATTTTAAAAATGGTACTCTTAGATTAGGCAAATGGTGCCTTGTTGCATGTCATACATATAGTTAGTAAGTTCAGGAAAAGCAAAAGTTTGGTACAAGAAATGTTTGGGGTGTTTGAAGTCATCTTCATTATGGGCCAACAAGATTGAGTTCATAGCACAGCAAATGGAAAATCCATACAAGTGATTATGGTTAGAATTGTAATGCCAAATCTGGTTTAGAAAACGACCTTGGAGGCTCACCTAGTTTATCAGTCTCTCCACATGTTTTGTTGTCACACCCCCATCCCTGAACCACGGGGAATGCAACCAGAGCGTACCAATATGCTCTCTAACCACCAGAATCACTGATGCAGTACCCAAGACTAACTCATTCACAACGAAAAATAATAGGTAAAAGGAAAGGATTAATATTAATAACATTAGAGTTAGCAGAAGCTAGGTGATAGCATATAAAATATTGTCTATTCAAATTTACCCCTTCATGTCAATTGGTTCTAATAAGGATCTATGCATTATCACTGTATAATAAATACACTTATCAAGAAAGGAATAAAAGAATACACCTTTGAATCAGAAAATAGTTTATCAAAGTGTAACAAAAGATGGCCACCAACCAAGAATCACTGTTCCCTCGTGGAACACATCTCACAGTAGCACTCCGGTCCATGATCCTCATACTCCGAAGTCCACCACTCTTCATGACCTTCTTCAGGAGTCTTGAACTCCGTGCCGTCCTGCTCGAATGTACCTGCATCAACTAAAAAATATGTTTCCTCGAGGAGTGAGCTCCAACTGAGCCCAATGAGTGGCTAAGCCACACAAGCATACACAATAATAATAATGAATGGGGTTGACTGCAAACCATACATGATGGACGGATACCAAGGTGTCCCATACCACCAAGGTAGACCGTACATCACATACAATTTATGATCATGCTACATGAATGAATGATGATGTATAGTTTTATTGTTATCCACCTAACACACAACTAAGTTAGGTATAGTACTATAGCAATACCTTAGGTAGCATCCCGACATCGGTACCATAAACGGATGGTATACCGGGATGACAAACCGAGTCGCTACTGAAGCCCGCCATACCGGTCTCCACCAAGAGATATACGCAAACCCCCAAGTCAAATCCCCTCGGCGTTCGGCCCAAAATACGGTTGGTGCCCGAACTTCCCGGGTGGGTATACCCGAATAACGGTCGAACCCACGGATTTGACCGACACCTAACCCCTCGGTAAGGGTCATAGTACTGGGTAAACATTTATCCTAGCCAATCCACCTAACACACAACTAAGTCAGGTATAGTACTATAGCAACACCTTAGGTAGCATCCCCGACATCGGTACCATAAATGAATGGTATACCGGCGATGACAAACTCGAGTCGCGTTGGAAGCCTACCGTACCGGTCTCCACCAAGAGATATACGCAAACCCCCAAGTTAAATCCCGTCCTGGCGTTCGGCCCCAAAATACGGTTGGTGCCCGAACTTCCCGGGTGGGTATACCCGAATAACGGTCGAAACCCACGGATTTGACCGACACCTAACCCCCTGTCGGTAAGGGTCATAGTACTGGGTAAACATTTATCCTAGCCAGCATTCACCTATTGTATAAGTGAGGTACGCATGTGCATAGGCCAGAGACCGAGTCCATAGATACCGAAATATGGTCGGCCGGCTATCCTCTCGCCCCTCTAGCCCATACGTACGTATACAAGTACGAGATGTGAATACCGAAGGTAGTTGGTCGGTCACCATCCCATTTCCACCTAATGCAAGTTACAACTCTAATGCAATTTCAAGTACGACAATCTCAAGCCCAGCACCCACCGGCACTTGGATCCCGCTTCCGAAGCCCTAGATCTACATGCCATGAGTGAGTCCATATTATGAAATCCCCAGGTCCAGCACCAACCGGCACCCGAGTCCCATAACTAAATCCAATACCATTCGCACCATAGTGCAATAAGATAAATAATATCGCAAGACAAGAATGTAAAGTCCTATCAACATCTAAACATTTATATCGTCCTATATCTTACCAATAATTATATATTATAGTACACATGCATGAATGGCATTCGCAAGACACGACACACAAACATTCCATAAATTAAGACGTTTGCTTAACTCACTCACCTTGATTCTCAATCAATCGTCAGTACGGAGTTCTTTAAATCGACGTTCGATGCCAAGTACATTGTCCCACGTACTAATACGCCCTCGAGCCGGGTCAGTCAACCTAAAGAGAGTGTACAACGTGGGGAGAGATTAGTGCCTTAGGGCTAGAAGAGTTGGCCCCATAAGTTATCAAACAAGGATGAAATAGGAGACCGGCACATACAGCAAGGTTATATCATGTGCCTGTCCATGTGCATGTCCCTCTCGGACTTCCCACCGGCAGATCTAGTATATCAGGGACTGGCACTTGCATGTGCCTGTCCATGTGCCTGTCCTTCTCGGACTTCCCACCCGCAGATGTAGTTTCTCAGGGACTGGCACTTGCATGTGCCTGTCCATGTGCCTATCCCTCTTGGACTTCTCACCGGCAGATCTAGTTTCTCAGGGACTGGTACTTGCATGTGCCTGTCCACGTGCCAGTCTTGCTGTTCATGCCATTTCGAGAATGGTTTTGCAGCCCCAAAGTCTTGGGCTAAAATGGGGTATTCCTAGGGGTTTTTTTAGGGGTCGCTTTGGCCATGAGAACAACCCCAACCAAGGTGCCATAGCACACACCCAACATGGGTTTGTAAACCCCATGATCGATTAGGTTTTCCTCCATTAAAATACATATGGAAAGGAAACTCATGGGTTTGGGTATTGGGGTTTTGAAAGGGCCTTTAATCAATGTTATTTAACAACCCACAAACCACACCTCTATGGTCTTCTATGAGGGTTGGTGAAACCCATAAATGGAGGTGAATCCCCAATTTAGGGTTCATAAATGGAGAAAGGGTGAAAGGGGGTTCAAGGTAGGATTAAGTGTCTTTATAACTAAGCTTCAAAGATTAGCCATTAATGGCCTTTCCATTAGGGTAGATGAAGCATTCATGGCTCATAATTCCAAACCCTAGGTCTATAAATTAGGAAGTGAGAGAGAGAGAGAGAGAGAGAGAGAGAGAGAGAGAGAGAGAGAGAGAGAGAGAGAGAGAATGCTCACCAATGTAGGAGAGCAAGCTTGGGTTCCACCTCTCTTCCTTCTTCATCTTCTTCGTTCGTTCCTTCTTCCTTCTTCTTCTTCTTCTTCTTTTTCTTCTTCTTTTTCTTCTTCTTCTTTCTTTCCTTCTCTCCTTTCCTCTCCACAATTTAGGTTTTCTATTGTGAGGTGAATAGTGGATTGACCCCTATTTATCTCACTTTAGTCTTAAGTCATGTTTGGTTGTCTTAGGTCCTTAGGTCCATTTGCTTAGGAGCTTGTTTGGTTAGGTATAAGCCCAAGGTCTAGTTTAAGTCATTGGGCCATTGGATCCATTTGGGCCCATGGCCCATGGCCCATGTCCTAAGTTCAAGTTACAAATAGAAAGAGGCTAAGCTCCTAAGCCCAAGCCTATTCTAGTTCTTATGCTTATTAATGGTCATGCATAGGCATGAATTAGTTGGATAGTGACTTACTCCCAGTCATCGCTAAGTGAATAAGGGCGATTCAGGTGCGGGCCCCGTGGATCCCCATCATAAGGGAATTCCGAGAATATTCTTTCGTGGACGATTTTCCCCCTGTCTCTGACGGTGGATCTTTCCTCGAGGACTTCCCCTGTTTCGCAGTCGACAATCTTGTGTGATGGCTTGAGTATTATGACCCACAGTTCACGAGCGTACTCCACTCCCGGTTCTACACAAAAGGTTTAAACCAGACTAGTGGTCAGATCGGGTTTTAAACTGGGTTTTGGGCACGGATTTAACATTCGTCCTCGCATGGAACACCGGGTTTATAGAGAGATAGGTAGCCCCAATGTTGTCGCACCACAAAATTGAAGAGAAACGAAGCGGGAAGCCCAGTTCATTAAAGAGAGTTTCAAGCCAAATCAATTCAGCAGAGGCATGAGCTAGGGCCTTGTGTTCAACCTCAATGGAGGACATGACTCATTTTCTGTTTCTTGGAGCTCCAGGAAATGAGCTTATTACCCAAGTAATTAAATGGCATAGGGCCCTGTAGATTTCTTATCATCGCCATTGCCATCCCAATTGACATCAGTGAAAGCCTGAAGAGAGAGCCTTGAGGGTCGATGGAGAGGCAAGCCATGTGATTGGGTGTGTTTAAGTTAGCGCATGATGCGCTTGATGAGGCATCAATGCTCTTTAGCAACTGAGTGCATGAACTAACAAACATGGTTGACGACAAAAGAGACGTCGGGTCTGGTGAGGGTGATGTACTGGAGAGCTCCGACAATAGACCTGTACTTAGTTGCATCAACCATCGAAGTATTTCCTGTAACAGATGGCTTTGCAGTGGTAGCCATGGGAGCAAGAACTGGTTTACAATCTACCATAACAACATGTTGTAACAGATCACAGATGTAGCGGCCCTGTGAAAGTAAGAGGCCCTTAGGATGAGAGATGACCTCAATGGCCTAGGAAAAAGTTTAGATAGCCAAGGTCCTTGATAGAGAATTCCTGAGCAAGGCACTAGAAGAGATGATGAACCACAACAATACCATTGCTTGTAACCACAATGTCATCAACATGTACAAGAACATATATAAGATCCATGCTAGAAGTAAAGATAAATACGAAATGATCCGTCTTGGATGCTGTGAAACCAAACTCAATAAGAAACCGTGAGAGTCTGTGAAATCAAGCATGAGGCACTTGCTTGAGCCCATATAAGGACTTATGAAGCTTGCATATGTGATAGGGTCGGTGGAATTTTAATATCCTAGAATTGTAGGGAAAGCAATTTAAATCTTGACCTATTATCCAGATATTGTAGAAGTGACAGAAGGATGATCGGATTTCTGGAAAAGCCTTGAGAGGACTTTCGGCCCTGAGATAGCCAACCAGGGGTAAGTATTTTACCTAAAATAAGATTTTTACTAGCTTTTGGGCCAAAATAAGTCCGTAAATAATCAAGGTTAGTTCCCAGGAGATATTCTGGAAGTTTTACAAAAGGGTAAAAATGACATTTTTTAGGGTTTCTGGAGAGAGAAACTTTGAAGGATATTTTTGGCATATTTGTAAATAAATAATTTAATAAATTATTCAATAAATAGATCACCAGTTAAATAATACATTAATTACTAAATGGCAAAAACCAAATAGACTTTAACTGATTTTTGGGCTAAACCTGAACCGAACTGGTTTAGTGTGAACGAGCTTAACACTTGTGGGCTTAATATATTACCATATAATTATTCCAGCTTAATAAAATAACAATATTTTAAAGGATTTTATTCTTGGACGAATTATGTAGATTTTGTAAAAGGGAGAAGGAATGTAGCCAGCAGGCTGCGTAGCATGCACTAGCTCCTTCATGTGTCGAGAATGGATCATCTGCACATACGTGTAGGTGAACGTACATCTGAGAGGCATCCACATGTCCTTTTGTTTCCATAAATACCCCTCCTCTCCTTGTAAATGGTAAAAAAATGGGATATGTGGTTGCCTCTAGGGGCGAAAAAGGGACAAGTTGGGCTGGCTGGGTTTTTTAAAACCCTAGCCCAACCCTGAGTCCTCTTCGCTAAGCCCAAGCCCAACCCTGTTGGGCTCAGCCCAGCCTGATTGACCATGGGGCTGGGTATGCCTTGATTGACCCTGATTTTTGCCATTCACATTATCCTATGGATTAAAAATATGAGACACATGTGATTGGGTATTGGTTTGTTTCAAACTTAATTGACTATTAAACTTTTCTTTGGGTTAAAAAACTTAGCCCAATCTTAAAATTGTAAATATTTTTGTTCAATAGACAATTAGGCATTTTTTTGGTAAACCAATAAATTGTAAAGCATAACCTAACACAAGGCCAGGTCGGGCTGGGCTTAGCTCGAGGCCTCACCTTGGCCCAACCCGACCCTGACCAAGGGCCCTGAAAATTTCAATCCTACCCGCCCCCAAGGTTGAAAAGCCAGCCCAGGCCTTGTTTGGGCTTAGGGCAGGCCAAACTTACACCCCTAGTTACCTCTCACACGTACGTGCACCTACACGTACGTGCAAATGAACTGAACTATCATGTTTCTATCTATATATTTTCTCCCTTCCTATGAAATGGCATATCTGCCACCTATTGTGGAGAGAGAGAGAGAGAGCATATGCTATGCAGCATGGTAGTGTTCTTTGTTTGTTATTTAATTTAAGGGAAAAAGAATGTTGATTGATCATATGGATCATGCACCTTGACATAGGAACATGTGATATCACCGTTCCACCCTTTGTAAAGGAAAAAAATCTCATCCATATTGATGCCCTTGAGCACGCTTTCATTGACCTCGTGTTGGTGCAAGGGCTACATGACCGGACAATAATTTCTTACCATGTATTAAGATGAGGGTCAATGGAAATGTGCTAGAAAATATCAATAAGGATAAAATTTCCACCTTTCATAGGATCAGGGCGATCATTTCGTGCCCCTCTACCAGGGCGCAAATGCCTCGCTGATGCCTTACTGGAGTTTTCCCCCTTAATTTAATTTCTCATTACCCTCTCTGATGTAAGCAAGAAAGATATGAATCATTATGCCATCAAATCACTTGTGGGACCTACAAATCATCAATTTAACTTCTTGACTTCATACGCCAAAAGGAGTATGTCCATATTATTCTGTTGCCTACATCTTCGCGTCCGTCAATGAACCTTTTCCGCAGCGTTTTACGTAGTTATCATGTAATTGGACATCCAGCGCAATCGTTGGAACGCGCGTTCCTGAGGATACGGATTACGGACACACTTTCAGTATTTTCAGGAAGTACTCGCGTTCCTAAGGATACGGACGGAATTTCCCATTTCTTAGGAAGTCAGGAGTTATGAGCCAAATCATAGAGAAAGCCCACCATTTCCATGGTAACATAGAAATCGTCCCTATGCGCTTCCCATGTTGACTTACGCCCCCAGCAGAGGTCATGGTCGTTGAAGAAGTGCACGAAGAAATTAAACATTCGCCCAACAGAAACACGGAATAATTTGAAGCTTTTCATGAAGGTGCACTTCTCTCTCTCTCTCTCTCTCTCTCTCTCTCTGTGAACTTATGTGAGAGGCCGGTTTACAGGTTTTGTTCTGTGCCACCGGTAGTAGTGGTTCACGCTAACAAAACCGTTTGAGGAATGCAACTCTTGCTCTTTTCTCTCTTTCTTCTTCCTCTATGAATGAGAGAAATTATAACCTAGCTTGTTTCTTTTATCTATAAATTTTTATTTTATATTTTTCTACAATGTGTCATGAGCAAGGAGAATATATGCCGGCCAGGTACAATTCATTAGAGCTAAGTGAAAGGAAAGAATCAAGGAGAATGCAATTTCTGCTGCTTTATTCCATGTTCCTCCTCATCTCCTTGATAAGAAATATCTTATCAAGGAGATGTGTTTTCTTATTGTATTTGATGGTGGTTTTGAAATTTAAACAAAAAGAGAAATAGGCTGGATTTTTTTGTAGTAAACCAACTTACCTTAATAAAGTAGTACAGATATTTTTAGGGGCATATAAGATCGCTGTTTGGTCGCATGGTCTCTACACCAGCGTCTGGGCTAATGGGGTAGGGGGTAACAAGGTACACCACCACCTAGGGTTAAGGGTATTATTTCACGGTGCCCTATGAGAGGGTGTAGGGGGACCCACCAAATAGGGATCGTTTTCCAATATTTTTATTTGAATAATATGGGAGAGGGAGAGAGAGAGAGAGAGAGAGAGAGAGAGAGAGAGAGAGAGAGAGAGAGAGAGAGTTGAGTTGTTTAGTCGTGTAGTGCCAGCGCCAGTAAGGGGGCCAATGAGAGCACACACAGGGGCATCAACATAAATATGATTTTTGATTTCATGGGGAACGATGTGATACTTTCGCACGCTCTTGTGTCTGGGCTCAGGAACGACCAGATAGCGTTCTTTTCCCCTAATAAAAATTAGTGTTTTTCTTAATCCTATACAATTTTCTATTTCTTTTATCACAATTAATTTCTTTAAAATATTTTTTGTTGATATAAATAGAGTTTTATCATCTTGTATTGGTCAAGATGTGTATTTTTGAGTATTGTATGTACGGATGGTTAAGTGATGCAGGCCCAAGCCCATAAAGTCCACAAGGCCTAGGGCCTACTTAAGTCTAAGACCATAAGACCAAAAAATAACTAGTCCAAGATCACCAAGCCTTGCTAGTGGAGAATATCTACAATGCCTCTTGAACTTCTTAGTGCTTGATGATGTGGCATCCACTTTCAAATTGTATTGGGCTAAGTTCTTCTCCTCTTGAGTCTTCCCTTGAAGTTAGTATCAAAGCTCCTCAAAACAAATATCAACACATTGAAACAAGAACCAATACTTGTACTTATTGTTTGGAGCAACTAACAAGAAAGTTGAGAAGAAGCTTTAGAGTTTTTATAAATCAAGGTGTAATCTCAACCCTTGAATCTCATTGTAAATGGATGGTCAAGATGTCGTAGGAGTTTTTAGGGTTTATTGTTTTGCCTAGAAAAGACCTACCTATCTTATTTGTAATAGAGTAGAGATTTGTGAATGAAAGTTGCCAAAAACATTCCCTTGAACCAAGATGTGTTCTTGAACCTTGAAGAGTTCATCCATTTTGAAACCTTGAAGAGTTTCTCACCATCCTTGAAGAGTTGGTGCTTTCCATTGTGTTACTTGCATCCTAGAAGAGTTGCAACAACACTCTTGGTATTGCTATACATCCTAGAAGAGAGGTGTTTCAGTCCCATATTTATCCCTTTACAAAAAACCACAAAAAATAGTTTGTTGTTTTTCATTTTAGAATTCGGATTTGCAGAAGATCTGTATTCTCAGCTTGTTTTGATCAATTTATAGTCAGAATTAGAGAAAACTTTATCCATGAAAGTTTTATCCCCATGAGTCCTTGATACGTAGGACTTAGAATCAGGTCAATACAAACTATATTGAGAAATTTATCCTCATTTTACTGAGGTCACGCGTTTTTGAAATTTTCTATCCGAATTTTGCTTTCTTTGTTCCTTGTTCTATCTCTCTCCCGGTCTCACACTTCTGCCGCTTGCATTATTAAGCACTTGCAACAAGGTACTATTTAGTTGTTTGACCTCTCTCTCACCACCAAGCCTTGTACCCTCGATTCAAATGTTGCACACCACATTAAATCAACATTGAGGTACAAGGAGGCTGGTTTATTGCTTTCAAATTGGAGAATTTCTCATTAGTGATAACTATCTACTTGCCTTTCGTAGTTTCTAATGAAGTTTTATCATACAGGTTGATTGGTTTAGTACCCAAGAATTTAGATCTGCCATTTTTAGTGGTTGTAAAGTTTTCTTTTTTTGTTGTATTGTAAACCATCTTGTTTAGCCTTAATTGAAATTTGCTGCATTATTACATTGTGGCAGGTTTGTTTTTTGAACTAGAATCTGGTTTGTTGGGGTTGTTACTTGTTAGAATCATTTGGACAATTTTGGGATTAGAAGCTACAGACTTCAGGTGACTTATCCATAGGCTAGTCTTATTAGAAGGGTTAACTGCCAACTACACATGCAATAGATATAGTCGGGGAGTAACTTGTAATTACAGATTCTTTTTAGACATTGAGGAATCTGAATACCATCGATTTCCTTTTTGTTTTTTTGGTTTGGGATAGGTATTCTACTCTAAGGGGGGAGAGGGAAGGTGAGAACTAAGAGGCTCAAACCTGAGACCTCCTAGTAGGGTGGGTTTTGCCACTCTCGTACCAACTGTGCTAGGCAGTTGTTCTCTCGATCTCCTCTTTGCTCCTTTATTTCTTCTTCTTTTCTCTCCTTGTATCACTGTTTGGTAATTTGATTCGATTACAAAATGAAATTGTGTTGATCATATGAGATGGATTGGAATGAGTCACTTAAATTAGTGTACGACTAAATTCAATTATGAATTTATAGATAAAATTAGGTTATATATGATTAGTTGCAGTGTTATATCACTGGGATTTCCCCCCCTTCATACTCTATGATCTTGCAGACATGCTACTTTATGTCAACAATTGAAAGCTCTATTCCCAAGTTAATTATGTTTCTAATGTTGTTTTCATGGTTGGATTTGGTATTTCATAAGTTCAGTTTTTTTTTTTTTTAATTTATAATTTTGATATAGAAATCTTTTGCAATGCATCACTTAGAAATCTTATGATATGAAGTTCTTTGCATTTCCTTACATCTTGCTCCAATATGTTAATTCTAAAAAGTTTATTGATTTCTTTTATCACATGGTCTCTATTCTCTCTATTGGAGTTCTTAATTGAATGTGGACTAAATCGCATATCACTGCAACTTCTTCCATTCTTGATTTATCTATGTTATCGATTTTCTTATTCTTTATATATTTTCAAACAATTTCTTTTCTGTCTACTTGTGAACAGGTTCAACTACATCTAAGGGCGATATTGAGATTCCAATATTGTTCGAAGTCTTTCTAGAACATATAAGGTGGAAATGGTCAAATGGGCCTGCATTAACTCGAAATATGGTAAAATTGATAGGATTCGTAAAGAACCTGTCTAAGCTAAGCCACCAACTTACAAAAAGAAGAAAAGAAATTTTGCAAACATGGATGCTTTTGAAGGATCAACGAATGATATGGATATCTGGATATTATTTTCGCAGTTTTCTACAACCATTTTCCAACATGGGTTTTCTGCTTTTTCACACCTAATCTTATTATTAATTCTACCCATTTTTTGGGCTTACAAGAGACACACTGTTAAGTCACAAGCACCAAGAACCAAATTATCTAGGGATTGGATAATATCTGAATGTGTACGGAAGCGCAGCAGAAGAAGGATCAAACGCCAAGCTTATGGTTACGAGCACATGAACGAATCTCCATGATCACAACAGGCTTCTCCACAGAGAACTCCACACCACAAATCCCAAGGAAGAGATGGAATCCCAAAGAGAACACAAACACTGGAGAAAGGGAGAATTTGGTTTCACAGATCTACAGGTCTTAAGGTTACAGGCTTTCTATATAAAGCCAAAACCCTAAGACCCCTGCCCCTTTTAGACTCCCACTGAAAATCTATCTAAGAGGGAGGAATAGACCCAGCCACTTAAGTGGCTGGTTCTTCCCATGTGCACCAGGGTCAGGTTGGGTCGGGTCCGACCTGCCCCTTGTGGGCGGCTTGGACCGGGCCTGGCCCGTGTTCTATTTACAGCTCCCACTCACCCACATGGGGTGCAATAGTTTAACTATGCATCCAAGTCTCTCTCAATTGTGTAACTCTTCATACAGGAAATGGGGCGTGCGACCTATCAAGATAAAACAGGGTAGGAGTACTATATCAAGCTTCCCTCTAACCAACGTAGTACATCACCCACAAACAATCTCGAAATACCCCAACGATCCACTTACACCAGATTTAACACTCTCGACCCCTCATGATGAGCAGTGTTAATCCTTGGTATGTAATGTACTCATGACTGCGTCGATCACAAATACGACACGTTGCCCGGGCAATGAGTCACATAACAAAGGTGTAACGTCCGATGGTTTTCCCTGAGCCCCTCATGTCAATTCAAATATCCCCAACAGCTTCCCCAATCGCTTCCCACTGGACCACAACATCCATGATCCTAAGGAAAACGTCAAAGTAACGTCATTGGGTGTCTTTTTCATGACAACGTCTCAGGTAATAAGGATACGTTGGGATTAATATAATCCACGTGGCTCACACAGTGACGAAGCAGGGATCCATTCGGTCACTCTCACAATCAGTCAACATGAGCACATGCAGTATGATATGCATGCTATGGAGTAACTCCCACTAGGGTGGGCATGTCACTCGCAATAATTAAATAAACACCATATAGATCTTAATCTAGTCGCTACTTCAAGCGCCTAACCTGAGTTTCTAGCACAGCCGCCCGCATGGTTTCTGCCTAGAACCTCACATCCGACTTCTAACATGCTACTTAGAAGTGTGGTATCTTCCAAGTTGGACCAAGTAAAGGTCTCATCTTAGCTCTAACTAAGGCGCCATCGAGCACACATGCTCCTGGGCTCATCTCGCTCGCTACGCTCAAGCGTCGAGGTTAATCACCCATGTGAGCGGGTCGATTCAATGCCTAGTGACATCTTTACAAACAATGAATGTATACGCACAAAACTACTTAAACAAATATAGGCTCATTAAAATGCATATCAAATCCGCCGGAGTCCCAAGTTTCTAACGTGAACTAGGAAAACATCTCTGGCAATAGGCTTAGTCAATGGATCAGCCAACATATTATCAGTGGAGATATGTTGTAGAACAACTTCACCTCGCGCTACCATGTCTCGAATGTAATGATACCATATGTCAATGTGCTTGGCTCTACCATGGAATTTGAGGTCCTTCGTAAATGCAAGCACTGTCGTGCTGTCGCAGTGTATAAGCACAACGTCGTCTGAGTGAGCAGAAACACTAAGTCTCTGTAAGAACCTCCTAAGCCAAACGACCTCCTGTACAGCTACCGAACATGCGACGTACTCCGACTCCATCTTGGATAGGGCGATGCAGGTCTATATCCTGCTACTCCAAGTGACAGCCCCGCCTCTCAGGACAAACGCATACCCCGAAGTGGACTTACGCTCGTCTCTATCACTATCCCAATCAGCATCACTATAGCCTCTCAGTCTCAAGTCTGAACCACTGAAAGTGAGCAAGAGGTCTGTAGTGCCACATAGGTATCGAAGTATTCTCTTTAGTGCCTACCAATGAATTGGCCCTGAGTTACTCTGGTAATGGCTCACCATGCCAATGGCAAAGCAAATATCTGGATGCGTGCGCATCATCGCATACACCAGACTGCCTACTACCGTTGTATAGGGTATTTTGGACATTTGGTATCTCTCTTCATCACTCTTAGGGCATTGGTCTAGGCTCAAAATGCATGTCTTGTCCATTGGGGTGTCAATGGGTTTTGAGTTGTTCATATGGAATCACTCCAGGACTTTCTTTATGTAAGTCTCTTGAGACAAACTAAGAAGTCTCCTAGTGTGGTCCTTCACAATCTTCACGCCCAACACAAAGTTGGCCTCACCCATGTCCTTCATCTCAAAAGTAGAGGACAACCACTCTTTAGTAGCGGCAATCATTTCAATGTCATTCCCAGCCAACAAAATGTCGTCAACATATAAGGATAGGATAAGAAACCCTGCCTTGGACCGTTTGACATACACATAGTGGTTCTCTTCAATTTTGTCAAAACCCGAGGTGGTAATGGCATGATGAAATCTATTGTACCACTGCCTGGATGATTGCTTAAGGCTATAGATGGAATGTTGGAGACGGCATACTTTGCGCTCATGTCCCTTCTTCTCAAAGCCCATAGGTTGAGCTATAAAGATCTCCTCGTCCAGTTCTCCATTGAGAAAAGCATTTTTAACGTCCATTTAGTAGAGTTCTAAATCCAACTTTGCGACAATGGCTAGAATGAGGCGTATGGAGGCCATTCTCACCATAGGGGAGAATGTCTCATCATAGTCTATACCCTCCTTTTGGGTATATCCCTTCGCCACAAGACGTGCCTTATACTAAGCTGTCTGGTGATTTCTTTTTCCTCACACATCTCTTTAAATTGATCTGACAAATATTTGCGTTCTCGGTTAGTGCGCAAAGTTTTTAAACACTTGCCTTGTTGATTCTCAACCTTTGCTACAAAGCGTTTGAAGCAATCTAGCGCTTCGTAGTGGTGAGCGATTAGATAGACATAACCAAATCGCGAGTAATCGTCGATAAAGGTGAGAAAATAGGAAGCACCATGACTTGCCTTCACGTTCATTGGTCCGCAGATGTCCGAATGGACAAGCTGTAGGGTCTGGGTTAACCGTTTAGCCTTTTCAAAAGGCTTCTGGTGGGCCTTAACCGCTAAACAGGCCTCACATGTTGGTAGGTTGACTTTAGCAAGTGAGCCAAGAAGGCCTTCTCGAGCTAGCCGTCCCATCCTATCTCGACCTATATGTCCTAGTCTAGCATGTCATGTAATTGAATCAGGACTAGTATTAGAATCAACTACAAAAGATGAAGAGGAAACAACAGGAATTATTAAATCTAATTTAACAAAACCATTCTCAAGTCTACAATATCCAAAAACACTACCATCCAATTGTATCTCAAATGAGTCACCATAAAAAATAAAGTAATATCCTAAAGTCAATAATGCAGTAACAGAAAGTAGATTATGCTGGGTTTCTGGTGCGTATAGCACATCATGAAGTAGGAAGATGTGCCCAGTGCGCAAGGTGAGCTGGTAGGTACCAACTCCTCGAATTGCTTCACTTGTGCCATTCCCCATGTAGATACTTTGGGCGCCATCCGAAATCTTTCTATAATCTGCCTACCCTCCTCGATCCCGCGCTATGTGTCTTGTTGCACCTGCATCCACAATCCAGTCAGACTGGGTTTGGGCAACCAAAATGTGTGTACATACAAAAGTACAAGGAGAGAGGGGCAGAAATGATACCTGCTTCACTTCAGTGCAGTCATGAGCGAAGTGCCTCATCTTCTGGCAGTTATAGCACTTGACCTTGGCGATATCTTTCTTTCCACCTTGCTTGCCACATCGGCGCTTGGTGGTCTTAAGCCCAGTTGGTGCAGTGTTCTGAGCTTGGTCCTGATTCCCAGTGGTCCTCTGTCTCTTGCGCTTAGACCCATTCTTGCACTACCCCGCTTGGGCGACAAGGGCATGTGATTAGGTCGCCTCTAGGCACTCCGCCTCTAGTTCCACATGAGCGGCAATGTCATTAAGCGTCTTGACAGTGTCATTATGTGTTAAAACTATCTTCATTTGCCCTCATGAATCGGGCAACGTCCTGATGATGGCTTGTACTTGCTGCTCATCGGTAAGGTGTACCCCAACATCATCCAATTTTTGGATCATGTCTTTCACGACCCTGAGGTGTTCAACATAATGTGCTTGGGGTCCTTACGATACATCTCAAACTTCAAGGTCATGGACCTAAGCTTGGTAGTGGATGTACCACCACAATCGAGCTTGACCTTATCCCACATGGACTTGGTAGTCTCGTACTTTTCATACTGGCCGATGAGATCATCGTGCATCGTGCTTAACATAAGAAAGCGTGCACTACGATTTCTCTTAAACCAATTGTCGTAAGCCTCTTTTTCTTGTCGGTGACGGGGAGTAGTACCCACTTCCGGTGGGGTCATTTCAGTGGTCAGGAGTTCAAGGTAATCTTGCTCATTAAGGAAGAACTTGGCCTTTCGGTGTCACATGTCATAGTTGATACCATCCAACTTATTACCTTGCTTAAGGTCAGCAACTACACTTTTAGAGGCCATCACTACAATGTACAAGGGAGAACATTTAGTATACATCCATAAATCAAATTTGTTCAAGAAACCCTAATTAAAATTAATGGTTCTTTTCCCACACGGTGAGACCAAAAACTTCGCTAAGCTGGTAATCAAATCTCACATTGTGTGAGTCTGGGGACGTATAACTTTAATTGATTTCAAACAAAAATAGGAGGAAAAAGTATCTCCCAACCATAATTTAACGCGTCATACACCGGGTGTACAAGGGACTCACATAAGAGACCCAAATTGGTACTTGAAGTGATATGCCGAGTAGGTACGGGGTTGTGATACGCAGTGCAGTAGCTCCCATTACATGGCTTCTCAAAAATATTAAAAATTACAACCAGCTCTTTACATTCAAGATTCCTACTACAAACTACCGGCGAGCACTGCACTTTGTATCACTTCCAGGTGCCAACTCTAATGCACATACATCTCAAAAAAAACATATCACTATGTAAGCACCAAATCCATCCCATAGAAAAATAAAAAATAATAAAAACACATGGCGGGCATGGGATGGGGTGTTTGACAGCGTTACCCTGATGGTAGAGTCAAATCGATCTGTAGCGCAATGGGGGTATAATTGCTAAGTTAACT
This sequence comes from Telopea speciosissima, assembly GCF_018873765.1. Classification (NCBI taxonomy): domain Eukaryota; kingdom Viridiplantae; phylum Streptophyta; class Magnoliopsida; order Proteales; family Proteaceae; genus Telopea; species Telopea speciosissima. The sequence goes on along the minus strand of NC_057916.1, from coordinate 67,830,845 downwards.
TTAGAAACGCATACTAGCAAAATTAAATATAAAGAAAATAATTAAAACCCAAAAAAAGGGGCCCACAACCATAAATATAAGCCCATTAGGAAAAAAGGTAAGGGGGTGGGCGAAGGGATTCCCACTTCACCCATCTCCTTCCCCCAAAAACTCTAAAAAACAAATCCTTAAAAAAACGAATCTGCCCATTTTTTTTTATATATCCGTGGGGCAGACCACCATGCAAGCTGCCTTGTGGCACACAGCCGCGGCAGCCGCAGGCCGTGGCCTATTGCTGTGCTCACAAGCACATCAGAGGCAGATGCTTAAAAAAACGAAAAAAAACAAATTGTAGTTTAAAAAAACTTTAAAAAAACTTTGATCATTACTTTTCAACCATCAATCACCATGATGACCTAATGTGTTTTGTTTTTTTTTTCTTCTTTCTTTCCTTTCTTTTTCTTTCTTCTCCGTTTTCCCTTTTTTTTTTTTTTCTCAGCAACCGCTGCTGCCATATGTACGCTTCGCTGCACATGGCCATGACAGCGTAGGCCATGGCCTACTACTGCTGCTGCTGTGCGCGGCTAGGGCGTGCGTACCCCTGCACACACCCGAGGCAGCCATTGCTGCGGGCGTGCGCCAAGGACAGCGAGGCATGGGGAAGAAAGAAAAAAAAGAAAAAAAATAGGGCGAACCAAAAGCCAATAACTCTGATGCCATTGTTAGGTCCCAAACACTAAGATCCAAATTATCTAGGGATTGGATCATACCTGAATGTGTACGGAAGCGCAACAAAAGAAGGATCAAATGCCAAACTTGTGGTTACAAGCACACGATCAAATCTCCACGATCACGACAGGCTTCTCCACAGAAAACTCCACACCACAAATCCCTAGGAAGAGATGGAATCCCAAAGAGAACACAAACACTGGAGAGAGGCAGAATTTGGTTTAACAGATCTATAGGTCTTAGGGTTACAGGCTTTCTATATAAAGTCAAAACCCTAAGACCCCTGCCCCATTTAGACTACCACTGGAATCTATCTAAGAGGGAGGAATAGACCAGACCACTTAAGTGGCTGGTTCTTCCTATGTGCACTAGGTCGGGTCAGTCCGGCACGCCCTTGTAGGTGCAGGGATGTGTTATACCCGTCCGGGATATAATTAAATATCATTTCTTCTCGTGGCGTGTAGATACCGCTGCCATGTATCTGGTGACACTTCTCCCATGATGGTCAAACCTAGCTACAAAATCGTTGACCACAAGCACGGGTGTGCTGTGGAGGAAAGATTCCTCAACCGCCGAGTGGGAAAGTTCGTGGACGCGACTTCAGTCGACTACCCTCCAAGTACCAGCCCAAAGCGAGGAGTTCAGGAGAGAGCATCCTGGACCGTCACCTCACCGGATATTTCGTTCGGTGATGAGCTTAGCGTTGCCGTGGCGAAGGCTGTTCGGGGTCATGGGTAATAAACCATGACAGGGGGAAAAGTAAGTTCTAGCCTCAAGTCTTATTAATTATTCTTCCCTTGGTAACCTCGAAGTGCGGGTCCGGGCTTGAACCGCTCGAGCTATTTCATGAGAGAAGGGAATAATTTAAGTTCGGGTCCCGCGTACCTTTAGGAAGTACATTGGGGACTTATACCCATCTCATATGAGCCCATCTAAGAATGGGCTTTTCCTTAATTAAGGTTGTGGGCAGGCCCATTTAACCTATTGGCCCAATGATGGGTTATTCCATCCACTTACCCACATAGGACTAATGGGTTGACCCATTAGGCCTCATGACCCATTTGACTAAGGGTACCCATAGACCCATTTATTATAAAAGAGAGGAGGAGGGGGAGAGAACATCACTTCTTCTTCAACATCCTCTTCTACCCTAAATCGTGGAGGAGAGAAAGAGGAGAGGAAGAGAAAGAGGAAGGAGAGAGAGGCTTGGAGAAAGGTGGAGACCCCATCTCTTGGGCCGAGAAATCGTGGAGCTTTCATCTTGGGGGTAGGTAAGCTTCTTCCTTCTTCTATTTTGGATTTCAAAAAGGGGTTGGGTAATGGGAGAGATTGACCTAGATCTCTCTTGGAACCTAGGGAGTAGATGGAGCTTTAAAGCCAAGCTATGGTGGAGTTAGTTCACTCCATTATGAGCTCTAATGTGAGGGTTCTCATTGCCAATTGGGAGATTTAAGGTTGGACCCTAAGGAGCTTAGGATAGAGTTTTCTAGAAGTCCTTGTGCTTTAAAAAAACCACTTGAAATGGGGTCCTTGGAGGGAATCCTTCGGACTTTGGACCTGAAGGTGTGAGGGTTACATGTGATTTCGGACCTGCAAGAAACCCCACGAAACTACCTTCCAGAAGGATTACGTGAAGGTCGGATTTACACTCGGATTCGTTTTACAAACCACATCCGCATCCGACCTTGACAAAAATTGTCCGAGCCCCGTGAAGCTCGGTTTACACTTGGATTCAGTTTTCGAAACCACATCTACATCCGACCTTGACTAAAAGCATCCCGGTTTCCTAGGATTTACATGTGGTTGCGAGAATTTGGGCATGAAACCACTCCCGCAACCACTTCGTCTCTGAAACCTTATACTTAAGTGTTTATGGGAGATCTTTTGGGGATCCGTTCCTTTCGCTCGTTTAACCTTATTCCATTCTTTGTATAGGTTAAAATATTCACTTTTGTGGCTTATTGCTTGATCGAGGCGACAAGCGATAAACCGGGTGCTTGGCGTATACGTTGTGAGTGGGTTTGGTTGTTTGGGCTTGTTATTACTATTGCACTATATATTATGTACTCATTATAATTAATAAGCATGTTTGCGCATATTGCATAATTTTATATCTATTTGTTATAATGTTGATTGGTAATGTTGTATCTTGATGGGTCTCGGTGCGGTGGGTACGGTCGGAACCCCGAACACTATATACATTTATGAAGAAATTTGTTGAATGTCATGTTGAATCTGTATGCGCCGTGCGTCTTGTGCTAACCGGGCACTAAACCGGATGAAAAGTTGATGCGCCGGATTACCTCTCGGGGCGATAGGACTTGCATGTAGTATATTGTGGCTAGGATTTCACACCCTTATGCTACGACCCTTACCAACGGGGTTTAGGTGTTGGGTAATCGTACACCGGATTCTGTGGTGGGAGAGGCCATCATGGTAGTATTGGTTATCGGGTCGCCTTGAGTGGTCTTGGAGGCTTCGATCGGCGTAGGTCCCACGTGACAATTGAGGTTTCATTGTGGCGATAAGTTAAGTGACCCACAGTGTCTCCCGAGTTGTCACGAGAGCATATGCCATTGACTTAGTTGTTTGTTAGGTGGAAAAATGAACTTAACATGTGCATGCATCATTGGACTATGTGAATTGCGTGTTTGTGCATTCCCATCCCCTCACGGCTCGATGGAGCTAACCCCTCGTGCGCACATTTTTTTAGATTATGGTGCGGTGGACGGATATCTCGCGGGACTTGGAGTTCAGCCCTCGGGATACGATGAGATCGGTGAGGAGGAACCGGAGGCCGTGTTTGAGGAACATGGCGGCGGGTGTCCTTGCGATGATTGTGCCTACGGGCCGTGAGGATATTCGGGACTCGATCCCTTTTTGATTACTTTTGAGGCTAAGGCCTATGGTGAAATACTTCTGTAATACCATTTTTGATAGTTATTAGATGATCATTGGAAATGTAACTAATTCTGTATTTATCATCTAGCTTTGAACATCTTGTAACTATTCGATTTATACGCTTCCGCAATACTACGATCCTTGGAATGTAATATTCCTCTTTTACGCATTCGATATTATATTGTGTTAATATTGGATATGATATGCGTTGGGACACGTGTCGGTGATCCGGGCGGTTTAGTAGGATGACACGCGTCGTCCTAGTCACCCTTTATATGATATTATATTCCTTGTCTGGAATAGGGGCGTGACAGGATGGAGGGTCGCTGGGCGTGCATCTGGGGGAATGAAGAAAAATGGAAAAATGGGAGTCGCCACCTACATTTAGGGTGTAGGACCCATGAATGGTGCCCTTTCTTTGCAGAAGGGGCGCTAAATTAACTCCAATGACTCAATGGATGGTCTGCCCCAGATCTCTGGGTAAGTGTCAAGTTATGGGCTGGGAAGGTGTTAGGCACCCAACAACCGCCCGACCGACGGCCGGTCTTCCTAGACCAAACTCTGTTGTGTACTGTTGTTTTATACATATTATGTACCTAATTAAACTAATTTTTTTTTGAAGATTTTTTTTATTAGCTTGATTGAAATTTATAAACCTAATTAGGGTAGTTAAGATTACTGTTTTAATCCTAATTACTACTCCTAAGTTTGGTGATTATGTACATTATGCATCCTAGTTAAGCTAATTAATGGATTTTACCTAAATTAGAAAGCCTAACTCTATGGTCTAAAACATGGCTGACTGTAAAAAAGAAAAAGAAAACCAAGCCTAATTATATCATGGAGAAGGACAATTATATTGATAAGCAAAACAGCTTATAGGCCAAAATAGCCAAAATTACGAAAATGCCACTGAAGGGCCAAAATATGTACAAAGGCATAAAATCATATTTAAATGCTGTAAATAAGTAAAACATGATTAAATAACATTAACATCATGCATTTGGATCATCAAGAGCACATGAAATGGCAAGGAAATGTGGGGTGGTAAAAATTACCAAAATGCCCCTGTTATGGCAAACATGTAGAAAATGCATGATAATTCATGAAAATGCTGACTTATGCTTAAAACATGTTTATTAAATGTTAAAACATGCGGCAAAAGTAGTAGGAGCCTTTCCGGGGTCCTAAACAAGGTTTGGTCACAAAATGACCAAAATGCCTCTAAGGGCAAAATGGCAAAAGTGTCAAAAGACACTTAGAATCATTGTAGGCATCGAAAGTGATGTTAAACATCCTAAAATGACTGAACACACCAAATGATATTTTCAGAATGATAGTCTGGGCCCACGCTTGGTAAATTACCAAAATGCCCCTAGAGGGCGCAAATGACTTTGTATGCATATCTATCAAGCATGATGGTCACGTATGCATATGAAAACATCCTAAACCATTCTAAAACAGCATGTCATGCATAAAAACATTTTTTTCCCTATTTTTCCAGAATTTTTCATTATAAGTAGAAAAATGACATTTATACCCCTAAATGAGGTGGGAAATGTATAAAAACTATCAAACATGCATGTCAGTGGATAATGATTCCATAAAATCAAGCATGATGAAATTTGCATTCCATAATTTTTTTGTGAATTTTTATGCATTTATATTATTTTTAATATTTTATAAAATGCTAAAAAAAAAGGAAAAACAAAGAAAAATACAAAATCCCCATCAAAGATCCGAATTGGATCAAACCAGAGCCCATTCCCACTAATCAAAACATGATATTTAACATGGTCATAACACTTTTGTCCAAATACCCACCCACATGTTCATATTTTACATAATACAAAATCCTTTACAGGGGCAAAAATGTCACAAAAAATGAGTTGGAGCTTGAGAAAATTAATGAATGTCAAACATAGTGACAAGAATCATCCCTGAAAATTTCATATTTTTATCACTATTGAATTATTTTTAAAATTTTTATAACTGAAAAACAACCTTTGTTGTAAAGAAAATCAAAACAAATACTTGAAATAAGTAAAAAATATGGAAAAATACCCTTGAAGTGTGGAAGTGCCTGGGCTCAGCTTGAGTAACCTTTTTTTGACCGTAAGTATCGCCGGAAACCTCCGAAAGCCGCTCCAAGTGTGGTTGCTCAGAATGACAAGAGTGGTGAAGATGAGGTATTTACGGAATTTTATATCAGTAACGGAGAATAAAATATGGATAAGAAAATCATGGATAGAAAGAGGGGATCAAGGACTACGTGAAAGTAATTTTTGACTAATTTTACTCCATCCCTAACCTCTCTGAAACACATCCTATTTATAGGAAAAAAAAGTGTTCGAGGAAATGACTGAAGGAGGCCTGGGGCATTGAAGGCAGGGGACAAGAGGCTGGTGAGCAGCTGGGGCTGGCAGGTGCAAGTGGCTGGGCGCACATGGGCTTGACTTGTGCATGCCTAGGCCTGCTGGGCAGCCTAGGCCGGTGCAGCCAAGAATGGTGGGCCTTGCGGCCTGCCGACAGGCCCAGCCGGGCTGGGTCAGGCTGGGTTGGTCCGGGTCGGGTTAACCCGGTCTGACTCGGTTCAGTAAATTTTTTTTATATTTTTATATAAACCATTTAAAGATTCCATTTTAAAGGGTCCACATTCAAACATCAATATCTTTTGATCCAGATGGCCGCTTTTTGCACGCCACATATCGTCGTGAAGGTCGCAACACGTACTTTCCATCTGTGTGGCTGATGCAGCCAGATTTTGACTAACAGTGGCACGGATACCGAAGAAAGTACATAAATGGTGTTTCACACCGATCAAGGTCCAAATGATACCGGAATTACATGAAATTTTACGTGTAAGCACAATATGACCAAATAAAGTTATCCAAATGGTTTTAGGTCACATCAGGTGGTTCGGGTACCAAGAACCATACCAGGGGTAAAACGGTCATTTTCACAAAAGTTATCCGATTTGGCCAAAAATTTACGTGAAAACTTAATATGACCAAATGAGGTCATCCAAAGTATTTCGGACTAAATCGGGTGGTCCAGATACTGAGAACCGTGCCAGGGGCAAAACGATCATTTTTATGAAAGGTGTTGGATTTGGGTGAAACTTCAAATGTGAACTTAAAATGGTTAAATACGACTATGTTAAGGGTTTAGGCTCTATTTGGGACAGTTTGGTTACAAAAAGTGAGATAGGGGTAATTTGGTAATTCTTGCCATTCAGTCACCACATGAGTTACGTCCTTAACCATCATTGCCAAGACATACTTCCAAGGTGTCAAAATGTGGTGTCTACACCCCTTGTGGGCGGCTTAGTTTGAGGGGGGGAAACTAGTTTGATACAATCAAAACCACATTTGCTCGAGAACAATTATTTATTAAAACTTTGATTTTTTGCTAAAATATTGATTTTTTGCTAAAATATTGTTTTTTAGTGTTAGTTTTTATTTTTGCAATGGATCACTAAATTAGTGAAAAACAAACTAAATGATTGTATCAAACTAGTTTCCCCCCCTCAATGATATGTGCATCTATCCATAAATCTTCCCCAAACTGAAAATGACATATTTTTGGTATTAGTTCATGTAACAAACCTCATCCTTAATATATAATCAATGGAATGCAGTTATTTTGTCGTACTATGTTCTTCTTTTTATATAGGATATATTATATTACTTAGCTATAGTGTTTATGCTTCAAAACTGTATTTTGTATGCATACTGAGCATTTTCAAACATTCTTGACCATTTTCATGTGTATCTTTAACGTATCTTACATCCCCCCGATATGATACGATACCCTATACCCATGGTTTGAGGTATCCGTATTAGATACGTACCAATATTGCAAGTGACCAATCCCGATACCATGTTGATACTGTATCGGTGACACGGTATGTACAAGGGGTAAAATGGTCAAAAAAAATCAATTTTTAAAGGAGAATCAGGGGCATATTTGTCTGATACGACCGATCCATGCCGATACCGATCTGATACCATATCGATTTCTACGTCAATCGATACCCGTTCCGATACCGTGCATTAAAACCATACTAATATGATACCCAATATCTGATACCGATACTTTAAACCTTAGTGGCTTTGTTTGATGGTATCTTTAGAACGCCACAAATATCTACCAGGAGGCAAATTGGATAGAGCTGAAAATTTTGTGGCTAATTAGAACCCAGAGTCTCCTGCTCGCATGTCAAGTTTTAGCTAAAATGGAGTTGGCCAAGTGGACAAAAAAAAAAACTTTGAAAATTCAATTAAAAATGCTATTTTTTTTTTTTTAATAAAAAACAGTCAGCTAAAAATACAAGTGAATATGCCAATAACATGGGAGGGTATATGTATGATCCATGACTAAAATTTAATGTGCAACCAAACCTAAACCATTATCTAAAATATTCATATGGTTGAAACTACCACATCACCCTTCCAAGTGGCAAAACTTGGTGCCAGTTTAGAGATACCCTCTAAAACTACCATATCACCCTTCCTTCCATGGTAATGCATTCTGACTTGAAAGTCTCAAGATTGATTCCTAGAATGATAATTTGAATTTTTCCTATAGCCAACCATATGGGGGTTATTCTGACCTCAAAATTTTATGGCTGAAGTTCTTTCACAGAAAAACCTTCTTAATTAAATCACACTCAAGAACAACAACTTTTTGATTGATGTGTAGTTATTTTGGAAAATTTCTCACAACCAGATTTTCGGTAAGTTAGGAATACTGTCAGAGGAATTAAGTGATCTATAACCTCATGAAAGGGATAGGTTTAGGTCGCAGGATTTTTATCCTCTCAAGTTCCTAATCTGCAATTTCCCTAGCAGTACCCCCTGAATGAGTGACACATGGATTAGTGTGATCCTACGGTCAAGATTTGAACAACTATTTTTACCTTTGAAATTAAACTTGATTACTCTACCTACAGACTCTAACCTGGTTAAGTCTCTACCCTCACCCCTATCCCTGGTTACTAAATCGAGTCTATTCAAGAATCTTTTTCCCAATGACACAATTGCCATGTACCATGATCTACAACTTTATGAATTTTTTTTGTGTATGGTTCCTTGATCGGTGCGATTTTCTAGTTCCTTTCACAAGAGGAGGGTGGACCCCACCTGGGTAGATTGTTCGATTGGGTGCTCCGGGTGGATCCCACCCTCCTCTTGTAAACTAGAGAACCATAGACGATAACGACTCTGACTTCATGCCAGACAAAGACAGAGAGTTGTAACTAAATAGTTGGGGAATTGTGGTCCAAAATGAGATTGTTGTCTTTGAATAGCTAGAAATTGGAGTGGATACTATCCATCGCCCAAGCTTCCTGCTGCAAACTATAACAGCCTACCTAAGTTCTGATATCAGTTGGTTAGACAACTAGACTACTCAAATTTAGTGCATGCTAAGATACATTTAGACCTTACTTTACACTATACTTCTAAAACCATTGTTTTTTGGATCTTTATCTCCACCAGTTCCCTGCTCGGCCCAGTTCCCTAGTTCCTCTAACAAAAGGGGGGGGGGTTGGAATGACCACCCTACCCCTATCCGAACACTCTGCCTAGATGGAGTCCACCACCTCCTATTAGAGGAACTAGGGAACTGGGCCGGACAGGGATCTAGAGTAAATAATTTTCCTTGGTTTTTTGGGGAAAGACAACGACAAGAGTTCTATTGGGTAGATTCATTAAAAAATGTATAACAGGAAAAATAAGACAAAACACTCAGTAACAATGTTGAATGTGCATTAAAGATGGCATTAAAAAAATGTATGACAGGAAAAATAACAATTCCTGAATTCTACGAGCATATAATGCTTCCTAAAGTGAGGAAACTTGCATTGGGAAAAAACCATTTAAGTCAAAATTTCAAGGAGTTAAGCTTTCTGAATTTAATTTTATTTTATTAAAGTCTATTGCTTCGAAGGGGCTGGGCAGCTCTAATCATTAAGACTGTAGTAATCTTGAGTTATCTTGGATATATATACATATTTGGGGAACAAATTATTTTCAGTAAATATCTCGATTGGGTTGTCAAAATGCTCTGGATTAAATACTTTGACTATTGGCAACAACAAGATCACCGGACCAATTCCTAGTTGGATTCAGTAATCTGACATATCTAGAGATACTAAACATGCCAATTGAAGTTTCTGTTAATAGAACTGATATAACTAGAGTCCAAAATGTCAAGTCTACAAATAATGAAAACAATTTCATGTTCTATTCTTATTTACCATTAAAACTGGAGTCATAAGATAGGCTCTATTGCATGTTTCAGTTTTGAATTGAAACAAATCAAATAATTTACTTGTAGTACTTTTACCATCTATCATTTGGAACTGCACTGATCAAACAACTCTCTTTTCTCATTCTTTAAAAAAAAAAGGCATATCTAGTGCACGAGGCTCCCGTCACTGCGGGGTCTGGGGAGGGTCATAATATTGAGTCTTACCCCTACTTCGCAGAGAAGCTGTTTCCAGTCCTTTCTCATTCTTAGTTACCATTAAAATCAAGTTCTCGCCTTTTTAAGAATGATGCAAGTTGGTTCTGCCCAAAAAACCAATAATGGGGATTTGGTAACAGTGACTAAATCCTTAACCTAAAGTGCCCATTCATAAGAGTAAACAAGATGGTTTAGAATATCACCAGAAAAACGAAAACTATAACCCACAATGAGCTATTTCTGGGAAAAATATATGGAATTTACCCATCCCTCAACATGAATGCCCATTCTATAACAATCAACCTGAGAGTGAGAAACATGAACTCCTACCATGTCATCTCTACATATATTTGAGATCTTTCGATACTTAGAATCAAACCTTCTCTTGAATAGATTAGTTTTTCTGTCTTAATATACTATACCATTATTCATTTCACATATTCTAACCACAGAAAGATAGAGAGAGAGAGAGAGAGAGAGAGAGGAGGACTCACCTGATCTGAATCTGGAAAAATTCGAAGAGCATTCTAACAACTACGATGATGCCCTAAATAAATCCAGAAAATGAATGTCAAGACTAAAGAGATTCTATGGCTTTCAGTGGGAAACCCTAACACAGGGTAAACATTGGGGGGGGGGGGGGAGAGTATCTGTTTCTTCTTTATGTCTTTAGTAGAGGGGAGACCCTGTTGTGCAGTCTTCAAGGGAGATGAGAGCTCGTGAGTGAGAGAGAAGAGAAAAGAGAAAAGAGTAGACCTGTAATGTTCAGGAAAACTCAAAGCTCCGTTGTGCCTTGTTGCAGCAGAGAAACATAGGAGAAGCTATGGTTCAATCGCACAAGGTAGCTCCTAAAAGGCGGTTAACCTTTTGGGATTGGTGTATAGTTTGTATAATTACGCTTTCATCAAAAACAAAAAAAAATCGCAGCAAGGTAGCGAAGCCTCTGTTTTCTGTGCGGGTGTCATGATTTTGAGAAATTTGTCGAGAGCATCTAAGGGAAAATTTTATGCCGATTTTGGCAGTAAAATTTGTTGGGCTCTATTCCGGGAAATGAATGGGTTGAGGTAAAATTTTCCTTCATACGAATTTTACAGTGTTCAAAACAAACAACCGAAAAATTAAATTTTACGGTAAAATTTTTATTTTCACCTATTTTACATCGAAACAATTGGAACCCTAGGGAAAATTGGGAAATTTTACGAGAACGTTTAGCGGGGATTTACGAAAACTTCCCCTTTTTTTTTTTGTGGTACTAGAATAATTTTCCTTGTATATAAATTCAAACACCCCCTCTCCATGCAACAAACCTAACTCATTCCTATGATGGCAAAGACCAACTTATTCCATTCTCTATTTCAGTTCCATCATGACACATTGCATTCTGTTGCTTGGACTTCTGATAGTAGCATACTTTAGTGTAAGGAAAATGATGTTTTTCCATTATCCATTCATTTCAAACTTGGTTATTGATTGTTCATGTTTTATCTTTCTTAATTGGTTTTTATTTCCTTTCCATGAAATTGTAGGGTTCTCAAGCTGAAAATTCCTTCTTACAATACTGGGAAGATCATATTGGTCTTCCATACCCTCCACACTGGTTAGCTAAAAAGGCTACTTCATTAAGCCCCCATCATGAGGCGGTGTTTATGAAACTAATGGAGAAAAATGAGTTGGCTTCCCACCTGCGTTCATTCTGTAAGCAAGCTAATGTTGCTTGTTCTACAAATGCAATGGTGAAGAACACACTGGACAACACAACCTTGCCACCAATAGCCCAATGGAATGAAGCCAAACTGACATATGATTTTCCTAATGAAACACCACTGTCGGTTGCCCGGCAAGGGGGATTGCCATATTTTCGGGAGTCAATGGTGAAACAAGGAAGTTTCATGCCCATCCCTGATCTAAGGGACCCAATGTCATATAAATCATTCTTGCCGCGATCTCTGGCATAAAAAATCCCTTTTTCCTTTGCTTGGATTGAGGAATTAAAGAACCTTTTTGGTGTGGAAGATGAATCAAACATGGATGAATATATTCAAGACACTCTCAAGACATGTGAGAAAAGCCCCATTCAAGGTGAGAAGATCACTTGTGCAACTTCTGCAGAAGATCTTATCGATTTCGTTGTTGAGGAATTAGGGCACTATGTACGCGTATGGAGTGCCGAAAGCGTCGAAGGATCTTATGAGAATGTCACAATTGGAGTTGTGAAACTCATTTATGGAAATCTTTCTGAATCACCAGCCTTATGTCATAGCCAACCATTCCCATTTCAAGTATATTATTGCCATGTTTTACAGAAAGTAAAAGTATATGCACTTGTTATACATGCTCAGAAGAAAGTGAATCATGTGATCATGGCATGTCACTATGACACATCTACTTGGAATTCAAATCATCTTGCTTTTAAGTTGCTAGGTTTTGGTCCAGGCCAAATTGAAGTTTGTCATTGGATAAATAAGAATGGAATTGTCTGAACAAAGACTATTGGTTGAGAAGCATTTCAAGATTTGAGTATCTTCTAGTTCTCTTATTTGTATTACATATTGGTGCTTGGTCTATATGAAAGAATAAATAATAACCTATTTTGGCTTGCTTGTTATGTCTTCCATTTCTCACACTGGCCTATAATGGGAGTCGAGTGATGGGCGCAGTATGGTAATTTAAAAAAGGGTACTCTAAGATTAGGCAAATGGTGGTTCGTTGCATGTCATACATAGAGTTAGTAACTTCAGGAAAAGCAAAAGTTTGGTACAAGAAATGTTTGGGGTATTTGAAGTCATCTTCATTATGGGCCAACAAGACTGAGTTCATAGCACAGCAAATGGAAAATCCATACAAGTGATTATGGTCAGAATTGTAATGTCAAATCTGGTTTAGAATACAACCTTGGAGGCTCACCTAGTTTATTAATCTCCACATGTTTCGTCCTCGCATGGAACACCGGGTTTGCAGAGAGATAGGTAGCCCCAATGTTGTCGCACCATAAATCGGAGAGGAACGGAGCAAGAAACCCAGTTCATTAAAGAGAGTCTCAAGCCAAATCAATTCAGTAGAGGTATCAGTCAGGACCTTGTGTTCAGCCTCAATGGAGGGCATGACTCGTTTTCTATTTCTTGGAGCTCCAGGAAATGAGCTTATTACCCAAGTAAATGGCATAGGGCCCTGTAGATTTCCTATCATCGCCATTGCCATCCCAATCGGCATTAGTGAAAGCCTAAAGAGAGAGCCCTGAGGATCGATGGAGGGGCAAGCCATGTGATTGGGTGTGTTTAAGTTAGCGCATGATGCGCTTGACGAGGCACCAATGCTCTTCAGCAAGTGAGTGCATGAACTAACAAACATGCTTGACGACAAAGGAGACGTCGGATCTTGTGAGGGTGATGTACTGGAGAGCTCCGACAATAGACCTGTACTTAGTTGCATAAGCCATCGGAGCATCCCCTGCAACAGATGGCTTTGCAGTGGTAGCCATGGGAGTAAGAACTGGTTTACAATCCGCCATAACAACACGCTGTAACAGATCACGGATGTAGCGGCCCTATGAAAGTAAGAGGCCATTAGGATGAGAGATGACCTCAATGCCTAGGAAAAAGTTTAGATAGCCAAGGTCCTTGATAGAGAATTCCTGAGCAAGGTACTAGAAGAGACGATGAACCACAACAATACCATTGCTTGTAACCACAATGTCATCAACATATACAAGAACATATATAAGATCCATGCTAGAAGTAAAGATAAATACGGAAGGATCCGTCTTGGATGCTGTGAAACCAAACTCAATAAGAAACCGTGAGAGTCTGTGAATAAATAATAACTTGTTTTGGCTTGCTTGTTATGTCTTCCAGTTCTCATACTGGGCTATAATGGGAGTAGAGTGATGGGGGTAGTAAGGTAATTTAAAAAAAGGGTACTCTAAGATTAGGCAAATGGTGGCTTGTTGCATGTCATACATATAGTTAGTAAGTTCAGGAAAAGCAAAAGTTAAGTAAAAGAAATGTTTGGGGTATTTGAAGCCATCTTCATTATGGGCCAACAAGATTGAGTCCATAGCACAGCAAATGGAAAATGAATACAAGTGATAATGGTCAGAATTGTAATGTCAAATCTGGTTTAGAAAATGACCTTGAAGGTGGATCAAGATCGTCTCCAAGGAGCAGGGAACGCCCAGGGTGCTGCCAGCCGTTGGGCTGTGCCGCACACATCCCTAGGCGTGCGCTGAGATGTGTGCTGCACAGCTCAGCCGCCGCCTCCCTGGAGACGAGCTCAATTCCTTGGAGGCTCGCCTAGTTTTTCCTTGTTATAAGATAATGTGGTGATGTGGCAATGGCAATTCCTATGGTTGGATATCTAAAGAATTATCTAGGTTTCTACTTATCACAAAATTTGAGTCTTGTAAACTTGTAGTTTATAGCCATTCTTGTATTGGCATGTGTTCTTTTGGTGCTCTAGGATTTTTTGAGCTTTATTTTACTGTTTTTCCCACTCTATATTAGTTGAAAATTATTAAGTATGGAAGAAACCTTGGGGTCTACCTGTCTACAAATTTCAGCTCCATCCATTTTGTAATGTGAAAAAATTAAGTGGCTCTTTAAATTCGGTTAGCAGTTCACGAAGAAGAAAGAAGAATAGAGGGCAGTTTTTTATTTTGGGAAAACCTTTGTTGGCAAACAGGTAACCTGCAACATCAGTAAGAATTGAATAATAAAAATCTTATTTAATTAAAAGGAGTATTTTTATTATCTAAATTAAATGAATGGTCATTATTACATGATTCCAATCTAAGGATTAAGAGGTTGGTTGCATGGAATTTACATAATTTTCACAGAGAACCAAAGTAAGATGGATGAAGTGGAGAGGTGCGTTTGGAGTGCTATGTGACCGACATATTTCTTTAAAGCTTAAAGGAAATTTCTATAGGATTATTGTACGACCGGTTATGATTTATGGGACAGAATGTCGGGCAGTTAAGAAGTGTAATATTGAGAAGTTTTGTGTAGCAGAGATGAGAATGTTAAGATGGATGTGCGAAAAAACTAGGAAGGATAAAATAATGAATGAATGTATTAGGGCTGACTTGGGAATTACCACGATCAATGACAAGCTCCAAGAGAATCGTTTGATGTGATATGGTCATATCCAACAGAGGTCTAGAGATGCCCCAATAAGGAGTGATACGATCCCGATTGAAGGGGCTAAAAGAGCTAGGGGTAGGCCTAAAATGATCATAAGAGGAGTTGTGAGGAACGACATGCATATTCTAGGTCATGTACCAAGTATGACCTAGATAGAGCCTATTGGAAGGCAATGATCCATGTGGTAGACCCCATTTAGCTGAGATTCTCTTGACCTATCGGGTTGAGCCTCTCTCCTCTTATTTTCTTCTTTTTTCTTTTATTTTTCATCTTTCATTTGTAATTTTAAAATTTTCACTTCCCATCTCTTTGTTCCCTATTTACCAAGTTTTCTTTACTATTTAGTTTTGTTTAGATCCATAAGTTGGAATAAGACTGAGTTTGTTGTTGTTGTAGGTAAACTAAAAGCATATATCCAACGGAATCCGCGGAATCCTTGGAACGCGTTTCTGACAAGAATCAGGAGGTACGTGCGTTCCTGAGGATACGGAACCACCACTTTCCTATTTCTCAGGAAGTACACAAAGTTCCTGAGGATACGGACCGCGACTTCCTTATTTCTTGGAACTCAGGAGTTATAAGAGGCAAAGTCTTAACTCCCAGGCGCTTGAGCTTCCCATGTTTTTTTTTTCACTAAAGGTCAGCAATGTATTTAATTATGTAATGAAGAAGCAAGTTAAACGTTTGCCATCCAGAAGCATTCGCCATAATTTGAAGCTTTCTTCATGAAGGTGCGTATCTCCCTCTCTCTCTCTCTCACCCAGTTGGGATTCCAATTTTCCATTTGTTCTGTCAAGCATTGACCAAGCTAGGTTCAAGGTATAAGCAATGATTTTCACTCTCAATTTACCGGGGAAGGGGAGAGAGAGAGAGAGAGAGAGAGAGAGATTATATTGTAAATGCCAAATGGGCAGGGAGGAGGGTCACCTGGATAAGGAAGTGGGGGAAGGGAGCATGTGTATCTTATTGGCTAACGCTTAAATAATTAAGGAATTAGAATGATCTGTTATTTATTTTTCGGGCACACGTTCGCTGTTCAGGAGCCCATTTGGGCACAGGCTGTGTCCAGACACATGGGGTGGGATTCCTTGCACCCACGGGGCTCCTCTGTAGCGCGACACAGTGTGTAGCGCACATTCAATGGGTTGCAATGCTTGGGCATGCAGCCCAACACCCCACCGTCGCGCTACAGAGGACCCAAGTCCCCCTGCACCCGCAGTGCAGAGAACTTTATAAGGGAGATATGTTTTCTCTAAATAATGGTGCTTTTGAAAAAAAGAAAAAGACTCACATAAGTAGAATTGCAGAAACCCAATCTACCTTAATAAAGTAGTATGGATATTTTGCATTTCATAAATAATATGCTTTTCTTAATCTAACACAATTTTCTTTTGATCTTATCCGAATTTCTTAAAACAGTTTATTGTTGAAACAAACCAAGTGTTATCATCTTGTGTTGATCAAGAAATGTATATTTGTCAGACCTAGAATTAACAAGAGGCTTAACTATGGAAGCACTTGCAACAAAGTTATGTTTAATTGTTTTACTTCTCTCTCCACCAAGCCCCAAACCCTTGATTCAAGTGTTGCACATTACATTAAATCAACATTGAGGGTACAAGGAGGCTGGTTTACAAATTCGAGATATTTAAAAAAAAAAAAAACCAAAATTAGAGAATTTCTCATGAGAGATATCTGTTTTTATTTAGTAGTTTCTAAAGAAGCTTTATCACACAAGTTGATTGGTTTGGTGCCTAAAAATTAAGATATGCCATTCCTAGTGGTCATAAAGTTTGATGGTTTTGTTGTATTACATACCTGATTGTTTATGTTTAGCCGTAATTGAATTTTGCAACATTATTGATTGTGGTAGGGTTTTTTTTTTTTTTTTTTTTAATGAACTAGTATCTTATTTGTGGGGACTGTTAGAAATCATTGGGACAATTTTTGGGCTTACAACCAACAGAGTTCAGGTGGCTTATCCATAGCTGATCTGCATTACTATTTCCATTATCATATTGATGTGATAGAATAAACTTTAGGCTAGTATTGTTACAAGGGTAAACTGGCAATTACACATGCAATAGAGTTCTACTAGTCGTATTGCAAATTTATTATAATTTAGGAGTGGTGAAGTATAACTAGCACCTCAAGAATGAGATTATTGTAATTAGTAACTTAATTTGTATTGGTCATATGAAATTGATTGAAACAAGTCATTTAATTTGGTGAATTACTCAACCAGAGATTTATTTATAAAGAAAATTAGGTTGAGTGTGGTTAGTTGTAGTGTTGTGTAATTAGTGCCTAAAATTGTGTTTACTATATATGACAAATGTGTTAATGTAGTTAGTAGTGAACCATGTTGTATTTTTCTGACTATTAGTTATAATCAAGGGGTGTAATATGTAATAACTCAATAGTCAAGGAGTTGCTTATAATTATATTATTTTATGACCTTATTACCATTTACCTGTTAGATCGACCTTATCGATCTCCGGCCTCTTTTTTCCTTTGCTTCTTCTTTTTCTCTCTTTTTGTCACTGTTTGGTAATATGATTCTGTTACAAAATGGAATTATGTTGATCATACGAGAGGGATAGGAATGAATTATTTAGCCTACGATTCAATCCAATTATCAATTCATTAATGAAATTAGGTTGAGTGTGGTTAGTTGTAGTGTTGTGTCACTAGGATTTATCCCTCACATTCGATGATCTTCAAATTGCCATCGATGGTTTGACAAGGTTTCTTGTGGACATTAAAAGTTCTCTTCACAAGTTAATTATGTTGTTGATGTTGTTTCTGTGGTATCACTATTTACAATTTCATATAAGGATTTGGTATTTTGGATGTTTAATTTTTCTATTTTGCTATAAAAATCTTTTACAACTCATCACTTGGTGTTCATATTACATGAAGTTTTCTGACATTCCTTGCCTTTTACTTCAATATGTTAATTCTAAAATATTTATAGTTTATTTAATCTTATAACTTCTTTCATTCTTGATTTTTTTTAATAAAAAGTTCACTGATTTTCTTATTCTTTATACATTTTCAAACAGTTTCTTTTTGTCTATTCGTTAACAGGTTCAACTGCATTTAAGGGTGATATTGAGATTCCAACATTGGTGTAAGTCTTTCAAAAACACATAAGGTGCGAAATGATTGGTATTAATATGCTTGAGTTTCCACAACATTGTGGGCTTGCATCAATTCAAAATGCAGTAAAACTGATCTGATATGATTTGTAGAGGACCCATCTAAACTTAGCCACCAAATTACAAAAAGGAGAAAGGAGAATTTGCAAACATGGATTCTTTTGAAGGATCAAAGAATGATATGAATATTTGGATATTCTTTTCACGGTCTTATGCAACCATTTTTCTGCACGGGTTTTCAGCGTCTTCACACCTAATTTTGTTATTAGTTCTATCCATTTATTGGGCCTGTAAGAGATACACAATTCTTACCTTTGAAAATTCAAAATCAATGCTGAAAAATACATACTTTTTATACTATTGGTCAGCCCTTATATCTTGCATGGGTCTATCTTTTTGTGATCTTCTCTTATGCGTGTTTAACTATCTCTCTGGGTATAGACATGGTTGGTCTGATCTAAAGATTGCTGCCCAATTGGATTTTACTTTCAGAACACTCACTTGGTTTGTGATCTCTGCTTACTTGCACATCCAGTTTTCTCATTCAAGTGAGCGTAGGTTCCCCATTATACTAAGGATTTGGTGGGCCTTCTACTTCCTAATGTCTTGTTTCTATATTGTTATACATCTTGATTTCTATTGGAAACATTTGCCCTTACCAATTTTGCTATGGGCTTCCGATGTTGTATCCATCATTGCTAGTTTATCCATTTGTTATACTGGAATGTTTGGCAAAGGGCGAGAAGATAAAGATTTCCATCATTTGGAGCCTCTTTTGAATAGTAGTTCTAATCAAAACAATGGCGACAACAGACATGGATCAAGTGTTGGTGGAGAGAGTGTAACTTCTTATGAAAATGCCAATCTTTTTAATATTTTTACTTTTGCTTGGATGGGTCCTTTGGTTGCTCTTGGATATAAAAAAACATTGGATCTTGAAGATGTCCCTCAACTTGCCAGTTGTGATAGTGCCGATGTGGTTTTCACTTGTTTTAAAAATAAACTTGGATTTGATGGTAATAGAAGTGGTAATGGTGGTCAGGTAAACACACTCAGGCTGGTAAAAACATTGATTCTCCTAACGTGGAAAGAAATTCTATGGACAGCTCTACTATCCATTGTATGCACATTGACTTCTTATGTTGGACCATATCTTATTGACGCATTTTTTCAGTATCTCAGCACCTCTCACCAATTAAAAGATGAAGGCTATTCGTTAGTGTTTATTTTCTTTCTTTCTAAGCTCATAAAGTGCATCTCAGAGAGACATTTGTTCTTTCAATTACGAAAGATGGCAAATAGGATTATTGCTGCCTTGTTCGCAATAATCTATAAGAAGAATCTTAGGCTTTCAAGCCAATCAAAGCAGGGCCACACTAGTGGGGAGAACATTAATTTGATGACTGTTGATGTTGAGAGGATTGGCTTTTTCAGTTGGTACTTGCACGATATATGGAGGGTGCTTGTTCAGTTTGTTCTAGCATTGTTGATCTTGTACAAGAGCCTTGGCCTCGCTTCACTTGTAACATTTGTTGCCACTATGATTTTGATGTTAGCAAATGGTCCATTGGTAAAACTACAGGAGAAAATTCAGGAGGAATTGATGGATTCAAAAGATCAAAGGATGAAGGTGACATCTGAGGCTCTTAGGAATATGAGGATTCTCAAGCTACAGGGATGGGAGATGAAATTCTTGGCTAAGATAATTGAGCTGAGGAAGTTTGAAACAAAATGGTTAGAGAAGTTACTCTATACATCAGCTATGACTTCCTTTGTCTACTCGTCTACTCCCTTATTTGTAGCTATGGTTACTTTTGGGTCTTGTGTACTTATGGGAATTCGGTTAGACTCAGGGAAGATTTTATCTGCACTTGCAACATTTGAAAAGTTGCAAGGACCCATTTATAATCTCCCAGACACAATCTCCATGGTACTTTAGATTAAAGTCTCTCTTGATAGGATAACCTCATTTCTTTGTCTTGATGACCTTGATCAAAATATAGTACAAAAGCTTCCAAGAGATAGTGCTGAGGTTGCAGTTGAGATAGTCAAGGGGAATTTCTCTTGGGACCTTCATTCTCCAAATCTTACATTAAAAGACCTTAATTTCCAAGTGAAACATGGTATGAAAGTGGTTGTTTGTGGTTCTGTTGGGTCAGGTAAGTAAAGCCTACTTTCATGCATATTAGGGGAAGTGTTGAAGGTATCTGGAGCAATTAAGTTGAAGGGGACAACGGCTTATGTTGCACAATCACCTTGGATACAGAGTGGCAAGATAGTAGACAATATATTGTTTGGTAAGGATATGGACAAGAAAAGATACAAGATGATTCTTGAAGCATGTTCATTGAAGAAGGACCTAGAATTGTTTGCCTTTGGGGACCAGACTATTATAGGGGAGAGGGGGATCAACTTGAGTGGTGGGCAAAAGCAAAGAATCCAGTTTGCACGTGCTTTGTACCATGATGCTGATATTTACCTTCTTGATGATCCTTTCAGTGCTGTTGATGCTCACACAGGAACTCATCTATTTAAGGTAATCTTAATAAGTTCTACTTCCAAAACTTTCCTTGATAAAATTGACTTGAAACTATACATCTCATTGCTTACATCACAATTTTATTTAAAAAAATTTGAGGTTGATTTAAAATATTTCTAAGAATAATGAAATCATGGTTATCTAAGAAAACGAGATATATAGACACATGAGATTAAGTAATACATGTTCTTGCTTTATAAACTTATGGTTTGGTGTTACTAATTATTGTTATGAAAACTAATTTACATTAATTTCCCCCTTTAGGTAATCAAAATTTTTTTTTGAGTGCCTAAATGTGAATATTTGAACTTTGTACAGGAGTGTTTAACGGGCATTCTGGGTTCAAAAACAGTAATTTATGTTACTCACCAAGTAGAGTTTTTTTCTTTTGCCGATCTTATCCTGGTGAGAATATGCCATCTTCTTTCCTGACTTCAACTACCTCAACCTTGTTTAAGAGTGATTATTTACCATCTTTTGTTTAACAGGTGATGAGAGATGGAAAGATTACTCAAGCAGGAAAATACGAAGAAATTCTTAATTCAGGAACTGATATTATGGAGTTAGTGGGTGCACATAAGAAAGCTTTGGAAAAACTTAAATTTGTCGAACATGGAACTAATTTTGTCGAACATGAGGCTACTTTGGATAATTTAATTAATGGCGGGGACGATGATATTCTATTGTGCAGTGAGAAATCTATTCAAGATGATGAGGTAAGGGAATCCAAAAACTATAAAATAGAAAAATTGATTGAGTCAAAAGGACAACTTGTCCAAGAAGAAGAAAGAGAAAAGGGTGGAGTTAATCCTTCAATCTATTGGAAATATGTTACAACTGCATATAAAGGGGCTTTTGTACCATTGATACTTATGGCACAAATTCTTTTTCAGCTTCTCCTAATAGTCAGTAGTTATTGGATGGTGTTAGATAATCCTGTTTCAGAGGATGTAAGACCTCATGTTAGAGGATCCACTCTCATCTTTATTTATATTGCTTTAACCCTTGGAAGCTCTCTTTGTACACTTATAAGGTCCATGCTCATTGTAACTGCTGGATACAAGACATCCACTTTACTCTTCAACAAAATGCATTTGTGTGTTTTTCGTGCTCCACTGTCATTTTTTGATTCTACTCCGAGTGGGAGGATTCTAAATCGGATTAGTAAATATGCTTAATTACTTTTGGGATTCAAATGATCTTGTTTGATCACTATAAAAGTTAATATATTTTAAATAAATTCTATTGTTGTAAATAGGTATCCATAGATCAAAGTGCAGTTGATACCTCTATTCCACGTAAATTTGAAGAACTTCTTATCTCAATCATAGAATTCTTGGGAACTATTGCAGTAATATCACAAGTTGCATGGCAAATGTTGATAATTTTTATTCCGATGACTGTGGCATGCATTTGGTATCAGGTAATTTTGTAGCCACTTCCACTTCGCATGATTAACATTTCAAAATAAAGCATAAGCATATATTCTCCATGATTAACATGCCATAATACAAGTTGGTTCACGCTTTATTTGATTAGAGTATTCAGAATTTTCTTTGTTCACACCATAATTGGATATTAGTGGTGGATGCATATGTATGCTTGGGTGTGAAAGTAGCAATTTAAACCTTAATACTATTCTTGAATTTATAAATAATATATAAAAAAAATCCATTTTTCTAATGACATGTTTTCATGTAAATTAATACAAAGCTATAGTCTTTTGCTTACCAAAATTGTTTGAGAAAAAAAGATCAAAGAAGGCCAATGTTATTAAAGTGTAAAGTGCACTTAAAGTGGCATGGCTGTGCTTTTGATATGCATAAAATATTTTAGTACATACAAATAAAAATATAATATGACTTAGTAGCTCTATTGATAGCTTTGTCAGTTGAATTTCATTCTAAAGACAATATACTAAATAAATGAAGTTTTATTGATAGCTTTGTCGGTTGAATTTCATACTAAAGACGATATAATAAATAAACGAAGTTAAAAAATAATAAATTATTAAATAAATTTCATTTGTATACTAGCTAAATAAAAATCAGTTAATAATTTTGGAAATAAATTATTTATTAATTTAAAACAAAAAATTGGATAAATATAAATTAGAAATGGTAAGTTAATAAATAATTATCATTATTTAAACATTAAGGATTAAAGGAAAAAGTTCATTACAATGCCTTGTCTTAATGGTTCAACAATTTCAAGCCATGTAGAGGGCTGATTTAATCAAACTTACCATTGGATAGGTTTTCCCTATGTGCATTATTCATGTGTGAAGTTTTGGATCAAATTTCCATTTTATGACCCACCATGTTTGGACTTCCACCCTTTCAATAGTTAAACTGAAGCAACCTAAAGTCTCATAAGTTGAATTCTCAACAAATTAAAACTCAAATTTGATAGATAGATAGGTGTTGATTTGGATAATTCACATCATCAAAATTTGAGTCCCAATGGAACTGCCAGGTGATAAAATATATGAGCAGTCAAGAGAAGCTTATCTAGGTGGACCACTTCAGATCTATTGCCACATTATTAATTGGTTAAAATTTTTCAATAGAAAAATCTTCTTCTTCCTCCTTCCTTCCTTTCCATCTTTCTTTTCAACGTCCCTTATTTTTTCCACCTTTCCTTCACATGCTTCATTCTTTCCTAATTGAAGCGTGTGGGCTATACTTTATTCTGAGCATGCAATGAATTGCACTCAACCTAAGTGAAGTGCCTAGGTTGCACTACGCTTAAAAAATGCACATTCACATGTTTTTGGCAATAGTGAATAAGACCATATTGTCCACTCCATTAAAAAAATTTTGATTTACCAAAAAATTGGATTGAAATTTGATCATATGATTATTTGGTTAAAAAAATGGATACCACAAAATTTTTAATACATTTATGTTTATGTTTAATTAACTTCTCATTTAAGAATTTGAGGATATAAATTTTGGGGTATACCCTCATACATGTAATGTTTATAATTCAATCAACATCTAAAATAGAAAATAGTAACTGTTCAACAGTTGAAAATAAATAAAAAAAAAATAAATATTTTACTGCAGTTTTATCCATAATGATGGTGTATATCAATCATCTAAATCAAAGCAAATTATGTTAAGAAATCCCTAAAAAACAAAAGCCTATATCATTCTCTAACTATATATCATTCATTGCATTTGTTTTTAGCATTATACCTAATTTCCTTTACATGAATCTTGTCTTTTAGCAATACTACATATCTGCAGCACGAGAACTATCACGACTGGCTGGAGTATGCCAAGCTCCAATTATACAACATTTTGTTGAATCTAGCTTAGGTTCAACCACAATTAGATGCTTCGATCAAGAAGAGAGGTTTATGAACACAAATCTCAAGCTGGTGGATGGTTATTTCCGGCCCAAGTTTTATTTTTCTGGTGCAATAGAGTGGTTATGCTTCCGTATGGATATGTTGGCATCCATTACATATGCCATTTTTTTGGTTTTTTTGATCTCGGCGCCAAAAGGAGTACTCAGTCCTGGTAAAAAATTGAATTTGAAATCTTATAAAACCATCATTGAGGAAAACTATGATTGATTGCTCACATGAAAACATGTTTTTGAATTTAA
This sequence comes from Telopea speciosissima, assembly GCF_018873765.1. NCBI lineage: Eukaryota > Viridiplantae > Streptophyta > Magnoliopsida > Proteales > Proteaceae > Telopea > Telopea speciosissima. The sequence continues at coordinate 67,806,312 of NC_057916.1, read as the reverse complement.
TTTGTTTTCTTTTTTCTCTTGAAGGTGTTATGGGTTTAGCAATCACATATGGGCTTAGTTTCAGTATGCAAGGGGTCATATGGGATCTTTGCGGTCTTGAGAATAAAATCATATCTATAGAGAGAATATTGCAGTATGCCTGGATCCCTAGTGAACCTCCTTTGTTGTTAGAAGAAAATAAGCCAGGTCATGAATGGCCATCAAGAGGGAAAGTCGATATTGTTGATCTACAGGTAATCTTTGTTCTTTAAATCTTTATCTCCTTAGTTTTTTCATGATCTTATGGAATAGACCCTCTAAAGCCTAATATTTTTTTTTGATATTCTTCCTACTCTTATGGAATTCTACTGAGCTTGATGAGTTGATTATTTAATATGACTGTAGGTCCGATATGCCCCACATCTTCCTCTTGTCTTGCGAGGTCTCACTTGCACTTTCCCTGAAGGGATTAAGATTGGTATCGTTGGGCGAACAGGAAGTGGTAAATCAACTCTTGTACAGGCTCTCTTTCACATGCTTGAACCTACAACCGGTCAGATTTGGATAGATGGCATCAACATCTTCAAGATTGGCCGTCATGACTTGCGGTTAAGATTGAGCATCATTCCGCAAGATCCAACAATGTTTGAAGGGACGTTAAGAAGCAATCTTGACCCGCTTGAAGAATACATTGATGAACAAATCAGGGAGGTGGGTTGCTTTTTTGTCTCATTTGATGAATAATCTTTTATCAGTGACTAGATAGGATAGAGAGATTTACTGCTTACTGATGATTTTCACACCAAACAAACACATTGCATTTGACTGGTTGGGATATGTATCTCTATAAACTCCTTTCTCGTGGTTGTATTATTTTTATTTTTAATTTCATTTTTTAAATCATTTCATTGGATACATCGGATTATCTTTGGGCTAAGTTTGGTCTAAGATATTCTATAAGTTGAGATTTGGGAAGTTCACTATTTTTATTGCCTCACTTTCTATTTCCAATTGTTACCCCTATGCTTAGCTCTTTATTGATCAATTCTATACTATCTTTAATAATCAATGAAGGAGGTAAGTTGACATTGACCTTTTGTTGTCTTAGGCTTTAGATAAATGCCGACTTGGTGATGAAATTAGAAAGAAAGAAGGGAAGCTTGATTCTTCAGGTTGGTTTCTTCTCATATTTATTCTATACCAAAGATGCTCAATATCAATTTATCCATGCACAAGCACATAATCCTTTAAAATAAAATGTTATTGTATGATGCATCTAATTTTTTGTGCACAACCCAACCTCCAACCCCTACCCCTTTTTTGAAAGGAAAGAGTAGGGAAAGAGAAGTTAATGAAATAAGATCCAAATAGCTAACCCATTATGGTGGTTGTCATAGTGACCGAGAATGGAGAGAATTGGAGCATGGGTCAAAGGCAGTTGGTCTGTTTAGGACGGGTATTACTTAAGAGGAGCAAAGTGTTAGTACTTGACGAAGCTACTGCATCAATGGATACTGCGACAGACTATCTAATTCAGCAAACGCTTAAGCAACACTTCTCAGAGTCTACTATCATCACACTCGCACATAGGATAACATCAATTCTTGATATTGATATGGTCCTCCTCCTTGATAATGGTTAGTAGCAAGCAATTAGTACACTACAAATTAAAATGGGTTCATTTGAGTATGGCAATACGTCTTCTCATCTATGGTGCTTGCCTAATCAGATTGACATGTTTTTTTTGTAATAAGCAGGTCTTATATTGGAGTATGATTCCCCTGCCAAATTGCTAGATATGAAGTCCTCGTCATTTGCAAAGCTTGTTAAGGAGTATACTCGAAGATGTAGCTCCTAGTATTTGAAAGGTTAAATGAGGAAATTTTGAGCGGTCAGATGTAAATAGATTGTATTAAACTGAGGTGCATTGCTTTTTGAATATGAAAATTGTTTTGGAGAAGATGATGGAATAGATATCGAGGCAACTTATAATCATTTGGGTTGGCATTGGCATTCCATTGAAGTATTAGAGGTAAAGGAGAAGATGAGAGGGGAAATCTTTTTCTTCGTGCATGTCTATAAACCTTAGGAGAGGTTATAGGAGTCTTACAATATCTTTTGAATTCCACAAATATCTACGGCCACAAGGCACATTGGTTAGAGATGAAATTTTGTGGACAAGTACAAACTCAGGTGCCCCTGCTCTGTTGCTCACATTTCAAGTTTTAGCTTAAATAGAGTCGGCCAAGTGGTAAATAAAGCTTTGATAATATACAACGAAAAAAAATGAATTTTTTTTTTATAAGAAATGGGAATACAATTTGTCAGTTTCCATGTGGCAAAAACAAGTTTGTAAATTTTTTTTTACGAGTGAATAAGCCAATACATGTCAGTTTATATGCTTGAATCCAGGTCTAAAATCCGATATGCGGCCAACCCTAGACCATTCTATAAATATCCACATGGTCAAAATTACCACATCACCCTTTCATGTGGAAAAACTTGGTGCTGGTCTAGAGATACCCTCTAAAACCTGTCAGTCAAAAGATTTTTTTTTGGTGAGAAAGTCAATCAAAAGATGTTTGCAATGCTGCCAGTCGAATGAAATTATTCTCCCCTCTTCACCAATATTATTAACAATAGGGTAGAGCTAACACACAAGAGAAATTCCCAAACTGCCCCTGACTAACAACTCTCATCTTCTAGTTACTGTTCATGAAATGGAGGACAGATGTTGAATAGTATGGAATTCACAGATTGTTGACTTAGTGACTCACATAGATACTGTGAAGGAGTTATGGGATTACTTACATGTTTTGTATTCTGGACAGAATAATGTATCCCATATATATGAGCTGTCACAGGAGTTCTATCGAGCGGATAGGAAGGGACGTCCATTGACCAAATATTTTGTCAATTATAAATGAATGTTCGAAGAGTTAAATGCATTGCTGCCCATTAGTTCGGATGTGAAATAGATGCAAGATCAACGTGAACAACTTGCGGTCATGGGATTTTTGGGAGGACTGGGCCTGGAATATGACTTAGTACGCTCCACTATTCTTGGAGGAGATAAAATTGCCTCACTTGCAGAAACTTTTTCTCGCGTTCCTCGTGTTTCTCATGATAGTTCCCATGAACCAGCAGCTGCTCCTGGTGAGAGCTCTGCCCTTGTTGGTTCTAGTCAAGAGAGAGGTAATGGTGGACAAAATGGGGGCCGTGGTGGTGGTATAGCTGGCCGTGGAGGTGGAAGAGGCAGTGGTAGTGTTAATGGTGGTGAAAATTCTGGTTCTGTGAAGACTTGTAATCACTGTGGTCGACCAGGACACATCCAACGCTTTTGTTGGAAACTTCATGGGAAGCCACCACAACAAATATGCTAATTCAACGACTAGTACCGAGTCTCCCGCTACACCTTCCGAGGGTAAGTTGGTAAGGTTATCCGATGAGGATTATGCCGTTCCACAGTTTCAGATTTCTCGGCCTTCTACATCTTCCTCCACGGCTACTTTTTCCCAGCAGGTAATGCCACTTTGCCTGTTCTCCACTTCTCGTCCCTGGATCATTGATTCGGTGCTTCATCATATGTCCGTGTGTCGGGTAATTTTTCTTCCTTTCGGTCTTGAGTCTAGTGTTACATTGGCTAATGGTTCCCTTGCCAAAGTCATGGCATGGGTACTATCAACCCAACTAAGTCCTTGTCCTTGTCTTTTGTTCTCCATTTACCTGACTTCCCTTGTAACCTGCTTTCTGTTGGTAAAATTACTAAAGCCTACAATTGTTCAGTGACCTTTTATCTTGATTCCTGTGTTTTTCAGGATCTTATGACGAAGAAGATGCTTGGTAGGGGATGTGAGCAAGGGGGGTTGTATCATCTTGAAGACTCTCCTTCAGTTGCTTATTCCAGTGTTTTGTCTCCACACCAAGTTCATTGTCGACTGGGCCATCCGTCTTTGTAGAGTTTACAGAAGTTGGATCCTCATTTTAGTTCCCTTTATAGTTTAGAGTGTGAGTCATGTCAGTTTGGAAAGCTCCACCGTGTGAGTTATCCCCCCAGAGTCAATAAACGGTCTGCGTACCCTTTTTCTTTAGTGCATTCTAATGTATAGAGGCCTTGCCCTGTTACTTCTAAGATGGGATTTAAATATTTTGTTACTTTTGTAGATGACTATTCTCGAGTCACCTAGATTTATTTAATGAAAAGTTGTTTTGAACTGTTTGCCATTTTTCGTGCATTTGTTATTGAAATTCAGACTCAGTTTAATAAGAATATTTATGTTTTACGTAGTGATAATGCCCTTGAATATTTTTCTGCTCCATTTATTTCTTTTATGGCTGACTGTGGCATGTTGCACCAGTCTTCTTGTTCAAATACACCCCAACAAAATGGTGTAGCTGAACTGAAGAATAGACATTTAATGGAAGTGACCCGTTCAATTCTTTTTTAGATGAAAGTACCAAAAATCTTTTGGGCTGATGCTGTCTTGACTGCCTGTTTCCTTATCAATCGTATGCCATCTTCTGTGTTACAGGGTGGGATTCCTCATTCTCTTTTATTTCCTACTGAACCTCTCTTTATTTTACCACCTAGAATTTTTGGGTGTGTTTGCTTTATCCATGACCATCGTCCAGGTCTATCCAAATTAGATCCCCGGACTATTAAATGTATTTTCTTGGGTTATTCAGGCACTCAAAAAGGTTATCGGTGTTATTCACCAGTTCTTCGAAACTACTTTGTCTCTGCTGATGTTAACTTTTTTGAGTCCACTGCTTATGATGATACGTCTTTTGCTTCCTTGGAGTTAGATGAGGATCTTCCTTTATATGTGGTGCAACGTACTATTTCCCATGGTCAACCGGCTGCTGCTCTGTCTCTGCCACCTCCGCCTCTGCCTCTACCTCCTGTTCGGCTTGCCCGTCGCCCTGTTCGGTTTACATTTGTTCGGCGTCCTCGAGATGATACAGCACCCCCGGTCTCTACTGATCCTCCAACTTCAACTTCGCCTGCGGATCCTACTCCTTAGTTAAGTATTCCTTCTTCTAATCTTGATATTCCCATTGCTCTTCGTAAGGGTGTTCGTAGTTGTACTCAACATCCTTTGTCTCATTTTGTTTCTTATACAGGCTTATCTGCTAACTTTATTGCTTGTCTCTCTACTGTTGAGTCTTATCTTACCCCTAAGTCTGTTTCGGAGGCATTATCCCACTCTGGCTGGAGGACAGCTATGGAGGAGGAATTGGCTGCCTTCGTTGAAAATCACAGTTGGGACTTGGTACCGTTACCTGCTGGCAAGAAGCCTGTTGGTTGTCGATGGGTATATGTGATTAAAGTGAACCCTGATGGTTCTTTGGCTTGTTTGAAGGCACACTTAGTTGCCAAAGGTTATACACAGGTTTATGGAGTTGATTAGCTTGATACCTTTTCCCCTGTTGCCAAGCTTGCATCTGTTCATCTTTTGATCTCTCTTGCCGCATCCCATCATTGGCCTCTTTTTCAGTTGGACGTGAAGAATGCTTTTCTTCATAGTGATCTCCATGAGGAGGTTTATATGGAGCAACCTCCTGGGTTTGTTGCTCAGGGGGAGTCTGGTTTAGTGTGCAAACTTAAGAAGTCGTTGTATGGTTTGAAACAATCTCCTCAGGGCCTGGTTTGGGAGATTTTCAGATGTTGTTCTGGAATTTGGGATGACTCGGTGTGGCAGTGATCATTCGGTGTTCTATCGGCATAGCAAGGTTGGCATGATATTTTTGGAGGTATATGTAGATGATATAGTCATCACTGGTGATGATGTTGAAGGCATTAAGCAGCTTAAGTTACATTTGCAGTGTAAATTTCAGACCAAGAATCTTGGTAAGTTGAAGTACTTTCTTGGAGTTGAGGTAGCTCGTCTAGTAAAGGTATTTCTCTCTCCCGGAGGAAATATGTTCTTGACCCTTTTCCGAAATAGGTATGCTTGGGTCTAAACCTTTGGATACTCCAATGGACCCAAATTTGAAGTTGACAACTGATAGTGCTGATGCTCTTGATGATCCGGAAAAATATAGAAGACTTGTTGGAAATTAAATTATCTCACTGTGACTCGATCGGATATTGCCTTTTCGGTTAGTGTAGTAAGTCAATTTCTGTCCTCTCCTAGGACGTCACATTGGGATCTTGTGATTCGGTCTGAGATACCTCAAGAAAGCTCCGGTCGTGGTCTACTCTACACTCGATCATGGTCATGGATGTGTTGAGAGATTTTGTGATGCTGATTGGGCTGGTTCTCCTGTGGATAGGAGGTCTACCACTAGGTATTGTGTCTTTGTGGGGGAGAAATTTGGTGTCCTGGAAGAGCAAGAAACAGCCAGTAGTAGCAAGATCTAGTATAGAGGCAGAGTATCGGGCTATGACACAGGCTACTTGCGAGCTGATGTGGATGAAGCAGTTGTTGACTGAGTTGAAATTTACGAAGGAGTTACCTATACAGCTGTGGTGTGGTAATCAAGCTGCTATCCATATAGCTTCCAATCCTGTGTTTCATGAGAGGACGAAGCATATACGGGTTGATTGCCATTTTGTTCGAGAGAAACTACAAGAAGTTTTTATTGCTCCACAACATGTTCGTATAGGGGAGCAACTTGCTGATATTTTTACTAAGTCCTTGGGAAGTGTGAGAATTGATTATATTTGTAACAAGCTGGGCATGATTAACATCTATGCTCCAGCTTGAGGGGGAGTGTTAATGTGCTTTGGGTATTGTTCACGTGAACAGTGTTGTGAACAGTACCATACACTACTCACGTAAACAGTGTTGTGAACAGTACCGTATACTGTTCATGTGAATAGTAACTAGAAGATGAGAGTTGTTAGTCAGGGGCAGTTTGGGAATTTCTCTTGTGTGTTAGCTCTACCCTATTTTTTTTTTATGAGAAAGTCAGTCAAAAGATTTATAAAGCAATGTTGTGCAAGCTTACCTGGAAGATTAGGAATGAGGATTTGGTGTCCTCCATTTTTTTAAGACACAGGTTTGTCAATAAATGGGGGAATGTGCGGCCTGGGTGTAGAGCCTCTTCCATCTGGCCATGAATTAGAAAAATGTGGAGCTTTATGGCAGAGAAGGAACGTTGGATCCTGGGGAATGGGAAACAAATAAATTTTTGGAACGACAAATGGTTGGGTCCTGTATCTGTTCAAGAAAAAACCCGGCTAGATGAGGAATTCTTCAACAATGATGGAACCAAGGTGAGTGATTTCATTATGGAGGGGGAATGGAAGTTGCCGCCTGTCACATCGGCTGCCTTGATCAAAGTCTTCCAAGTGATTAAACATATGCAAATCCCTAGTTATCCGGTGGAGGATTCAGTTAGATGGAGCTTGTCGAAGTCAGGGGAATTCTTAGTGGCAGCGACTTGGGAGGGTATTAGAAGGAAGTCGCGTATTGTTCCTTGGGCGAATCTGGTGTGGTATAGAAATCTCCAACCACGGCACCCTACTTTTAGGTGGAGGCTGACTCATGGGAAGATTCCCACGGACGAGGAAGTTCAAAAAAGGGGTATTTGTTTGGCAGCTAGATGCTCTCTGTGCAAGAAAGAAAGTGAGTCGATACCTCATATGTTTCTCACTTGCGAGTTCAGTACTGCGGTTTGGAATTCTTTCTCTGCCTGGTTTGGTTTTGTGTGGGGAAAGCCTTCCACCATTCAAGAGTTCTTTGAGTGGTGGAAAATAAAACTAAGCAGGACGAATGTGAAGGACCCTTGGGCAGCAGGTGCTACAATGATTTGTGCAATTTTGTGGGAAGAAAGAACTAGAAGGCGCCATGAGGATCTTTTCCGGAGCGTGATGCAAGTCCTGGAATGTGTGAAAGGGGAGATAAGAGACTGCAATTATGTGATTAAAGGGGTGAAAAATACTCAGGACTTGAGTTGTGTCAGAAACTTGGGATTGGCTGTTTCTAATGTTAAAGCCCGTGATATTTTGGAGGTTTTTCGGTGCAGGCCTGATCGGCAGTGGATCAAGCTTAATATTGATGGCAGCTCTATCGGGAACCCAGGAAGGGCGGGGGCGGGGGGAGTTTTTTGAAATCACCTGGCCCAAGTAGTACATTCTTATTGCAGATACCTGGGTGTTTCCAACAGCTTTGTGGCTGAGTTTGAGGCTTTGATAGACGGCCTTTTTATTGCTAGGGAGAGAGGTTTCAAGGACCTGTGGATAGAATCTGACTCATCATCTTTGGTTTTGTCCATTCAACACTCCAATATTCCTTGGTTTGCACTCCAAAGATGGCAGGTGCTTAAACCTTTTCTAGAGTCCTGCAATTGGAAAATCTCACATTATTTCAGGGAAGCGAACCCTATTGCAGACTACATGGCTAAGCATGCGGCAAAAATAGGAGAGTCTTTGGCAAGCCATACTTTCCCTAGACATATTGAAGAACAACTGGCTCGTGATGCAATGGCCATGCCTAGATACAGATTTTGTAATGGGTAGGGGGAGATGGTTGGCCGTCTCAGCCCGTGGTAGCGGTTTTCAGGTTCTTCTTCTATCTGGGTCTTTGACCCTTTCGTCTTTTCTTTAATGCAATGATCTTCTAGCAAAAAAAATCAAAAGATGTTTGCTATAAAGCTTGTTAAACAGAAAATTTGCCGATTGCTAGCTACATTAGACATCTTAATTAACTACTGCCAACATTTATTTGGATAACATTTGTGTTATCTTTTCTATGCATGCCTAAATTGTTTTTAACAATTCTAGACATGATTAAATTTCAATTCTCCTCTCAAAATTTACCTTCCATGGGCATACATTCTAACTTGAATGCCTCAAAATTGGTTCCTAGTGTGGCAATTGAATTGTTCCTATGGCTGAAGTTCTTCATAGAAAAATCTTCTTAATTAATAAACACTTGAGGAGATCAAATTCTTAATTAGAGGTTATAACCTTGCGAAAGGGAAAGGTTGGGTCCCTTTTATTAAAGGGTAAATTTGTTTATAGCCGAGCTGGTTACAACAGATTTTGTAACGTTACTTTTTTACCCTTATTTTTTTTCTTATAAGTATTGAAATGAAGGACAAGATAAGTAATTTTCATTTTGGTTTGGCTCTTTTTATGTGGCTTAGGTTGTTAAATAGCTCAACTTGAGCCAAGCCTCCTCATTTTCTTCTGCCTTGGAACTCGATGACAAAAGTGTCCGTCGGAACCAAGGCCAAAGATGATTTTACGATCTTCTTTACAAGCTCCGGCAACAATTTTGGTAATGGTTTCTTTCCTTTTCTGGCTGGAATCGAAACCTAGAGCGTTAGTGCCTGAACTAAGGCCGAATTTGAGTTCGATTTCCCAATCTTCTCCACGAGCTCCAACGACAATTTATTCAATGATTTTCTCTCCTTTCCCGTCCCAAAACCAAAACCTAGAGCTTCAACAATGTCTTGTTTTTTTGGTTATTGGTTCAGTGATATCCTTAGAGCTGCACCCTACTTTTCTCAGTAAGTTGGATAATTCAGAAGATTTTGTTGGATTTATGTGTCCATCAAATCCGATTCGGTCCGGTTTACTTTGTATTGAACCTTTTGACATTTTAGTTTAATATTATCACATGCGATGTAAACTTTTTGAGCATTATGTGTTTGTAAGTATTACTTAAAATGGTAGTCACAACTAGGGTTTGGGCTGGGCACCCTTATCATATGGTCATCGCATTGGGTATGCTTAGACATATGATGTCAGGGTACAAATGCGAGTACTCACATGTTCGATGTGTATATTGGCAAAGAATCTGCTTTGTCGATTCCCTCATGTGTTACTGCTAGATGGAGGATGGGATAGACATGAGTCATCGAGACCCTGTATTTGAGGGGACCCTGTCACTGCAAAATGTGACCGCATTCTTTGGTTCATCAATGACTGAGACTCAAGTGAGTCAAAGCCTGTGTTCTGGGCATGAGCAAACATTTTGTGAGTGAATTGAAGGAGTTACTCAACATGGTCACCACTGCCCGATTGGGGAAGACCAAGATTGAGGTTGTCTGTGAATGGTCAGATCGAAATCTGGATCCAATGCCGTTTTGGAAATGGTTTTTTACAAAACCTATTTTACATAAAATGATAGATTATATGTAGTTATTTAATTAAAATGTTTTATCGAGTTTTGCGGGACCCGATCACATACACAGACACTCTTATATGGACATGTATTATGGAATGGGGTTTGGCAGTACTAGTGTACATGCCCTAGATTCTATAATGATGGTGTTGATTAGTGGAGGGTTGGTACATGATGATTTATTATCATGTAGGGGTTTATTTAGAACTTGCTAAAATAATTGGTTATTTATTTTAATTAACGGGATATGGTGCTAATTGTAATTATCCATAAATTAAAATAATTAATTAATTATACTATTCCCTATTAGATTATGCTTCTTCACCAATTAGAAGCTCTTCAGGATTAAACAGGATTAAGCCAATGAGGAGAGAGAGTGTCAGACTCTCACTGGGATTTTTCCATTCAGGGTTTTAGAAACCCTGGCTTTATATAAACACCAAAAATGCAGGAGGGGACTACTCCACATTTTTGGCAGTGCTCCCCCTTCCAGGGTTTTTGGCTCTCCCTCTCTCTCTTATGATCTCTTCTCTCTCCTTCTTCTTGCTCACTTGTCTTTGAGAGTTAGGGTTTTGAAAACCCAGATCTGTGATTAAAGAACTGAAGAGGATCTAGGATTGGCTTGGAGAACCTTGGCTGCACCATTGGAGGTTCAAGTCTGTTTACCTAGAGTGCTCGTTGGAGGAAGAACCCTTGTCTATTGGAGGAGCAACACTTGAGGCTCATCAGGTTAGCAAATTTCTGTTAATTCTTCTTGTTTTAATTATGTGATTATTCATGGGATGTGAAAGAAACCCGAATCGATCTCTTACCACTGCGCATTCAGGTATGGAATGGATCTCTCTTTCCATGGGATGGAATAGAGATGTGATTTTCTCTTTAACATGGATCCCATAATTTTGTGGGACAAGAAAGAGAAGGATTGGGCATTGAATTTTATACCAAACCATAATTGGGTCATAGTAGGGCACCCATGGGCGACCATGGGAAACCCTAAAAATTTAAATAGGGTGCCTAGGGCAACTATGGGGCACCCTAGGGCAACCCAAACTTACCAATATTTGTGAGCTCAATTTGATACATGAGTACAATGATCCCATGGACTGTAGCATGACCTACAGTGTGGTATCAGAGCCATTTTTCTCACCCATGGATATCATATAATTAAGTTTTTGATGTAATTATCATATTTGGGATGCAAGTTGTTTAGATTCTCTATTAAATTTGTTAGAGATGCACATAGGTAGTTATTTGGTTATTGTAACAACCTTTCCATGTGCACATGGGTAGTTACAAGGTTGTTAGATTCTAGCAACTTGCCTATGTGAGTTGGTTATGATTGACCATGGATTTGAAAGATGTAGTTTTTGCAATTATTGAAAAATTGTATCCATGAAAGGGAAGAGAATTTTTTTTTTTAATTTTTATTAATGGATGTGGGGGTGGAGCGCACACTACCAACCATCCCCGTATGCCCCTACTCCTGCCCATAACCCATGCCCACTGCCAACTTGGAGTGCGGACAGCAGCAAGCGCACAACCTGCGTATGCACGGCCTGTGTGCAGGCTGCTGCCTGAGCGCCTGGCCCACACGGCAGCCGGTTGCAGCAAGCCATAGACAGCACCATGCGCGTGTGGTCTGCCCAGTACAGGCTGTGCGCAGCTAATGGGTGTTGCCCGCGGCTTGTGCCCAAGTGCAGTCTGCAGATTTTTTTTTTGGTAGTGTTTTTCCCTCCAGTTTTAATAAATAAAAAAAAAGGGTTTTTTACAAAACAGAATTTTTATTTGTTTTGTTTTTTGAGGAAGAAGATGGGTGAAGAGATTCTTCTCTCCATCCACTTGAAATTAAAATGGGATTTTAATTGGTTATGGGCTTGGATACATGTTATCACATGTGATGTGGTGGTTCAATAGTTGAAGAAATCCAATCTTTTGTTTACTTGCTTTTATGATGCCCATGTATGATGTTACATAGTTATGTGATTAAGGGATAGGCTTTCTAATAAAATGGATGGTGAATTTATGTATGTGATGCATTGGGTTAATAGATGGATGTGATGCTTCTCTCTTTCTCTTTCTCCCTCTATCTTTTTTATAAACAAATGTACTCCACCCCATGGGCAGCCCAAAATGGTGGGTTGGAAAGGAAAGTGTATAGAATTTTTTCTAGGTTTTCATTGTAATTTTTAGAGGAGATGAGATTTTCCAAAGCATGTTGATGATGATCCGCATGTGTTCAAAGTTTATGGAGATGATAATCGCCAACTTTGAAGGAAGACCAGATGGAGGAGGTGATCGAGTTGAAGCAAGCCACATCCTTGGCATGATGATGCACCCTTGAAATTTATTAGATTTAAATTTTTATTGGGAGGATTTTTTAATTTCTTCTAATTAAAATGCTGCCATCCCATAATCACTTATAATTAATGTTGATTAATTATGTTATTTGATTCCATCCATGATATGTATGTGAGAGTTGATTGCTAACCCTCTTTGATGATAATACATGTATGATATGGATTAGTCTAAGTTAGAAGACATATCCATGGCCTCCTATTGAAGGTAAATGTAGAGGTTGTGTGATATGACCCCGCATACGCCGACAAGACATTGCCAGATTCATTGTCACATGGTTGTCTATATTTATCTCTATCTAGATACATTAGAATATGGATAATGAGAGGGCACTGCGATAATGGACCATCTTTCATGATTTTATGATTCTAACTAATGCAATAGGTGTATGCCTGATTGGGTGTATGTCAGCTGACAGGATCTGGACATGACACCCAGGTGGCCGAAAATATTGGAAGCCCATGAGTTGGACTGATTAGTCCACACCATGGAAGAAAAACTCTATCGAAACCTAATGAAACCACCAAGTTAACTCAATTTTGCAGGTTTCCGAGACGAGTTGAAGGGGGATTTTTATAAAATCCCTGAATTTGATCAGGTTTCGATGGTTTCAACCAGTTTTGACTATATTTTGGTGGTTTTGACACATATGCCCATCAAAACTAGGGGAAACTAGGCTCGAAACTAGGACAGACAGGTATTTATGCCAAAAACTGCCAGAAACTAGGACATGCACTTAATTTGTATTTCATTTACTTTAGATATTATTCATAAATAAGCAAATACCCCTATTTGAATCCAATAAAAATAGTTGAAAATCAAATTCCAAAAGGAAAAAAATTCAACCCCCCCCCTAGTTTAAGAACAAAAACTGGATTTTCGACAGTAAGTGCAATTTTCAACTTTCTAATGCTGGGGTTTTTCTCAAATCTAAAAATTTCATAAATTTTACTGTGGTAAAACATTGCTAAAAACCAAAAGTGCAGTAAAATATTCATTTGTTTTGATGTCCAAAAAAATATTTTCATTCAGAGCGATTTTGATAGCATTCACGCACACCAAATTAAGTTTAACCGGTACACAACTCCTTCAATATAAACCAGATTTAAGCAATCTTGGAATTGTTGGAAAGCTATCAAAACAAAGCTTTCTAACAAATCCAAGATTGCTTAAATCTCATTTATATTAAAGGAGTTATGTTCCGGTCAAACCTTATTCGATACCATGTCCAAGAACAATGTACAATATCAAACTTGGATAAAAACCACAAGTAATATTTTTAGTGTTCTCTATGTGAACTAATGCATGGATTGAGTTTAAAATGTCAAAAATAGGCAACACAATAAGAATCAGAGCAAAAAAAAAACTTTTGGGCCTTGAAATCAAGGTTCAAGTTAGCCTAGAGAAAGTCCCAGTTTCGACCGAGATATGGTCGAAACCGAGATGAACTCGTTTTCTAGATAGTCGAAACCCGAGTTTTAGAACCTTGGTCCACACTACCACGGTGTGTATAATGACTCCCGACAGGTTAAGTTATGCATACAAGGGTTGTAGGTATCCAATTCATTTTTTGGGTCATAAGGAAGACCTAAATTATGAGAGACCATTGATGTGTATGCTCAATTTTTTTATCGATGGTAGTTAATATGCGTGTGTTTTTACTTGTACATGTATAGATTCTTATTCAATGGCTGCCATTAATTCCAACCTATTGACACTCATTAGCGAATACAAACTAAATGGTACAAACTATGTTGATTGGTACCAGAACATTAAATTGCTCCTGACTGCAGAAGGTCTTTACACGGTTCTTGATGAACAAGTTCCTCCTCAACCAGAGCCAAATGATTTTGAGGCATATTAGGAGATGCAGGATTTTCTTAAGAGGGACTCTAAGGCATCTCTTTATATCCTAGGATCTTTCGAAAAGCTAGTATTGGACTTAGTAAAGGATATACGTACCTCAGGCGGTAAAATGGATAAGCTTGCTAAATTGTTTAATAGGCAGCTTACACATGCACACTCTGATGTAGTGAATTAGATCCATAACTATAAGATGTCCCAAGGGACTCCAGTGATGGATCATGTCATGAAAATGATTAATCCATTTGAGAAATTGGAATCCATGGGGACCAGGTTTGAACTGCGGTACACGACTGATTTGATCTTGGCATCACTCACTTCTGCCTATGCATCCTTCAAGATGTCCTACAAGATGTCAGATAAGGAACTGGAGCTCACGGAGCTTGCTAATGCATTGGTAGAAGCAGAGACCACCTTGAAAAAGGATAAGGCTGAAGTTCATGCTACTGATGTGAAGTCTTCTTCAAATAGGAAGAAGAAGAAAAAGAGAAATAAGGGTAAAGCCCTAAAACCCAAGGGTGGGAAGTCTGGCAATAAGAAAGCTAAAGGTAAGTGCTTCTATTGCAAGGAGGGTCACTGAAAAAGAAACTGTCGTGCATTCCTGACCACTATGAAAGACAAGAAACCAGACGACACAGAGACTGCTAAAGAAGGTACATGTGATGTTTACGTTCTTTATAAGTCTAATTTGTCCTTTGAACCAACCAATTCTTGGTTGGTGGATAGTGGTTCCACTGTTCACATTTGCAATGTATTGCAGGGGTTCAAAGAGACAAGGGAAACTGAAAAGAAATGAGGTGCATCTTCGGATGGGCATTGGAGTTGAAGCCATGACGATGGTTGTTGGAACTTTTACTTTAAGTTTTAGTTCTGTTAATTTAGTTTTTTGTTACTATGTACCCTCTTTTAAGAGGAAGATTATTTCAGTTTCAAAACTTATTTTGGATGGGTATAGTTTTTTCTTTAATTCTAAATTAGTTATTTATTTTAATAATTCTTTTGTGGCATCTAGATATTTACAAAGTGGATTGTTTTTCCTGGATTGCCCTATTAGAATGAATGTTGTTTCGAATGTTGATTTGAAACGAAAAGCAGCTCCCGTGAACTCAACGTATCTGTGGCATCTAAGATTAGGTCATATTAATTTGGACCGAATCAATAGATTCGTAAGGGGTGGACCCTTAGAGAGTCTGAGGGTGAAACCATTCCCTACCTGTGAGTCATGCCTTCAAGGCAAGATGATCAAGAAACCCTTTAGCAATAAATGTTAAATCCATGCCCAAAACCCAGTTTAAAACTCGGTCTGACCACCGGTCTGGTTTGAACCTTTTATGTAGAACCGGGAGCGGAGTACGCTCGTGAACTGTGGACCATGATACTCAAGCCATCCCACAAGATTGTTGACCGTGACTCTGGAGAAGTCATCGAGGATAGGTACATCGACAGAGATAGGGGAAAGTTGGTCTTCGAGGGTGCATTCCTAGCATTTCCTTATTTTGAGGATCCGCCCGGCCCTCGCCCGGTGTACCCGTTCCCAGTTACAGATGATAGGGAGTAAGTTAATAGCCTAATAAC
Organism: Telopea speciosissima; assembly: GCF_018873765.1. Taxonomy (NCBI): domain Eukaryota; kingdom Viridiplantae; phylum Streptophyta; class Magnoliopsida; order Proteales; family Proteaceae; genus Telopea; species Telopea speciosissima. The sequence continues at coordinate 67,790,461 of NC_057916.1, read as the reverse complement.
TCATGCGTATAAATACTAGAATGGGCTTAGGACCTGATGTTCATTCTAATCATATTATGGACCTAGTAGTATAATGGGCCCAATAACTTAAAATTGACCTAAAGACCTAAGACAACCAAACATGACTTAAGACTAAAGTGAGGTAAATAGGGGTCAATCCACTATTCACCTCACAATAGAAAACCTAAATCGTGGAGAGGAAAGTAGAGAAGGAAAGAAAGAAGAAGAAGAAAAAGAAGAAGAAGGAACGAAAGAAGAAGAAGAAGAAGGAAGAGAGGTGGAACCCAAGCTTGCTCTCCTACATTGGTGAGCATTCTCTCTCTCTCTCTCTCTCTCTCTCTCGCCTCCTAATTTATAGACCTAGGGTTTGGACTTATGAGCCATGAGTGCTTCATCTACCCTAATGGAAAGGCCATTGATGGCTAATCTTTGAAGCTTAGTTATAAAGACACCTAATCCTACCTTGAACCCCCTTTCACCCTTTCTCCATTTATGAACCCTAAGTTGGGGATTCACCTCCATTTATGGGTTTCACCAACCCTCATGGAAGACCATAGAGGTGTGGTTTGTGGGTTGTTAAATAACATTGATTAAAGACCCTTTCAAAACCCCAATACCCAAACCCATGAGTTTCCTTTCCATATGTATTTAATGGAGGAAAACCTAATCGATCATGGGGTTTACAAATCCATGTTGGGTGTGTGCTATGGCACCTTGGTTGGGGTTGTTCTCATGGCCAAAGAGACCCCTAAAAACCCCTAAGAATACCCCATTTTAGCCCAAGACTTTGAGCTGCAAAACCATTCTCGAATGGCATGAACAAGAAGATCGGCACATGGACAGCACATGCAAGTGCCACTCCCGAGAAACTAGATCTCGGTGGGAAGTCCGAGAGGGACAGGCACATGGACAGGCATATGCAAGTGCCAGTCCCTGAGAAAGATCTACCGGTGGGAGGTCCGAGAGGGACAGGCACATGGACATGCACATGCAAGTGCCACCCCCGAGAACCTAGATCTGCCGGTGGGAAAGTCCGAGAGGGACAGCACATGGACAGCACATGGACAGCACATGATATAGCCTTGTGTATGTGCCGGTCCCCTATTTTAGCCTTGTTTGATAACTTATGGGGCCCAACTCTTCTAGCCCTAAGGCACTAATCTATCCCCACGTTGTACACTCTCTTTAGGTTGACTGACCCGGCTCGGGGGCGTGACAGCTTGGTATCAGAGCGCGATGCTCTACCTCCTGGACTAACTCAGGGTTCACACGACCCGATTTACTCTAAATTAGGGTTAAATATTAAAAACCTTATCCACAAACAAGAATCGATAGAACAAGGGAGAATATATAAATTTTACTGATAGAACATAAACCAGTTTAGAAATGAAGAAATGAAGAAATGATGAGAAACTACATACTAAACCCTAGGAGTAAAAAAAAAAAAAAAAAAAAAAAAGAAAAAGATATATACTAAAGTTTATGAGGGTAAAGTCATGAACAATGATGTAAAATATAATGATAATTGGGATTAGCCTAACCATAAAGAGCTATTGTATATATTAGGAAAATTTATACATCATAGGATTGTTGTTGCATAAGCCCAACGACTTCAAGATACACCAATACCAATCAAGAACTGGGGCTCTTGGTCTACCAAAAAAAAATGTTGTGGTTAGGCACATTACGAATAACATTTTGAATAGAGAATCATACCATAAGCAAGTGTAGGAACGGGAAGAAGCTTACACATTGAGATGGATTAGCAAATAGCTAATTTATACAAAAGAAAAGCTCACCTGCGCCTTTTCACAAACACCTCAAACCCATCACCTAGGCATTCGTTGCTACAACTGCAACAAGCGGGGGCATATGTCCAAGACTTGCTCGTACAAGAAGCCCGTGTATGTGTCAAACCCGCAGGCCATCGGTCCCATGCAACCCCAGTGGGAGTGTATTCAACATGCCTGCAGATGAGGCAGAGTCATCATCAGGCAGCAGTGGCAGGTACCTTACCTAACTCACTAACGCTTAGCATTTATTATTTTCCTTACATTGTTAGCATGACAATAAGGTAAATTTCATTGCGTCAGGTACCTTATGTCTATACCTATCACCTGTGCATGTATTATTGATTTTAGAGTTGACGACTCAATTTAGTCACCCACAGTTGTTAGTTGTAATTCCAACTTGCGTAAGCTAGCTATCGGTGAGAGACTCTCCGCAGGACTTGTTACGTAGGCTAATGATTAGGTGGAAATTATCTTTCATTTTTCTCGTGGCCTCAGTGACTGGCCCGGGCTTTCTTTGGGAACCACCTAGAAATTTTGAGTATTGGTCCTAAGTACCCTTGGGTAAGCCTATGGCCCTACATGTCTCTCAGGAGAGCCATTTTTAGGACTTGTTGGTAAATCTACCGGGAATGCTGGGATTGGCTTGGTGTATGGGCCTGGTACGTTCATGGACCTTGTCTAGTAGGAAACCCCAGAATTGTGTCTAGATTCTGAAGGGACGGTGAAAAAAATATATATATAGGCACGTAGTTAAATCTCGATATGTCTATACACCCACGAACCGATGGATATCTAGAAAGGATAATTTAGGACGGATGCTAGGAGGTATGGATTATATCATGTAGTTGGAAGAGAATGATAGATCTAGCAATTTAAGTTGATGAACAGTATTATATTGGGTGTTAGTGTAGCCAAGTGCAATAAGAACAAAAAGGAATTGAACTGAATGATTTGACAAAACTTTGCTCAACAATAGATATGAGTGGAGTAATGGGTCCCCGAATGTCCCCTCCGTTATTGGGAGTGAACAAGAGGGATTCCATCAATATTCCAATTCATTCTAAAGCTGAGTTAGGTATTGGAGGATCGGAAGTGAAAGTCCTCATAGGAAAAGCCAGGTAAGCAAAGTAGTACAGCCTTGTGTCATTCAACCCAAAATTTTAGGAGTACAGATACTGGACGAAGTATATGGAAATAGTTGCATCTCTCTATTTCTAGAAGTATAAGCTCAGAGTTTGATTTTCACTAGGTCCTTATATACACTGGACTTTATATTAACTAAACCGGAATTGATTTATACCATTATGTAAGGTGGATACTATTAGAGGACAAATCAATACAACTTAGTTTAAGCTAAATAACTAAGCAGTCCCAGAGCGAAAGTTGAGCATAGTTTTAACCCCTCTATCTGGCGCTATCCAATACCATTTAAGCAAAGCCGAGTGTGGTGGTAGATGCACTTAGTAGGAAATCACAAACCCTTCCTTGCCAGCTCTAATACCAATGAGAGGCTTATAGAGGAAGCCAGAAGAATGGGGCTGGAAGTGTTAATTGATGATGCTACTATGTTATTTGCTGCTCTGACAGTACAACCCTCATTGGCGGAGAAGATTAAGGAAGCCCAACATACCGATGCGGAGTTACAGAAATTGATAGATGACATTCAGGAAGAGATGCAGGAGGAATCAGATTTTACCTTGTCCGGAAATAACATCCTTCGGTTCAGGGATAGGTTATGTGTACCCAATGGTGAGCGAGTTAAGGTGGCATGGAGAGGCAATGACCATATGGACTATTGTAATCACTTCCTATTCCCGAACGAGAGTGGAAATACATCATTATGGATTTTGTCACTAAATTGCCCGGTATAGCGAAATGTATTGATGCTGTTTGGGTCATTGTTGACCGGCTTAGCAAGTTAGCACATTTATCCTAATAAAGGAGATCTATCCAATGGATAAGTTGAATAAGCTATACATGGATAATGTGACTCACTTACATGGAGATCCAATGGATATCATTTCTAATCGTGATCCTGAGTTTGCATTGAAGTCCTGTGGCGGTTTTCAGAAGGCTATGGGTACACTGCTGAATTTTAGCACGGTTCTCCATCCACAAACTAATGGTAAGTCAGAAAGGACTATTCGGACCCTAGAGGACGTGCTCAGGGCTTGTGTCATTGATATGAAGGGTAGTCGGGATGAGCACATCTCACTCGTAGTGTTTGTTTACAACAACGGCTACCAAACTACTATAGGTATGACACCGTTCAAAGCACAGTACAATAGAAATTTCCGAACACCACTATATTGGGAGGAAGTTGATTAGCAAAGAATATTAGGGTCTGAATTGATACAAGCCACTTGTGGAAAAGTTGATTTGATAAGGGACCGAATCATGGCGGCTTAATCTAAATGGAAGAGCTATGCAGATTATGTTTTCTTGCGAGTATCCCCAACTAAGGGAGTAATTTGCTTCGACAAAGAGGGCAAGTGTGTTAATGTATTTTACGTAATGATGTGAGAAAGTACACCCCTACATTGATATTGTCAAGACTAAAAAGCCACATCAGCTTGTCATGGACTGACACATGAAGAGCTACCTGAACAGAACTTTGATTATAAGGACAGCAATCCTCACAATCGAACTGTAACTTTTGATAAAGTTCGGTGGAGCAATCTTATTGATTAAAGGGGCATCTCGTTAATGAGAAGGTGAAGTGCGGTCGAAGTATCCTCACCTACGCAGATACCTAGGTACGTCTCAATTTCGAGGACGAAATTCTTATAAGGTGGGGAGGATGTTAAATCCGTGCCCAAAACCCAGTTTAAAACTCGGTCTGACCACCGGTCTGGTTTGAACCTTTTATGTAGAACCGGGAGCAGAGTACGCTCGTGAACTGTGGACCATGATACTCAAGCCATCCCACAAGATTGTTGACCGTGACTCTGGAGAAGTCATCGAGGATAGGTACATCGACAGAGATAGGGGAAAGTTTATCTTCGAGGGTGCATTCCTAGCATTTCCTTATTTCGAGATCCGCCGCCTCGCCCTGTACCCGTTCCCAGCTACGATGATTGGGAGTAAGTTAATATCCTAATAACTCATGCGTATAAATACTAGAATGGGCTTAAGACCTGATGTTCATTCTAATCATATTATGGGCCTAGTAGTATAATGGGCCCAATAACTTAAAATTGACCTAAAGACCTAAGACAACCAAACATGACTTAAGACTAAAGTGAGGTAAATAGGGGTCAATCCGCTATTCACCTCACAATAGAAAACCTAAATCGTGGAGAGGAAAGGAGAGAAGGAAAGAAAGAAGAAGAAGAAAAAGAAGAAGAAAAAGAAGAAGAAGAAGAAGGAAGAAGGAACGAAAGAAGAAGAAGAAGAAGGAAGAGAGGTGGAACCCAAGCTTGCTCTCCTACATTGGTGAGCATTCTCTCTCTCTCGCCTCCTAATTTATAGACCTAGGGTTTGGACTTATGAGCCATGAGTGCTTCATCTACCCTAATGGAAAGGCCATTAATGGCTAATCTTTGAAGCTTAGTTATAAAGACACCTAATCCTACCTTGAACCCCCTTTCACCCTTTCTCCATTTATGAACCCTAAGTTGGGGATTCACCTCCATTTATGGGTTTCACCAACCCTCATGGAAGACCATAGAGGTGTGGTTTGTGGGTTGTTAAATAACATTGATTAAAGACCCTTTCAAAACCCCAATACCCAAACCCATGAGTTTCCTTTCCATATGTATTTAATGGAGGAAAACCTAATCGATCATGGGGTTTACAAACCCATGTTGGGTGTGTGCTATGGCACCTTGGTTGGGGTTGTTCTCATGGCCAAAGAGACCCCTAAAAACCCCTAAGAATACCCCATTTTAGCCCAAGACTTTGGGGCTGCAAAACCATTCTCGGAATGGCATGAACATGAAGATGGCACATGGATAGGCACATGCAAGTGCAGCCCCGAGAAACTAGATCTGCCGGTGGGAAGTCCGAGAGGGATAGGCACATGGACAGGCACATGCAAGTGCCAGTCCCTAAGAAAGATCTACCGGTGGGAGGTCCAAGAGGGACAGGCACATGGACAGGCACATGCAAGTGCCAGTCCCTGAGAACCTAGATCTGCCGGTGGGATAGTCCGAGAGGGACAGGCACATGGACAGGCACATGATATAGCCTTGCTGTATGTGCCGGTCCCCTATTTTAGCCTTGTTTGATAACTTATGGGGCCCAACTCTTCTAGCCTTACGGCACTAATCTCTCCCCACGTTGTACACTCTCTTTAGGTTGACTGACCCGGCTCGGGGGAGTATTAGTACGTGGGACAGTGTACTTGGCATCGAACGCCGATTTGAAGAACTCCGTACTGACGATTGACTGAGAATCAAGGTGAGTGAGTTAAGCAAACGTCTTAATTTATGGAATGTTTATGTGTCGTGTCTTGCGAATGTCATTCATGCATGTGTGCTATAATATATAATTATTGGTAAGATATAGGACGATATAAATGTTTAGATGTTGATAGGACTTTACATTCTTGTCTTGCGATATTATTTATTTTATTGCACTATGGTGCGAATGGTATTGGATTTAGTTATGGGACTCGGGTGCCGGTTGGTGCTGGACCTGGGGATTCCATAATATGGACTCACTTATGGCATGTATATCTAGGGCTTCGGAAGCGGGATCCAAGTGCCGGTGGGTGCTGGGCTTGAGATTATCGTACTTGAAATTGCATTAGAGTTGTCCATTGCATTAGGTGGAAACGGGATGGTGACCGACCGACTACCTTCGGTATTCACATCTCGTACTTGTATACGTGTATGGGCTAGAGGGGCGAGAGGATAGCCGGCCGACCGTATTTCGGTATCTATGGACTCGGCCTCTGGCCTATGCACATGCGTACCTCACTCATACAATAGGTGAATGTTGGCTAGGATAAATGTTTACCCAGTACTATGACCCTTACCGACAGGGGGTTAGGTGTCGGTCAAATCCGTGGGTTTCGACCATTATTCGAGTATACCCACCCGGGAAGTTCGGGCGCCAATCATATTTTGGGCCGAATGTCAGGACGGGATTTGACTTGGGGGTTTGCGTATATCTCTGGGTGGAGACCGGTACGGCAGGCTTCCAGCGTGACTCGGGTTTGTCATCGCCGGTATACCATCCGTTTATGGTACCGATGTCGAGGATGCTACCTAAGGTGTTGCTATAGTACTATACCTGACTTAGTTGTGTGTTAGGTGGATTGGCTAGGATAAATGTTTACCCAGTACTATGACCCTTACCGACAGGGGGTTAGGTGTCGGTCAAATCCGTGGGTTCCGACCGTTATTCGAGTATACCCACCCGGGAAGTTCGGGCGCCAATCGTATTTTGGGCCGAACGCCAGGACGGGATTTGACTTGGGGGTTTGCGTATATCTCTGGGTGGAGACCGACGGCAAGCCTCCAATCAGCGTGACTCGGGTTTGTCATCGCCGATATACCATCCGTTTATGGTACCGATGTTGGGGATGCTACCTAAGGTGTTGCTATAGTACTATACCTGACTTAGTTGTGTGTTAGGTGGATTGGCTAGGATAAATGTTTACCCAGTACTATGACCCTTACCGACAGGGTAGGTGTCGGTCAAATCCGTGGGTTCCGACCCTTATTCGGGTATACCCACCCGGGAAGTTCGGCGCCAACCGTATTTTGGGCCGAACGCCGGACGGGATTTGACTTGGGGTTTGCGTATATCTCTTGGTGGAGACCGGATGCACAGAGGCTTCAGCGCGACTCAGTTTGTCATCGCCGGTATACCATCCGTTTATGGTACCGATGTCGGGATGCTACCTAAGGTGTTGCTATAGTACTATACCTGACTTAGTTGTGTGTTAGGTGGATAACAATAAAACTATACATCATCATTCATTCATATAGCATGATTTCAAATTGTATGTGATGTATGGTCTACCTTGGTGGTATGGGACACCTTGGTATCCGTCCATCATGTATAGTTTGCAGTCAACCCCATTCATTATTATTATTGTGTATGCTTGTGTGGCTTAGCCACTCATTGGGCTCAGTTGGAGCTCACTCCTCGAGGAAACATATTTTTAGTTGATGCGGTACATTCGAGCAGGATGGCGCGGAGTTCAAGACTCTCAAGAAGGTCATAAAGAGTGGTGGACTCCGGAGTATGAGGATCATGGACCGGAGTGCTACTGTGAGATGTGTTCCCCGAGGGGACAGTGATTCTTGGCTGGTGGTCATCTTTTGATGCACTTGATTATTCATTTTTTTTTTATTAAAAGTGTATTCTTTTATTCCTTTCTTGATAAGTGTATTTATTATACAGTGACAATACATAGATCCTGATTAGAACCCATTGATATGAAGGGGTAAATTTGAATAGACAATATTTTATATGCTATCACCTAGCTTCTGCTAACTCTGATGTTATTAATATTAATCCTTTCCTTTTACCTATTATTTTGTCGTTGTGAATGAGTTAGTCTTGGGTACTGCATCAGTGATTCTGGTGGCTAGAGAGCGTATTGGTATGCTTTGGTTGCATTCCCCGTGGTTCAGGGATGGGGGCGTGACAATAAAGGTACTAGAGCCACAGATCTGTTAGAGTTGACACATACTGATGTGTGTGGATCCATAAATATACAAACAAGGTATGGATTTGAGTATTTCATAATATTCACCGATGACTACTCTAGATATGGTTACATCTACTTGATGCGTAGAAAATCGGAGCCCTTTGATAAATTCAAAGAATTTCAAACCGAGGTCGAAAGATAGCTCGATATATGAATCAAGTCCGTACGATCAGATCATGGAGGGGAGTATCTATCAGATGAATTTAAGGAATATCTCACTTCATAAAAAAATAGTTAATCAATTAACTAATATAGGAACACCATGACAAACGGTGTATCTGAACGACGCAATCAAACTTTATTGGATATGGTCCGGATGATGCTCACTTATAGTGAACTATCTCTTTCTTACTAGGGGTTCGCCTTAAAAATGGCTATCTATATCTTGAATAGGGTTCCAACTAAGTTTGAAGCTAAGACACCCTTTGAGTTGTGGAAAGGGCGTAAGCCCAACATTCAATACCTTAGGGTATAGGGTTGCATAGCACATGTGCGAAAGCAACAGACAGACTAGTTAGAATCCAGGACTTTGATATGCTTTTTCTTAGGCTATCCTAAAGGCACGATGGGTTACTATTTCTATGACCTGGTTGACCAAAAGGTCATTATTAGCAAACATGATACATTTTTGGAGGAAGAAATGTTGACAAAGATGTCTGAACTTGTAGTCATTAAGGAGTTATTGGATAACTCAGAAACTTCACTTCCAAAAGTGAGACCAATCGACATACCCGCTGAAAATCAAACACCTCAAGAACCTCGATGTAGTGGGAAGACTATTAGACCATCCACTAGGTTTACTCTTCTCACCAAAGAAGAGAAGACAATGGAAGAGTTTCACATGGTTTCGGTTGAATCGGATGATGATCCGATAACATACTCTGAGGCTCTTAAGGATATTGATGTCATTAGGTGGCTGGAGGCAATGGGCTTTGAAATAGATTCGATGCACTCCAATAAGGTCTGGACTCTAGTAGATCCACCACTTGGCATTAAGCCGAATGGATGTAAATGGATCTTCAAGAGGAAGAAGGGCGCAGATGAAAAGGTCAAAAGATTCAAAGTGGGACTGGTGGTAAAGGGCTATACCCAAAAAGAGGGTATAGATTATGAGGAAACCTTTTCACCAGTAGCGATGATGAAGTCCATCAGGATTTTATTGGTAATTGATGCATACTTTGATTATGAGATCTAGCAGATGGATGTGCAAACTGCATTTCTAAATGAATTTCTTCAATAAAAAATTTACACGCAGCCAGAGGGGTTCTTTTCCTTGGAGGAAGAAATAAAAGTATGCAAATTACAGAGGTCCATCTATGGACTGAAGTAGGCTTCCAGGAGCTGGAACATCAGGTTTGATCAATCAATCAAATCTTTTGATTTTGATCAAAACATGGATGAACCATACGTTTATAAGAAGATCAGTGGGAGTGTAGTATGTTTTCTTGTTTTATACATAGAAGACATATTGCTGATGTGTAACGATGTAGGGTTTCTTTTATCGGTGATATAGTAGTTGTCCAATATTTTCTCGATGAAAGACCTTGGTGAAGCTAGCTATTTCCTTGGGATCAAACTTGTAAGAGATCTCCAAAAAATGATGCTAGGCTTGTCACAGGCTACCTGTATAGACAAAGTCCTGACTAGATTTAGCATGGAGAACTCCAAACGGGAAAGTGTCCCTTTTCGACATGGAGTCAGTCTTTCCAGGCTCAATGTCCTCAGTCTCAGATAGATATTAAAGAGATGAAGAAGATTTCCAATGCCTCTGCAGTGGGGAGTCTCATGTACATTATACTGTATACGAGGCCAGACATTTGCTATGCGGTAGGTATTGTGAGTCGTTACCAGTCCAACCCTGGACAAGAGCATTGGACTGCTGTCAAGAATATCCTCAAGTTCCTAAGAAGGACTAAGGATTATTTCTTGGTTTTTGGATCTAATCAATTGTCAGTTCTGGGTTACACATACTCGGATTTTCAAACTGACAAGGATAATAGAAAATCCATGCCTGGGATGTTATATCTAATAGGTGGAGGTGCCATTGTGTGGTAGAGTACAAAATAGAAATCTACAGCCGATTCCACTACCAAAGCAGAATACCTTGCGGCTTGTGATGCAACAAAAGAAGATGTTTGGTTGAGGAAGTTCCTATCAGATTTGGAGGTTGTCCCTGACCTTGTCAAGGGCCCCATTCCCCTGTTATATGACAACAGAGAGGCCATTGCACAAACTAAGGAGCCTAGGGCTCATTAGAGGAACAAACACGTGCAGTACAAGTATCATCTCATTAGAGAGATTATCCAGCAGGGCGACGTGAGTGTCTCCAAAGTGGACACTATTGAAAATGTGTCTGATGACATGACAAAGGGTTTGTCTCCTGGAGTGTTTGAAAAACACATGGAGGACATGGGTTTAAAATGTATGAGAAATTGGCTTTGATGTACAAGTGGGAGATTGTTGGATTTATGTGTCCATCAAACCCGGTTGTCCGGTTTACTTTGTATTGAACCTTTATACATTTTGGTTTAATATTATCACATGTGATATAAACTTTTTGAGCATTGGGTATGCCTAGACATGTGATATCAGGGTATGAATGTGAGTACTCACATGTTCGATGTGTGTAGTGGCAAAGAATCTGCTTTGTCGATTCCCTCATGTGTTACTGTCAGATGGAGGATGGGATAGACATGAGTCACCAAGACATTGTACTTAAGGGGACCCTATCACTGTAAAATGTGACCGCATTCTTTGGTTCATCAATGACTGAGACTCAAGTGAGTCAAAGTCGGTGTTCTGGGAATGCGTAAACATTTGTCAATGAAGGAGTTACTCAACATGGTCACCACTGCCCGATTGGGGAACACCAAGATTGAGGTTGTCTGTGAATGGTCGGATCGGAATCTGGATCCAGTGCCGTTTTGGAAATGGTTTTTTGCAAAACCTATTTTACATAAAATGATAGATTGTATGTAGTTATTTAATTAAAATATTTTATCGAGTTTTGCAGGACCTGATCATATACACATACACTCTTATATGGACATGTATTATGGAATGGGGTTTTGGCAATACTAATGTACATGCCCTAGATTCCATAATGATGGTGTTGATTAGTGGAGGGTTGGTATATGATGATTTATTATCATGTAGGAGTTTATTTGGAACTTGCTAAAATAATTGGTTATTTATTTAATTACTGGATATGGTGCTAATTATAATTATCCATAAATTAAAATAATTAATTAATTATACTATTCCCTATTAGATTCTGCTTCTTCACCAATTAGAAGCTCTTCAGGGATTAAACAGGATTAAGCCAATGAGGAGAGAGAGTGTCAAACTCTCAATGGGGTTTTTACCATTCAGGGTTTTAGAAACCCAGGCTTTATATAAACACCAAAAACGCAGGCCACATTTTTGGTAGTGCTCCCCCTTCCAGGATTTTTGGCTCTCTCTCTCTCTCTTGTGATCTCTTCTCTCTCCTTCATGCTCCCTAGTCTTTGAGAGTTAGGATTTTGGAAACCCACATCTGTAATTGAAGAACTGAAGAATTCTAGGATTGGCTTGGATCGAGAACCTTGGTTGCACCATTGGAGGTTCAGATCTGTTTACCTGGAGTGCTCGTTGTAGGAAGAACCACTGTCTATTGGAGGAGCAACACTTCAGGCTTGTCAAGTTAACAAATTTCTGTTAATTCCTCTTGTTTTAATTATGTGATTATTCATGGGATGCGAAAGAAACCCAAATCGATCTCTTACCGCTGCGCATTCGGGTATGGGATGGATCTCTCTTTCCATGGGATGGAATAGAGATGTGATTTTCTCTTTGTCATGGATCCCATAATTTTATGGGACAAGAAAGAGAAGGACTGGGCATTGGTTTTTCATACCAAACCCTAATTGGGTCACAGTTAGGGGTGTCAATGGGTCGGGTTGGGTCGGGCCTGCCTAAACCCTGACCCTGACCCTAGAGGCCTTAACCTAAACCCTAACCCTAACCCAACCCTGGCAGGGTCAAGAAACCCTCAACCCTGACCCGACCCGACCCTGATATGGTCGGGCAGGGTCGGGTTGTCCCTGATTGACCCTGACCTTGACTTTATTTATTTATTTTGGAAATGGTTTTTCTTATGACTGTAATTTTTATTATGTCAAAGTTGATCAGATTGTAATTTTCTAGGATTTGTCAGCATTGCAAGTAAAACATTTTAACTTAATTTGAAACAGTAAAAAAGAACAGCTTATAATCATGTTACATTCAAACACCATGACCAATCAAAAAGCCAACACAAAGAAACAGGGCAAGAAGCTCACAATACTCAAGATCATTAAAGCCTTAACCAATATAACATCTTGTACAAATATAAAAAATTCAAAATTCTGACTATAGAGTCTGAGTAGTTCATGCCGAAGATACCCAAGGTTAAGACCCACTCCAATCCACCTCTCTTGAAACCTTATGTCACATTAAGCTAAAAAAAAACAGGGGAAGCATCATCAATCTCATGACTATGTAACCATCACACTAACCCGAAGATCAGGTTACTAAAAGCCACACAAAAAAGTATTCAATAATCCTAATCTGGTACCTCATAGGTTGATTGAAACCCTTGCATCTTTTAATCTGAATCATTTCCAGGTGGCCGGAAGATGATCAATCTAGTACTTAGGGAAGAAGTAGGATAAAAGGGAAGAGAAGTGAGATCTATAGGGGGAATCAGAACCAGAACTACCGAAGATTTTGGTGAACTAAGGGGATGAAGTTGCAGAAGGGTTGAAGGCGATGAAGACTGTGAAAGCAACGAAGGTGAACATGAACCCATATGCGAAAATCACAGTTCTCCCAGTAGTACGAACAGAGGGCAATTTCTTCAGGTTGGAGATGAGGTTTCCACTGGTGGAGAGATCCTTGGTCATATTCGCCATGGCGTATTTCACCAAAATGTTCTTCTCCAAAAGCCACCAAAATGTGTTCCTAGACAATGAGCACTACGCCATTGTCAAATCAAAAGCAAAACATTGAAAAGAGGGAAGATGGAAGGCCGAAGGAAAAGAGAAAGGGAAAGAGAAGAGAAAGAGAAGGGAAAGAGAACGGCTTTAGGCTGTTTCATTTGGAGAAGATTTGCAGAAACGGCGTGAAGGAAAAGAGATGGGAATGAATGAAATGTGAATCGTTTTTAGGGTTTTGAGTGCTTTTTTTTTTATTTTTTATTTTTTTAGTGTTAGGATAAAGAAAAAGTATAATATAAATATCTATATAAGTATATATTGTATATATAAAAAAATACATATATGCTTATAAACAATACAGGGTCAGGCCGGGCCGGGCCGGGCTCAACCTGAGGCCTAAACCCGATCCCGACCCAACCCTGCCAGGGTCAAGCAATTTTTAAACCCTGACCCGCCCTTCGGGCTGAAAAATCAGGGTCGGGTCTGGGCCGGGCTCAGGGTGGGTTCGGGCCAAGCGGGCTTTTTTGACACCCCTAGTCACAGTAGGGCACCCATGGGCGGCCATGAGAAACCCTAAAATTTTAAATTGGGTGCCTAAGGCAACTTTGGGGCGCCCTAGGGCAACCCAAACTTTCCAATATTTGTGAGCTCAACTTGATACATGAGTACAATGATCCCATGGACCGTAGCATGACCTACAGATTTCCTTGAAATGTATTAATTGGGTATTCTCATGGTATCCATTGGATGATGAAGACGAAAATAAAAGCAAAAGCCTGGGTTTTTAGAGGAACATGCGACAACCATTAGAAAAATAAAAAATGGGTTTACGATCCCATCGCTAGTATGCAGAATTAGATTGCAGCCCTACAATGTTGTCTCCTATTCTTCACTTTCTCCTCCAAGGAGAGAGAAAATCTTTTCCCAAATAGGAATACAGGAAGCTGGAATCTACGTATCGATGGAGTGAAGAATGTGCAAAAGGAAGAGATAATTGAAGAAAGAAAATGAACAACATGCATGGAAGAGGAATCTCTCTCCCAGCTTCACCTTTGAGAGTTTCTATTTAATTGCAACAATCTTTAAATGGAATCGTTCTGACCAGCGGCCATGGGGCCAGACACATCGGGGGCAGCGGCCATGGGTTCTTGTCCAAAGGTGAAGCTGGGAGTGAATGTATATTGCCAAAGATTCCTATGGGCAAGTTCGCTTCTTCACCGTTTCAGCAACGGTAATCCATTATGAGCTTCAGGGGATTCTAGATTTTAGATGGGTTAAAGGAAGCTGTCAGGCGTGGTTTTACTCATTCAGTTTCTTATATTGCAAACGTATGTCTCAAAACCTTACACAACAACCACGCGAATACGGTGCAACCAATGGAGCTTCCATCCTAGAAATGAGCTTAGTTGTTGAATAATGGGCAAACTAATCGCCATGAAGCGTAATTCTTATTGGGCGACGGGTAGAATCCTTTGCAGACGACTTAAATACACGACGGGGTATTGAAAGTGACAGAGTGGCCTTGCTGCCACGATACACTGAGATTCAGTCCCCTGTCGCATCAATTCGTAAAAATAAACAAATAAAAAACAAAATTCCCCAATTATCCCTCAAAAATTTTTATCCACCAGAATAAAATGGGCAAGCTAATGGAGTGAGACTCGCAACCACCACAGCTCCACTGAGGGGAGAGAGGGGAATATGGAGCTGGAGAGGGAGAAAGGAGGATTTTTCTCCTCTTAGGTTCCCTCATCCCAAAAAGATCCTGTCCAGCACTCTGCCCGAGATGCATGTGCAGCGCCGGACTAAGTGAGGCGTGAAAAGACCGCCTCACCCCTGCTTGGGCAAGGCGCTCGGGCAAGGGTGAGGCGGTCTTTTCACGTCTCACTCTGTCAAGAGCTGCATGTGCAGCCCGGGCAGAGTGCTGGACAAGAGCCAAGTCCTCATCGTTCTTGTAAGTACCCCTTAGAATCGTGACACGTGGCATTAGCTGATCGGGGTAGCTTGAAAATAAAAGTTTTCAGCATTTTGGCCTTCAAGAGTCCGTCAAACTGATAGGTTATAATTTGTACTATTTTGTGAAATTACATTAATGGAAACTCTATTGTAATGCCACATCACTGAATGAAGGGCAAAATAATCCGGTTACGAAGTCTGTCGCACCCTTTATTAAATAAGATTTTCTTGAGTTGTTGTTTCTTGTTTTCTTTGTTTTGTTTGCTTGTATTTTCTTTATTGTTTTAGTAGTTTGTAATTTTAGTTTTTTTTTTTAATTATGGAAACAAAAGATTATATTATTAAAGATTACATATTTTCTTTCATAGCACATTTCCACCCTTGAAGGAGTCCAGAAAGCTCAACTACCTTTGCATCCTGAGTTGGAAGTCTACTTGCATCTATTAGCACACCCTGGCCATCTATCAAAATGTAAAGAGTCCAACTTGTTATTCTAAGTTCTGGTTCATATATGTCTGCGCCAATTAAACCAAGAAATTCCATTTTAAGATTAACAGCTATTGAAAGAAGTTGTGGAAAGTGTGTGCATTGTGAACAAACCAATGTCTGCTCCAATTAAAATTTTAATTTAGTTGTTATCTACATCTTCGTAATCTTTTTTTGTTTTTTGGATTTGTAAATGCCCTTTCATGGATGCATAGGGGCTTCGGTAGTTGGTGTAAAATGAATTTCGTTATGGGCAGAGCCGTACAGTTAAGATTCCTTCGGAAACGACCATTACCCGTCCTTACTTAACTTGTATAGTGAGGATACTTAGAAAAATATTTATTGAAAAGGTCATACAAAAGAAGTTCAATTTTTTTTTTTTGATGAAAGTGTAATCACACAAACCACACATCAATCCCAAAAGGTTAACCGAATTTTAGGACCGTGGAGTGGCAGATATACACAACACACACCACACTCACACACCCAATGTGGGACTAAACCTAATTGCCTTTGATTAACAATTTCCCCTTGCCAAAATATCTGTCATGTAACAAATTAGGTGTAGCCCAAATTTGTGGAAAGGTAGGGTGAAGGTGAAGGTCTCTTCCATATACGTCGATTTTGGGAACTATGGATTTGACCAGGTCGTAAAATAAGGTTTTAAATGTGCATTAAAAAGTAAAAGTTTTGTGGAAATATCGAAATAGTGAAAACCAGGGTTGTAGTAGGGTCAGTTGGACCGGGCTCTTTAAAACCCTAGCCCAACCCTGAGTCCCCTTAGCTAGGCTCAAGCCTGGCCCGACCCTGCCTCAGGGCTTGAAAAATCAAACCGTGACTCACCCTCAGGGTCAGGCCGGGCTGATTCTAATTGGCCCTGAATCACTGATCATGGGGAGGGGGAAGGGAGATGCATGACTTGGGCTAAGCCAGGTAGAAAATTTATCAATTTTACATAAATTAATATTATAATAAAATATATTATATCACTTATTATCTTCATATATAATATATTATATCACAAAATATGTGTGACGTTTAAAGTTTATAACACACACACACACACATATATATATATATATATATATATATATATATATATATATATATATATGGCCTCAACCATGGCCCGGCCCGACCCGACCCTGACTTAGGGCCAGAAATTTCCACCCTTGACCCATCCTCAGGGCTAGGGTATCTCAGCCCAGCCCTGTTTGGGCTAAGGACTGGCTAGGGTGGGTTCGGGCTGACAGGGCCAAACTTGCACCCCTATTGAAAACAAATAAATAGCTAGCTACAAATAGAAGGGAAAATTCCAAAAAAAAAAATGTGGTGTTGTATAATTCAATTTGGCTATGAAATTTGACAAGTGTTTGATTCAAACAATACTCCATTATGCAAGGATTGAAATTACCACATCATATTTCCATGGCAAAAACGAGCTTAGTTGTATAGGACCCTTTTACTTAATAAAGCAAGGGCGCGCAAGAGATCTCTACCAAACTTTCTTTGGATAACAATTGTCTTAACTTTTCTATGCCTAAATTTTCTTACCAATCCTAGCTATGATTAAATTTCTCCTTTAAAAATTTCCTTCTATGGTCTCGGCATTCTAACCTGAAAGTCTCAAAATTGATTCCTAGAGTGGCAATTTGAATTGTTCCTCTAGCCAACCATATGGGAGATTATTCTGACCTCAAAAGCGTATGGCTGAAGTTCTTCACAAAAGTAATTAAATAACATTTCAGGACATCAACTTTTTGATTGATCTAATGCTGTTTCAGAAAATTTTGACAACCCAATTTTTGGTAAGTTAGGACTGTAAGAGGAATTAAGTAATCTACAACCTTTTGAAAGGGAAAGGTTTTGGTCCCTTTTATTGCAGACACTTTTCTTGAGTTCTTGTTTTATTTGCAATTTACCTTTTTAGCAGGGAATACTGTTGAGTTCACAGCATTTTGGATTGTTTATGTGGGTGTAATTGTAAAAATGAATTTTCATTGTTAAGTATATCTTCATAGTTAACTTTTTTGGACTTGTAAATACCATTTCTTAGGAGCATAGGCACTTTGGAAGTTGTAGTAAAATGAATATTGATAATTGAAATTTTTTTTATGGGTAGAGTTGAGTTGCTTTCCGGAAAGGTACAACCATTACCCGACCTTACCCAACATGTATAGTTAGACCTTCTTAGAATTAAAAAGGCCATACAAAACATGTTCAAATCCAATATGTTTACACCCAAATGTCCTTGATAAACATTTCCTTCCATCACCCAAATGTTTGCCATGTGGCAAATTAGGTGAAACCCAAATTTGTGGTTAGGTAGGGTGAAGGTCTTTTTAGAGGTGTAAGTTTGGCCCTATCAGCCCGAGTCTGCCCTGGCCTGTCTTGAGCCGGAATAGGGCCTGGATTAAATTTTTCAACCCTGAGGAGGATGGGTTAGGGTTGAAATTTTTAGGGTCGGGCTGGGCCAGGGTTGAGGCCTCGGGCTAAGCCCAACTCGGCCCTGTTTTAGGTTGCTTTACAATTTATTGATTACATTTTATAATTTTTGTTTAGTATCTAATTATCTGTTGATTTATTTAAAAAAAAATGGGGTTAAATACGCATACCCCCTAAAATGGACCCAATATTTCATATGCACCACTAAGGTTCTGACAATTTCACATGCAACCCCTAAAATTCCATGTACACCTTTTACTTTTCAATCTAAAGTCATTTGAGTCCACACACCGTTAATTTCAAACGTTAACATTTAACGTATCAGATTTTGAATAAGATAATGTATAATTATACCCTTGAAAATGCCTTTAAGTTAAAAAAAAAACACGACAAAAGGGAGATTTTGAATCTATTTCTGGTTCTTGAGGTCTGTTCCGCCATTAAAACCGTTTTGATGTCCAAATTTCTACAATGGCCAGTCGAGGAGACCGTGAAGAAGACAAAGGAGGATTTTTAATCTATTTCTGGAATACCAAACATGATCGGCTCCTTGTACACTACCCATATCCCAATTATTGCTCCCAAGATTAGTGTGTTTGCGTATTTCAATAAGAGACCACACACATCACAACCAGAAGACTTCTTATTCGATTACAGTTCAGGAGGTTGTTGATCAAAAAGGGGTTTTTACAGATGTTTGCATTGGGTGGCCTGGTTCATTACCTGATGATAAAGTTCTTGAGAAATCTGCTCTATACCAAAGGGCTAGTGGAGGGCTCTTGAAGGGAGTTTGGATTGTTGGGAGTTCTGGTTATCCTCTAATGGATTGGGTCTTGGTGCCTTGTACTCACTAGCATCTCACCTGGACCCAACATGCCTTCAATGAGAAAGTTGGGGAAATTCAACGCATCACTAAGGATTCTTTCTCGAGATTGAAGGGAAGATGGAGCTGCTTACAGAAGAGAACCGAAGTGAAACATTAATTTAGCAAAGTAGATATGTCCAACCCAAATTGCCGGCGCCGCTGAGCTCCAAGCCTCCAACAAGTTGAACGATCAGAGAAGATGAAGGGGGCGCCGCTGTGCTCCAAATGTCCAACTAGGGTTGAGGGAGTGTTTGATCGCGATAGGGAAAGAGAGAAAGGGAGAAAGGGAAGGTTGTTTTGGGTATTTTACTTTTTCACCTTTTGTCATTTTTGTTTTTTAACTTAGGGGCATTTTCATAATTATGCCCTATCAAGGGTATAACCGTACATTACCTTCTTCAAAATCTGATACGTTAGCATCTAACGCGTCGAAATTAACGGCATAGACTTAAATGGCTTTAGGTTGAAAAGTAAGGGGTGTACGTGGAATTTTTAATGGGTGCGTGTTGAATTGTCAAAACCTTCGGGGTGCATGAGGAATATTGGATCCATTTTAAGGGGGTATGCATATTTAACCCAAAAAATAAATAGCTAATTATCTATTGAACAAAAGTATTTATAATTTTAAGATTGGGCTAAGAGTTTTAACCCAAAGAAAAGTTTAATAGTCAATTGAGTATGAAACAAATCAATACCCCGTTACATGAGACTGGTCAATCAGGGCTAACCATACCCTAGCAAAAATCAGGGTCAATCAATCCGGCCCAACCCGCCCCAATTAGGGTCAATAAGGGTCGGGCTGAGCCCGACAGGGTTGGGCCTTGGCTGAGATATCTTAGCTCGACTTAGGGCCGGGTTGGGTTTGGGTTGAGCTAAAAGGACTCAAGGTTGGACTACGGCTTTAAAAAACTCGGCCCAACCACTCTGTTTCACCCCTAGGTCTCTTCCTTATATGTCGAGTTTGGGGCCCATTGGATTTAATTAGGTGGCAAAATAAGGCTTTAAATGTGCGTTAGAAAGTAAAACTTCTCTGGAAATAGTGAAAACAAATAAATAGCTACAAATAGAAGTGAAAATTCCGATACAATGGAGAGCATCATTCAATTTGGCTATGAACATTGATGAGTGGTTAATCCAAACAGTACTCCATTATGATGTGTAACTTCAGTCAAACCAGGAGAGGTGATGAAATGGTGAAACTTGAGGAGCAAGAGATACCACCAAGTAAATACTTTAAATACCTGGGGTCAACAATTAACAAAAATTGAGATACAGAGGATGATGTTTCCCATAGAATTAAAGTAAGATGGATGAAGTGGAGAGGTGCATCAGGAGTTTTATGTGATAAACGCATGCCTATTAAGCTTAAAGAAAAATTCTATAGGACAGTAATAAGACCAGTGATGATATATGGGGCGGAATGTTGGGCCGTTAAAAAGAGTAATATAAATAAGATGAGTGTAGTGGAGATGAAAATGTTGAGGAGGATGTGCGACAAGACCAGGAGAGATAAAGTAAGGAATGATCGTATTATAACCAAATTAGGAGTTGCACCAATCCAGGACAAGCTCCGTGAGAGCCACTTGAGATGGTATGGTCATGTCCAATGGAGATCCATGGATGCACCAGTAAATAGGAGTGACTAGATTCAATTTGAAGGAGCTAAAAGAGGTAGGGGTAGGCCTAAAAATGACTACTGGAGAAGTAGTAAGAAAGGATATGCATTTAACAAGGCTTGACCCTAATATGACCGCGGATAGAGTCGTTTGGAGGACAAGGACGTCCCGTGTAGCCGACCCCTTATAGGGGGATGTTCCTGAGGTGCTGCTTTGACTACTGCTTAGACATTTTCCTTTGGTGACCGTATTTTTTTTTTTACTTCCTTTCACTCCTTTTAGGTTTTTACTCTCTTCTACTTCTCTTGTTTCTTTTACTGTCACAGCCTCTTCAAATCCATGTAGTCGACCCCATTTAGTTGAGATAAGGTTATGGTTGTTGTTGTTGTTTTGTTGGAATTACCACATCATAATTCCATGTGGCAAAAACTAGTTTAGTTGTATTGGACCCTTTCGCCCAATAAAACAAATTGATTTAAACCAATTTGACTTTTCTTCTGTTTTATTTGTACTTACCATCCTAGAGTTCACAATCCCTATAAGGTTTTAGTATGTTTCTCAAAATACCCTCTTGATACCCATGCATCTGAACTCATGCAGTGAATAGATTCTCATTCAACGTGAATGAAGGAAAATCAGCTAAACAAATCAATAATCCATAGAGATAAAACTACAGATCCATTCCCCTCCTAAAAAAAATTTTAAAAAAAAACCTGATGGGCAAAAAATTGTTCTATAGCGATATTGATATCCTCACGCATCACCTTTGAAGCACTTGGAAGTTTGGGGGTTGATCCATGGTATAAGAGAATATTATCTCCTCACAAGTCATATTCTACAACTTTGAGTACTCAATTATAGCCATTTATAGGGAGGGGATCGACGAAAACTCCCTCCTGGAAATTTATCCTCTCAAGTGCGGTGCACTGCCCCGTGTACCACACTTAAGAATCCAACCGTCCACCCAACATTTGAAAGGATAAAAAGTCTCCACCACCCATGTTTTCACAGTTGGATTCTTAAGTATGGTGCACTAGGCCACACTGGAGAGGATGAAAATCCTCTCCCCCACCCCGCCTTTTATTTTATTTTTGCACTATACAGAAATTTTCCTTCTATAAATTCAAACACCCCGGCCCTCTCCATCCAACAAACCCAACTCATTCTTACAAAGGCGAAGACAAACTCATTGCAATCTCTGTTTCAATGCCACCATGACTACACATCCCATTCTGTTGCTTGGACTTGTGACAGTAGCATACTTTAGTGTAAGAAAAATGATACTTTTCCGTTTTCCATTAATTTCAAACTTGGTATTGCTTGTTCATATTTTATCTTGTTAAAATTTTCCCATGAAATTGTAGGGTTCTCAAGCTGAAAATGCCTTCATACAATATTGGAAAGAGCATATTGGTCTTCCATACCCTCCACACTGGTTAGCTGCAAAGGCTTCTTCATTAAAACCCCATCAAGAGGTAGTGTTTATGAAAATTATGGAGAAAAATGAATTGGCTACCCACCTGCGCTCATTTTGTAAGCAGGCTAATGTTGCTTGTTCTACAAATGCACTTGTGAAGAAGACAACTGATAGCAAAACCTTGCCACCAATAGCCCAATGGAATGAAGCCAAACTGAAATATAATTTTCCAAATGAAATACCCCTTTCGGTTGCCAGCCAAGGGGGATTGCCATATTTCCGGAAGTCAATGGTGAAAGAGGGAAGTGTCATGCCCATCCCTGATCTAAGGGACCCAATGTCATATAAATCATTCTTGCCGCGATCTCTGGCATCAAAAATCCCTTTTACCTTTGCCCGGATTGAGGAATTAAAGAAGCTTTTTGGTGTGGTAGATGAATCAAACATGGATGAATATATTCAAGACACTCTCAAGATATGTGACAAGAGCCCCATTCAAGGTGAGAAGAGGACTTGTGTGACTTCTGCAGAGGATCTCGTCGATTTCGTCGTCGAGGAATTAGGGCATTATTTACACATATGGAGTACTGAAAGCGTTGAAGGATCATATGAGAATGTCACAATTGGAGCTGCGAAACTCATATATGGAAATCTTTCTGAATCACCAGCCTTATGTCATAGCCAACCATTCCCATTTCAAATCTATTATTGCCATGTTTTACAGAAAGTAAAAGTATATGCAGTTGTTATACATGCTCAGAAGAAAGTGAATCATGTGATCATGGCATGCCACTATGACACATCAACTTGGAATTCAAATCATCTTGCTTTTAAGCTGCTAGGTTTTGGTCCAGGCCAAATTGAAGCCTGTCATTGGATTAATGAGAATGGAATTGTCTGGACAAAGACTCTTGGTTGACAAGCAATTCAAGATTTGAATAATCTTCCAATTCTCTTATTTGTATTACATATTGTTGCTTAGTCTATATGAAAAATAAAACATAACCTGTTTTGGCTTGCTTGTTATGTCTTCCAGTTCTCACACTGGGCTATAATAGGCGTAAAGTGATAGGGGCAGTATGGTAATTTTAAAAAGGGTACTCTTAGATTAGGCAAATGGTGGCTTGTTGCATGTCATACATATAGTTAGTAAGTTCAGGAAAAGCAAAAGTTTGGTACAAGAAATATTTGGGGTATTTGAAGTCATCTTCATTATGGGCCAACAAGATTGAGTTCATAGCACAACAAATGGAAAATCCATACAAGTGATTATGGTCAAAATTGTAATGACAAATCTGGTTTAGAAAACGACCTTGGAGACTCACCTAGTTTATCAATCTCCACATGTTTCGTCCTCGCATGGAACATCGGCCAGGTTTGCGGAGAGATAGGTAGCCCCAATGTTGTCACACCATAAAATCGGAGAGGAACGGAGCGGAAGCCTAGTTCATTAAAGAGAGTCTCAAGCCAAATCAATTCAGCAAAGGCATCAGCTAGGGCCTTGAATCTCTAAAATTGAATCTTCACCATTAAAAATATAACATGTTTATTTTAATTATTTTTGGTATTACCTCCCACAGCCGGTTAGATTATTTTGGGGTGAAAAGTGGTGCAGCCTTGATGGAAGCCGGGATCGGGAGAAGTGAGTTAATCAATCGAACAAAGAAGAAAAGGACTTGCAAGAACTCCAATCAAGTTCAGGCTCAAGCTTGAGCAATTTTCATTAAACTTCATAATCTGCCTTCATTCAATCATGGAGGATTATATATATAGACTAGAGCTGAGTATGAATAGGGAAAAAAGAAAGAAAAGAAAAGATTCTAATCTCTAATCCTCAATCAGCCAAAAATACTTCAATCAACCCATATCAGAATCCGATCTTTTCTTCAATCAACCCCCATGTACTCTCTCTTAGAAATCCAACCTTCCATCCAGTCCTCAATCAGTCCAATATGCTAGATGGTTGATTGATCTTTTATTTATTTAGTAATAATTTATTTAGAAATTGAGGTCATTCCAAATCTTCCCTCTCTTAGTTGCAACTTCTTTCCTTAAAGAAAATATAGGGAAGATAAGAAATGCATGGGCAATCTTTGCAGGGGCTGACCATGGTTGGCACGCTTCTCCCTGACTTGGGCCGACCTTCGAAGAGCCTTGGGGTGTGAGGTGGCAGTTACTACTTCATGGTCCAGGTCCAGGGCTGCGTCAAAAAGTGAAAACCTAAGAGGCGGGATCTCGCCAATCCTCCGATTTGCTTCCGATTCCTTTTTCTAGCCGTTTGTTCAGTGTCATTAGCGAATAAGTTACCGGTGAGGTCTGATCTCCACTTTTTATTTTTTTTTTGGTGAAGAAAGAACTTAATATTACTGATTAAACATAATATTTACAATGGTTGTCAAACAATCCGAATTGAAGTTGTTAATTATAGCATATCTAGCTATCTTATCAAACAGGATGGATATAAGTTCTAGGTTGTTTTATGACTGTTATAGACTTAAAGGTAGCAATAAAAGAGGAGATATAAATAACCAAGTGAAGACTTCCCAGGGCCAAGGAGATTCTTCCGGGGTGGTCAGCCAGTTCTTGATTTCTTGAGAATCAGTCCAAATGATCAGTTCTTTGCATTCCAATGAAAGTGACTTTTCGATCCCATCTTGGAGTCCTCGAAGTTCCGCTTCTTGTGCTGAGCCTACAAATCCACAGTTCATAGAAGAAGTTATGAATAAGTAAAAAACCCCATCTGCCAAAGGAGGAGGACTTGCAATAGCTGCCAGCCGAGATAATGACACAAGTGTCCTTAGTATCCAGGTTTAGGTAAAAGGATTGGGAGAAGAAATCAGGTGTGGAAGTAGGTATGGAAGTGGTAGATGGTTGTTGGATGTAGCTGGGCTCAGTTGAAGGGAGAAGGTTGCAGCCTTTTATCCATCTGTCAACGTTGAGCATAATATTGTGAGGGTTGATAGGATGATTTTCGAAAATTACTTGGTTCCGATGTAGCCATAGGAAATAGAGAGTAATGCTAGCAATGCTTAAGATTCGATTTTCATCTTGTTTGCAACCACAGGAAGGTGCCAATAAGTTGGAGAAGGCCTCCATAATGGAGTTCCCGGTAAGATTTTCAGTTCGTATCCCCAGAGGGCCTGCAGCCCAAATTCTTTTTGAGAGGCTACACGATAAGAACAGGTGCCAAGGAGATTCAGAGCTCACCTTATAAAAGGGGCAACAATCAAGGCTTTGGTCTTTCCAAAAGAGTTTGGATTTGGTGGGAATACCATCATGGAAAATTCTCCATAAGAAGAGTTCAAATTTCGAATGAACCTTTAGCCTCCAGATTTTGAGCCATAATGATGAATGAAGGGGGGTATTTGAGGTATTTGGGGAGGAGAGTGTGGCAGCAATTTTTTTAGTGGTAAGGTGACCGGTTTTAGAAAAGGGAGAGAATAGATGATCAGTGAGGGGATGAAGTGAGATGGGTAATGAGAGAATACATTTACTAATGGCTTGTGGAAAAAGGAAATTGATGAGCGGGGTGTTCCAAGATCTGTGGGTGATTAAATCACTCACAGACCGAAACTTAAAATTTTCTTGTACAACTTGATTTAGGGTGATGAAGGAGGCTGTTGGAATCCAAGGATCTTTCCAGATATGAATTTTTGACCCATCCCCAATGTGCCAACATATCATTTTCCTGAAGGTGGGGAGTACATTCCGACTACCATTCCAAGTCCACGATCCTGGAGCCAGTCTAGTTTGAGGATTTAGGAGGGATGAGGTGGGAAAGTATTTACTCTTAAGCAATTTTGCCCAGAGTAAGTTGGGTTCGGTAACCAATCTCCATGTCAATTTAAGGATGAGGGCCCGGTTATGGTCCCAATGTGATGGTATGCCCAGGCCTCCCAGCTTCATACGTTGACAAATGGAACTCCAAGAAATAAGGGAGACACCCTTGTTATTTAAGGCCCGGCCATTCCAGAAGGCAGAACTGATAGAATCGAGTTTGGCGCAAAAGGATTTAGGGAAGAGGAAACATGACATGTGGAAGGTGGGTATTGAGTGGAGTACGGATTTAATGAGGGTCAGTCGTCCTGCTTGAGATAGAAAATTGCATTTCCAGTGAGATAATTTGGTCTTAACTCAGTTAAAGATAGGAGCAAGGCATTTGGTCTTTGACCAATTAGGGAAAAGAGGAGTGCCCAGATGCTTGGATTCAGCACTCATCTCACCGATCTTGAGGGTCTTACGGATTTCTTTTTTAAGAGAGATGGGTGTATTGCAACTAAGACAGGTTTATTTGTTGGCCGGATAGGGATTCTAAAAGATTAAGGATATATAGCTTTCAGGGTGTGGACATCCTCTAAAGTTGCACGGCAGAGAGCATATCATCCGCAAAAAGAAAGATGGGTGATTACCGGTGCAGCTCTAGAAATTTTGATACTTTTGAAGAGATTTATATCCCTATACGTCTGCAACAGTCTAGAAAAACATTCCATAGTAAGAAGGAAGAGCTATTGACTAAGGGGACACCCTTGTCGAAGTCCTCTTGGAGATTGGAAAAAATCAAAGGAACTCCCTTGGATCTTGATGGAGAAAGAGCAGTCAAGCTGGGCAGAAAGTAGTTGGATCCAATGTGGATCGAAACCAAGTTATTTGAACAGCGCAAAATGATTGAACGATCAGGAATTAATATAAGGAATCAACGGTTTAGGAGTGAGTTTAAGGGTGGCGCTCCTATCCTACATTTTTCTCCTATGTAAGAAGATATGAATCATCATGCCATCAAATCATTCGTGGGACTCTCTAAAATCATCAATTTAATTAGGTTGTTGACTTCATGTTGTATTATTATTTTATAGAAGCACTTTTGGGTCAAAACACTTGTTTCAAAAAGCACTTTTTCAAGTGTGTGTCAAAGTTTCAAAATTGTGTTTTGTTTCATTCCCTCCTCTTTTGTTTCCCTCCTCTATTTTGTTTGAAATTGGTTGTACTCTCTTGTGTGCAAGAGGCTAGAATTGAGCTCAAGAATAGTCCCACATTGGTTGTGGGAGAGTTACTTGAGGGGTATATATATAGGATTGTTTCCTTAAGGTGTGAGCCTTTTGGAGAGGAAGACACCCTACTCTCTAGTGTGTGGGGGGTCCTTGGGGTGCTTTTGAAGCGCGCGCGCCGAGCCGGGCCATGGCCGAGGTCGGGGTCAGGATCGGGGTCAGGGTGTGGGTGTGGGCAAAACCTTATAGGAGTTTTAATGTACGTATATCACCTGTATTCATACGGATGTATCCCTTCATGAAAGGGTACTCCAGCATTATATATATACACCATGTCATGCCTGCATTTGAGATAGACAACAGAAACGTATTGTCCCTGCAACAGTCCATTCCAGAGACAGATACTTATTGTATTTTCGTTTAAGTAATAAGAGGGTGGTATAGCTGTTTGGTATCCTTGGTACTCGTATTAGGTTCTGCAACCTATACGTTTAGGAGTTGTATTTATCTTGGAGGGTATGGTGCAAGGTCAGCCCCGTTGCAGAAGAGGGGGCATCTAAATCCTTAAGGAAAGTATCTTTCAGATACGACTCAACTCGGTTGTCCGTGCTTCTTCCTTTCTGGTTCGTTTCACTCTGCAACTAGTGTGCGATAACAGGTATTTCTCTATTTATGTATATCTGCTTTGTCTTACAGTATATGCCTAGTATAACAATCTTAAGGATTTAGACCTTATTTGGCTTATTTTCTGTGTAAGACTATGGCTGGGAATAATACTGTGGATACTACTGCTACTGTGGACCTTCCACCTACTGCTGCCGCTGCCCAAAATACTGTTGCTACCATACAACCGAGTATGTAGAAACTGAGAATAGTCTCAGAATTTGATAAGATAGTACAGTTCGCCGGGCAGAATTTTTAACGGTGGAAGCAGATGATGCTATTTGCAGTAACGCAAATAGGGGTGGTGTTTGCATTGACTGATCCCAAGCCTCCAGACAGTGAGGATATTGATCTTGATATGAAGAGGGTTGCTTGGATCGAAGCAGACTTTCAATGCAAGAACAGGATTCTGAATGCTCTATCGAATGAATTGTATAATGTTTACAATTCCTTTGATCATGCCTACATGATTTGGAATGCTTTGGTCAACAAATATACTCTGGAAGATGCTGGCTTAAAGAAATATGTGGTGTCAAATTTTCTGAACTTCCAGATGACTGAAGGTGAAACCATCTCTTCTCAAGTAGACAGATTCCAGGTTATGGTTGGGAATTTGGCTAAAGAGAACATGATTTTACCAGATCTCTTTGTCACAAGTTCTTTAATTGATAAACTACCTAACTCTTGGAAGGATTTCAAAACTACTATGAAACACAAGAGGAAGGACTGGTCTTTTGATCAGGTGGTAGTTCGCATCAAAATAGAGGAACGGAACCCCATTAAAGACAAAGGTGAAAAGCCCATTGGATACAATCGATCCAATGCCAATCTGGTGGAAACAGAGAAGAAACCAAATCTTAAGAGGAAAGGCAATCCTATTCAGAAAAATTCAAACTCAAAGAGGAAGAAAGGAAATTGCTTCATGTGCGGCAAGCCGGGTCACTTCAAGAAAGACTGCAGGAACAAGAAGAAGGTTTTGCCAAATAAGGCAAAAGTCAATCTTGCTGAAGAGGAAGTCTTTGCAGCGATGATAACCGAAGTATTTTTGGTTGAAAAACCAAATGACTGGATAATAGACATAGGTGCTACGAGGCACATCTATGGGGACCGAAACTCTTTTTTGAGTTATTCTATTTTAGATGATAAGGTCTATATGGGCAACTCTCAGTCAACCAAGGTTATCGGCAAAGGAAAAATTACTTTGAAGCTCTCTTCAGGAAAGACACTTGTTTTGGACAATGTGCTGCATGTGCCGAAAATAAGACGCAATCTTATTTCAGGGCCGCTTCTCAACAAGGCAGGAATGAAGTTACTTTTTGAGTTTGACAAGCTTGTAGTTCTGAAAAATGATGTATTTGTGGGCAAGGGGTATCTTAGCGATGGTTTATTTGTACTAAGTGTTTCTGAGATAATAAAAGAAAAGCCTAGTGCTTCTTCTGCTTACTTTATTGATTATTATGATTTATGGCATGGTAGATTAGGTCACTGCAATGCATCTTATATTTCTTATATGCATAAGAAAGGCTCAATAGACAATCATATTAAGCAACCATTGACAAAGTGCCCCACATGTGTGGAGGCAAAATTCACTAAAAGACTACATAGGTCAATGGAACGACAAAGTGGCCTTCTCGATTTGGTGCATAGTGATCTTTGTGACTATAAGTCACTTGAATCTAGAGGAGGTAAAAAATATGTTGTTACATTCATAGATGACCACTCTAGATTTACCATGGTTTACCTTCTTAAGTCCAAGGATGAAGCAAGTAATGCTTTTATATCCTATAAAGGCGAGGTGGAAAATCAATTAGGGAGAAAAGTGAAAAGGCTTAGAACCGATAGAGTGCGAATACTCTAATCTTTCTCGGTTTGTGAGGACTATGGTATTATTCATGAGACCACCGCCCCTTATCAACTTTGAGTCTAATGGGGTGGCAGAAAGGAAGAATCGAACATTGAAGGAAATGATGAATTCAATGCTCATAAGCTCAGGGTTACCCCTAGACATGTGGGGGGATGCCATGTTATCGGCATGTTACATTTTAAATAGAGTTCCGCACAAGAAAACCGGATTGTTACCCTTTGAATTATGGTATGGAAGAAAACCTACCATAAAGCATTTAAGGGTATGGGGTTGTCTAGCCAAAGTGGCTATACCAGAACCAAAGAAAAAGAAACTAGGACCAAAGACATGTGATTGTGTTTTTGTTGGATATGCAGCTCACAGTACTGCATATCGATTTATGGTTATTAAAACCATAAATGATGTGTTTGAAGAAAATGACTTCATTGAGTCAAGGGATGCAGAATTCTTTGAGAATGTATTTCCACTTAAGTCTAACCTATTAGAAAGTAAGGTTGATAGTAGTGTATCATATTTTGGACAAGAAGTGTCAAAGAATATTGAACCTATATCTAGTGATTCAAGTCAATTACGAAAAAGTAAAAGGCAAAAGAAAGCTACTTTTTCGGATGGTGATTGGGTTGTCTATCTTTTAGACAATGATCATTTATCGTATAAAGAAGCGGTGACATCTTTAGATGCCGTGTTTTGGAAAGAGGCAATCAAAAGTGAACTAGATTCCATTTTAGCCAATCACACATGGATATTAGTTGACTTACCTAAAGGTTTCAAAGTGTTGGACACTAAGTGGATATTTCGAAAGAAATTGAAACCAGATGGATCACTAAATAAATTTAAAGCCCGGTTAGTAGTAAAAGGCTTTAGACAAAAGAAGAACATAGATTACTTTGACACATTTGCTCCAGTAGCAAGAATAACTACTATACGAGTAATGATGGCTGTTGCGTCTATGTATAATTTGGTTATACACCAAATGGACGTGAAAACAACGTTTCTAAATGGCGACTTGGTAGAAGAAATATACATTAAGCAACCTGAAGGTTATGTTGTGTGTTTGAGTTTAAAATAATAACCGCAAGCGTACGGGTCAATCGTAGCTACGGGTCGAACACGAGGAGGTCAACCTTGAATAAATTTCCACTTTTAATTAACGCGAAGTGTACAACTTACCAAATATGGAAACAGTCTATATATAGAAACTACCAATTATGGAAACTAGCAAATATAGAAGCAACTAAATTACCAAAGATAACAAATTAAAAATAGAAACTAGGGCAACCACTAAGGTAATGGATGAATTAAAAATAAGAAAGTCACTTGGGAATGAGTTCCACCATGAGAATTAGGGCAGATCAATGACTAGCATATTAGGGCAAAGCATGCATACGGCCTAAGTCTATAAGATATGCGGCACTGCTCCTATACGGCTAACATATCCTATGAAAACAGTGCTCATACAACATACAATGTAAACAAAAAAAAAAATACATGAACATAATGGTGTCACAATGGATACGGCTAACGAACATGTATATAGTTCCCCTTGGAATGACATACAAGCTGTGGGCGGTCATCCATCGTAAGTCCAATATTGATCATGTTCATTAATCACATAGACAATGCTAGCCATCAATTCTTCCTTCTCTCATGGTTTCACCCACTCCCAAAAGGAGAGGTTTAGCTAGCCATGAAAGCAATGAAGAGGGAAGAAAGGATTGATGGAGAAAAAGACATAGAAATTATTAAAACTAAAATTTATAAGAAGAAGAACTTAGCTGATTCGAATAACTCCAATGAAGATGATTCCGTCACTTGAATCCCATCACTTGAAGCCGCATCCAATATTGAAGAACAAATTACCAAAGTGTATAATGAAGATTACACATATGATCGAAGGGATGGGGAAATAAAATTTATCCTAACAATGATTCTAAAAAAATAAAATTACATATGATAACTTAATTACATAAGATCTAAAAACTAAAAATAAAAAGAAGAGGATGAAAGATCGGGTATAACGAAGAGGAACGGCACTACTGCTGCTATTATCATTCTAGAATAGAAAATTAAAACTGAAAAAGAAAAAACGAAGGACTGAAGGGAGAGAGCAGCTGGAGTGCGGTCAAGATGGATTTTATATGGGGGAGAGAGCTCGTGAAAGGAAGATGGGAAGGAGATAGGAGAGATGAGGCAATTTAAGAGGAAGTGGGAGAGAGAAGATATAGAAATCGAATTTACCAAAATAAAAGAAATACAATCCGAGAGAATCCGAGAGAGTTAGGAGAAAGATTAGAGAGAAAAGATATTTTTCTCATTTTTTTTTTTATTATATTTATTTATCCTAAATTCCAACTTCATTAAGAATCGTTTTTGGGCTATATCTTTTTATCCTAGGTCCAGATGGAACTAACCCGAGAATTAAAGTTACACCATTTTAAATTCCAGACAATATGAGCCCAATATCCGATATCTTTTGAAAGATTCTTGATTCTCCAAAATTACCGTTATGTCCCTATGCTTGATTTTTCTCTCTTCTTCTTCTTCTAAACTCGAATCGGCTCTAATCAAATGACTTCCGATGTTGCGCATTAGAAAGCTAACCCGACTGAAGTCTTCAACCTCGTAATCTGGCGTTTGGCGGTCCAATTAGACATGTATTCTCCACTTTGACCAAAATGCCCCTAAACCTGAAAAATGATAAAAAGTACCCGAGTAGCGCTGTTCAATGTGGTAAAATGAATGCTTTATATCCTAAGATTTCACACATAAATGTGCTCATCAGATTCCCCCACACTTAGACTTTGCTCGTCCTCGAGTAAAGCAAAAAGCCAAACTAACCTAGAATACAAAAAGAACCTAACTCACTTTCGTAGGAATCACGGTTGCACTTAGCACGTGCAATAAGCCTTTAAACCCCTAGGTTACCCCTAGTGGACGAGTTGTGTCTCGTGAGTGTTTGCAGTGAATATACACAAAATTTAATTTGTAAATCCATACTATGGCCAAGATAAAGAGTGCAGCCCCAAGATAATTTACTTTGAGATTTTCTAGATGTTCCCCCACACTTGAACTTTATTATCCCACTCTGAGTTGGAGAACTGTCATACATCTAACTTAGAGAGGTTTGGGGTAGGGTGAGTCACACTGTTTTTCCTTGAGATTAGATCGAGTAGGTCATCTAGGCTACAAAAGATTTCAGCTCGGAACCTTGGTAGAACCTTTAAACACATGCACAATTTCAATTTCATTTTGATTTTACTTGCCATATTTTTCCAAGTATTGAACTCAAATGTCCCTCCACTACAATTGGCTTGAATGACATGCAAGGCTTGCACCAGACACCCAAGTTACTAAGTAGTGTTGGAATAGATTCTCAGTGCATATATCATTTGATTGCCATATTGTGGCTTTAGACATTGATGCAATATGAGTTCAAACTTCTTTTTTTTTTTTTTTTTTTCAGCACACATTACTCCAATCCGTGCAATGTCTTGACTTCTTAAGCTTTCTAGGTGGCTCTTGTAGCGAGCTTTAGGCCAATTACTCTCAAACCAGACAGCTTTAAGGAATTAGGTGTAAAACACCCCTCGGGCTTACTTACTCAAACCAAATAGGCTACAAGCCAAGACTGGATCAAAGAGTAAATAAATTTTTTTTTTCTTGGCAATCAGCTATATCATGCAAGTATATAATGGTTCAACCTTAACACCTAGCCAAAACTCGTGTAAATAGGATGACTAACAAAATCAACTCTCTCAGTAGACAGTGTACTTTCAAAGAATTTAAAATCCCTTTGATCGGTATATTTCAATTCCCTCCTCAGTGCGAAATTTTTTATTACTTCAAAGTGTAGGGTATTTTGGATGCTCTCAAAGTCTTTCAGAAAAGTAAACTAAAGAGGCTACACACTCGCTCTCAAACCAAAGTAAAGACTACAATTCAATGAAATCCCCCCATACTTAAATGATGCAGTGTCCTCAATGCATGAAAAAAAAATAAAAATAAGGACAAAGAAGAGGGGGCGTACCGGATATGATCATGGTGGCTCAAAATAAGGAGGTGCATGGAAATCCATGACCTCGTAAGAATGTGGTGAAGAAAGTGGCATGAGAGAGGAATTAAAAGATGTGCTAGAGATTGTAGAGTGTGTACCCTTACCTGGATCAAATATTACAGAGCCTCCATTGTGTTGTTGGGACAACACCTCTTGTTCCTTTTCAGGTGGTTCCACTGGTGGTGACTTGGGAAGAGAAGTAGACAGATTACCATCTGGCTCAACAGGTGGTGGCTTGGTCCACAATTTAGAAGGCTCTCCCCCATACTTGGATTGAGGCAAATCCTTTAGACATTGATTAATACATGTGTTAAGAGCAGTTGTAACCAAATCAGGTGATTCAAAAATTAGATGCACGTCTTCATCTAAGCATGGTTGCTTTCCCAATCGAAAGACATTAAAATCACGAGATGCATTCCCAAAAGACAGCCTCATCAGACCATTTCTACAATTGATCAGAGCATTGCTAGTAGCTAAGAAAGGTCTACCAAGGATAATTGGGATTTGACCTTTGATATTGGTCACAGGTTGGGTATCTAGGACTATGAAATCCACGGGAAAAAGAAATTCCCCAACCTTTAATAACACATCCTCAATTACTCCCTTGGGAGTCTTGACTGATCTATCTGCCAATTGTAATGTGACAGATGTAGGCTTAAGGTCTCCTAACCCTAATTGTTGGTACATTGAATATGGCAATAAATTGACACTAGCTCCTAGATCAAGAAGGGCATGGTCAATTCTAGTGTTACCAATCATACATGAGATAGTTGGACAACCAGGATCCTTATACTTAGCCACTATCTGTTGTGACAGAACGGAGCTCACATTGGCAGTCAGGAAGACTTTCTTAGGTACATTGATTTTTCTTTTCTGAGTACACAAGTCCTTGAGGACCTTTGCATAGGTAGGTACCTGGGAAATAGCATCTAAAAGAGGGATGTTAACTTGCACACTTTTGAAGACATTTAAAACTTTTTCAGTTATTGCATCATTCTTGTTACTTTTAAGCCTATTGGAAAATGGAGCCTTAGAGACATAATTCTTCTCAGGTGGCTCTTCATGTTTCTCTTCACTAATCATTATAGGTTCATCAGATGAACCTTGGACAAGGGGCTGGTCATTCACAACTATGGGAGGGTCATGTGGGGCACTTACAATGGGTGATGGATGGAGAACATTCACAAGACATCAATAGGAGGCTCGTGAAGTTAAAGGAGTTGGTTGAATTGGAGCCTCTTGTTGGTTCTCACGTCCACTCCTCAGAGCATATATGACATTACATTGACTAGAGGGTGCTGAGTGGTGTGGACTCTGATGGATAGAGTTCAACTGAGTGTGAGGTGGATAAGGCATAGAGGTCCCAGGGTTCGGATCTGGTTGACTCGCCACCTTACCCTTTTCCCTTTCATGGAGAGTATTGGCCAGTTGAGAGATTTGCCTCTCCATGTTATGTTGGCTGGTTAGGAACGTGCTCATGAGGAGCTCCATACTGTTCTCAAGGGAATTTAACCTGGTAGACTCATCGCTATTTTTCAAAAATTTAGGTGGTTGCTGAT
Organism: Telopea speciosissima; assembly: GCF_018873765.1. Taxonomy (NCBI): domain Eukaryota; kingdom Viridiplantae; phylum Streptophyta; class Magnoliopsida; order Proteales; family Proteaceae; genus Telopea; species Telopea speciosissima. The sequence continues at coordinate 67,755,136 of NC_057916.1, read as the reverse complement.
TTATCATTGGGGTTAGATTATTGGGAGGGGAGACAAATCTAGGGTTAATCTGCTGGGGAGCAAACTGACCTTGGATTGGAGGCTGGAATGTAGATGAACCAACTTGATTGGGGCCTTGGTTCCATGAGAAGTTAGGGTGATTTCTCCACCCAGGATCATAGGTTCCACTATAAGGATTGTTCATTACATGCACACTCTCATAGATTCCATGCCCACTAGACCGATTAGGGCACTCATCCATCACATGTGATGAGGATTGGTATCCAGTACACAAAGGGGCGGTCTGATAAACCTGATTTATCGGGGAAGGTCCCTTGGTCATTATGGCTTCTAGTCTTGTAATAAGACTGTCCAACTGAGCCTCTTTGGCTACAGTTCCCTCTACCAAAAATCCCTCACCGGAGTTTTCATTTTCTTGAGTGGATTCCCACTCTCTGGTCTTGTCCGCTAAGTCAACCAAAAACTCCCAAGCTTGATTTTCATCGGTGAATGATGTGAATCCAGTTGGGCACATGGATTCCACCAACTGCTTGGTTTGATAATCTATACCCTCATAGATGATTTGGCACAGATGCCAAGTATCTAGGCCATGGTGAGGACACTCTTGAAGAAGGTTGTTGAATCTCTCCATGAATTTAGAGAAGGATTCGTTTGGCCTGTGTCTGAACTGCAGAATATCATTCCTAATCCTATTGGTCTTATGCAAGGGAAAGAACTTCTTTAGGAAGACAACTATAAATTGATCCCATGTAGTTATTGAGTCTCTAGGCAAACCATAGAGCCACTTTTTAGCTTGATCCTTAAGTGCAAAGGGGATGAATCTCAACTTAACCGCATCATCAGTCAATTGTTGCATCTTAATGAGCACACATACCTCCTCAAACTCCCTAAGAAACAAATATGCATCTTCGTTAGCTATCCCATGAAAGTGGGGCAACATACAAATGAAATTAGATTTAAGCTCATAATTGTTTCCTTGGGCGGCGGGTAAGCGAATGCATGAGGGTTGTGCAGCCCGTGCGGGATAAAAGCGGTCCCTAAGGGTCATAGGTTGCCTCTCTCCTTCCTCACCCATAGTTGGAATCTCAACTCGTTCTATCCGATTCTTAAAATTCCTCTCCCAAACAAGCATACAAAAGCCACAATCCGAAATTTAAAGCACAAAGTTCTTTTTTTTTTTCTTTTGGATTTTAAAATTTTTTTATTTATTTATTTATTTATTTATTGAAAACACTACGAATCAATTAAAATTAGAAACTAAACAAGCGTCACCTCCCCGGCAACGGCGCCAAAAACTTGTTTGAGTTTAAAATAATAACCGCAAGCGTACGGGTCAATCGTAGCTACGGGTCGAACACGAGGAGGTCAACCTTGAATAAATTTCCACTTTTAATTAACGCGAAGTGTACAACTTACCAAATATGGAAACAGTCTATATATAGAAACTACCAATTATGGAAACTAGCAAATATAGAAGCAACTAAATTACCAAAGATAACAAATTAAAAATAGAAACTAGGGCAACCACTAAGGTAATGGATGAATTAAAAATAAGAAAGTCACTTGGGAATGAGTTCCACCATGAGAATTAGGGCAGATCAATGACTAGCATATTAGGGCAAAGCATGCATACGGCCTAAGTCTATAAGATATGCGGCACGGCTCATATACGGCTAACATATCCTATGAAAACAGTGCTCATACAACATACAATGTAAACAAAAAAAAAAAAAATACATGAACATAATGGTGTCACAATGGATACGGCTAACGAACCTGTATATAGTTCCCCTTGGAATGACATACAAGCTGTGGGCGGTCATCCATCGTAAGTCCAATATTGATCATGTTCATTAATCACATAGACAATGCTAGCCATCAATTCTTCCTTCTCTCATGGTTTCACCCACTCCCAAAAGGAGAGGTTTAGCTAGCCATGAAAGCAATGAAGAGGGAAGAAAGGATTGATGGAGAAAAAGACATAGAAATTATTAAAACTAAAATTTATAAGAAGAAGAACTTAGCTGATTCGAATAACTCCAATGAAGATGATTCCGTCACTTGAATCCCATCACTTGAAGCCGCATCCAATATTGAAGAACAAATTACCAAAGTGTATAATGAAGATTACACATATGATCGAAGGGATGGGGAAATAAAATTTATCCTAACAATGATTCTAAAAAAATAAAATTACATATGATAACCTAATTACATAAGATCTAAAAACTAAAAATAAAAAGAAGAGGATGAAAGATCGGGTATAACGAAGAGGAACGGCACTACTGCTGCTATTATCATTCTAGAATAGAAAATTAAAATTGAAAAAGAAAAAACGAAGGACTGAAGGGAGAGAGCAGCTGGAGTGCGGTCAAGATGGGTTTTATATGGGGGAGAGAGCTCGTGAAAGGGAGATGGGAAGGAGATAGGAGAGATGAGGCAATTTAAGAGGAAGTGGGAGAGAGAAGATATAGAAATCGAAATTACCAAAATAAAAGAAATACAATTCGAGAGAATCCGAGAGAGTTAGGAGAAAGATCAGAGAGAAAAGATATTTTTCTCATTTTTTTTTTTTTATTATATTTATTTATCCTAAATTCCAACTTTATTAAGAATCGTTTTTGGGCTATATCTTTTTATCCTAGGTCCAGATGGAACTAACCCGAGAATTAATGTTACACCATTTTAAATTCCAGACAATATGAGCCCAATATCCGATATCTTTTGAAAGATTCTTGATTCTCCAAAATTACCGTTCTGTCCCTATGCTTGATTTTTCTCTCTTCTTCTTCTTCTAAACTCGAATCGGCTCTAATCAAATGACTTCCGATGTTGCGCATTAGAAAGCTAACCCGACTGAAGTCTTCAACCTCGTAATCTGGCGTTTGGCGGTCCAATTAGACATGTATTCTCCACTTTGACCAAAATGCCCCTAAACCTGAAAAATGATAAAAAGTACCCGAGTAGCACTGTTCAATGTGGTAAAATGAATGCTTTATATCCTAAGATTTCACACATAAATGTGCTCATCATTGTGCCTGGACAAGAACACAAGGTATGTAAGTTGGTTAGATCACTTTATGGACTCAAACAAGCTCCAAAACAGTGGCATGAAAAACTTGATTCGGTACTTATATCGAATGGTTTTCTCATAAATGATGCTGATAGGTGCTTGTATAGTAAGTTCAATAAAGGCAAAGGTGTGTTCATCGTACTTTATGTAGATGACATGTTGATAATGGGAACGAGTTTAGACATTGTAAAGCAAACTAAAGGTTTCTTAATGTCTAAGTTTGATACAAAGGACATGGGGGAGGCTGATGTAATTCTTGGAATTAAGATCATCAGAAAAGAAAAAGAGATTATATTATCCCAATCCCATTATGTTGAAACCATACTAAAGAAGTATGGTTATAATGATTTATCATCGGTTAAAACACCTTTGGACATTAATTGTTTTTTACAAAAGAATTTGGGGGAACCTGTCTCCCAAAAGAAATACTCACAAATCATTGGTTCAGTTACATATCTAATGAACTGCACCAGACCAGATATCGCTTTAGCAGTTGGAAAATTTAGTCAATACACTCATAATCCAAGTATAGAGCATTGGCATGCCATGACAAGATTATTGCGATATTTAAAAGGAACGATAGCCTATGGCCTTCACTACAGTGGAAAACCAGCCGTGTTAGAGGGCTATTGTGATGCTAACTGGATTTCAGATACCAAGGAAACATTAGCAACTAGTGGATATGTTTTCACACTAGGAGGTGGAGCGATTTCGTGGAAATCGGTAAAGCAATCCTGTGGTACAGGATCCACCATGGAAGCTGAGTTTATAGCTTTGGAAAAGGCGGGAACTGAAGCAGAGTGGCTCAAAACTTTGATAGCAGATATTCCATTGTGGCCAAAATCATTGCCTTCGATATCACTTCATTGTGATAATCAAGCGGCAATAGCTAAAGCTAAGAATAAAATGTACAATGGAAAGAAGCGCCACATCCGCCTAAGACATAATTTTGTACGGCAGTATATTAATGAAGGAACAATAGCTATTGATTTTGTGAAATCTGAAAGCAACTTAGCTGATGTTTTCACAAAACCGTTGCCTACAAAAATAATTCATGATTCATCTAAGGGAATGAGCTTAAGGCCTGTGACATAGGTCATGTGATGAACACCCAACCTATGTGAAGAGGTAAATTTCTGAATTAGGTTCAAAGGGTACAAACAAAGTCACTAGATGATCTGTCTAGTACTACTACATTTTTTGCTCATTCTAGGTAAATAGGAAAAGTAGTACCACCACAAAGGAAGGAGGATGAGTCTTATAGACTCTTAATCTAGTCGGATCTCATGTAAAGTGGGGGTGTGTTAACTGTGGTGCACACTATAGACTGACCTAAATAGATGTAGGAGGTGAGGCCGCCTACCGATGAGAATTTTATAGGCGAATTCTCTAAACATCTATGAGACCAGGATAGGGGACAAGGCCAATTAAAAAATGTCCATCTTTATAAAAGGGATATCACAAACGGTCGACTAGTAGGATGTGGCTGGTGAACTAGACGGCTACACCGATGAGGAAAGGTTCAAGAAGTCTGACTTCACCTGTACTCTGTGGCGTAGTTCATCAGACCTAGTGTAGGTTCAAGTCCTGAAGACACCTACAACGATGTGTCCTACTATGTCTAATATACTTATCACTCGATATGTATCACTATTTTGAAACTTGTGGGGGAATTGTTGTATTATTATTTTATAGAAGCACTTTTGGGTCAAAACACTTGTTTCAAAAAGCACTTTTTCAAGTGTGTGTCAAAGTTTCAAAATTGTGTTTTGTTTCATTCCCTCCTCTTTTGTTTCCCTCCTCTATTTTGTTTGAAATTGGTTGTACTCTCTTGTGTGCAAGAGGCTAGAATTGAGCTCAAGAATAGTCCCACATTGGTTGTGGGAGAGTTACTTGAGGGGTATATATATAGGATTGTTTCCTTAAGGTGTGAGCCTTTTGGAGAGGAAGACACCCTACTCTCTAGTGTGTGGGGGGTCCTTGGGGTGCTTTTGAATCGCGCGCCGAGCCGAGCCGAGCCGAGCCGAGCCAGGTCGGGCCGAGGTCGGGGTCGGGGTCGGGGTCGGGGTGTGGGTGTGGGTGTGGGTGTGGGCAAAACCTTATAGGAGTTTTAATGTTTTATTTAAAACTCGATTTGGTTCACCCGTGGTTCATCTATACGGTTTAACCGCACTTGTCTATTCGTACATATATATGAATAGTTACACCCCCTCCCTGTACGTGGAGGTATACATACGGTCACACCTCCCATGTAAGGGTTACACCCCTGTACGTATATCACCTGTATTCAGGTATACATACGGTCACACCTCCCATGTAAGGGTTACACCCCTGTACGTATATCACCTGTATTCATACGGATGTATCTCTTCATGAAAGGGTACTCCAGCATTATATATATACACCATGTCATGCCTGCATTTGAGATAGACAACAGAAACGTATTGTCCCTGCAACAGTCCGTTCCAGAGACAGATACTTACTGTATTTTCGTTTAAGTAATAAGAGGGTGGTATAGCTGTTTGGTATCCTTGGTACTCGTATTAGGTTCTGCAACATATACGTTTAGGAGTTGTATTTATCTTGGAGGGTAAGGTGCAAGGTCAACCCCGTTGCAGAAGAGGGGGCATCTAAATCCTTAAGGAAAGTATCTTTCAGATACGACTCAACTCGGTTGTCCGTGCTTCTTCCTTTCTGGGTCGTTTCACTCTGCAACTGGTGTGCGATAACAGGTATTTCTCTATTTCTGTATATCTGCTTTGTCTTACAGTATATGCCTAGTATAACACTTCATACGCCAAAAGGGGTATACGTCCGTCTCGTCCATATTATTCTGTTGCCTACAGACATCTTCGTGTCCGTCAATGAACCTTTTCTGCAGCTTTTTACGTAGTTTGAATCATGTAATTTGGACATCCAACGCAATCGTTGAAACGGGCGTTCCTGAGGATTATACGGACACTCTTTCATTATTCTCAGGTAGGAAGTACGATGTTCTTCCTAAGGATACGGACTTCCCTAATTCTTAGGAAGTCAGGAGTTATGAGAGGCAAAGTCATAGAGAAAGCCCATTTCCTTCGTAACATAGAAAAGGTCCCTCCTTCCCATGTTGACCTACGCTACCTGCACAAGCCATGGACGTTGCAGAAGTGCACGAAGAAGTTAAACATTCGCCCTACAGAAACACGAAATAATTTGAAGGTTCTTCATGAAGGTGCACTTCTCTCTCTCTCTCTCTCTCTCTCTCTCTCTCTCTCTCTCTCTCTCTCTCTTTCTCAGAGCCCATGTGGGACTCCTATTTTCCTTTTGTTCTGTTAAGCATGATTGAGCTAGGTTTTGTAACATTGACTAAGCTTAGGTGTAATGAGTAAGACAAGGTTTGTGCTCGTTAATGAAACATGTCAATTGGTTGACGAAATGAAAGAAACGTTATAGGAATCAAAGTGAAATCCTGTATCATGGATCAGTGGTACGTACTACGAATACAATTCCCAACTGTTTATTATTCATTCTTGAAATGTACTTTAGGTAGATTTTGCACTCTCAGGCAGGCGATAAAAACAATTATTTTTATTATCCAATTGAGAATACAAAATTGATGTAGAATACATATCAAATGCAGCCGTAGGCTACTAGGCTCTTGTTGTTTCAACATTAATTATTTTCTAGAAAACTACTATCATTCATTCTTTTGGGGAAATTTTCACGTAGCTCCCCTGAGTTCATGTAATTACAAAAATACCTTTCAGTTTTGGAAAATTATGCATGCCCCTTGAGGTTCTTAAAAGTTAATACATAATTAACAACTTACAAAACAAGGGACCCAGATGGTTTATTGCATTCTTGATCACATTCTGCAACTCCACCTTGTCGGAATCTATGCTCAGAACGATGTTCTTGCGGCACATGAAAATTGAATTGGGGTGCCTTGTTCTTGAATCCTGCCATTCGAAGTCCATCTCCAACTATGTACCAGTACAACCCTGTTTTCTTAAAACCCAGAAATTAAATTAAGCATTGGATGAACACAAAACGAAAAGAAGAAAGGATTGTGGAATTAAACTGAAAGTGGTTCATAATCTTACCGGCGTAAGTGGTGACAACAAGCTCGTATTCTTGGCCAAGCTTGACGTCAACGAGATCCACCAACTCCTTCTGCTCCTTGTCGTTGAGGGATGTGGGTAGGGAGATGGAATTGGGGACCCCATTGTTCTTGTGGACAGGGAGAAACTTGACGTAGGCCATGGTGGGGAGCTCTAAGAGTGTATGAGACTTCGCTGAGTTTCCTTGTAGATAACGAAGCGATATATTCTCTGTAGACTGTACCTCCAGGACTATTGGTTCTCCCTGAAAAAAAAACAAAGAAAAGAAATTCAAGATCTTTTAGTTCCAAAATCGCCATGAAAGCATGAAGCGATGAAGGAAGACAGCAAAAATATGAGTTCACAGAGAGGGAGAGAAAAGAGTGACAGGAAAGCGAGAATTAATTGATGGGAGAGGACTGGAGGAGAATGGGGAGTGTGGGGGAGATTAAATACCTATGTCGGTGCTCTTTCGGTACTGGCGAAGTCTCTCTCTGTGTAGGTATCTCGGCTTCCATGGTGTTCTTAGAAAATTCGGGAAGATGAGTTGCAGGGTTTTTTTTTCCTGTTAGGGTATTTTTGTCAGTTTATCCCTTGTTTGTAACGTTGTGAGTCCTACACTAACGGAATGGGTGCATGTGTTAACTTTTAAGAACCTCAGGGGACACAAAATTTTCCAAAACTGAGGGGTATTTTTGTAATTACATGATAACTCAACGGAGGTTACCTCGTGAAAATTTCCTTTTTTTGGGTAGAAAAATATTTTATTCATAGTCAACATGTAAAACTTATGGAAAGAGAAGAACACATCTCCAAAATCCATGGAATGGAATTGAACCAAACCGTTTCAACATAAATTATTTTTAGAAAACTATTATCATTCATAAATTATATTTATAATTTGGAAAGTAATTTTCTGTCTGGGATTATGGCCTATGCCAGTACACCCATGTGTTTATCTCTCTCCTCCTCAAAATAAGGGGGTAGAGCTATCTTTTCAAATGCCAGACTCATGAGAGTGCCGGTATGGGTCACACTACGAAATTTCTCCCTTATAATTTTCTATCAATTGTCAAATAGATGCAATATTTTGCCTTTAACTTTCACCTTTTCTCATTTCCTGAACTTATGATCGAGATTTACAGGTTTTGTTATGTGCCACTACTAGTAGTGGTTCACGCCATGATGGCTTTCTCATCTCAGATGATAAAAACAACTATTTTTATTATTTGAATACCACTATTTTTTAAGGAAGCAACATTGATGCTGAACTTTAAAATGAAAGTAGTTTCGATCATTCTATTTATGAAAAAGCAGAATAAGGCAAGATAAGATATCCGATCCAAGACCAACTCTTCTAATTACTAAAACAGCAAAAGTCATCCCGAGAGTGCAATTTTTTCTGGTGCTTTATTCCATGTTCCTCCTCATCTCTTGGTAAAACCCAGGACCACCGACACCAAGACGAAAATGCCAACCTTAGATAAATGTGAGTCACACAACCAATTAGTGTCTGCCCTCCCTATTTTATTCTGTTGGTTCCATATGATGTGTGAGTATGGGAAATGTGAGTGGCATCACTTACATATAATGTGAAATTAGCAAGTCCATATTCAAGAGAGAGAGAGAGAGAGCTATTTCCAAGTTAATTATGTTTCTTATGTTGTTTTCATGATTACATATTTAAATTGTCGTACATGAATTTGGTATTTCAGAAGTTCAGTTTTTATTTTTTATTTTATTTTTATTTTTTTAATATAAAAAAGGGAAAGTTTTATGTGAGAGGGTGGGAATTTCAAGGCATTAATTAATGGGTGGGGGTTTATGACTTTTCCAACTCTTTGTGAGAGGGGATACAACCGTGTATGAAAACTTTCCCCATATAAAAATCTATTGCAATGCATCACTTAGAAATCTTATGTTGAAGTTCTTTGGCATTTCCTTGCATCTTGTTCCAAACTTCCAATATGTTAATTCTAAACTATTTATTGGTTTATTTCATAACATAGTCTCTATTCTTGGTATTGATGTTCTTAATTGAACATGGACTAAATCGCATACCAATTTTCTTATTCTTTATATAATTTCAGCCAATTTTTTTTTCTGCCTATTTGTTAACAGGTTCAACTACAACTAAGAGCGGTATTCAAGAACACATAAGATGGAAATTGTTGGTATTTATATGCTAGAGTTTCCATATCATTTGAGCCTGCATCAATTCGAAATGTGGTAAAATTGATAGGATTTGTAAAAAACCTATCTAAACTAAACCACCAACTTACAAAAAGGAGGAAAGAAAAATTTGCAATCATGGATGCTTTTGAAGGATCAAAGAATGATATGAATATCTGGATATTATTTTCGCGGTTTTCTACAACCACTTTCCTACATGGGTTTTCTACTTCTTCACACCTAATCTTATTATTAATTCTACCCATTTTTTGGGCTTACAAGAGAGACACAATTTCTACCCTTGAGAATTCAAAACCAATGTTGAAGAATACATACTTTTTATACTATTGGTTGGCCTTTTTATCTTGCATGGGTTTGTCTTTCTGTAATCTTCTCCTATGTGTGTTAAACTACCTCTCTGGGTTTAGACATGGTTGGTCTAATCTAAAGGTTGTTTCCCAACTGGATTTTTCCTTCAGAGCACTCACTTGGTTTGTGATCTCTGCTTACTTGCATATCCAATTTTCTCATTCAAGTGAGCGCAAGTTCCCCATTTTACTAAAGATTTGGTGGGCCTTCTACTTCCTAATGTCTAGTTCTTATCTTGTTATACATCTTGGTTTGTATTGGAAATATGTTCACCTACCAATCTTTCTATGGGTCTCCGATGCTATCTCCATTATTGTTGGTTTGCCTATTTTTTATGTTGAGATGTTTGGCAAGAGGCAAGAAGATGAAGATTTTTATCTTTTGGAATCCCTTTTGAAAACTAGTTCCAATCGAAACAATGGTGACGACAAACAAGAATCAAGTATCAGTGGAGATAGTGTAACTCCTTATGCAAATGCCAATCTTCTTAGTATTTTTACTTTCTCTTGGATGGGTCCTTTGGTTGCACTCGGATATAAAAAAACATTGGACCTTGAAGATGTCCCTCAGCTTGCTAGTTGTGATAGTGCAGATGTGGTCTTTGCTAGTTTTATAAATAAACTTGGTAATAGCAATAGTGATGGTGGTCAGGTAAGCACACTCAAGTTGGTGAAGGCATTGATTCTCCTAACGTGGAAAGGAATTATATGGGGTTTTGTTTTTTTTTTTTTTTGGTTTTTTTTTTAGAGGTAAATATAAAAAGATATGGGGGTGGGGGTGGGAGAGAAAGAGAATGGGGTTTTAATTATATAAAAAATATTTGGGTTTATTGGGGGGGAGGGAGGTTTTTTGGTTTTTTTTGTAAAAGGAAATTAAGATTAAAGAAAAAAAAAAAAGTTATTGGGGGGGGGGGGGGGGGGGGGTTTTTATTTGGGGGAAATGTGGGTAGGGGTTTATTAATTTTTTTGGGGGGGATAATTTTTTTTGATATTTTATAAAAATATAGTACAAGTAACAACAAGGGGGGGGGGGAGATGGGGGGGGGGGGGAGGAAAAATTTTATCTCCTTCCATAATTTAAAATGGGGGAGGAAACCCCCTTTTTTTTTTTCGCCCCACACTCTGGTGGGTATGTAAATAAAATTTTTTCTGGGGAAGATAATTTTTTTTCTTTTTTTTTATTAATATTAAAAAAAAAATAAAACACACCAAAAATAAAAGACAAAACTAAAAATTTTGAGATAGTCAACGGAAATTTCTCTTGGGACCTCCTTTCTCCAAATCTCACATTAAAAGATATTAATTTCCAAGTTTCCTGGTATGAAAGTGGTTGTTTGTGTTCCATCTTGGCATGATCTTTTGAACCATGGATTTTCAACAATGAACTCATCTATTTAAGGTAATTGTATATTACAGCTGGTTCCAAAATTTTCTTAATAAAATTGGAAAAAAAAAAAATAAATTATTTAATTATTTATTTTTTTTATTTATTAATTGATTTTAATTTAAATATTTGTTTTGGTAGTTGGGGGGGGGGGGGGATGTGTGTTTATTGTTTGTTTTTTTTTTGTTTTTGGGGGTGTGGGGGGGGGGGGGGGCTCATTTTTTTTTTTTTTTTTGAGGAAAAAATATTAATTTATAAAAAAAATTTTTTCCATTTTATATTTATAAAAAATAATAAAATTATTATTATCTAAAAAAACTAAACATACAAACACATGATAGGGGGTTGAGCAATGCATGTTCTTGCTTAAAGCCTATGGTTTGATGTTACCTATCATCATGAAAATCAATTTGAAAATTAATATTTAGCATTAATATGTTAAGAACTTTTGAGTGTCTAATTGGAACATCCAACTTTGCAAGAGTGCTTTTGGAGGGGGGGGGGGGGGCCAGGGGGGGGGGGGGGGGGGGGGGGGGGGGGGGGGGGGGGGGGGGGGGGGGACCCAAAACTACGAAACAAAAAATGGTTGGCTCAAAAGAGCAAATTTGGGAATGGGGGTGGGGGTTGTTTTTTTTTTTTTTTTTCTCGGGGGTTTTTTTTTTGTTTTCTTTTTGGGATTTTTTTATAGAAGAAAAGAGTGAGAAAAGTTGGAGTCAGGAACCTTTGCAAGTATATTTTGGCTACATATAAAGGGTCTATTGTACCATTGATATTGCGGCACCAATTTTTTGAGCTTCTCCTAATAGTCGCCGTCGGCGGGTCCTTTCATTTGAGCTTTAGTTGTGGTTTATGTTTGTGTGTAGGGGAGGGGTAGTTTGTGGATATTTATTTAAGGGGGTTTGTTTGGTTTTTTATTTTCTAATGGGGTTTAAGAGGGATAGTTTTTTAGGGGTAGATTTGGGGGATATTGTTGGGGTGGAGGGAGGGGGGGGGGCTTGGGGGGGGGTTGGGGGGGGGGGGGTTGAGGGGTTATGGGGGCTTGAGGGAGGATTGGGGGGGAGGAGGGGTGAGTGGGGGGGGTGTTGGGTGTTGGGTTGTGGGTTTGGTGGTGTGGGGAGAGGTATGTTTAGATTAGGTTTTTTTGTTGGGGGTAGTGTTATTGGGGAATGGGGGGGGGGGGGGGGGGGGGGGGGAGAGTGATGGAGGGTAAGGTTGGGGGGGGGGGGGGGGATTGGGGAAAGATTTTAATTAAGGGGGGGGGTTTGGTGTGGGTGTTGTGTTTTGGTTGGGGGATGGGGGGGGTTGGGGGGGGGGGGGTTTGGGGGGGGGAGGGGTTGGTTTGGGGGGTTTTTTTGTTATTTTGGGGGTATGGTTTGTTGGGTTGTTGTGGTTGTGGTTGTGTTTTGGTTTTGGTTTGTTTTTTGGTTTTTTTTGTGTTGGGTTTTTTTATTTTTTTTTTGTTTTTTTTTTTTTTTTTTTGTGTTTTGGTTTTTTTTAAGGGGGGGGGGGGGGGTTTTTTTATGAGGAGGGGGTGAGTTGGTGGTGTTTGGGGGGGGGGGGTTTGAGAGGGGTGGATTTTTTTTGGTTTTTATGAAGTAGTGGGGGAGTTTGGGGGGGGAGTTGTTTTTTTTTTTTTTGGGATGGAGGGGGTAGAGGGGGGGGGTGTGGAGTGAAGGGAGGGTGAGGGGGAGGTAGAGGGTTAAGATTAAAAGGTAGGGGGGGTATTGGGGGAAGTGTGGGTGGTGTTGTGGGGAGGGGGGAGGGGGAGGGGGGGATGGGGGGGGGGAGGGGGATGGGTGGAGGAGGAGTGGGAGGTGGTGAGAGTGTTTTGGAGTTATAGTGTTTTTTTAGGGGGTTAATTATGGGGGGGGAGGTAGAGGGAGAAATTTGTTTATTGGATTTAGTTTTTTTTTGGGGGAATTGGAGGGGAGGTTGATGGAGAAAATATTTTTAATTATTGTATTTGGGGGGAGGGGAGAGGGAGGGGGATAGGGAAGGGATAAGGGGAGAGAGGAGGGGGGGGGGAGGGGGGGGGGCGGGGGGGAGGAGAGGGGGGGGGAAGGGAGGGGGGGGGGGGGGGGGGGTATTATATTAATTTTTTTGTTTTTGATTTTTTATTTTTATTTTTTAATTAAATAAAAAATAATAATTTATAAAATAATATAAAATTTTTTATTATTTTATTTTAATTTCTTGGGATTTACTTTTACTTGTAAATTATACTTAACCTTCTTATTTTTTTTTTTGCTTTTTTGTTAAAACTTTTTTAATTTTTTAAATATATTTTTTTTTTTTTTTTTCTTTTAATTTGGGGTTTTTTAGATTTTTATTTTTTTAGTTTGTGTGTTGTGGGGGGTTGATGAGGGTGATTTTTTTGTGTTTGTTTTTGTTGGGGTTGTTTTTTGTTTTTTTAGGGTTTTTTTTTTTTTTTTTATTGGTGGATTTTTGTTTAGTTGGGGTTTTTTTTTTTTTTGATTGGGGGGGGGGGGGGGGTTTATATTTTTTTTTTAGATGAGAAAAGTTTTTTTTTTTTTTTTTTATTATTTTTTTTTTTATTATATTTCAATTTTTAGAAGATTAGGCAACTGCAAATACAAGTGAATATGGAAGGGTATATGCTTAGACCTAGGTCTAAAATTTTAGATTGACCAACCATAGACCATTTTCTAAATATTCATATGATCCAAATTACCACATCACCCTTCCATGTGGAAAAACTTTGTGCCGATTTAGAGATACCCTCTAAAACCTGTCAGTAAAAAAAACTTTTGCCATAGAGCTTGCAAAGAGAAAATTTGCCTATTGAATATATTAGACATCTTAATTAATATACTGCCAAACTTCCATTGAATAACAATTGTGTTATCTTTTCTATGCCTAAATTTTTCTTACCAATTCTTGCTATAAGATTTATCCTCTTAAAAATTTCCTTCCATGGTGATGCATTTTGACCAGAATGTCTCAAAATTGGGTGGCGATTTGAATTGTTCCTATAGCCAATCATATGGGAGGTTTTCTGACCTAAAAAACGTATGGCGGAAGTTCTTCACACAAAAAATAAAGCTTCTAACTTAAATTACACTTCAGGACATCAACTTTTTGATTGATAGCTATTGTTTCAGAAAATTTCTAAAAACCCAAATTTTGGTAAGTTAGGCCTTTCAAAGAAATTAAGTGATCTATAACCTTAAAAAAGGGAAATGTTCGAGTCCCTTTTATTGAACACACTTTTCTTATGTTTTCATTTTCAATTACCTTTTTAAGTGGGAGAAATTGGTTGAGTTCATAACATTTTGGATTGTATATGTTAAACATTATTGTTTTAGTGGGTTTTATTGTAAAAGTGAATTTTGGTTGTTATCTATACCTTCATATCAACTTTTTTGAATTTTGTTATAGATAGAATTGGGGGAAGTGTTCAAATGTGGCTTTGGAAAGGGCACAATCAGTACCCGACCTTACCCAATTGTATAGTGAAGACTACATGAATTTTTATCCTCTCAAGTGCGGTACACTGTCCAGATTACAACAAAAATATTTATTGAAAAGTTCATACATAACAACTTCAAGTTTAATGAGTTTACACCCAATTTTCCTATACGAAAAGAAATTTATTATGGTTTACTTAGTCAAGTCCTCCAAATATCAACCAGGGTTCCTCTATTGAAATTATTGTTTGGAAGGGAAGCCCCCACTTCAGATTCGTTACATGTAAAAATCCAAATTTCACTCTCCATTTCTATTGTATGGCCCACCATGATAGGGTTTGTACCCTTTCATTTTCAATGGTTGCCCCAAGTCTATCAAAATTTAGTTGTCAACCAATTTATGTGACATATCTCCACATGGAAAAGCAGACTGGGCGAGAACCTTTTGAGTTTTTTATGATAAAAAGAAGACTGGGCGAGAACCTTGCAATCGATGGATGATGATATAAACGTCAAGTCCACAAATTTAAGATCTAATAAGATGCCTTGTCAGAGCAATAGTTTCTTCCATATCTGCCATGTGGCAAGTGGGCCAAAATTTTTTGACAGGTATTTGACCAATTGCAAGGCTTTAAATGTCTATTAGAAAGTAAAACTTTTGTGGAAATAATGAAAACAAATGAATATCAAAAAATGTAAGGGAAAATGATAATACAATGGGGTGTATGGCCTGGATCTTTATTCCTCCAGTTTTCTGTTCGGCCCAGTTCTCCAGTTCCTCTAAAAGAGGGAGGGGGCTGGAATGACCACCCTATCCCTACCCAAGTGGGGTCCACCATCCTCCAATTAAAGGAACTAGGGAAGTAGGCTGGGTAGGGAACTGGAGGAGATAATTTTTTATATGGCCTAGAGCTGCAATAGGGTCGGGTTGGGCTGGGTCTTATAAAATCCCAGCCCAACCTTGAGTCCCCTTAGTTGGGCCCAGGCCCTGACTCAAGGCCAAAAAAATCCAACTCTGATCCACCCTCAGATCAGACCAGACTGACCCTGATTGGCGCTGACCATGGGGGAGGGAAGGGAGAAGCATGGGCTGGCCAGGATGGGAAGAAGAAGAAGAAGAAGAAGAAGAAGAAAGAAGAGGAAGAGGAAGAGGAAGAAGAAGGAAGGAAGAAAGGAGAAAGAAGGGGACAAAGAAGTAGAAGGAGAGAATAAGAAAGAAAAAAACACAAAAAAGAAGACAAGGTCAGGTTGGGCTGGGCCGGGCTCAGCTCGAGTCCTCAACTCTGGCCCGGTCTGGCCCTGACTCAGGGCCAGAAATTCCTAACCCTGACCCGTCCTCAGGGCCAAGATATCTTAACCCAAGCCCTACTCGGGCTCAGGACGGACTCAGGGCGGGTTCTGTATGATAAAAAAAATTCCCTTCTATATAAATTCAATCACCCCCTCTCCATGCAACAGGCCCAACTCATTCAATTTTCTGTTTCAGTTTCACCATGAAGCATTCGATTCTGTTCCTTGGACTTATGACGGTAGCATACTTTAGTGTAAGAAAATGATACCTTTCCATTATCCATTCATTTCAACTTGGTTTTTGGTTGTTCTTGTTTTATTTATCTTATTTACTTCTTGTTTATTTCTCATAAATTTGTAGGGTTCTCAAGCTGAAATTGCATTCTTACAATACTGGGAAGAACATATTGGTCTTCCACACCCTCCACACTGGTTAGTCGCAAAGGCTTCTTCACTAAGCCCCCATCAGGTGGCAGTGTATATGAAACTTGTAGAGAAAAATGAGTTGGCTTCTCACCTGCATTCATTTTGTACACAAGCTAATGTTGCTTGTTCAACAAATGCATTGGTGAATAAGACATTGGACAATCCATCCCTGCCACCAATAGCCCCATGGAATGAAGCCAAAGTGAAATATGATTTTCCAAATGAAACACCACTGTCGGTTGCCAGGCAAGGGGGATTGCCATATTTCCGGAAGTCAATGGTGAAAGAGGGAAGTATCATGTCCATCCCTGATCTAAGGGATCCAATGTCATATAAATCATTCTTGCCGCGATCTCTGGCATCAAAAATCCCATTTTCCTTTGCCCGAATTGCGGAATTAAAGAAGCTTTTTGGTGTGGTAGATGAATCAATCATGGATGAATATATTCAAGTCACTCTCAAGATATGTGAGAAGAGCCCCATTCAAGGTGAGAAAATCACTTGTGCGACTTCTGCAGAGGATCTTATCGATTTCATCGTCGAGGAATTAGGGCACTATGTACGCGTATGGAGTACCGAAAGCATCGAAGGATCTTATGAGAATGTCACAATTGGAGCTGTAAAACTCATATATGGAAATCTTTCTGAATCACCAGCCTTATGTCATAGCCAGCCATTCCCATTTCAAGTCTATTATTGCCATGTTTTACAGAAAGTAAAAGTATATGCAGTTGATATATATGCTCAGAAGAAAGTGAATCATGTGATCATGGCATGCCACTATGACACATCAACTTGGAATCCAAATCATCTTGCTTTTAAGTTGCTAGGTTTTGGTCCAGGCCAAATTGAAGTCTGTCATTGGATAAATGAGAATGGAGTTGTCTGGACAAAGACTTTTGGTTGAGAAGCAATTCAAGATTTGAATATCTTCCAGTTCTCTTATTTGTATTACATATTGCTGCTTAGTTTATATGAAGAATAAATAATAACCTGTTTTGGCTTGCTTATTATGTCTTTCAAGTTTCAATATAATTTTGTTGGGAAAAAGATTTCTATTTGGTGGTGTTTCCTACGCCCTTTCACAGGGCACCGTGAGGTGACGCCTCTGTCCCCCTGGGTAGATACCCAAGCATGCTCACCCATTGGCCTAGATGCTTGTGTAGAAACCATGCGACCAAATAGAGATCTCTTGCCCAATTTTGTTATAGGGATTCATATTAGGCTATAATGGTAGTAGAGTGATGGGCAATATGGTAATTTTAAAAAGGGTACTCTAAGATTAGGCAAATGGTGGCTTGTTTGTTGCATGTCATACATATAGTTAGTAAGTTGATGAAAAGCAAAAGTTAGGTACAAGAAATGTTTGGGGTATTTGAAGCCATCTTCATTATGGGCCAACAAGATTGAGTCCATAGCATGTTATAAGATAATGGTGTGGGGAAATGGCAATTCCTATGGTTGAATTGGATATCTAAAGAATGGTCTAGGTTTCCACTTGTAAAAATTTTTACTCAAATTCAATTACATACAGGACTACCCTCGCATTGTAAACTTGTAATTTATAGCCATTTGTGTATTGGCATGTGTCCTCTTGGTGCTCTAGGATTTTTGGAGTTTTATTTTACCATTTCTTCCACTCGACAATGGTTGAAAATTATTAAGCATGGAAGAAACCTTGGGGTCTACTTATCTACAAAATTTCAACTCCTTCTATCCTTTCATGTGAAAAAATTAAGTGACTCTTGAGATTCCTCTGTTGAGGGTCTACTTGTCCACAAGATTTCTGCTCCATCCATCTTTTCATATGACAAAATTAAGTGGCACTTGAGATTCCTTTGTTGAAACCATCCACAAAAACCACATCTTTTTATGTATATTTTATTATTTTACTTGTGAATAGTACAAATAATCAAAAAAAAAAAAAAAAAGACTTAAGGTAAACCATCGCATCGGCAAAGGTTGGAATTGAACCTATGATAGTTTTTTTACCAAAAAAATAAACCTATGATAGTTTTGGCGATCAAAATTTTATTATACATGAGACTTAAACGATTCAATCGCTCTTCATATAACATTCTGGGCCATGCTACTCTGATAAGGGGCTCAAGAGGCTTTTCAATACATAAGGCAAGGTCAAAGTCCATGGTATGCCAGGGGTGACCAAAAGTTATTTGTGCCAATCAGAGAAATTTGAACTCTTCAAGATTGGCACATTATTGGGAATCGTAGCAAGTGGAGGTCCTATTGAAAACACAAAAACACATAACTAACATGCTTACAAATCATTCATGCAATTCAATAATTCTAGATTAATCAGTGTATCTGTGTAGTCACTGAATTTCATCACCTTGGGGGACCTTTGAGATGATGATAAATTGAGATCCAACACTACTCTCAAAGATTGCACGACGGAAAAGATTCCATGTGCAGGACCTTACGGATCACCATTGGCAACTTGCCAATTAAATATTTGGGCGTACCTCTGTCGTCTAAAACGCTGCATTCACATGACTTTGCGGAGCTTATTGCAAAATTGGAGCGGCGGCTGTCTGCTTGGAAGGCAAGGACGTTATCCTATGCAGGGAGACTTACTCTCATCCAGTCGGTGCTAATGGCTTGTGTGGCCTATTGGATAAATGTCTTCCGGATCCCACAACAGGTCCTTCAGCAAATGGAAAGACAAATGGCAAGGTTCTTATGGTTGGGCAACAAGGAGAGTGGTTCATATAAAATTGAATGCAGCTCCCTTTGTACTCCCAAAGACGAAGGTGGTTTGGGACTTCATCGCTTGCAAGATTGGAACACAGCCTCGTTAGCAAGACAGATCTGGAACATTGCCTCCAACGCCCAAACCTATTGGGTGTCCTTCGTTAGGCATCGATGGTTGCATAGACACTCAGTCTGGTCGCTACCCATTCCTACTCTATGTTCGGTGTCCTTCAAGGCGGTTCTAAGGACTCGATGCTTCGCCAGCAAGTGCACTACTCAGTTGATCAAGGATGGCTCCTCCACCCTTCTCTGGTATGACCCCTGGCTTCCTAGTGGGCCTTTATGCACAGGAAATAACCTTCTCATTGCTAAAGCACTAGGGTGACATCCCTTTGCTCATGTAGACGAGCTTCTCAACAACTCTGGTATTTAGGAATGTCCAAACAATGACCCGGTACTTGTGGAGAAATGGCCAGACATTTCAACCACCAGAATTTATCGAAGGCTAGCAGGGGACAGTGCTGTTTAGACTCCTGCCACGAATGGGAGATTCTTGGTCAGAACCGCTTGGGAGATGGTTCATGAAAGGGGTATCAAGGTTCCCTGGCATGGCCTCCTCTGGTCATCATCATCTCAACCTCGCTTTTCCTTTCTCACGTGGTTAGCCATTCGAGGGAGGCTTCCTACCCGATGTCGGCTGGCTCATTGGGATAACAATATCGATACCTCATGTCCCCTCTAAAACTTGAGGCCGGAGACGCTAGATCACCTTTTCTTCCAGTGCCAGTACTCAACCACGGTATCGAAAGGTGTTCTAAAGACCAACGGTTTCGCTCGGGGTCCGCTTGGGACGTGGTAGGAGGAGGTGGCTTGGGTGCTCAAACACTTCTTGGGTGATTCTGCCTTGAATAAATCCGCAAATTCAGCTTCACAGCTACAATTTATCGGTTATGGATGGAGAGGAACAGCAGGATCTTTCATCAGCAGCAACGTCCTCTAGATGATACTCTTGCAAGGATCCTACTAGAGACCCGGATGCGGTTTACTGACATACAATCCATTGTGGCTAATAGCAGTACTATAGGGGAGTTCTTCCAACGTTGGCGAATCAACGTGAGATTCATAAATCACAACCCCCACCCCCCTTATCTGGCCCTTCCCTCCTTTGGGGTGGGTGGCAATAAACTGTGATGGATCAATGCGTGGAGAGTAGGGAGGATATGATGCCCTAGCCCGTGATTCCTCGAGACGTGTACTATTTGCTATCGTTGGGTGTTTGGAAGATGGGAATGTCCTGCGACTGGAGCTATCCGCAATCAGGCATGTACTCACGAAGGCCAGGAGCATGAAGATTAGACACATTCATGTTCAATCGGACTCCCTGGTGGCCATACACTCCATCACTGGTGTCTATCAGGCACCATGGCACTGCTTGGGACTACTTGAGGATATTCATGGCCTGCGGGATTTCGCAGTTGTATCTTTGCTCATCACGTTAGAGAACTTAATAGTTGCGCTGACTTCTTATCCAAGTTCCTTACTTCCTCTTAGGAGATCCACTTGGATACCCAAGGCCGCCCAACGGCTCTCTCCCTCCTAATAAGAGACGAGACCAATGGAAAGGTCTTTTACAGATTGTAAATTCTATGGTCCCCCAAATTATTTAATATAAAGCTCCCTTATCTCCAAAAAAAAAAATGCATGTTTTTCCACTGGGATGACTTGGGTGCCCAAACCTTATCAGATTTGACCAAAAAACTTCTAGAAAAACTTTCTTTTATCCTTTCAAGCCCGAATCTAGCTTTTGGGGTGAAGACAACGTTGTTTGGACATTATTTCATATGAATTACTATTCTGTGGGTCCCTCACTTTGAGCATAGTTTTGACTATATATATATGCTGCAAGCACAATTTGTATCTGATCTTCATATCATTGGATGGTACTCGAAAAATGCTTTCCAATGATATATGGTCCATCAAAATTCGATTGTCGGATCTCCAGATATCACCGTCTGAAAATCGACCAATAAAGCAACCAAATTGTGGTTTTATAGGCCTACCAGGGGCTACCCCGTGGCAAGCCCTTGGTGGCGACGCCTTGGTTTTTAATAAAAATACCCCTAACCCTAGAATTACTATAAGGGCTGATGTTCTCTGTGCCGCAACGCAACCTGTGCCCAGACACATGGGCCTGCCATTTAGGGGGGCAAGGTGGTCATTTCTCCCACTCCCATGTGTCTGGGCATAGCCTGCGCCCCCGACACAAAGAACATTTTGCCTTATTATAATTAGGGCCTCCCTCTCATTCAAAACACGGTTTCTAAATTCCAAGAACAAAGTTATAGAGGGAAGAGAAAAAAAGCACTAGAGAAGTCCCAAAATAGAAAGAACCGAGTCTTGGAGACCTCTTTGGTCAAAACAAGATTTTTCTCTCTCCTCTTTTATTTACTAAAATATTTCATTTTAATTAGATTAATTAGTATTTATTAAATTAGTTTTAATTGGTTAATTTTATAGTGTACATATTCGCTTTTTCTGCTCACTTTTAAAATTGCTTTTTTATGTCGTTGTAATGCTGATATTCCTATAAATAATATTAGAACATTTCGTTTTATGCCATTATGTTGGCAAAATATTTTTTTAATATCCTTTTTTACACCGTTAGTGCGCCAAAATATAAAATTATTAGTTTTGTCTACAAATCTGGGCCCTCAAAACAAAATCTTTGTCTGTGGGAGTCCAATTGACACCCAGACAGTGCCATTGAACTCCATTTGCCAAGAATAGTTATTCAAGACCATCATACCAATGATTGGAATTACATTTGACCTAATCCCTATCAAGGGTATGTACACAGCTTAGCATAGTGAGGTTCAAGTTCGATCCACCTTTTCACATGTTCATTTTGTTTTCCAAAACTACATTTTGATTTTATCCCTATTGAGGGTACGGTGGTTGCTTGACAAAGTTATGTTCAAGTTCAATCCACTTACATAGTATTTCTTTATTTCCTTTCATTATATCAATTTTGGGTGGAAGTTCTAGATTCGGCATCAATGCAAGTCAATAGGGTGGGGCTTTATGGTCATTTGGATGGTCATTTCGCTCACCCTCATGTGTCTGGGAGCAACCTACGTTGCGGCACAGAGAACAGTTAGCCATCAATTTTATATGCTTTCCAATATCGTCATGCCAATCCATACTGTGTATTTAACATGTTTTTAACCTAGCTATCTAGAATAGGGTTAGATACTGCTTTACTATGTATGCTAGTGTACAGGACTAGTTAGTAGGACTAGTACGTTAGGAATGGTCTACATAAAAGCAGACTAGCCTTCGGTTGGGTAGACTGGGTGCCTACCAGTTTCCTGGCCCGTAACTTTGAGCCTATCTAGAGATCTAGGCAGATTGAAGCCTTATCCATTAGAGTTCTTTCTCTATCCCAAAAAGGAAAAGATATTTATGGATCCTTGACTCTTATCTAGATGTCGACTCCTAAGAAACCTTTCTCTTCTCTTCTGACTAAGGGTGTCAAAACCTAAACCGAACCGGTAAAACCAGC
The DNA here is from genome assembly GCF_018873765.1 of Telopea speciosissima. Taxonomy (NCBI): domain Eukaryota; kingdom Viridiplantae; phylum Streptophyta; class Magnoliopsida; order Proteales; family Proteaceae; genus Telopea; species Telopea speciosissima. Next base: position 67,732,639 of record NC_057916.1, on the reverse strand, counting down.
CCAGCCTGACCTGATTGAGCCCGATCCAAACTGGGCCGAGGCCTTATCAGTTCGGCTTCAGTTTATGGTTTAGAACATAGTTCGATTTTGGCTCGATTCGGGCTAAACCGATTGGCCTGCCCGATAGGACCGAACTTGAACCGAACACTAAAAACAACACACAAACCCTAAAAACTCTACCCTAAACCAGCCTATACCCGGGTTTCAAACCAAACTGAACCGAATTGAAATCGATATCATAAACCGAACCGAAAAGTCCCTATTGGTTCGGTTTCGGTTTCCCTAAAACTCACACCGAAACCGGAAAACCAAACCACCCGCTTGACACCCTTACTTCTGACCACCGGTTCGAGAGGTGATCTTTGAGGGTACTTTCCTTGATACGTAGAGTATTATAATAGATTCATTCTAAAGAGCAACCCATTTCATCATCATGATCTATCCTATAAGTTACTCTAATTCTCAGATATTTTCCCAAATATGATAACATCTCAATTAATTCCATAAGTGAAAGTATAATATTTGTACATGATAGTAATCAAACATAAAACATGCTATCTCAACCTCAATGTATTAGACATAAGAGCATATGAAATAAGTTTGGCCATTAGGTCCAATGAACTTAACATCTAAACAGTATACAATAATGTCGATGATTCTTAAAGTTAATAACTCATTCGTTAATAAGGAACATGGTAATAGTTTCATAATAATAATCCATTAAAACCAAACATATGGGTTTAACCTTTTAACATTAACTAAGGTCCAATAACAATGATGTGGGTTGCACTGGACAAGCTTGGACAGTGCAGGCCCAACAGGGTTGTTCTTTGATGGTCTTTTAAAATTTTAGAGCCCAACAACAATAAAACATAACATGGGCCTTAACTTCATATTATAAATATGGGCCCCAACTACATAAAATAAACATGGGTCAAGAATCAAGATAGCTCATTCTGCTTTACGACAACGAAAAGAATTTTTGAACAAAGAAGACAATGTACATATTTCTATTTTCTGCTAGTTGTTTTATTTTCTTTTCATCAAAAAAAAAAAAGAAGTTATGCTGCCCCTTGATGAATCGGCCAATTTAGATTAGAATTGGCTAACATCGATCTCAATTTCCACTGTTCTTAATTGTTGCTTCCTGAATAAGAATCGGATTGGCCGTAACAGAATTAGATCGACTGATTCTTAGTCATTTTCTTAATAAACCATTTTGAATTGGATCAATTCATGGGCCGATTCCCGATTTCTAAACCGATTCAATCTTCACCATAAAATAGCTTAGATTCCCAATTTGGGGCCCTCTCTGACTGATTCCATTCCAAATTCTGAGTTTTAAAACCTAGCTTGCAAATTTATCATCGACTTTTTCTTAAAGCATTAAGATGCAAGTTTGAAGACCCATAGAGCAGCAACAAGAAGAGTGTCGATGGTCAGCCAGTGGCTAGTGCTGGCCTATAGGTAGAATGCCCGTAGCCACAGGCTGTCCGTTGTGGGCTAACCTGCAACAGCGAGCATGCTACCTATGGGAGCAGCTGCCATGCGTTAGCCAACAAAGAATTTGGATCCTTTGCTACCGCCTGCCTGTGCAGCCGACATGCAGCCTCACATAGGCAGGAGTGAAATGACCGCCCTACCCACTGCCCGAGTTGTGTGAGGTCGCACGCCAGTTGCATGGGTAGGAAGCATCAAAGGATCCGAATCCACCAACAAGGGGCGGAATCTTTCCATACTGGAACACCAAAGCGGGCTTAAAATCGGGTAATACCAAGCAAAGGCAATTTGGCGCCTTGGCCCTTGCATTGGGCTGCCAGCTAGAGATGTAAACGGATTGAATTCGATCGGATGGTGGCATTATCATATTTGTATCCGTTTATATTCGGACGGATTCGAATAGTTTTCGAATAGTGGTTGTTTGAAAATGGCATTCTCCTAAATGGATATGAACGCAGATCGAATATGAATTTTCGACTATCCGTTAACATCTTTACTGTTTTTATGATGAAGGTTAAGGTTGAGACTTGAGAGTTCAACAACTACCCTTTCTTCTACTCTTCTTAGAGTGTGTTTGGTAACGTTCAGAACAGCATTCTGAACAGTTCTTTTGTTTAAAAAGAACAAAAAAACATGAAAAAGTGTTTGGCTTGCGGTTCATTTTTTCGTTCTTTTAGAACGAACCGGAGGTCTTGCGCACCAAAAGAACGTTCTTTGCAGACCGTCTCTAAAGAACGAGAACGATTAGACGATCTAAATTCGACGAAACCCGTGAAAACCCATGAAGTTGGAGAAGGCTCCTTGCAATCAAAAGTTGGGAAGAGAAGGGGAAGAGAAGGAGCAGATGAGGGGGAGACCTCTACCTGCAACGCCGGCTTCAAGGTAAGAACTTCAAACCACTCTCTCATCTCTCTCTGGTTCTCTCTCCCTCTCACTCTCTCACTCTCTTCCTCTCTCTATCTCTCTCTCTCGTAGTCTCTGCAAATCATTTGGCGCATTCTCTACAACTCTCTCTCGCTCTCTTCCTCTCTCTGTCTCGCTCTCTCCCCCTCTCTCTCCCTCGCAGTCTCAGCAACTGTCTCTCGCTCTCTCTCTCTCTCTCTCTCTCTCTCTCTCTCTCTCTCTCGTCTCTGTTTGTGAAGTTCGTTTATGGTTTTGGAAAGCCCAGATCTGACAAATCTATATTGTTACACACGATTTTGTCTCAGGAATCCGATTGCGAGACCTGGAATTTGAAGGAGTTTTTTATGCTTTGACGAAGATTAGAAAGCTGTTGTAGAGATTTGGGGCTTAATCGTGATCCCAAGTTGAAATCGAGGCATTCCATCCAACAGGAACACGGTTCGCAGTTAAATTCGGGGCTTAATCGTGATTATGTGCATACCGGACAGTTGCAACGTAATCCGGCCACCAGATCTTTATCTCCTCTGCCTGACACTAATCTCTCGGATTCATTCAAGGAAGCTCAATCTGAGAAGAGGAGATTTTCTACTCCAGGCTGCGAAGAAAAGTACCCGATGGAAAGATTCCAGGGAAGATTTTCGCTAGAGATTCTCATCGTACTCGGGCATCGGATTCCACGTCGTCGTCAACTTCGATTTCTGATAAATTGAATAGTCGAAGGGAGTCATCGTGCACGAAGTGCTTTGATCTTGGAGGAGGAAGGGTCACTGCGGTGGAAACTGCTGCAGATGAATTCAAGGTTGATCTCTCTCAGTTGTTCTATGGGCTTAAGTTTGCCATCGGAGCTCACAGTCAAATTTACCATGGAATTTATAAGGATGAATCTATTGCTATGAAGATTCTTAGCCCACCTGATGACGACGAAAATGGAGCCATAGCGGCTCGGCTGGAGAAGCAGTTCACTAGAGAAGTTACTCATCTGTCTCATCTCCACCATCAAAATGTGGTCAAGGTAGCTCAAGTCTCTCTTTTCTTTGTTTATGTTTTATTTTTGTTTTTACCTTTTTTATTTTCATCTTTTAGGGTTCACGGGCGAGGGATCCTAGTACTCAACTTTTATCGAATTATGATCACTAAATTATTATGTTGTAGCAGCAATATACTCTAGTTCCCTTTGTGCCTTCATATTTATGCATTGCAGCCATTCTACTATTTGCTTTGTTGAGTTCAGTGATATTGAACTGCTAGTTATTCTGTTCTGATTTGATTTTTGTTTTAAGTTCTCTTGTGGAGGACAATTGTGAGAGATTGCTCCCCAAGCTTATTACAGTGTGTCATTTAGGAACCTAGAGTCAGATAATTAGGGTTTTTTTTTTAATTTTTAGCAGTTAATCCTTAGTTTTTTGTGCCCAAACTATCTATTATTCCTATGAATCTGATTGTAATTCCATGTCAATTCATCATTTGTTTAAGCCATAAAACATTCAAAAAAAAAGAAGCAATCCACAACTGAGTTTTTATGATGGGCATACCTGATCTTCCTCTGATTTGGGTGAGTACCCACATCTATCGTATTCATATTCTCTATTTTCTTGTCTACATTCAAAACCACCAAAATTTGGGAAACTGGTGATATCTCCTAAACAAGAAATCTGATCAGATTCCAACACTATTTACTTCAGATCTGTCCATCAGATTTGAGCCAAAATTTGGGAAACCATTCTTCTCCATATAATTGAACCTTCGACCAGCTTTTGGACCATATCTGAAACTTTGATTTGCTGTTATTAAATTTATTTTTAAATCTGGTTTCTAAATCTGTCAGTGTGAAAGCCATCCAAGAGACTTTGAAACAGGTCAGATTTTAATAAGATATTAATCATGAGATGTGATCTTCAGCCCAGAAGGACTTGATTGGATGATATTGATCTGGGTATGATAGGGGAGAATGGTTCAAACCTGAACTTTTGATTTCTGATCTGGGTACCCTAGGGGGGACTATCATATGATTGCCCTTTAAATTATAAGTTGATTCAACTTTCATTTCCATACCTTTTCTTCCTTTACTTTTTTCCACTCACATAGGAGAAAAGGGATTGGGGAAGATAGAAATTACTGAGAAAGGAAGCAATGAATGGCAGGTAAGAGCAGGGCCCATCTATGTTATCTCTTAGGACCAATTTCAAAAGGTTCTGGCATTGGCACCACCATTTTTCTATTTGTATTAATAGCCTTTTCTTTGAAAAACAAAAAATTTCTTTACTTCTGATGTCCAAAATAGCCAAGTGCTTCAGTTAGTTAAGATTATTCAATCTATGGAATCGCTTGGCTTTCTAGAATCCAAAAGAATGGAGAATGTAATTTGGTTTAATCTGTTGTGTTAATTCATTGACAACTTGATGGGCCTTTAGCTCAAATTGGTAGAGCACTTGGAACATGAGCATGTTACATGAGCATGTTCCAAGAGGATGGTGGTTCGAGTCCACCAAGGCCTTCTTTATTCAACTGTTCATAGCATAGTTAGTTATACCACTAATCCACTCAAGAACCCAATTTTAATGGCATCTTTGAAATTTGACATCTTTTTATACTTACTTTGGTTATTTTAATGAGATATTTTAAGGTTGGTAAGAGAAAAGGATTTTACAAGTCTTTTTTTGGTATAATTGACAAAGAAATGGCATTATTGTAATTAATATCAAATAGGGAAGAACGGATTTTACCAAACACTATTTTCGTTTTGAACAATGTTCTCAAACAGTCATTTTCGGTCTCAGAATGCCGTTCTAGACCAAGAACGTAAAAGAACGTTTCTAGTCAAGAACGGGCGTTCTTTGTTCAGACCGTTACCAAACGCAGCCTTAGTCTTTGATTTTCTCACATAGGTATGTGATTCCGTGTATCACATTCCATAAACAATATATATAAACCAATAGAAAATATAGAAAAAGTATCACATTATCTTAACTTATAAAATTATAAAAATAAGATAACAAAATCTAATAAAGTAACTTAAAAGGATACACGGACACATAGATATATTTTAGACATTTCATTACCATCGGATTGCTAAACAAATCGGATAATAATCGATCGGATAGGGGGATTATCATATTCGTATTCGATTAGTTTCGGACGAATTCGGATTCTCCTAAACAGATACAAACACTAATCGAATACGGATTTCAAATATCCTTTTACATCTCTATATTTCAGATATTTCATTACCATCGGATTGCTAAACAAATCGGATAATAATCGATCGGATAGGGGGATTATCATATTCGTATTCAATTAGTTTCGGACGAATTCGGATTCTCCTAAACGGATACAAACACTAATCGAATACGGATTTCAAATATCCTTTTACATCTCTACTGCCAGCGGCCTTACAAAATAGTTTGGCCTTTTTTTTTTATTCATTCATATTTGGCCTTTAGGGGTTAAACAACGAGGAGAAATGGGTATCGAGAAGGTATTTTGGAACATACCAAAACTCTAAGAGGGGTTTGTGAACCCCAGGATGGTGGGTGAACTCCATGGAGGAAAACTTTGTCCATAAACTTTAGGCAGTGTTTGGTATGCATTCTAGGTCCAATTCGTGTTCTCAAATGATAAAAATAGTTGTTTTTGTGTTCTTGGATGATAAAAATAATTGTTTTTATGGTATGAGAATATGAAATCGACTTAGAATCCATACCAAACAGGACAATTATCGTTTATAGTTCCCTGATTGGTGAGGTTCCCTAGTTCCTCTCACAAGACGGGGGTGGGACCCATCTGAGGCACCTGATCGAACAGTCTGCCCAAGTGGGATCCACCCTCCTCTTGTGAGAGGAACTAGAAAACCGCACCAGTCAAGGAACCGTAAAGGAAATTTTTTTTACCAAAACACAGCCTCTGTAAAAAAAATGCCATGCCGTTGTATCCGAATAAAAACATTACCAACGTTCCGTACGTTGGACCAACCCAACTGCTGGTTTCGTCTGATTAGAGCGATTGAAGCAAGCACTAGTTTAGTGTGTCATCAGATAAACTTGCAGCACTACACAGCTAAGTTAGGTTTGCCAAATCAAAGAGAGAGAGAGAGAGCGTCACACGGGCATTTGGGAAGACGATCCCTCTCCTCTTGTTCTCTCGTCAGTATTTCTTCCAACCAGCAATGACTTTTACGTGTTTTTCTGCCCTTCACTTGTTTCATTTATGCCTGAATCGCGTGGGCGCTGATGAATTTCTCGTTTTTGTTCTTGGTTTGGAGCTCTAATGGCTGCCATTCTGAGTATCTTTCATGGGTTTTTGTTTGGTTTGTCTCTAAGACTGGTTTTGTGTTCTGAAATTAGGGCTCAACGCGTCATTGCTCGCTCTCAAGGGATTGAAGTGCCAATATTGAAGCCTTTTCTTTCTGCGAAGCTAGTAGCACTGTGAGTTGTTCCTTCATCTTTATATGACTGAAGATTTTTTCGCAATTCGTTAATTTTAGCCATATTGAGCTCATAGCTGTTCTGATTTCTATTTAGTTTTAAATTTTCTTTGTTAATTATGGAACATCAGTCTAAAAATTAGGATATAATGTAAGAAGGGCCATGCCCCATATGGTTGTCTATTTTATTTCATTATTCTGATTTGTGGCCTTGCTTTATTCATTATTGATAGCGAATGGTTTGTTTGAGTATTGGGTGTTTGACAATGGAAAATTGATCACTTTCTGCTCTGTTTGTTGTTGCCTAAAATTCGAAATTTCCTACTCTTTTGGAAAAAGTTAGGTGTTCATTTTATTTTTCTCTATTGTTCTCTATTTTAGTTGTTTTTGGATGTTTAAACAATGTTATTTTCTCATTTGTGATTTTTGGGAGCTCAACAATATGTCATGCTTATCTGCAATTAACCATGGGCTGCCCTGTTATCATTCTCCACTTTCCTCCAAGAACCACAATACAGTTCTATCAATTTCTACTGGCAGTTCTATTTTAATTGTTTTTGGACGTTTAAACAATGTTATTTTCTAGGTATGCATTTGTGATTTTTGGGAGCTCAACAATATGTCATGCTTATCTGCAATTAACCATGGGCTGCCCTGTTATCATTCTCCACTTTCCTCCAAGAACCACAATACAGTTCTATCAATTTCTACTGGCCGTGGAAGAGGGTTGTGGTCCTTGCCAGGTCATCTTAGTTTATGGGTAAAACCCATGGTCCAAGTAAGTAAGTGTTCTTTCCTTGTCTCTTTGACTTGTCCTTGTTAAAGTTTCAGTAAGTGTAAGATATTACAATCAGAATAGCAGTTTCTTTATATGCATTCCTATCTTGTTATTTGACATTTCTGATCTCTAGTAACAATAGTTGTCATGGCGTCTAGGCGACCCAAAGCGTTAGAGGGTGCCTATACACAAGCCGACCAAGGCGCCTGGATTCCTAGGCGACACCTTGACAACTATGGCTCTCTTTGGTATAGTTTTTATTTTTTATTTTTGCCTATTTTACAAAAATCAATTGTGAAAACCATTTTTGGTCAAAACATAAAAATCGTTTGGTAATCAATAGACATAATAGATTGTGTACTCAGAAATAGGTTTGGTATACCTATGAGCAAAATGATTTTTATAACTTTTAAACTTGTATGGGAAAAAGGATGTATCCAGATCCTCCCCAACCGATTGGACGCCCAGTGAGGGTCTTAAATCAGCTATATATGATCAAAGATATCCATGACATTCTTGGGTCTTAAAACACTTGGCTGCTTCATAGTAATTCAACATAAGCTATAACTCTTATTTCTTCATAATGTTATGCTAAAAATCAACTGAAGGAGGTTGCCCATAAAAATTCCAAATTGACCATTTCAATTCTTCAAAATTTGGGATGCTCTTGATAGGCAATTTCTAGTCCATTTCAAGAGCGTCTGTTGAAATTGACCTCTGGAACCTAAGAAGACTTACCCGGCAGCATAACTCTGGGAAGGCCTTGAACAGTTGGAGATTAGATATGCTAAAGCAAGCAAAGTGGTTCTTCAATCTTGTAAGATACAAAACACACACAAACCCAGAAAGGAAATGAAAATAGGAAAATCTCAGAGAGTCTTGTCGAATGAGAAAAGAATCAATTTCTGCTTTTGAAGTTCCAAACAAGCGTAACTACAACAACAGTTCTGCAACAACTATTACTAAATAGTATCCAATAAAGAAACACGACAAGGGCTACTGAGAAAGAGATATTTAAATGGCTTTAGAGATTTACCGTTATCAAAAGCTTTCAAAGCTCAACAATTAAAAAAATAGAGATGGTGGGCATGGAAGTATGTCATTATCTACTGAATGGTAGTGGTGATTGCGTCTGTACTTCCATGGCTAAGAAGTGAATGGTGAAAACTGAAAAAGGAAAGTAGGTGGCTGTCTATAAAGCCTCCAAGACTCCATTTTTTTTTTCTTTGGTAAAAGTCTACAAGACTCCATAGCTGCCTAAATGCTTAATGGTAATCGTGAAACATGTGGATCAGAATTCAGATACAGAGGGAGTCAAGGTAAGGGACAAGACATTAATGTCCATTTGTGATGAAAACAAACAGAAGTCTTGACGATTTAAGAAGACGACGTTGATGTGAACGGGGTTAACAGCTTAGCTGACTCCATCGTGAGGAGGGCACCGTCAGTTCGTGTATGAACAGAAAACCCCCAAATCATCCACACACAGAAAGAAAGAGAGAGAGAGAGAGAGAGAGAGAGAGAGAGAGAGAGAGAGAGAGAGAGAGAGAAAGATACCCAGGTGGTGCTGTAATGGAGGAAAATCGGAGGCCACAGAGAGTGTTTAGGGTTGGAGGCGACAGAGATTTAAGTTTAGGGTTGGAGGCGGCAGAGAAGAGAATAGGGGTGAGAGATGAGGGACGAGAGAGTGAGAGAGAGAAGGGTTTTGTTCTTATTTACATCTTTGGGCAATTTACAAATTTAACCTCAAAAGAGAGCCGTTACAACCATGTGCATTTTAAAGTTCTTAACTTCAGCGCATAAATAGCGGAAAAGAGTTTTCAACCAAAGACCATAAACGGCTTTCCATCCATTTTTGGTTTTTGGATTTTTTCAATCTTTTTAAAATAGAAACAGGCTCCATAAACGATACCAAATGCAACCAAAAACGTTTTTAAAGGCAAAAATAAAAACTATACCAAAGATGGCCTATTATAGCTTTCTAAATTATCTCTTCTGTACTTGTTTATGGTTTTTCCTCATTTCTTCGGTCATAATTCTATGAATATGACTTATTTTCTTCCTACCAAGACTAGCTGTTACACTTTCACTTAATTTTTCAATCAGAATCTTGCACAAATGAAGAGATATGTGAAGATTGACCTTTGGTGGAAAGCACACCAAGAAGCACCTGTGCCCCATGGCAGCTTTGAATACTTATGTAGTTATGTTAGCCCAATTGGAGTTCATGATGTAGGTCTGTCGCACTGTCTGGAAGCATGATTTCTACTTATCAAATCTTTGATTTTTTTTTTCCTTGAGAAAAAGTCACTATTTCAAAGACCTAATGACTTAGAAAAAGTATAAATATCAAACAAGGAAACAAAAATGATCATCCTATATTATTTTCTCTATAAATCTGCACAATCAAAGAGTTGAGGTACATCCATGTGGTTCTTATTGTGAACTGTTTTTCGTATCAAATTGTTAAACGTGTTTTGTTTTATTTTATTTTATTTATTTATCGAATTGTTATGAGCATGAACTTGATTGTGATTCTCATTCTTTACAAAGTTTTACAATGGCACTAGATAGTGATTGCTTGAACAGGGTATACCAGTTCTGGAGAGAATGTTGACATTTTTGTTCAGTCAGTTGGTTTATGTCATGAGTTTGTTTTTCCTTGAAAACCAATAGATCAGGGGAGAAATAAAGTATTTATAAGATATGAATCATATAATATATTTATGTTGGATCTGTTATGAGTTACCTGTTTTTTCTTTGATCGTATCCAATGTATCAGTTTTTGTATTCATACTGTGAAAATGGTTCTGACTTCTAGTTATGTTTTTACTTGGTACAGTACCACCTCACCTGCCTTCCCGTCAGCATTCTTGGAGATGTTGCCATGTTAAAGGTGAAAATTCAGAGGGGGTTTTAAGCGATGAAAGCATTGTCTTGGATGAGCAAACATTAGAGCAGGACCTGCAGATGGCCATTGAGGAAGAAAACTATGCTCGAGCAGCAAAAATCAGGGATAGCCTCCGGCTTCTTCATGAGGACAGCAAGGCTTCTGTTCTAGCAGCAAATAATCGGTTTTACAATTCGTTCAGGAAAGGAGACGTGGCTGCCATGCGAGCCCTGTGGGCAAAAGGGGATAATGTGTGTGTTGTACATCCTGGTGTGGGTGGGATATCGGGTTATGATCTCGTCATGGGAAGCTGGGAGTTCGTATGGGCGGACTATGAATTCCCACTTGAGATTGAGGTAAAAGATGCTCAAGTTCATGTCAAAGGTGATATTGGGTATGTGAGATGCATTGAAATGGTTAAGACCAAAGGCAGCAGTTGGGGGCAACAGTATGTGACAAACGTGTTTGAGAGGATTGATGGTCAGTGGTGTATTTGTATTCACCATGCTTCACATATTGACTTAAGAAGATAAATTGTAAGCTTTTTTGCCTCAAGATTTTTTTCTTCTATTTTCTCTAAGTAGATAAGAGTGTTGAGGGAGGAGAAAATTCTTTAATGGGACCAGGTTTTGGTCCTATTGGTGTCTAACCTCAGTTAGAGTTTGATTTCTCTTAAACTTGATCTTGATGAAATTCTCCTATATCACTTCTGTGATTTGGAGTGGTATATTTATAGTATATCTGTGAGGTTATACGTCGTGTTTAAAATTCAAAATACAGATGAGATTTTGAGTTTATCTTAATTCAAATACAAAGGAGAAGAAGTGGGAACGTCCTTAGCTTTGCTTGGTCCACAAGTGATAACGATGAGCTGTTGGACTGAGATTCAAAATGCAAATTGGTATTTGAATTTCCATTATCTGTTACACTCTCCCTCAAGCGAAGCGGGCGGTTGCACACGGTGAGCTTGGTTTGCAGAGCACGGTACCGTACCCCCGAGAGACTCTTTGTGAAAATATCGGCTATTTTATCACAACTTGGCACAAATCGGATGCACAGTTGACTAATGGCCACTTGTTCATGCACAAAATGATAGTCAATTTCTATGTGTTTTGTGCGTGCATGGAATAATGGATTTGCCACAAGATAAGTTGCTCCGATGTTGTCACACCCCCATCCCTGAACCACGGGGAATGCAACTAGAGCGTATCAATACGTTCTCTAACCACCAGAATCACTGATGCAGTACCCAAGACTAACTCATTCACAACGACAAATAATAGGTAAAAGGAAAAGATTAATATTAATGACATCAGAGTTAGCAGAAGCTAGGTGATAGCATATAAAATATTGTCTATTCAAATTTACCCCTTCATATCAATGGGTTCTAATCAGGATTTATGTATTATCACTGTATAATAAATACACTTATCAAGAAAGGAATAAAAGAATACACCTTGAATTCAAAATGAATAATCAAGTGCATCAATAGATGGCCACCGGCCATAAGTCACTGTCCCGCCAAGGAACACACATCGCAAAGAACACTCGGTCCATGCTCCACGATCTCCGGAGCCCACCAATCAACGTAACCGGTCTCGGGAGTCTTGTAGTCAGTGCCACTCGCTCGAATGTACCGCATCAACTAAAAATATGTTTCCTCGAGGAATGAGCTCCAATCGAGCCCAATGAGTGGCTAAGCCACACAAACATACACAATAATAATAATGAATGGGGTTGACGCAAACCATACATGATGGACGGATACCAAGGGGTCCCATACCACCAAGGTAGACCGTACATCACATACAATTACAATCATGCTACATGAATGAATGATGATGTATAGTTTTATTGTTATCCACCTAACACACAACTAAGTCGGGTATAGTACTATAGCAACACCTTAGGTAGCATCCCCGACATCGGTACCATAAACGGATGGTATACCGGCGATGACAAACCCAGTCGCACGGAAGCTTCTTGCACCGGTCTCCACCAAGAGATATACGCAAACCCCAAGTCAAATCCCGTCTTGGCGTTCGCCCAAAATACGGTTGGCGCCCGAACTTCCCGGTGGGTATACCCGAATAACGGTCGGAACCCACGGATTTGACCGACACCTAACCCCTTGTCGGTAAGGGTCATAGTAATGGGTAAACATTTATCCTAGCCAGCATTCACCTATTGTATGAGTGAGGTACGCATGTGCATAAGCCGAGGCCGAGTCCATAGATACCGAAATACGGTCGGCCGGCTATCCTCTCGCCCCTCTAGCCCATAAGCGTATACAAGTGCGAGATGTGAATACCGAAGGTAGTCGGTCGGTCACCATCCCGTTTCCACCTAATGCAATGGACAATTCTAATGCAATTTCAAGTACGGTAATCTCAAGCCCAGACCCACCGGCACTTGGATCCCGCTCGAAAGCCCTAGATCTACATGCCATGAGTGAGTCCATATTATGGAATCCCGTCCAGACCAACCGGCACCGAGTCCCATAACTAAATCCAACACCATTCGCACCATAGTGCATACAATAAATAATATCGCAAGACAAGAATGTAAAGTCCTATCAACATCTAAACATTTATATCGTCCTATATCTTACTAATAATTATATATTATAGCACACATGCATGAATGACATTCGCAAGACCACGACACACAAACATTCCATAAATTAAGACGTTTGCTTAACTCACTCACCTTGATTCTCGGTCAATCGTCGATGCGGAGCTCTTCAAATCGGCGTTCGATGCCAAGTACACTTGTCCCACGTACTAATACGCCCCGAGCCGAATCGGTCAACCTAAAGAGAGTGTACAACGTGGGGAGAGAATAGTGCCTTAGGACTAGAAGAGTTGGGCCCCATAAGTTATCAAACAAGGCTAAAATAGGGGACCGGCACATCGACAGCAAGGCTATATCATGTGCCTGTCCATGTGCTGTCCCTCTCGGGCTTTCCCACCTGCAGATCTAGGTTCTCGGGGTGCACTTGCATGTGCTGTCCATGTGCTGTCCCTCCAGGACCTCCCACCGGCAGATCTTTCTCGGGGTGGCACTTGCATGTGCTGTCCATGTGCTGTCCCTCTCGAACCTCCCACCGGCGATCTTTCTCGGGGACGGCACTTGCATGTGCTGTACATGTGCCTGTCCCTCTCGGACCTCCCACCGCAGATCTTTCTCGGGGACTGCACTTGCATGTGCTGTCCATGTGCCTGTCCTCTCGGACTTCCCACCGCGAGATCTAGTTTCTCAGGGACGAGGCACTTGCATGTGCCTGTCCATGTGCCATTCTTGCTGTTCATGCCATTCCGAGAATGGTTTTGCAGCCCCAAAGTCTTGGGCTAAAATGGGGTATTCTTAGGGTTTTGGGGTCTCTTTTGCCGTGAGAACAACTCCAACCAAGGTGCCATAGCACACACCCAACATGGGTTTGTAAACCCCATGATCGATTAGGTTTTCCTCCATTAAAATACATATGGAAAGGAAACTCATGGGTTTGGGTATTGAGGTTTTGAAAGGGTCTTTAATCAATGTTATTTAACAACCCACAAACCACACCTCTATGGTCTTCCATGAGGGCTGGTGAAACCCATAAATGGAGGTAAATCCCCAACTTAGGGTTCATAAATGGAGAAGGGTGAATGGGTTTAAGGTAGGGTTAGGTGCTTCATAGTTAAGCATCAAGGATTTGCCATTAATGGCTCTTCTAATTGAGTAGATGGAGCACTCAAGGTGTGCTCAACCGATTCAAACCCTAGGTAATAGAATTATGGAAAGAGAGATGGAGAGAGAGAGAAAGAGACTCACCAAGGGTTGATGATGATAGCTTGTGCTCCACCATACTTCTCCCTTCTCCTTCCTTCTTTCTCTTCTTTCTTCTTCTTTCTTCTTCTTCTTTCTTCTTCTCCTCTTCTTTCTTTTTCTCCTCTCCTCTCCACGATTTAGGATTGTAATGTGAGGTGAATAGTAGTTTTGGGTCTTTAATAACCCATCTAGGCATTAGGTCTTGTTTGGTTAGTCTCAAGTCCTTAGGTCCATTTGCTTAGGAGCTTGTTTGGTTAGGTATAAGCCTAAGGTCTAGTTTAAGTCATTGGGCCATTGGATCCACTTGGGCCCATGTCCTAAGTTCTAGTTACAAATAGAAAGAGACTAAGCTCCTAACCCCAAGCCCATTCTAGTTCTTATGCTTATTCATGGTCATGCATAGGCATGAATTATTCGGATAGTGACTTACTCCCAATCATCGCTAAATGGATAAGGGCGATTCAGGTGCGGGCCCCGCGGATCACTATCATAAGGGAATTCCAAGAATATGCTTTCGTGGACGATTTTCCCCCTTTCTCTGACGGTGGATCTTTCCTCGAGGACTTCCCCTATTTCGCGGTCGACAATCTCGTGTGATGGCTTGAGTATTATGACCCACAGTTCACGAGCGTACTCCACTCTTGGTTCTACACAAAAGGTTTAAACCAGACCGGTGGTCGATCGCGTTTCAAACCGGGTTTTGGGCACGGATTTAACATCCTCCCCACCTTATAAGAATTTCGTCCTCGAAATTGAGGCGTACCTAGGTATCGCATAGGTGAGGATACTTCGACCGCACTTCGCCTTCTCATTAACAAGATGCCCCTTTAATCAATGAGATTACTCCGCATCGGTAGGTTGGACTTCCTTAATCTTCTCTGCCAATGAGGGTTGTCTTGTCGGGCGACAAATAACATAGTAGCATCATCAATTAACACTTCCAACCCCATTCTTCCGGCTTCCTCTATAAGCTGCTCATTGATCGTTAAGCGGCAAGGAAGGGTTTGTGATTTCCTACTAAGTGCATCTCGCCACCACACCGGCTTTGCTTAAATGGTATTGGATAGTGCCGGATAGAGGGGTTAAAATCGTGCTCAACTTCCGCTAGGACTGCATAGTTATTTAGCTTAAACTAAGTTGTATTGATTTGTCCTCTAATAGTATCCACCTTACACAATGGTGTAAATCAATTCCGATTTAGTTAATATAAAGTCCAGTGTATATAAGGACCCATGAAAATCAAACTCGAGCTTATACTTTTAGACATAGAGAGATGCAACTATTTCCATATACTTCGTCCGATTCGTACTCCAAAAATTTTGGGTTGAATGACACAAGGCTGTACTACTTTGCTTACCCGGTGTTCCTATGAGGACTTTCACTTCCGATCCTCGACTACCTAACTCACTTTAGAATGAATTGGAATATTGATGGAATCCCTATTATTCACTCCCAATAACGGAGGGGACATTCAGGGACCCATTACTCCACTCATATCTATTGTTGAGCAAAGTTTTGTCGAATCCTTCAGATTCCAGTTCCTTTTAGTTCTTGACGCACTTGGCTACACTAACACCCGATATAATACTATTCATCAACTTAAATTGCTAGATCTATCATTCTCTTCTAACTACATGATATAATCCATACCTCCTAGCATCCGTCCTAAATTATCCTTTCTAGATATCCATCGGTTCGTGGGTGTATAGACATATCGAGATTCAACTACGTGCCTATATATATATATATTTTTCACCGTCCCTTCGAATCTAGACACAAATCTTGGATTTCCCTCTTGGACAAGGTCCCTGACGTATCAGCCCATACACCAAGCCAATCCCATTTCCCGGTAGATTTACCACCAAGTCCTAAAAATGGCTCTCCGAGAGACATGTGGGGCCATAGGCTTACCTAAGGGTACTTAGGACCAATACTCAAAATTTCTAGGTGGTTCCCAAAGAAAGCCCGGGCCAGTCACTAAGGCTACGAGAAAAATGAAAGATAATTTTCCCCTAATCATTAGCCTTCGTAACAAGTCCTGCGAAAAGTCTCTCACCGACAGCTAGCTTACGCAAGTTGGAATTACAACTAACGACCGTGGGTGACTAAATTGAGTCGTAAACTCTAAAATCAATAATGCGTGCACAGGTGATAGGTATAGACATAAGGTACCTGCCACTGCGCCTGATGATGACTCTGCCTCATCTGTAGGCATGTTGAATACACTCCTCTGGGGTTGCATCGGACCGATGGCCTGCAGGTTTGGCACATACACGGGCTTACTGTAGACGAGCAAGTCTTGGACATATGCCCCCGCTTGTTGCAGTTGTAGCAACGAATGCCCATGTGATGAGTTTGAGGTGTTTGTGAAAAGGCTCAGGTGAGCTTTTCTTTTGTATAAATTAGCTATTTGCTAATCCATCTCAATGTGTAAGCTTCTTCCCGTTCCCATACCTGCTTATGGTATGATTCACTATTCAAAATGTTATTCGTAATGTGCCAAACCACAACTTTTCTTCTTCTTTTTTTTTTTTTTTTTTTTTTTTTTTTTTATATTTTTTTTTATATTTTTTATATTTTTTTATAGACCAAGGGCCCCAATCTTTGATTGGTATTGGTGTATCTTGAAGTCGTTGGGCTTATGCAACATCAATCCTATAATGTATAAATTTTCCTAATATATACAATAGCTCTTTATGGTAGGCTAATCCCAATTATCATTATATTTTACATCATTGTCCATGACTTTACCCTCATAAACTTTAGTATATATCTTTTTTTTTTTGTAACTCCTAGGGTTTAGTATGTAGTTTCTCATCTTTTCTTCATTTCTAAACTGGTTTATGTTCTATGGAAGTCTCCTACCTTTATTTGTATTATCAAAGCATTGTTCTATCAGCAAAATTTATATATTCTCCCTTGTTCTACTGATTCTTGTTTGTGGTTAAGGCTTTTAATATTTAACCCTAATTTAGAGTAAATCGGGTCATGTGAACACTGAGTTAGTCCATGGGGTAGAGCATCACGCTCTGATACCAAGCTGTCACACCCCCATCCCTGAACCACGGGGAATGCAACTAGAGCATATCAATACGCTCTCTAACCACGGAATCACGATGCAGTGCCCAAGACTAACTCATTCACAACGACAAATAATAGGTAAAAGGAAAGGATTAATATTAATGACATCGAGTTAGCGAAGCTAGGTGATAGCATATAAAATATTGTCTATTCAAATTTACCCCTTCATATCAATGGGTTCTAATCAGGATCTATGTATTATCACTGTATAATAAATACACTTATCAAGAAAGGAATAAAAGAATACACCTTGAATTCAAAATGAATAATCAAGTGCATCAAAAGATGGCCACCGGCCATAAGTCACTGTCCCGCCAAGGAACACACATCGCAGCAACACTCTGGTCCATGCTCCACGATCTCCGGAGCCCACCAATCAACGTAACCAGCCTCGGGAGTCTCGTACTCTGTGCCACTCTGCTCGAATGTACCGCATCAACTAAAAATATGTTTCCTCGAGGAGTGAGCTCCAATCGAACCCAATGAGTGGCTAAGCCACACAAACATACACAATAATAATAATGAATGGGGTTGACTGCAAATCAAACATGATGGACGGATACCAAGGTGTCCCATACCACCAAGGTAGACCGTACATCACATACAATTTACAATCATGCTACATGAATGAATGATGATGTATAGTTTTATTGTTATCCACCTAACACACAACTAAGTCGGTATAGTACTATAGCAACACCTTAGGTAGCATCCCGACATCGGTACCATAAGCGGATGGTATACCGACGATGACAAACCCGTGTCGCTACCGAAGCCTCTGTACCGGTCTCCACCAAGAGATATACGCAAACCCCCAAGTCAAATCCCGTCCGGCGTTCGGCCCAAAATACGGTTGACGCCCGAACTTCCCGGGTGGGTATACCCGAATAACGGTCGGAACCCACGGATTTGACCGACACCTAACCCCCGGTAAGGGTCATAGTCTGGGTAAACATTTATCCTAGCCAGCATTCACCTATTGTATGAGTGAGGTACGCATGTGCATAAGCCAGAGGCCGAGTCCATAGATACTGAAATACGGTCGGCCGGCTATCCTCTCGCCCCTCTAGCCCATAAGGGTATACAAGTACGAGATGTGAATTCCGAAGGTAGTTGGTCGGTCACCATCCCGTTTCCACCTAATGCAATGGACAATTCTAATGCAATTTTAAGTACGGTAATCTCAAGCCCAGACCCACCGGCACTTGGATCCCGCTCGAAGCCCTAGATCTACATGCCATGAGTGAGTCCATATTATGGAATCCCCGGTCCAGCACCAACCGGCACCGAGTCCCATAACTAAATCCAACACCATTCGCACCATAGTGCGGACAATAAATAATATCGCAAGACAAGAATGTAAAGTCCTATCAACATCTAAACATTTATATCGTCCTATATCTTACTAATAATTATATATTATAGCACACATGCATGAATGACATTCGCAAGACACGACACACAAACATTCCATAAATTAAGACGTTTGCTTAACTCACTCACCTTGATTCTCGGTCAATCGTCGATGCACGGAGCTCTTCAAATCGGCGTTCGATGCCAAGTACACTGTCCCATGTACTAATACGCCCCAGCGAGTCGATCAACCTAAAGAGAGTGTACAACGTGGGGAGAGATTAGTGCCTTAGGACTAGAAGAGTTGGGCCCCATAAGTTATCAAACAAGGCTAAAATAGGGGACCGGCACATACAAAGGCTATATCATGTGCTGTCCATGTGCCTGTCCCTCTCGGGCTTTCCCACCGGCAGATCTAGGTTCTCGGGGTGCACTTGCATGTGCCTGTCCATGTGCTGTCCCTCTCGGACCTCCCACCGGCAGATCTTTCTCGGGGCGGCACTTGCATGTGCCTGTCCCTCTCGGACCTCCCACCGGCGAGATCTTTCTCGGGGACTTGCATGTGCTGTCCATGTGCCTGTCCCTCTCGGACCTCCCACCGGCAGATCTTTCTCGGGGACTGGCACTTGCATGTGCTGTCCATGTGCCTGTCCCTCTCGGACTTCCCACCGGCAGATCTAGTTTCTCGGGACAGGCACTTGCATGTGCCTGTCCATGTGCCATTCTTGTTTGTTCATGCCATTCCGAGAATGGTTTTGCAGCCCCAAAGTCTTGGGCTAAAATGTGGTATTCTTAGGGGTTTTTTGGGGTCTCTTTTGCCGTGAGAACAACTCCAACCAAGGTGCCATAGCACACACCCAACATGGGTTTGTAAACCCCATGATCGATTAGGTTTTCCTCCATTAAAATACATATGGAAAGGAAACTCATGGGTTTGGGTATTGAGGTTTTGAAAGGGTCTTTAATCAATGTTATTTAACAACCCACAAACCACACCTCTATGGTCTTCCATGAGGGCTGGTGAAACCCATAAATGGAGGTAAATCCCCAACTTAGGGTTCATAAATGGAGAAGGGTGAATGGGTTTAAGGTAGGGTTAGGTGCTTCATAGTTAAGCATCAAGGATTTGCCATTAATGGCTCTTCTAATTGAGTAGATGGAGCACTCAAGGTGTGCTCAACCGATTCAAACCCTAGGTAATAGAATTAGGGAAAGAGAGATGGAGAGAGAGAGAAAGAGACTCACCAAGGGTTGATGATGATAGCTTGTGCTCCACCATACTTCTCCCTTCTCCTTCCTTCTTTCTCTTCTTCTTTCTTCTTCTTTCTTCTTCTTCTTTCTTCTTCTCCTCTTCTTTCTTTTTCTCCTCTCCTCTCCACGATTTAGGATTGTAATGTGAGGTGAATAGTAGTTTTGGGTCTTTAATAACCCATCTAGGCATTAGGTCTTGTTTGGTTAGTCTCAAGTCCTTAGGTCCATTTGCTTAGGAGCTTGTTTGGTTAGGTATAAGCCTAAGATCTAGTTTAAGTCATTGGGCCATTGGATCCACTTGGGCCCATGTCCTAAGTTCTAGTTACAAATAGAAAGAGACTAAGCTCCTAACCCCAAGCCCATTCTAGTTCTTATGCTTATTCATGGTCATGCATAGGCATGAATTATTCGGATAGTGACTTACTCCCAATCATCGCTAAGTGGATAAGGGCGATTCAGGTGCAGGCCCCGCGGATCCCTATCATAAGGGAATTCCAAGAATATGCTTTCGTGGACGATTTTCCCCCTTTCTCGACGGTGGATCTTTCCTCGAGGACTTCCCCTGTTTCGCGGCGACAATCTCGTGTGATGGCTTGAGTATTATGACCCACAGTTCACGAGCGTACTCCACTCTTGGTTCTACACAAAAGGTTTAAACCAGACCGGTGGTCAGATCGCATTTCAAACCGGGTTTTGGGCACGGATTTAACAGATGTTGTCGCAGTATAACATTGGTGCAGGGGTCGTGATTCCAAGATCACTTAGTAGTTGACGGATCCACATAATTTTGCCGTTGTGTTAGCCAACCCTTTATATTCTGATTCAGTGGATGACCTTGCAGCTGTGTGTTGCTTCTTCGAGCTCCACGATATCATATTTGCCCCAATGTATATGCACTAGCCGCTTGTGGAATGCCTGTCTTGAGGACATCCAGCCTAGTCAGCATTGGTATAGGCACTAAGTTGTACGGATTTTGATTTTTGAATTTGAAGCCCAAATTCTACAGTATCCTTGAGATAGCGTAGTATATGTTTTATTGCTGCCCAATGATCCAGAGTTGGATTGTGCATGTACTGACAAACCCTGTTTATTGAAAATCCAATATCGGGTCTTGTGAGTGTTAAATACTACAGTGTACGCACGATGCTATGATATTGGGTGACATCCTCAAATGTTGGCCCTTCATCTCTAGTTAAGGATGTCGTTGAGCTTGGAGTTGGCATTGGCTTAGCCACAATCATAGTAGTTTTTCAGAGAATGTCCAAGATGTACTTGGTTTGTGATAGGTGCAAACTTGTTGGTGTTTTGACCATTTCAACACCTAGGAAAAAATTCAAATCTCCGAGATCCTTTATTGCGAATTCTTCATCAAGTGTAGAGATTATGTGTTGAATCATTGAAGAGCTTGACCCAGTGACGATTATATCGTCAACATATACCAGGATGTAGACCAATTGTCGATCCCAATTTCGAACAAATAGTGCAGTGTCAGACTGGCATGACTTGAAGCCAAGAGATAATAAGAAGGAACCGAATCTATGTGACCACGCTCTTGGCGCTTGTTTCAGTTCGTGTAGTGCTCGTTTGAGATGGCACACATGATTGGGATAGGCTGGATCAACAAATCCTTGAGGCTGTGACATAAAAACTTGTTCCTCTAAATTGCCAATGAGGAACGCATTTTGGACATCCAATTGACGAAGCACCCATCCACGAGATACGGCTATTGATAGGACACGAGGATCGAGGACTCCAAGTCTTAGGCTCTGATACTGTCACGCCCCCATTCCGAAAGGGAATAAAATTCAATAAAAGGGGGTATGACTAGGATGACACGTGTCACCCCTCACTGCCAGGATCTCGATTTGCCGTGTATTGAATCACTGTCAAGACTAATATAATCATCACAAATATACTAGTAAACGAAAATAGAGAAATATTACATTTCCAAGGTAAAATAGAGCTGCGGAAGCGTCTAAGTAATAGTTACATAATGTTTATTTGCCTAGCGTTAGGTTATACAGTAATCCAGTGATATTTCAAATGACCCTTACATAATTATCAAAATGTAGTCTGTACAAGCACAGTGTAAGCTCAAAAAGAAACAAAAGTAAGTCTCAGAATCAAAATGCCCCATAGGCACAGTCATCGCACGGACACCCATCGCCGTGTTCCTCTATCAATGGCTCTGGGTCCTCCACACCCACAGAATCATACTCAGACGAGTGAACGTCCAGGTTTGCCACAAATCCATCATCTGCTACCATATCTAAAAAGGTGTACACAAAGGGGGTAAGCTCCACTGAGCCCAGTGAGGGGATGGGGAGCATGCAAGTAATAACATATAGTCCATGATGCATGAATTATTATACAATTAGCCACCTAACAAGCACATCTAAGTCACTAGGTACTTGCTACTGCAACAACTCGGGTAACATCGCGGATCACTTATCTTATCACCGTCGATGCAACCTCAATTATTACAAGGGAGCTCGCGCTGGTAGAAGCCACTCGCCACCCAGAGGCAAACCCTGATAACTAATGATCTCACCTGACCTGGCCTCGTATCACTCCTCAGGCACCACAGGTAGCCTTGGTTACCCAACACCTAAACCCCTGTTGGTAAGGGTCGTAGCAAGGGGAACGAACATCCTAGCCGCAATAATACTATATGAGGCTATCGTATCGAGAGGTATTCCGGGCACATTGACGTCCCATACCATCTAGTACCCAAGTACCAGTACGACACGACACATGAAAAGCAAGGATTAACAATTTAAGGGGGTCCGATGCCGGCATACCCGACACCGTATCCCAACCAAGCATTTGAAATAGATCTACATAAACCACATCACCAACATATCCACAATCATAGTTATAAATATGCAATTTATGAAAGATGCATGATAATTGGCATTCAAATCACACAATATAATAAACACTCCCAAAATCAAATCAATTCCCAACCCCACTCACCTATTCGTTCACGATCCGTTACTAAGGTTTGTTTGCCGTTCAACGTAACGTAGTCCCACCGTACAAGTAATATTGTCTAAAGAAGCGTAACAAAGCGAATTAGGTGAGGTAAGAGGGGTCCCGAAGTCTAGGCTTAAGGATAACACATTAGAGTTTAGGTGGACTCTTGAGTGGAGGCACAGCGCTGGGTCCACCCTGGGCAAAATACTCTAAAACCCAAGACTGGACTCTTGGGTGGATCCTGGCCTGAGTCCACCACAGGGTCCAGCTCCTGCAAAGAAGGGGTGGACTCTGGCTGTGGTTTCTGGTCTGAGTCCACCATAGGGTCCAGTTCCTGCAGAGAAGGGGTGGACTCTAGTTGTGGTTTCTGGTCTAAGTCCACCACAGGGTCCAGCTCCTATAGAATCTGAATTTCACCACAAGCAAGCTCCCGAACCCGATTTCTCTTGGGTTTCAGCTCACAGGGACTTGGGGAAAAGGTCTACAAGCCACCTAGGGTCATAATACCCTACTTTTATCTTAGGGTTATTGGGTTCAAAGGATAATTTCATCAAAACCCCAAATCTAAGGTTTCTCCACCAAGAACCCTAGATCCAAGAATCAAAATCCAGAAAAGGGAAGAGAATAGACTTAAGGCTAGCTTCAAGCCTCCAAGTAGGGAGGATACTAACCCAAAAGCATCCTTGGGTTCCAAATGGAACCCTAGGTTCAAAAACCCCCCAACCCAAATGGTCACATCTCCAAACCCAAAAGAATTGAAGAAGAGAGAGAGAGATAGATAGATTCAACGACCTACCTTATCTTAGCAATAACTCCTAGGTAGAGTGGTTGCACAAGCCGTAGGATCTCTACCTCCTTTCTCCTCTTTCCTTCTTCTTCCCCTCTCTTTTCCTTTCTCTCCTCACCTCCACGATTTTTCTTGGTTAGATGACTTAGTGGCTAGTTAGTGGGTGAGTTATGGTTTTGGGAGTGGATAGATAAGACCAATCCACAAAACTCCAAAACTCAAAGTTGTCTTTAGTGGGGACCTAGGATATTTGTGGCTTGTGAGTGGATAGTTGGATTAATCCACTCAAATCTAAAACCCTTACTTATCTCTAGTGGGTCCCTAAGATATTTCATGACCCCACACTAAAATACAAAAGGAGATGATGGGGCCCACGATACCTTAGCCACAATAAATCATATGGCAGGTGTGGACTCACCACCGGGTCCAGTTCAGGGTCCAGTCCACCAGAAATAAGGTAAACTCAAGGCAATAGACGCCGGGCTTTGACCCACCCCTTAAGGGCACTAAGGGAATTAAGCAACCTCGTAAACAAGTTCAGAACATACCCAAAATAGTTCCTTTGCCCCATCAAAGATTAATTTCCGGAATCCCAAAGAGTTTCCTTACTTCGACGTTCACTTCACCAGAGCTCGTCATGTCGATGTGACAAGACACTGGGTTCTCTCTTCGGTACTCCTCGCTCTTGAGACTAGTGCTTGGAGGGTAGTCCATGAAGTCTTCGTCCACGAATTTCCCCCAATCCCGATTGAGAAACCTTTCCTCCACCACCAAACCAGTGAACTGGGCAACGATCTTATAACTCGGTTTGACCACCATTGCGAATAGCTCACCGGCATAGACACTAGCTCCATCTACGTGGCACAAAATATTAATATTAAAAGATGATCTCGGGTGCGGGTCTAACATTCCCCCAACCTTACAAGAAATTTCGTCCTCGAAATTTGACGTACCTTGTAACTCAAAAAGAGAGGGGTATTTTGCCCGCATTTCCACTTCAGCTTCCCAAGATGCCTCTTCTTCCATATGATTGCACCACTTTATCTTCACATAGAAGATTGGGCGGTTTCGAAGGTGAACAATCTTGCTGTCCATAACCTTCTCGGGTTGCTCTTTATAAGACATATCAGTAGTGAGCTCCGGTGGTTCATATGTTAGAATATGACTCGGGTCATGAACGTATTTCTATAGCATAGACACGTGGAATACGTCATGCACACCTTCCAATGATGGAGGAAGAGCTGACCGATAAGCCACTGGTCTGACTCTAGCCAGAATCTCATACGGACCGATAAACCGTGGGCTTAGTTTACCCTTCTTGCTGAAACGCATCACCCCTTTAGTGGGTGACACCTTGAGGAAAACTTTGTCGCCGACGATAAATTGCAAGTCCTTCCGTCTCAGGTCCGCATAACCTTTCTGTCTGGACTGGGCTGACTTGATTCGGTCCGGAATCAGGTCCACTTTCTCACAGGTTGCTTGGATCAGCTCGGGACCTAGAATACGGCGTTCACCAACCTCGTCCCAATACAATGGTGTTCGGCATTTCTTCCCATACTGAGCCTCGAACGGTGCCATGCCAATTGTGGCTTGGTAACTATTGTTGTAAGCGAACTCGACGAGCGAGATATGCTCATCCCAGTTGCCTTGCATATCAATGGCACATGCTCGAAGCATATCTTCCAAAGTCTATATGGTCCTTTTCGACTGTCCGTCTGTCTGAGAGTGGAAAGCTGTACTAAAGTTTAGCAATGTGCCCATGGCCTTCTGAAAGCCACCCCAAAACTTAGAAGTGAATCTAGGGGTCTCTATCGAAAATGATACTAACAGGGACTCCGTGTAAGCGGACCACATTATCAAAGTACAACCGGGCTAGCTTGTCCATTGAGTAGGTGACCTTTATAGGAATGAAATGGGCCATTTTGGTTAGCCGATCCACAATGACCCAGATGGCGTCAACACCCCTAGGTGTTCGGGGCAGACCAGTAACAAAGTCCATGGTAATGTTCTCCTACTTCCATTCCGGAACAGGCAGTGTTTGTAGTAGACCATGAGGTCGCTGCCTATCAACTTTCACCTATTGACATGTAAGACACTTTGCCACATGTTCAGCCACATCCTTCTTCATTCCACCCCACTAGTAATAATACTTCAAATCTTTAAACATCTTCGTGATGCCTGGGTGAACTGAATAAGGAGAATTGTGGGCATCAGTCAACACCTCCTTTCTTAACTGCTCGTCGTTGGGAACACACAGCTGGTTTCTGAATAGGAGGTCACCCTCCGCTGTCAGTGTAAAGTCTAACTCACGCTGTGTTCCTTCACAAATTGCTCTGATGATCTCTTGGAAGTCTTCATCAGAGGATTGAGCTAATTGAATCTTCCCCACAAGAGATGGTTGAACTGACAAAGCTACCATAGATATAGTTGAACCCTCTATCAATAACTCCAGATCCAGCCTTCTTGCTTCCTCGATAAGTTCCTTACTGACGGCTAGTGATGCAAGTGACAGTGACTGTGACTTTCGACTCAAGGCATCTGCCACCACATTAGCCTTACCAGGGTGGTAATGGATGGTACAATCATAATCTTTCAACAACTCCAACCATCGTCGTTGTCTCATATTAAGCTCCTTCTGTGTGATGAAGTTCTTGAGGCTTTTATGGTCGTTGTATATCTCGCTCTTCTCCCCATAGAGATAATGCCGCCAGATTTTCAAAGCAAAGACCACTGCCGCAAGTTCCAAATCATGAGTCGGGTAGTTCTTCTCATAATCCTTCAATTGCCAAGAGGCGTAGGCTACCACCTTCCCGTCTTGCATCAAAACACAACCCAGACCCATCTGTGACGCATCACTATAAACTACCATTCCCCCAGTGCCATTAGGAATGGTAAGCACTAGAGCATAAACTAGTCTTCGCTTTAATTCCAAAAAGCTCTTCTCGCACTCACCGGACCACTCAAACTTCACTCCATTTCGGGTCAGTCGAGTCATCGAGGCCGAAAGCCTTGAGAAATTTTCGATAAACCTTTTGTAGTATCCGGCTAAACCCAAGAAACTACGGATATCAGCCACATTCTTGGGGGTTTCCCAATCAACTACCGACTTCACCTTGCCGGGGTCAACTTCTATACCCTTGGCTGAAACAATGTGTCCCAAGAAAGCCACTTGGGGTAGCCAAAACTCACATTTACTGAACTTAGCATACAACTGCTTCTCTCTCAAGCGTTGCAGCACAAGTCGAAGATGTTCGGCATGCTCCACCTCATTCTTTGAGTATATTAAGATGTCATCAATAAAGACGATGACATACTTGTCTAGTACATCATGGAACACCCCGTTCATTAGCTCCATGAAAGCGGCTGGGGCATTGGTCAACCCAAAGGACATGACCAAAAATTCATAGTGACCATAGCGAGATCTGAAGGCTATCTTGTTAATGTCACTATCTCTAATTTTCAACTGATGATACCCTGACCTGAGGTCAATCTTCGAGAACACCTTAGCACCTTGAAGTTGATCGAACAAGTCATCGATCCTGGGTAGCGGGTACCGATTCTTGATCGTCAGTTTATTAAGCTCGTGGTAGTCGATGCACATCCTTAGGCTACCGTCCTTCTTCTTCACAAATAGTACCGGTGCTCCCCAAGGCGAAACACTTGGTCTGACAAACCCCTTCTTCAATAAGTCCTTGAGCTGTTCCTGCAACTCTCTCAGCTCTGCAGGTGCCATCCTATAGGGTGCCTTAGACACTAGGGAAGCACCTGGAATCAAATCAATCATAAACTCGGTCTCACGGTCTGGTGGTAACCGTGTCAGGTCTTCCGAAAAAACATCCGGGAATTCCTTAACCACATTGATCTCTTCAAGTGGCTTGACCTTTGCTTCAACATCCATCACTGATGCTAGGTAAAACTGACATCCTTCCTCCATCAGCTTCTGGACTTGTAGAGCGGAGATAGTGATTTTCTTGGGCTTTCAGGATTTACAACCCTCAAATACGAACTCCACACCTTCATCAGGTTTAAATACAATCTTCTTCTTTGCACAGACTAGGCTAGCCCCGTAAGTGGACAACCAATCCATGCTTAAGATCACATCGAAATCTCTCATATTCAACTCAATCAGACGAGCAACAAGTTTCTTCCCATCAATCCATATCGGGCAAGGTTCATAAAGTGCATCAAGTTCTACGGCACTGCCCATTGGTGTACTGACCATAAGATTCTGGGAAAGTCATTTCGAACTGACTCCTAGTCTTTTAGCAAACATAGGAGATACAAAAGAATGCGTTGCCCCTGAATCAAACAACGCATAAGCAGGCTGTGAACATATAGAAACCATACCTGTAATCACAGTAGGGTCAGCCTGGGCTTCATCATTGGTGAGTGCATAGATTTGCCCCTGAGGTCGGTTGCTGGTTGGAGGCGGAACAGGACGACTAGTAGGTCGTGTCTGAGGTGCTTTAGAAGGTGCTGCAGTTGAAGTACTTCCCCGCTTGGGGTATGGGCATTCCCTAGACATGTGACCACTACCCAGACAGTTATAACATTGGACTGTCTGTGCCCCATAGTGAGGATTTGCAGGTAGCTTAAGAGCCTAAGCTGCATACTGCCTATAGTACTGAGTCGGGGCTGAGGTGGAGTAAGATCCTCTCTGAAACTTGCTAGGGCCCCTATAGTTTGAGGAAGTCATAGGCCTCTTGCTGGCCTGAATTGCTCTATAATTCTCCCTTTGTCTGTCTTCTACCACCTTGGCAGCTTGAACCACCCGAGCATACGAGGGATACTCATGCAGTACCATAGACGTACTAATATCGGGCCTCAACCCCTTCTCAAACAGTCGAGCCTTGACAACCTCGGGCCTCATGTGAACGGGAGCAAAGTAGAAGAGCTCCTCGAACAGTTGTTGAAATTCGAGAACTGACTTTGACCCCTGAATTAAACTTGTAAACTTAGCCTGCTTCTTGTCGCGGAAACTCTTGGAGAAGTAATTTTCAAGGAAAGTCTCCTTAAACAGTTCCCAGGTAGGGTTGGGATGCCGTAGTCCAAAGTTTTCTTTCTCAGACCGCCACCAAGAGTCAACCTCACCTCTGAACTGATAGACCGCACATCTGATTTTGTCCTCGTCAACGCACTGAAGCACCTCGAAAATCCTTTCCAAATCCCTTATCCAGTGAGCTGGATACATGGAGTCATCCACCATTTTGTTGAAAGTAGGAGGGCGATGTTTCAAAAATTTATCGGATAGTCTTAAAGCATCCGCCCAAGCTGGTACCGCCACTTGGGGTGCAGCTGGTGCTAGAGGTGGTAATGGTGCCATAGGATTCCCGGCAGCAGCAGTGGCCGAGGGTAGTGTACCCGATGCAGCTGCAGCTACAATTGCTGGAGGTGGTACATGTACAGGTGGGGGCACTTGCGACCTTTCCCTATCCGCAACCAAGACTTGAAGTTGGGCATTCATATTGTGCATAATGCCCCTTGTCTCTTGTTGCATGGTTCGCATGAGGGCCCCCAATAGCGAGGCCACATCTGCACTGTTTTGAATTGGCGGAGGATCTGGTAAATTAGTACCCAAGCCTTCCGCGACCTTGTCAGGGGAAGGGGAACGATTCTCAGTTGAGCGGTTATCTTCCATGTTGCGTACAGAGGAGGGTGGAAAACAGTGGAAAAAGACTGATTACAAAATCGGTCCAAAAGCACCTCTTTAGCTTGAGTGGACTGTGGACTGGACTCTGGTCTGGGTCTACTCCTAGGTCCAGCGCGAAACAGCAGCTATGCGGACTCACAGAGTGGACTCAGGCTGGGTCCACTCTTGGGTCCAGTGCGAAACAGCAGGTGTGTGGACTCACAGAGCGGACTCAGGCTGGGTCCACTCCTGGGTCTAGTGCGAACCAGCAGGTGTGTGGACTCACAGAGTGGACTCAGGTTGGGTCCACTCATGGGTCCAGTGGGAAACAGCAACTTAAAATCAAAACCCCTTGGACCTAAAACCCATTCGTCCCTTTCGTTTTCTCCCTCTCTTGCGCAAAGAAGAAGACTAAACCTCTACTCCCTTGCTTCCACTCCTTCTCCTTGGCGATTTTGGGCGCTCAACCTACGGATTTCATCACCAAATCAAGTTCAGGTAAAGTTCTTCCTCTCCAAATTCGTTTTCTTCAAGCTTTCTTCTCAAATCCAACCCTAGGCTGCTCTATTTCGTTTTCTCCTTGAAGAACTTCGAAATAGGGGTTCCTAAGGTTCAATCTCCACTTCAATCACACAAAACAAGTGTGCCAATTACTCACCTTGTTCCCATTACCCCTATTCTAGGCTTTTTTTGGGTGAAAAACGAAAATTTTCTTACCCCTAAATCGATTTTCTTGCTGTATTTTTTTTTTTTTTTTTTTGTGGGGAAATCATGAAATGGGTTTGCATAGCTCGTTAGAATCTCTCATGTACCATTTTAGGTGCTTAAAACACTACCCAACTATGGTATTCCACATTCCAAAGGTTCTTTGGCTAAGAACATATATTTCCCTCTTTCAATTGTGTTTGGAAAACACCTTTTTTGGTTTAGTTAATTTCTGTTAAGCCTTGCTTGGGAGTAATATCTTTGTTTTCTATGCTCCATATGATTTGCAATGTTATTCTCTTGGATTGAAAGGAATTACATCATCTTCATACACCCATATGCAATCATGCTCGCTTTGACATCCTAGAAGGGAAAGTGAACGACTTGGACACATATGTCCACCAACATCTTTATGAAGAAGACAGTGAGGAAGACAACATGGAGGGTTAAGCTCAAGATCTGAGGATACAGTAGTTATGACTTTGACTGTTTTCTGTTTCTTCTTTATTTATTTATTTTTTTTAATTTGTTTAGAACCGTTTACTTAGACTTTAACTATGGTTACAAGTGTTGATCTAGCATCAGAAGTAACTCTAGCACAGTTGATCCTAATTGTAATTTTGTTTTGGATTCCCACCGGGGTGAATGTACAGTCAGCTGAACTAATGAAATAGATCTATCTTTTCCTCATTGTCGCCTTATCCTGTCTCTTATCAACCTCACCGGCTTCCACACCTAGCTAGTCTTCTCCCTAGGTCTTTACACATAATATTTTATTCTCTTGGAAACTTTTATATCAATATCACTATTTGTATGGAGTAAATCGGGTTTCTGTAAGACAATGACTCAATGCAGAGCATCACGCTCTGATACCACACTGTCACGCCTCCATTCCGAAAGGGAATAAAATTCAATAAAAGGGGGTATGACTAGGATGACACGTGTCACTCCTCACTGCCAGGATCTCGATTTGCAGTGTATTGAATCACTGTCAAGACTAATATAATCATCACAAATATACTAGTAAACGGAAATAGAGAAATATTACATTTCCAAGGTAAAACAGAGCTGCGGAAGCGTCTAAGTAATAGTTACATAATGTTCATTTGCCTAGCGTTAGGTTATACAGTAATCCAGTGATATTTCAAATGACCCTTACATAATTATCAAAATGTAGTCTGTACAAGCACAGTGTAAGCTCAAAAAGAAACAGAAGTAAGTCTCAGAATCAAAATACCCCAAAGGCACAGTCATCGCACGGACACCCGTCGCCGTGTTCCTCTATCAATGGCTCTGGGTCCTCCACACCCACAGAATCATACTCAGATGAGTGAACGTCCAGGTTTGACACAAATCCATCATCTGCTGCCATATCTAAAAAGGTGTACACAAAGGGGGTAAGCTCCACTGAGCCCAGTGAGGGGATGGGGAGCATGCAAGCAATAACATATAGTCCATGATGCATGAATTATTATACAATTAGTCACCTAACAAGCACATCTAAGTCACTAGGTACTTGCTACTGCAACAACTCGGGTAACATCGCGGATCACTTATCTTATCATCGTCGATGCAACCTCAATTTTTACAAGGGAGCTCGCGCCGATAGAAGCCACTCGCCACCCAGAGGCAAACCCCGATAACCAATTATCTCACCTGACCTGGCCTCGTATCACTCCTCAGGCACCACAGGTAGCCTTGGTTACCCAACACCTAAACCCCTGTTGGTAAGGGTCGTAGCAAGGGGATCGAACATCCTAGCCGCAATAATACTATATGAGGCTATCGTATCGAGAGGTATTCCGGGCACATTGACGTCCCATACCATCTAGTACCCATGTACCAGCACGACACGGCACATGACAAGCAAGGATTAACAATTTAAGGGGGTCCGATGCCGGCATACTCGACACCGTATCTCAACCAAGCATTTGAAATAGATCTACATAAACCACATCACCAACATATCCACAATCATAGTTATAAATATGCAATTTATAAAAGATGCATGATAATTGGCATTCAAATCACACAATATAATAAACACTCCCAAAATCAAATCAATTCCCAACCCCACTCACCTATTTGTTCACGATCCGTTACTAAGGTTTGTTTGCCGTTCAACGTAACGTAGTCCCACTGTACAAGTAATATTGCCTAGAGAAGCGTAACAAAGCGAATTAGGTGAGGTAAGAGGGGTCCCGAAGTCTAGGCTTAAGGATAACACATTAGAGTTTAGGTGGACTCTTGAGTGGAGGCACAGTGCCTAGGTCCACCCTGGGCAAAATACTCTAAAACCTAAGACTGGACTCTTGGGTGGATCCTGGCCTGAGTCCACCACAGGGTCCAGCTCCTGCAGAGAAGGGGTGGACTCTGGTTGTGGTTTCTGGTCTGAGTCCACCACAGGGTCCAGCTCCTGCAGAATCTGAATTTCACCACAAGCAAGCTCCCGAACCCGATTTCTCTTGGGTTTCAGCTCACAAGGACTTGGGGAAAAGGTCTACAAGCCACCTAGGGTCATAATACCCTACTTTTATCTTAGGGTTATTGGGTTCAAAGGATAATTTCATCAAAACCCTAAATCTAAGGTTTCTCCACCAAGAACCCTAGTTCCAATAATCAAAATCTAGAAAAGGGAAGAGAATAGACTCAAGGCTAGCTTCAAGCCTCCAAGTAGGGAGGATACTAACCCAAAAGCATCCTTGGGTTCCAAATGGAACCCTAGGTTCAAAAACCCCCAACCCAAATGGTCACATCTCCAAACCCAAAAGAATTGAAGAAGAGAGAGAGAGATAGATAGATTCAATGACCTACCTTGTCTTAGCAATAACTCCTAGGTAGAGTGGTTGCACAAGCAGTAGGATCTCCACCTCCTTTCTCCTCTTTCCTTCTTCTTCCCCTCTCTTTTCCTTTCTCTCCTCACCTCCACGATTTTTCTTGGTTAGATGACTTAGTGGCTAGTTAGTGGGTGAGTTATGGTTTTGGGAGTGGATAGATAAGACCAATCCACAAAACTCCAAAACTCAAAGTTGTCTTTAGTGGGGACCTAGGATATTTGTGGCTTGTGAGTGGATAGTTGGATTAATCCACTCAAATCTAAAACCCTTATTTATCTCTAGTGGGTCCCTAAGATATTTTATGACCCCACACTAAAATACAAAAGGAGATGATGGGGCCCACAATACCTTATCCACAATAAATCATATGGCAGGTGTGGACTCACCACCGGGTCCAGTTTAGGGTCCAATCCACCAGAAATAAGGTAAACTCAAGGCAATAGACGCCGGGCTTTGACCCACCCCTTAAGGGCACTAAGGGAATTAAGCAACCTCGTAAACAAGTTCAGAACATACCCAAAATAGTTCCTTTGCCCCATCAAAGATTAATTTTCGGAATCCCGAAGAGTTTCCTTACTTCGACGTTCACTTCACCAGGGCTCGTCATGTCGATGTGACAAGACACTGGGTTCTCTCTTCGGTACTCCTCGCTCTTGGGACTAGTGCTTGGAGGGTAGTCCATGAAGTCTTTGTCCACGAATTTCCCCCAATCCTGATTGAGAAACCTTTCCTCCACCGCCAAACCAGTGAACTGGTCAACGATCTTATAACTCGGTTTGACCACCATTGCGAATAGCTCACCGGCATAGATACTAGCTCCTTCTACGTGGCATAAAATATTAATATTAAAAGATGATCTCGGGTGCGGTTCTAACAGATACCAAGTTAGAATTTGATTTCTCTTAAACTTGATCTTGATGAAATTCTCCTATATCACTTTTGTGATTTGGAGTGGTATATTTATAGTATATCTGTGAGGTTACATGATGTGTTTAAAATTCAAAATACAGATGAGAGTTTGAGTTTATCTTAACTCATATACAAATGAGAAGAAGTAGGAACGTCCTTAGCTTTGCATGGGACTCTTTGGACTTGGTCCACATCTGATAATGATGAGTTGTTGGACTGAGATTCAAAATTCGAATTGGTATTTGAATTTTCATTATCCTTTACAACCTCTTCTAGCATTTGCAAGTAGCGGCTATTGGTAGCGAATTGGGAATTCTATCACTCCCCTATACTTACCATGTATTTATTCAAATTCCCATATTCAAAGTTTCTTTTCTGATTCCCCATAAAAGTATATTTCTACCTCTCTTACTCTCCTAATATTTTAAAATACATAATTACCCTTCTATTTTCATGATTCACACCGGTTTCTCACCATCTCGTTGAATTGTTTTATATATTTGAGCCAAACCAAATAACTTGAAGAATTCCTCTGTGAGTCTACATCCTCGAACACAGTGGAATTAGAGTTATCATTGAAGATGTCAAAGAGGTTCTGAATCATTCCTATAGTTTCCCTGCCCAGTCCATGGAGTTCTTCAATTGATGGTCCACTTTATGGAAAATTATCATCTCTAGTTCCTTGCCCGGCCCAGTTCCTCCAATGCCTGTAATAGGGGGCGACTGGACCCCACCTGGTCAGAGTGTTTGGGCAGGGGTAGAATGGTCATTGCACCCCCTTATTACAGGCACTGGGGGAATTGGGCCGGGCAGGGAACTGGAGGGGGACAAAGATCCATCCCTGGCGATGTTTGCCTCTATTTTCAACAGTTATGTCCTCTTCGACAGTGTTGATGAGGCCAACATGACGTTCAAGGTCATTGACCAGTATGGAATTCTCGGGACATTTAAGTTCTTCAATAGATACTAAGAGGACAATAAATACTTTCATTTGCAGATAGTTAACTTCGGCACCATTGAAGTCTAGAAAATTCCTAGGAAAATGTTGAAAACTTAAGGGAGATTTTTTCATAACACTCAAATAGTAAAATGTGATCGTGTGCTTCATGAGTTTATATCAAACCACAAATTAGATAATTGAGATCAATTAGCAATGGTTCATCATAAGATTGTCTTCTTTTTACACTCCAGTACCATCAAATAATAATAAATGATGGACATCAATAAATTTAATAAATCATTTTACCTATCCCTAATATTTAACCACAATTATTTTATATGAGGAAGGGTTATAACCAATATCTAAGTAAACTATTAGTTAAAATATTGCATTCGATCAATATTAATAGAGTTCATGACAGATTTCAAAAAAAGAGTTCATGACAGCTAGTTACGAAATAGTTTAACTTTAGTACTCCCAAAATATTAGTCACGAGCCTTGAAACCTTGGATTGGGCTACTCTCCACTGAGTGGAGACCTAATGAGGCATCTGACGGTTGGGCTACGCCGCACACATCCAGATACACATTCACTCAGTCAACCGTCGGGATGTGTGCGGCACAGCCGAGCCATCAGATGTCTCATTGGGCTCTCCACTCAGTGGAGAGGAGCTGGATCCTGAAACCTTTTAGACTTTAACTCCACCAATTACTAATAAATGACAAAACTGATTAGATTGAGTGAATTCTTTGACCTATATTTTGAAGCATAAATTACCATGTAGGAGAAAAGGTGATTATCAACATTAGGGTCATCTAGTTAGCTATGACTATGCATAATGCATTTGGTTTATTTGATGACCATATATGCAAATGGATCACTAAAATCACTCCTTAGGTCAAAATTTGTTTACAAATCTGGAGAAAGACAATGTGAATCCTAAACCTAGTTGCAAGTCAACTTTTGTTAATTATGATAACTCATTATTGCATTTCCTTTAAATTAGTTATGAGAAAATAGATATTGAATTTACGTAATATGGGTTGCTAGTATCGCCACATTGTTCGGAATTTCAGGATAAGCTATATACTTGGTCCTAACATCCTTAAATGCAAGTTGAGGAAAATCAATTAATCACTGACAACTAATCTACATGCCTTCAATTACCTTTGTATTAATTAATAAAAAACAATTGTCATTATAAGTTATGGTCAAAGATTTCATTACACGGTCGTGCAAGCATGCACGGTCGTGTCCCCTATCACAAAGAGTTGGAAAAGTCATAAATCCCCACCCATATTTAATGCCTCAAAACTCCCACCCTCTCACATGCACGGCTTACACAGTCGTGTATGAAAACTGTCCCCATAAGTTATCAAATTAATTGTATATAAAACTTATTCAAAAAGTATGAAAAAGTACCAGGATTTTACCAAACTATCGTTTACCAATGAGTTTAGTGTTGCAATGGTTAGTGATAGTTCTATACATGACTCGTTTTGAGTATCTCATGTTTGATTATATGGTTTAATTAACTACTATTTGAGTTGAAATTTATTCTCTTTTTTTTTTTTTTTTGGTGAAGAAACGATCATTTATTAGCACGAGAAAAATGCAAGGCGTCTAGATTACAACAATCAGACAATCAAGG
Organism: Telopea speciosissima; assembly: GCF_018873765.1. Taxonomy (NCBI): domain Eukaryota; kingdom Viridiplantae; phylum Streptophyta; class Magnoliopsida; order Proteales; family Proteaceae; genus Telopea; species Telopea speciosissima. The sequence goes on along the minus strand of NC_057916.1, from coordinate 67,696,216 downwards.
AGTGCAGGAAATTTGCCATTTTGTTCGACTCACACAAGACAAGGCTCTTCGAGCCAAGGAGTTAATGGTGCTTTTATTCTCCCTGGGAATAAAGGAAAAAGATACAGGTGAAACATAGGCGACAATGTACTGAATATCACCTATAATGCTAGAGACTTCTGTTGGAGGAGGGATAGTGTTGCATGACAAAATTCGGATGAGATCTCTGTTATTAGATTCAACCTCAATATTTAGAAGATCTTCAGAGATGCATTGAAGTAAACCTTCGCGAACTGCCAAAGCCTCACCTTGAAGAACTGAGAAGAAGTGTTGAGGGTCCAAGACACTAAAGGACAATTGAATTATTACATAATTGATAAATTGAGATTAAAACAATGAATGATAAGGCATATAATTCTCAATATATATTGAGAATTATATGCCTTATCATTCGTATATCTTTCAACTTCTGAATTTTTATTTTATTTGGGTATAGATATGAATAAGATATATGCATAGATGTAACATTTGAAAAACAAACAGATTAGAATGGTTATCCACAATTCCACTATGGAAAACATGATAAACAGTCTCAATAAAATAGTTAAGTTGTGATTTATTATGTACAACGAAGCTATTTTATAACAATAACATTACAAACATTAGTTAAGCTCACAACCTGAGTCATATCAATTAAAAAAGGATGATCATAAATAAAGTAAACTAAATGACTAGGAAATGAATGACATTTTTCAAATTTAATGCATACAAAATGAGTCATCATAGAACACAAATTGCAAATATTGGATAATCTCAACAACCAAGTCACATAATCAACAAATGATGATTACCAATGAAGTTAAACATATCTGTAAGTACCGCGGTCCTTCGGGACGAAGGTCATCCTCGGCCCTTTTTGTTGGCGTATTGGTGACATAGGGTTGAGGGAGATACATGTGTGTGTGTATGGATGTGGATAACATTGTCAATGTATGATAAATAGGGGATTGGGATCATGCATTGAAATATGTTAACATAATGAGAAGTCGCCACCTAGGGTTAGGGCCTAGGACCCATTAAGTGTAGCCCTACCCGTGGTGAGCGGAATCGGGCTACGTGACTCCATATGGTCCAACCAAAGGTTCGGGTAAGGGGTCAGGTTATGAGTGTGGGAAGGTGTTAGGCACCCACCTCGCCCAGCCGAAGCCGGTCTCTCTGTGTTAGATGCTACATAAGGACGAATGTTGTTTCTCTCTTATTACGGGGATGGGGGATCTTATGAACTACATTCAGATGCTATGAATTAAACTAAAGTACAATAAACTACATTATATATGTGAAAAGTGCAGATTAAAGCGGTAAAATATGAAAGGACTACATTGGATCGACAAAAATACAATAATTATACCTATATGGTTGTTTGCCTCTGGCTCAGGGGAGATGGACGAATGGACCGACGCTGCTTCTTTCTCGGCAGAGTAACGGCTCTTTCGAGTGATTTGGAAAAGAGTAAACAGACAGAATAACGTCTGTAACAAGGGAGTTTCGATGGTTATCCGTGCACAGACGGGATACCAAAGCTAAGGAGCCAAAGCGCTCTATACTCAGAGGGACAATCGAAGGATCTGTCCACCCCAGGAAAACCTCACATACTCACACACTCATGAGAGAAGGAGGAGAAATGAGGGTGAAAAGGGAGAAAAGATGCTAGGAATCACATGGGGAGGGTCTTCCCACCCAAAATTCCTTGGGAAATGTGGGAGGGGACCCTCCTATTTATAGGGAGGGACCTTTTCTCTCTCCTGGCCAAAAAAGTCCTCCACGGCGCCGTGGGGGACTTTTCCACGGCGCCGTGGGTGACGTCACCAGGCTGATGTCACACCCCCTCATGGCGCCGTGGAAATCCGGTACACCTCCCCACAGTGCCATTTTTCCTTATTTTTTGGCCTAAAATGGATCATTTTGTGCTCAGCATGGTTCTTGGTTCCATGGGTCAGGTATCTTTGGATCTGAAAAGAGGGAGGGTGCGTCGTCCATTGTCCATGTCCCGTTGTCATCATCGCCAATTAGGGGGTGACAAAAAATCAGCGTCTACAGTTTGCCCCTCTTTGGCCGAGGCCTGTGCCAACAGCCGAAGGGTAAAGATAAAAGACCAACTAATTTTGTCACCAAGAGCATGTACTGCTGACGCTTTGCTCAAAGGCGGTAGAGTTGCTAAAAACAGGTAGTTAATCACGATGAAATCTTTCGCTAATCCTCAAAAGAAAAACTCGGAAGAACCAAATCTTTATCTTGTGAGCATTGCTCAAACAATTTTTGAGGGTGATAAGGCACCGCTCGACCAAAGACCTAGGTAAGGCACCACTCGGCCCACCAGATCGAATATGAGGGACTCCACTGGGATAAAATTTTGGGGGTGATAAGGCACCACTCAACCGAAGATCTAAATAAGGCACCACTCGGCCCGAAGATCCGATTTGAGGGTGATAAGGCACCACTCGACCAAAAGTCAAACTTGGATGGTTATAAGGTTCCACTCGACCGAAACCATCAAGTTTGGAGGGTGATAAGGCACCACTCGACCGAAGATCTAGATAAGGCACCACTCGGCCCGAAGATCCGATTTGAGGGTGATAAGGTACCACTCGACCAAAAGTCAAACTTGGATGGTTATAAGGTTCCACTCGACCGAAACCATCAAGTTTGGAGGGTGATAAGGCACCACTCGACCGAAGATCTAGATAAGGCACCACTCGGCCCGAAGATCCAATTTGAGGGTGATAAGGCACCACTCAACCAAAAGTCAAACTTGGAGGGTTATAAGGTTCCACTCGACCGAAACCATCAAATTTGGAGGGTGATAAGGCACCACTCGACCGAAGATCTAGATAAGGCACCACTTGGCCCGAAGATCCAATTTGAGGGTGATAAGGCACCACTCGACCAAAAGTCAAACTTGGATGGTTATAAGGTTTCACTCGATCGAAACCATCAAGTCTGGAGGGTGATAAGGCACCACTCGACCGAAGATCTAGATAAGGCACCACTCGGCCCGAAGATCCAATTTGAGGGTGATAAGACACCAAAAATCAAACTTGGGTGGTTATAAGGTGCCACTCGACCGAAACCATCAAGTTTGGAGGGTGATAAGGCACCACTCGACCGAAAGTTAGTATTGAGGGATTTCACTGGGATTTCTTTTTTTTTTTATTTTTTATTTTGGTTCACGGCGCTGTGTGCGGGTTCGCACGGCCCCGTGTATGGGCGGCACCGTGCTTGCACGGCCCCGTGCTAGACTTCACGGTTCTGTGGGCAATGCTCCATGGCGCCGTGAGCCGCTGTTCCACGGGACCGTGGAGAATCCCACGGCGCCGTGGGGGCGCCAGAGAATTTATAAATAGAGGGCTCCCTCCCTCATTCCTTCACTCTCACTTCTGCTGCGAAGCTCTGCTGTTTTTGATTTTTGACTGACCCTTTTTATTTGCTCACGCCATGTCTTTTCCCCGACGAGGACGCCAGTCTCACCAGGAGCCACTACTCGGTACCACTGCTCACGATGCACGGGCTGCATCGTATCTTTTAGGGGTCACCCTGGCCGATACGGCCCGCCATGGTTGCCGCTCCATATGGGGCCAGGTCAGTATTCTTACTCTTTCCCTTTCAATTTATGCATTTATTTATATTAGCTTCATACCTCACCACATAGATTAGAGGTAATGCCCCTAGATTCTGTCCCAAGCTCCTAATGGTACGTAAATGTAGGTAATGCCCCCAGATATCATCCTAGGCACCTAGTAGCACACAAATTTAAGCGAGGCCATCAGACAATACCCTAAGTGTCTTTTGGCACGCAAATCTAGGTGATGCCTCTAGATACCCTCCTAGGCACCTAGTGGCACGCAAATCAAAGCAAGCCATCAGACACCACCTTAAGTGTCCTTTGGCATGTAAATCAAGGTAATGCCTCTAGATACCCTCCTAGGCACCTAGTGGCACGCAAATCAAAGCGAGACCATCAGACACCACCTTAAGTGTCCTTTGGCACATAAATCAAGGTAACGCCTCTAGATACCCTCCTAGGCACCCAGTGGCACGTAAATCAAAGCGAGGCCATCATACACTACCCTAAGTGTCCTTTGGCATGCGAATCTAGGTAACACCTCTAGATACCCTCCTAGGCACCCAGTGGCATGCAAATCAAAGCGAGGCCATCGGACACTACCCTAAGTGTCTTTTGGCACGCGAATCTAGGTAATGCCTCTAGATACCCTCCTAGGCACCCAGTGCACGCAAATCAAAACGAGGCCATCGACACTACTCTAAGTATCCTTTGGCACGCGAATCTAGGTAACGCCTCTAGATACCCTCCTAGGCACCCGATGGCACGCAAATTAAAGCAAGGCCATCAGACACTACCCTAAGTGTCCTTTGGTACGCGAATCTAGGTAACGCCTCTAGATATCCTCCTAGGCAACCTAGTAGCACGTAAATCAAAGCGAGGCCATCAGATACCACCTTAAGTGTCTTTTGGCACGCAAAACAAGATAACGCCTCTAGATACCCTCCTAGGCACCTAGTGGCATGCAAATCAAAGCGAGACCATCAGATACTTCCCTAAGTATCTTTTGTGACGCAAATCTAGGTAACGCCTCTAGATACCCTTCTAGGCACCTAGTGGCACACAAATCAAAGCGAGGCCATCAGACACTACCCTAAGTATCCTTTGGCATGTGAATCTAGGTGACGCCCCCTTTTACAGCCTCTCCCTCTTTCTCTCTTTTTTCCTTCCTCTTTTTTTTTTATTTTTTTTATTTGTTTAATTGTTGTCCTCATTATCTCGGCTAACCATTTGCCTTATTTTTCTTTGCAGGGCAGCTCCCTTCCTTGGCCCAAGAAATATTGTGGGCTGGAGGCTGTTTCAGAGTGGTACCGCACCCTTTGCCCAGCGGTACAGTCACGGGTTGTTCGGACCGGGCTGGGGCACATCGCCTCGTCCTTGGCTCATGAGTTGGATAGTCCGACTGCGAGGGCTCTGATAGAGAGGTGGTGGCCGAGCACCCATACATTTCACCTTCCCTTTGGTGAGGCGACTGTCACCCCCCTAGATTTCTACATGATCACGGGACTGCCCTTTGGTGGATTACCCGTAACACTAACTCCGGAGGAGAGGATTATAGCCTTGGCAGAGCCATCAGAGCGCCTGGAGTACTACAGGCAGCAGTTGGGGATTGCCGTTACAGGGAGAGAGATCCCCGCATCGCTCCTGAGGGGTAGCTGGGATGAGAGGGTCATTACAAACCAGTCGCCGTCCGTCCTTCAGGATCAGCAGGCTCGATGCTTCCTCCTATTCTTGCTGGCGGAGGTGATCTTCAGCGATATGACGAGTACGGTGACAGCCGACGCCGCATATGTTTGCTTCTTTGAGCATTTTGACGTGGCCGCAGGCTACGATTGGGGGGGCTCGGCGTACGCCTACTTCCTGGATATGTTAGATTATCTGGTTGTGGGGTCACTGAACCTGATCGGATGCTGCTATGTCTTGTGGGTGAGTTCTCTCAGCTTTGCCTTTTTCTCTTTCCTTTTTTTATTTTTATTTTATTCTACTTTTTTTGAGCTCATTTATGATTGCCTATTGCAGACGTGGAGCTATGAGATCCTTCGGTTTTGGGTCCCTACTTTCAGACCTGGGGATGACCCCGAAACCACCTTTCCTCGGACTACGCGATGGCGTAAGTCCCGCTTGCTCAGGAGTGGTCGCCATAAGGACCTTGGGTCCATTCGCGGCCTCCTGAACGAGCTGCAGCCGACCGAGGTAAATTTAAAGTGGTTGTTTATCTTATTTTCTCTTTTCTTCTCTTCCTTTTTATTTTTGCATTGATCTTGACTCTTTCTTGACAGGCTTCTCTCCGTCCTTATTTGGGGGAGGTGATTTTAGAGCCGGACATGTTTGACAGGGCCTCAGCTCTCTCCACTCGCAGGGTCCTTTTTGAGGGCCCATGGGGGTTTGCTTTTTACTTGGGAGAGCGAGTGTCCCTGCAGTGGTCTGAGGCTCGCTTGGTGCCCTGCCCTCCTCCTGCTCAGGTCCATCAGCCAGCCTTAATGGATCGGGATGAAATCAGGCACTGGAGGGTTGGTGAGCCCGCGATTGGGCTGGTGCTAGCCGAGACGGACTATACCGACTTCCTTCTCCGAGAGACAGTCTGCGTCCCCCTCACCCGCGAGGGTCCTCAGGTAAGATTTCCTCCATTTTCCCCTCTTCTCCTTAGATTGTTAATCTATCTTTTATTCTGATGTGTTTCTCCTCTTGACAGTTTCCAGGTCGCCCCATGATTCTAGGGGTCTATGGTGGTGGGAGTTCTTCTCGCGCCTCCCGAGTAGGGGAGGTGGAGTCAGGTGTTGGGCCTTCTGGAGAGGTTCCAGCCCTGTGGATTGCTGGTCCAGACGACCACATCCCAGGGTATCGTTCGTGGTTCATTCGCCACCACGAGCCTGGGATGGTTGAGGTCATCTTACCACCCCCTCGGGCTGCAGATACGGACCTAGGCCTCCCTCTTCCTTATGACGGGGTAAGCACATCCGACTTTCCTAACTTCATCCATTATTTTTCAAACTCTTGACATCTTGGGTGGTTATCATGTTTAGGTGGATGCGAGCCGATACGCCGATATGAGGCGCATGATGGCGAGCATGGATGAGATGATCATCTCGCGTGTGGACGCGGGCCATAGTATGGTAATACTTCGTCTCTTCCCCCCCCCCCCCTTTCTTCTTTCTTTTTTTTTTTTTTTTTTTTTATTTCAATTTTTATTATTGTTATTTCTTGCTTATCTTTTGATTTTCCTCTCTCTCTCTTTCTCTCTCCTTTTTTAGAGGGTTGAGCTCGACCATTGTCGGAGAGAGATTGAGAGACTCAGGCTTGCAAATGATCAGCTGCAGTTCAACCTTACGTGGGTTGAGGTCGAGAGGGATGCCTTGATAGCGTCCCAAAGCGGAGAGGGGGGAGGCTTGGATGTTGACGATTACTCCCCTGAGTCATGACCGCTCCTCTTTTTTTTTTTTTATATATATATATTTTTTTATTTGGAAATATTGTTACACTTATGTACATTTATTTTCCTTCCCTTCTCTTTTTTGTTTCTACACTTTGGTATGGATACTGGTGCAATTTTTATGTACACTTTTCTTCTCTTTTTTTTTTTGTACACAAACGAATTGTCTATGAATTCATTGGATATTTCTTTCTTTGAAATGCACATGAGACTCCATCCCTTTTCTTAGAAGCACAAATTCCATTGGTAAATGGTTCCATTACATGAGCAAGGACAGAGAAATTGAGAAAAGAAAGACAAACAAGTAAAGATAGGAACATCCAATTGATATCACTTATTTGTAACATTTTTCGGATAATAGCATCACCACTTCTTGTGTCACATCTCTGAGGTTCTAAAATTTTCCATCTTAGGTTTTTCCTGCCTCGGAGATACTAAGGAAGTGATATAAAAACTGATGTGAGTTAAACCCATGAATCTCACATAATTGTTCCCTGATGTTTCTGATTTTTCTCTCTCGGCCTTCATCCAAGGGCAGTTCCACTGGATTTCTTGGACATCTCTCTCCTCCAAATATTTCTTCCAGTCTTGGACCATGTGGAATTCTGACTTTTCCCTTTGTATTTGATAATGCATAGGCCGGAGGTGAGGACACGGAATTGGTGTGACCAGTTTTAGTTTTTCCATCAACCACATTTGGAATACCGGAGATCCATGAAGGAAATCAGTACCGTATTTCCGAGACTCGACTCATGGTATTAAACCCTTTGAATGTTTCTGCTAAAATGGTAGGAGCGATGTCGCATCCTTCTTCAATTTGCCTCACCACTTCCGCAATTATTGGGGACATGCCTTTTCCTGGAGATGCTAACAAGTACCTCCCAATCATACAGAATAAGTATGCCCACCTTTTGCGTCGGATCTGTCTTTCTTCTTCAAATCCATTGTTGTTGAAGATCTTCACAACTTTCAACACATCCACCTTGTCATAATTGAGAACTTGCTTTAACTCCTTCTTATTCATGGAAAAAAAATCTCCCAAATTTTTGAAGAGCTGTTCTTTCTTCATAGTTGGGAGGAACGACTTTCCTCGAGGGGGTGACATCATGCAAGCCCGGAATTCTTCAATGGTCGGAGCCAGCCAGACTTTTCCGAAGTGAAACGCGTGCAATTGGGGGTTCCAGCACTTCGACACTTCCCTTAGTAAATCATGATGGAGCTTGAAACAACCGATCCTTCCCAATACTATCAGATGGTGATCCTCTAGGAGTGTAGGCTCGTCCACATTCATCCAGAGAGTCCACTGACGCAACTGTTCGTCAAGTCCTTCTTTCTTTGATCCTCTCATGCTACCTGTATCAAGGATTGGGTTAGCATTTTGTGACACAGAATGAATAAATCCTTTGTTAATAACCAGCTCTAGATGACTTTTACTTCTAAGCTAGGTCAAGGAATGGAAGGCCAAATGGCAAGATTTACCCATATGTGCAAGGGACGCTGGCTGGCGGAATTTATGGGAGGAAACCGATACAATGCCTTCTCTTTTTTTCTTTTCTTTTTTTCTCTTTTTTTTTCTTTTTTTTTTGAGACCGTACCCGAATACATCGAGTTGCCTACGTATCCCTTCGGAGGAATCAGGTCGAACGTAGTTTAAATTGCTTCACATATCTCAAACAAAATACTTCTTTAGCTGGTCCATATTGACCAGACCCCCGAAGATCTTCTCCGTCAAGATCGGAGAGTTGGACCGCCTGTCCTGGCAATATGGTCTTGACTTTGTAGGGTCCACTCCAATTGGGTCGGAATTTTCCTCTTGGGTCGTGAATTGGAGCTCGCTGCTCTCTAAGGACCAAATCTCCTTCCTCAATGCTCCGAGTGCGGACACCTTTATTGAATGCCCTAGCCATTCTTTGCTGATATTTCTTGAGATTATCCATGGCCTTCATCCTTTTCTCATCCAGGAGATTGAGCTCTTCATACCTGGCCCTTACCCATTCTCCTTCTGGCAATTGACTATCGAGTAAGACTCGAAGAGAAGGGACCTGAATTTCTACCGGTAATACGGCTTCCATCCCATATACCAGAGAATACGGGGTAGCTCCGGTAGAGGTTCAGATAGATGTCCGATATACCCATAAAGCTAGTGGAAGTTTCTCTGCCCAGTCATTATGTGTATCTGCCATCTTTTGCAATATGACCTTCATATTCTTGTTGGCTGCTTCTACTGCTCCATTAGTCTATAGCCGGTAAGTAGTAGACTTATGCCTCTTAATGCCAAATTGGTTGCAGAGTTCTTCCACTTTTTCCCTGAAATGCAGGCCTTAATCTGAAATCAACTGTTGCAGCACACCGTATCTACAGATGAGATTCTCTTTTATGAACTTTGCCACCTTGGCGGAAGTTAGGACTGCATAAGATTGAGTCTCTACCCATTTTGTGAAATAGTCAATGGCGACTAACACGAATTGATGTCCATTTGAAGCCTTTGGAGTTATTTTTCCGACTACATCAATTCCCCAGGTAGAAAATGGCCAAGGGGCATTTAATGAGTGCAACTTTGTCGGAGGAATATGAATGATGTTGGCAAATATCTGGCATTTATGACATCGCCTTACGAAGGTGGCACACTCAGCTTCCATAGTGGCCCAATAGTATCCCATCCTGAGAATTTTCTTGGCCAGCATCCTTGCATTCATGTGTGGTCCACATATTCCTTGATGGATTTCTTCCATAATGATTTGAGCCTGATCCTCATCCACACATAATAGTTGGATACCATCATAAGACCTCTTATACAACAAGTTTCCTTGGAGGATGAATTGAGTGGCATATTTTCGTAAATGCCTCTTCTCTCTTTCTGAAAACTCTTCAGGATATCTCCTTTCCTTGATGTAGTCGACCATTGGAGCATACCAGGGTCTTCCATCCTCGGTGAGCGTATTGACTGGTTCTCCATATGCTGGGCAAGTCCTTCTTTCTATTAGGAAGGGCTGGATCTTGTCTCGAGTATCACATATCTACAATGGACGCCAAAGTGGCTAAAGCATCGGCGAACCAATTGCTATCCCTGGGCAGATACTCAAAAGAAACTTCCTTGAAGCATTGCGTTAGTTGTTCCAGATAGACTTGGTAGGGCTTCAACTTCTCATCCTTAGTCTTCCACTTTCCTTGTGTTTGACAGATCACCACAGAGGAATCTCCGTAAACTTTAATTTTGTCAACTCCTACAGACAGAGCCATTTCTAACCCAATAGCACAAGCTTCATACTCTGCTATGTTATTGGTACAACTAAATTCCAATCTGAAGGCCATTGGCAAGTAAAAGTCCTCTGGGGTTATCAATAACACCCCTGCGCCAAATCCTTTTTGATTGGCGGCTCCATCAAAGTACAGTTGCCACCCCTTAGTTGGTCCGGCTTCTATGGAGTGCAAATCTTCATCTGGGAAGAGGTCCTCTGTCACTCGGGAATCATCCTCAGTGGGAAATGCTGCTAGATGGTCAGAGATTGCTCGCCCTTTCACAGACTTTTGACTGACATAAGTTATGTCGAATTCTGATAATAGCAACAACCACCTAGCCATCCTCCCTGTCAATGCTGGTTTCTCAAAGAGGTACTTGATTGGATCCATACGAGAGATCAACCTGAAGGGATGTGACACCATGTAGTGCCTCAGGCGCTTAGTTACCCAAACCAGAGAGATGTACATGTCTTTTCTCTTTGGGGCATATCGCGAGTTTCGTACTCGATGAATTTCCTGCTCACATAGTAGATTACATGCTCTTCTCCATCCGCCTTGCCAACTTGGGCCATCATTGATCCGACCGCTGTTTCTCCTACTTGACAAATATAGGAGCAAAGGTTCACCGGACACTGGAGGGACAAGTATGGGAGGAGAAAGTAGATACTCTTTGATCTTCATAAAGGCATCTTGACATTTCTCGTTCCATTCTTTTGGCTCTTTCTTCCTTAGGAGTTTGAAGATAGGTTCACAAGTGGATGTCAACCGAGATATGAATCTGCTGATGTACTGGATGCGTCCCAAAAACCCTCGTACCTCTTTTTCTGTCCGAGGTGGTGGCATTTCCGTGATGGCTTTTATTTTGTCAGGGTCCACTTCTATCCCTCTTTTGCTGACAAGAAATCCCAGTAATTTTCCTGCTTTGGCCCCAAACACACACTTCTGAGGGTTCAGCCTTAGCTTGTATTCTTTGATTCTTTCAAAAAACTTTCTAAGAGCTGCAAAATGGCCTTGTCGGTCAATAGATTTGACTATCATATCATCGACATATACCTCTACTTCTTTATGTATCATGTCGTGTAGGATAGCCGTGGCCGCTCTTTGATATGTTGCCTCAGCATTTTTCAACCCAAAAGGCATTACTTTGTAACAAAACGTGCCCCAGGGTGTGGTAAAGGCAGTTTTCTCCCTGTCCTCCGAGCACATACTAATTTGGTTATATCCTGAGAAACCGTCCATGAAGGACAGTAGAGCGTGGCCTGCAGTGTTGTCTACCAAAATGTCAATGTGGGGTAACGGAAAATCATCCTTCGGGCTGACCCTGTTTAGGTCACGAAAATCCACACATATTCTGACCTTCCCATCTTTCTTAGGGACTGGGACAATATTGGACAACCATTGAGGGTACTGGGTTACTTGAAGAAATCCTGCATTCCATTGCTTGATTACTTCTTCCCTGATCTTCTCACTCCATTCCGGCCGCATCCTTCTTAACTTCTGCTTGACTGGGCGAGCCTCCGGATATGTTGGTAATTCATGTTGCACAATCTTTGGATCGATGCCGGGCATATCCTTGTAGGACCAGGCGAAGACTTCCTCAAATTCCTTGAGGAGAGAGATCATTTGGGATGTTTCGTTATTATTGAGAGAAGCACCAATTTTGATTATTCGAGGGCATTGATCGGTCCCTATATTTACGGGGTGGGTATCCTCTCGGACGGGTTGAGCTCTTCTTTGCTCCAATTGTTCTAACAGATTACGATGTTCTAAGACATTATCATCATCAGAAGAATAGGAAGAAGAAGAAGAAACATACTCAGAATCAGTAATTTCATTCATGATAAGGGGAAGAGTACAGACAGACCCAATGGACTGGACATTTCCACCGGACTCAGATACAGACTTAGATACAGACTTAGACAGGACTATGCTAGAGCTGGTTACAACTTTAGATTCATCAATATGGAAATCCTCCATCATTCTTGCCCAATTCGCTACGGATCCTTGGAGAGGTTGTATGAGAAGATGTGGTGCCGGTCCTCCTTCTTCTTCTTCAATGATCACTGCTACTTCGAACAGTTTGCCGATCCCTTGATCCCCTGTGACTTCCTTCTTGCTGGCTTGATCCAATTCCATGGCTATCCAGTCTACTTCGTTCTTAAAGAATATTTCAAGTCCTGGTAGACGTTCACCCTATTCTTGATCGAACCATGGTTCTGGATTTCCACAGTAAGGGAAGTCTTCTCCCTCTTTCACGAAGTACCCGTTCAGGGTCTTGAAATATGGCTCACCATTTGCCGTACTATTCATCTGTCCTGTGGCTTTCTTTCTTGGGTTCTTCAGGTTAAACCCTAATCCACAACGGTTGGCATTGGCTGGTATCTCCGGGAATGCCAGTACCCCTTGTTGGTTTTTACCCAATCCCAATCCAGGGAAATATTTCATCTTTCTCATAATCTTTACAGACGCTTCGCTCCATATTGTCAGGAATTTCCCTAGACTCTGGTCTTCCTCACTTGCAAAGGTAGTACAAATGTGGCCGATTTTAAACCCACCCAGCTGCACTTCTTGCGAGGATGAACCGCCTACTTCAATGTTGGCTAAAGTGTCTACCATTTCCGGGTCTCCAAAAATGGTAATCACTTTCTGATCATATATGAACTTCAGCTTTTGATGAAGACTTGATGCTAGGGCTCCCGTTGAATGTAGCCATGGTCTTCCAAGCAACATATTGAAGGATGCTTGAATGTCGATGACTTGGAAGTCTATGGTAAAGCAGGCTGGTCCAATCTTGACACTGGTGGTAAGAATCCCAATCACCTCCCTTCTGGAATTGTCGTATGCCCTGATGGTTTGACTGGACGACTTCATTTTGTCTAGAGATAAACCCATGCATCTGGCTGCTTTGAGGGGCGTCACATTGAGGGCGGGCCCATTGTCTATCAGAACCTGGGGGACCTGATTCTTGTTACATTCCACCGTAATGTAAAGTGCCCGGTTGTGATTCTTTCCTCCTGGGGGTAAATCCTCTTCTGAGAAAAAGAGTGACTGAATGGCATAAGTGGCCCCCACTATGTGAGATAATTCCTCAGGCCCCATTTCTATGGGCCCTTGAACCTTGGTAAGAGCTTTCAGGACAGCTTCTCGGTGGGTTGGTGATGCCATTAATAAACCCTAGATTGAGATGTTGGCTTGGGCTTTCTTCAATTGGTCTAGTACTCGGTTTTCTGGCTCAACAACTGCCGTGGACTGGCTAGACCGATATTTTTCCACTGTCAACTCTTTATTCTTGAAGTTTCGGCCACTCCTGGTTTCCGCCACCTCTGACTCTCTTTCTTTAATGACCAACCGGACTGGGCAAAAGTCCCCATCTTCTTCGTCACTATCAGTGATGATAAGAGGACCCTTGGGACAAATTCGGGTTTTACCTCCTTCATCAGACAAGGCCACGATAGACTTCCGGGCTTGATTTAGGATTCCTGACAGGGTTTCTCGCTTTTCAGCAACATGCTGGACTGTATGGGGTTCTTCTGGTATCAATTGGCCAATGGCATGAAAGGCTTCCGAAGCCTCTTGGTACATCTTCCTTGCTTCCGCCAATGACTTAGAGAAGCTGCGATCCTTCTTTTCTCCTTGAGAAACTGAACTTTCGGACCCCATTGGGTCATTTACGGCTTCTCCCTCATTGACATGACACATATAGAAATCATCATGTGCTCTTGCCCATGCGCGGTATTCTCTGTCACCTTGATACGGAGACGAGGGAGGAGTCCCACATAGGTCTTGTGTCAAGGCCAAAGTTAGCTTTACAGAGTTTTCCAAATGGCGAATTGCTTGAGGGAGCGCCCACTGTTCTCTAACAGATTCCAGCTGTTGAAGCTCCTCCTGATACTTATCATCCAAGACCACTGTCCTCATGAGTGTTTCCTGGATTTTATCTACATCCCGGTGGATCTTGTTCACCCGGAATGATAATTCCCATGGTGCGGGTTCGCAAATGTTCTCGTACTTCTCTAGACATGTCCTTGGTTGCCAAGGTTCCTCATCCTCCGTTTCTTCTTCCCCTTCAGACACTTCAACATTGGATTCCTCTTATGCAGATTCTTGCTCACTTTCATCTTCTTCAGATGATTGTTCTTCTTCCAACGGCTCTTCCCCTTCATCATCGATGTCCATAGGAAAGATACCTCTGGTGGGGTCTCAATCTGAAATTCCCCGAGGCTGATATCATTGATCCATGCGTCCCATGTTTCACTTCTTCGGGGTGGATCTGGATAGGAGAATGAATCTGAATACAAGACCAGGTCTTCTGGAGGAGTTCCGAACAGATCACAGGCCAAAGCATTGACTAACCAAGTCATATTTTTCAGCTCATGGAGGGTTCGAGCGAGTTCATCGCTCTCATTTGGCATCACCAAGCTCTCACAACGTGCTGCGAAGTTACTACACACCAGATCTGAAAATAGAGAAGTAGCCTTGTACAGGATCTCTTGAGTATGGGTGGAAACATCGAGTATATATGCGACCTGATAGAAGGCGCTCATGTTCCAACGCTCGAAATCTTCTCTGGACACCGTCCAATCACCTCTAGGAACCTCTGGAGATGATATCTCCTCATCATCTTTGCTTTCATACTCATCTGGTGATACGGGTTGAATAAGGCTGGTAGGGTCATTATCATCATCGCTTCCGATGTTATTTACCCAATCCATCGCTTCTACTCCTTCGTCTTCCATCATTGGACTTTGCTCGGCATACTCTATCCATCCCTCGTGGATATCTTGGTCGTCTTCCTCATCTGAGCTATTGTCAATATCTCCCCCTATATGGGCAAGAGAGACTTCTTTGGTCAGAGCTTGTCCAATAGCTAGTGCTGAGACTGCTTTAAGGAGCTGAGGTGTGACTCTGGTGATTTCAGTCCCTTCTTCTTCTTCAGGAACCAGGTGAGATATTTCGGATGATGAGAAACCATATTTGCACAATGGTGTCATTATCTCGAGACCCTCTAATCCATACTCCAAGAAATCCAACTTCCGAAGCCGGTTGATGGATGTTATACCTCTACCTTGGTCACATGGTTGCCCGCCTGATCGGATATTTCCGTCATAGTTGGTTCGGGCGCAATAAACATAAATCTGCATCCTTTCTACCCGTGCTTGCCGTGACTGCTCATCTCTTCCTGAATACCACGGGAGGGGCTGGATCAATGTGGTAGGATCTTGGAATGGTGTCTCTTCCTGCAGCATGTTCACTGATCCTGTAGACGACTCTGGGGAATAGGTCCCCTTCACCAGTGGTTGTGAGATTTTCCATGCAGGTATCTGGTATTCTACCCTTGTGGCACCTTCTGACTTTGGATGATAGAAAGGGGAATCGGGCCGATCCACTTCCTGAGACACCTCTTGTCGAATCTGTGGTTCTTTTTCCTCCTTAAGTTTCTTGGTCAACATTGCTATATAGACGTGTGCCTTCATTAGCTTCCTCTTCCAGATTGGATGAATCAAGGTGGTAGGATCTGCTTGCTCGGCATCCTCTTGAAGCATATTTACTCCATGGTTAGGTAGAGGATTTGTGGTGACATTTGGCGGCTGCTTCTTCTGAAGTTCAATTTTACCCTCGTCAATCAAGTCCTGGATCGCATGCTTAAGAGCTAAGCATCTATCCGTATGATGGCCTTGTTGGTCGTGGTAATGACAGTACAGATTGGGCTTATACCAGGCAGGTGGATTGTTCAAATCCACAGGCTTAGGAGGAACGGAATTGATCATTCCCTGTTTCTTGAGCTTGGTGAATAACAATGAGGGCATCATTCCTTCAAAGTTGAAATTCCTCCTGGATGCTTCAGATTCAGTTTGGATCATAAGAGGGGTGGATCCTGTGGCTACCACTTGGACTTCTGCCGCCTGGCTGCTTGTCCCTACAGCATTTCCTCCTTTGGCTCTTGGGCTTTTCCTTGCCGAATAGCTTCCTAATGCTTCACGGGTCATACCCTGATTCTGCCTTTCTTTAAAGATCTTATCTTCAATCTTCTTCCCAATTGTCATAAGAGCATCGAATGTTTTGATGTGCTAGTAGTATATCTTCTCATGGTACTCCCCATACAGATTTTCTAACAATATCTCGACCTGCTCCTCCTCAGTAGGGCGGTTCCACATTTTTGCGGCCTTCTCCCTGAACCGCATGATGTAGTTTGAGAACTCTTCGCTTGGTTCTTGCCTCAAGGTTTCCAATTCTCTTCGAGTAATATCCATCTCAGTGTTGTATGAATATTGCTTAGTGAAGGCTTTAACCACAGAGGCCCATGACTGGGTTTGGGTGTGATCAAGCTGGGTTAACCACCTCAAAGCAGATCCGGCCAAAGAATATAAGAACGCCTGTCCCATTTGGTTTTCAAAAAGTCCCCATGATCTGGCAATGGTGGCAAAAATCTTGAGATGAGCCCTAGGATCTCCCTATCCGTCGAACTTATCCAATTTCCATTTGAAATCTTCGGGGATTTTCCCTTCGGGAAAGAACACCAGGTCTTCTTCATCTTTTTCTTTGACTTTGCCCTTGACAACCACTTCCAACTCAACTACTTTTTCTCTCATTTTCTTCTCCCTTTCAGTCTCAGGAGGGTCCATAGGGTGGCTATCTTCCCCTTCTTCTACTGGTATGATGATTGGAGTCTTGAGGGTTGCGGGGTTAGTTTTCCGGACTTCTTGCTCTGTTGGTCCAGCTATGGATCCGCCCCTAGATAGTTCATTGACCGACTGAACTAGTTGTGCCATGAGTTGCCGCATTTTGGCCATGTCTACTTGCAGCCTATCCACTCGATCTTCGATGTGACTTTCAGACAGGTGATCCTCCGGAGGATTCATGTTACTCACAAGTGATATCTCAGAAGATGAACTAGAAGAATGAGAAGGAATCAGGGATCTTGAGGAGAATGGTGGGTTGGCTCGAGTCAACCTTCCGTTGCGTCGGACCCAGGTGGATAAGGACGGAATCGTGCTTCTACGAAAGAGAGAAGAATACCTAGTTTAGACCCTAAGAAGGCTAAAGAAGAATTTTATTTTATTTATCTTTTTTTTTTTGTTTATGATTTTTTTGTATTTTATAACATTTGTTTCATTTTATTATTTTATTCGACTCAAGTAATCGGAGTGGTCATCAGAGTTTCAGCAGACTCCTTCTGAGACCAGAGTTCGAACGCCGTCATTGCCCAAGCATTTTTTAACACAACAAAAAACAAACAAAAGAAAGATCATAGTTACCGGGTCATTGATGATTATGTCTGGAGTCAATATGAGATGCCTTCTTTTTTTTTTTTTTCGAGGGACATGTAAGGTTCCATTATATGGAAGTGGACTTCCATTTTTCTTTGAGGGACCATCGTGGGACTATGGAATTCCTTATCTTTGGCGGTATCTCATATCAAAACCAGGTTAATCGTCAAATGACCCTAAACTCGGTCTTTCTTACAGCTAACAAAGGTTAGTTTGTGTCGTACCCTAATCATATGTGGTCTATTTTCCTACATGATGCATGTAATGGGTAGGCTTTCATAGGACAGAACAAGGCCACCCTTGACAGAACCGATATACTTATCGCTCGTGGTTGCGAATTGTAGGCACGTGGTTCTTTTGATATACCTGGAGAATAGGCCACACAAACTCAGAGTAATCGAGCTAGTGCCTTTTTTGAGTGGCAGAGCACTCCACAGCACACTAGTGAATACCCTCGCTGGTGATTCTAAACTCGTACAGTAAATATCAAGGGTTGTAGCTTCGCCGCGAATTACCCATGACTACTCATGGGGTCCAACGACTAACTACGGGGGTAAGAGGAGTTCCCATGCAGTGTATGTGTGCAAGAAAGTGGTACAAGAAGCGGCTATCATCCGATCTCAGAGTACTTAGCATGACGTGCCTCACTTCCCCCGGGGTAAAGGCACGACAGGGAGTACCCTCGCCATTTGATTTCACTTCGAGCACTATGCATGATGCGGTTAGTACACACAAAGGTTAGCCAGACAAATATATTATGGTATTTATTTATTCATTTATTTTTTTTTTTGTATTTTGTTTTGTATATTTTTTTATTTATTATATACTTTTATTATTATTTTTTTTCTTTTTTTTTTTTATAAAAGTTTAGAGAGAACATTCGGTCATTTATTGATAGCACCTATTTAGAGAGTTTGACCTCGGGTGGACGTTTGTCCACCTATTCCCCAGAAAAGTCGCCACTGTAAGTACCGCGGTCCTTCGAGACGAAGGTCATCCTCGGCC
The DNA here is from genome assembly GCF_018873765.1 of Telopea speciosissima. Lineage (NCBI taxonomy): Eukaryota > Viridiplantae > Streptophyta > Magnoliopsida > Proteales > Proteaceae > Telopea > Telopea speciosissima. The sequence goes on along the minus strand of NC_057916.1, from coordinate 67,677,675 downwards.
CTTTTTGTTGGCGTATTGGTTACATAGGGTTGAGGGAGATACATGTGTGTGTGTATGGATGTAGATAACATTGTCAATGTATGATAAATAGGGGATTGGGATCATGCATTGAAATATGTTAACATAATGAGAAGTCGCCACCTAGGGTTAGGGCCTAGGACCCATTAAGTGTAGCCCTACCCGTGGTGAGCGGAATCGGGCTACGTGACTCCATATGGTCCAACCAAAGGTTCGGGTAAGGGGTCAGGTTATGAGTGTGGGAAGGTATTAGGCACCCACCTCGTCCGGCAGAAGTCGGTCTCTCTGTGTTAGATGCTACATAAGGACGAATGTTGTTTCTCTCTTATTACGGGGATGGGGGATATTATGAACTACATTCAGATGTTATGAATTAAACTAAAGTACAATAAACTACATTATATATGTGAAAAGTGCAGACTAAAGCGGTAAAATATGAAAGGACTACATTGGATCGACAAAAATACAATAATTATACCTGTATGGTTGTATGCCCCTGGCTCAGGGGAGATGGACGAATGGACCGACACTGCTTCTTTCTCGGCAGAGTAACGGCTCTTTCGAGTGATTTGGAAAAGAGTAAATAGACAGAATAACGTCTGTAACAAGGCAGTTTCGATGGTTATCCGTGCACAGACGGGATACCAAAGCTAAGGAGCCAAAGCGCTCTATACTCAGAGGGACAATCGAAGGATCTGTCCACCCCAGGAAAACCTCACATACTCACACACTCATGAGAGAAGGAGGAGAAATGAGGGTGAAAAGGGAGAAAAGATGCTAGGAATCACTTGGGGAGGGTCTCTCCACCCAAAATTCCTTGGGAAATGTGGGAGGGGACCCTCCTATTTATAGGGAGGGACCTTTTCTCTCTCCTGGCCGAAAAAGTCCTCCACGGCGCCGTGGATATGTCCATGGCGCCGTGGGGGACTTTTCCACGGCGCCGTGGGTGACGTCAGCAGGCTGATGTCACACCCCCTCATGGCGCCTTGGAAATCCGGTACACCTCCCCACAGTGCCTTGGGAAGGCGTCCACGGCGCCGTGGGCGCGCAGTGCCATTTTTCCTTGTTTTTTGGCCTAAAATGGATCATTTTGTGCTCAGCATGGTTCTTGGTTCCATGGGTCAGGTATCTTTGGATCTAAAAAGAGGGAGGGTGCGTCGTCCATTGTCCATGTCCCGTTGTCATCATCGCCAATTAGGGGGTGACAAAAAATCAGCGTCTACAATATCAATTAGGTAGATAGTCTTATTTTGAAATACAATTATCACAACAAGACAAATGATTACATTTATGGATTTACCAATAAAGCCTATATATTGCTAGTGAGTATTGGCTTTTAAGTTTGTTCCACCATAGTGTGGTTAGTGTGACATAAAGAACTATTGCTAAAAATTTGTTTATAGATATTGCAACTTACACCTATCTACACCTTAAATATTAGTTGCAACCAAAATGATGATATTAAGTAAATGTAATTCATTGAAATTTATATCGATCGTAACTAATTGCATACACAAATGTGTCTAAGTGCGTGGTTCAATTTCAACCAATCTAAACCATGTATCTTTATTAGTGATGAGTAGTCAATCCCTTATTTTCACTCAACAATATACTTATTAATTGTTAGGGAGAAAGAATGCTACCTGGGCACATGTGGCACCGCCACGCCTCCATGGAAAGGCGGAATTTCTTGAGGGTGCAGTGCTCATTCGCCCGCCCCTATGTCTGGGTGTAGGAGCAGCGTACCGTATGCGCCCAGGTAGCGTTCTCTTTCCCTAATTGTTATTAACTACTTTTAATTCCATTGATTCATAAGGACTATTTGTCTTCTAAAAAAAGTAACTTTTAAAGGCACCTATTCCATTATAGTGGAAAGCGACAACCAGGAAGTTATCAACTGCTTATGTGAAGCCTCTAAGGAAGTGCCGCTGATTATTCGAGCAATAATCACTGATATTAAACACTTGGTCTCCTATCTTGACAATGTTTCTTTTCATTTTATTTCAAGGGATGTCAACACTGTTGCAGATTCCCTTGCTAGGAGGGCCCTATCCCCAACGGATAAGATGGTTTGGCCCAACTCCGATCCCTTTGTCTCTAATGATTATATTTCAAAGACCAGGAGTGTAATCCGTTCCTTTCAACAGAGTTTGTTTCTACTAAAAAAAAAGTAAAAGAGAGAGGGTTCTCTAAGCAAGAAGATATTCTACACCTTCTCACATTTATTTCTTTAATCATTATTTTCAAACTTTAAATCAATTATATAATCATACAAGTGAGGTGGAGAAGTATACACTTTAGGCTTAGGCTCGGAGAGACTTCTCCCCAAGTAAAAACTTATCATTTAACATCGATTTTGGGTAAAAAGTTCATTTTTATGTGATTTTAGAAACAATTATAGAGTATAATGAAAATACAGGAAAGAGATCTATGCACTGTCTAGATATATTGGCATCATATATGCCAAATCAATGGGGAGAAGGAAGTAAGTGCATTTCAGTACCTATACATGGGGCCTAGATGTTAATAAAGAGAGAGTGTCATGAATAGGGTGTCAAAGAACCAGAACAAAAACCGAATCTAGACCGAATAACCTGAACCGATTTGGACCGAATATAATCTTGTTAAGTCCTGGATCCGGATCTTGCCACTAAATTGATGGATCCAACATATCCGAACCGAATTACCCGCTTTGATACCAATAGTGAGAAGAGAGAAATAAGGGTTTTGATTTCATCCAATTCTGCCTTCTTCTTACACATGAAGTGCTATATATAGACTTCATCAAACAAAAATGTAAATTCAAATACAAACCAAACTTACATGAAATGTAAATTACAAATGGGCATTATTATTGCCGACACACTAAAATACAAACTGGCCGAAAGTAGTACAAGTTGCCTGACAAAAGCATAAAGTAAAAGGGTCACATCCGTCGAAAGCAAACGGGAATTGCGGAGAGCATCTTTAATCCGTGTCGTATCCGGAAGAGTCAGGAGTTAAAAGTAGATAATTATCTACCTCGTGCTCATCGTGGGCCTGCATGATGCGTTGGGTGACAGGATGGTGGAGCCAGGAATGATTGACATCCCATGCGGTGTATGTGGTGTTGATGATAATTTCTGGTATAGTGGCGGGCTCCACGTCATTTTCTTGGCACATAATGCGCATGAATGCTAACTAGATGCTGCGTGACTCTTCATTATCATCTCGATGTTCCTATATGTCAATAGTTCCAGTGCTTTGGATAGAGTAGGTAGGGTCATAAATGACCAGGTGATGGGGTAATGGAGGTGTAACTTGGGTCGGGTGGATATGAGCAACAGGACGGTGGGAGATAATGGTGACATAGTACTGTTCTATTGGAAGATTTGACAGAGTACTAATCCATTGGGAAATAGGTGCAAATAATTAGAGGAATCTGGCAAAATGGGAGGGAACATTTGGCCGGATAAACCTATGGGATTGGGATCTGGAAGGAAGTGGACAGATGGCTATGGTTTGCCTGAGGTAATGGAGAAGGGCATGGGTGGAAAAATACATTGCGATCTTATGGACAACAAGGAGATGCCAAAAGAAGACTACGTGTTCTTTGGCAAAGTTATAGTAGTATGTCATGGAGAAAAGGGTAATGAAAGGATAGTCTGGATAGCAAGCTTGCCAATCGTATAGAAGTCCATGTCGGGCTACCAAAACTTTGAGCATGTTTATGTAAGCCAGGGTACTATAAGAAGTCAGGGTTCGTCCTGAAATGTCACTGTAAATTTCAAGGGTAAGAGAAGGGAGCAGTGAAGTAAAATCATCTGGATCATCTGGGGGAGGTGGCTGGGATGGTCCGGGGTCTGTGGGAATTTGGGATGGTCCAGGGTCTGTGGGCCAGAGAGGCATGCAGAGGATGGGAATGGCTGATAGGGTTGGTATTTTGGACCGAGATAAAAAGTTAGCTAACACATTATCTTTACCTTTAATGTGTTTGCCTGTGAAAGACCATTGGGTGAACCATCGAGCCCATCAGAGGAGTTGTGGTTCAGGGAGAACCTTCTGTCTGAACTGTAACATCTTTGGAAAGGCGGACATATCCATCTCAGCCTGGAAAGTATGGCCGATGAGGTAGAACTAAAAATTTTCAATTCCTCTTCTGACTGCCAAAATTTCTTTGAAGGTAGAGTGATAGTGTTGTTCAGATGTCTTGAATTATGCACTCCGGTATCCACAGATTTTGTTTTCACCTTTGACTTCTTCTAGAAGAACAGCTGCCCATTGTTCGTCACTGGCATCAGTCTAGAGGATGCGAGGACCATGAGTGGGGATATGAAGAGGAGGGAGGGTGGCAGCAATCATCTTGAGTGCTTGAAGTGCTTGAGTATGAGCTATTGACCAAGGCGGAGGATTCTTTCTCAAGAGTTTATACAGTGGTCCTGGATGAGTTGTCTGATGAGGAATGAATTCTACCATATAATTCACAATGCGTAGAAACTATTGGAGCTGGGTGGTAGTGAGTGGGCCATCAGAAAATTGGAGAAGAGACTTACCAATGTTAGGTTGGAGCTGATATTGGCCATTATGAATTGTAACACCCAAAAAGTCTTTTGTAGAGACTCCAATTTTCATTTTCTTGGAGGAGAACATGATACCATGTTGTACGGTAATATCAAGGAATCTGGACAGTAGCTTCTGGTGATCTGCAGCATCCTTTGAAAACAGTAGGATATCATCTATGTAGATGGGAGCCTGCAGATGAATAGGAGCATATATGTTCATCATTGCTTTCTGGAATAGTGAAGGGGCAACCTTGAGCCCAAAGGGCATAATAGTCCATTGAAAATGAGAGCCAAGAATGCAAAAACCTGTTTTGGACCTATCATCTGGGTGGATTCCAAGTTGCCAAAATCCAGCTTTAAAATCAAACTTACTGAAAATGGTTGCTTCTGAGAGTTAGAGCATGAGAGCTGGTCTGGTAGGCAAGGGGAATTTGTCATCCGCAAGAAAGACATTAAGGGGTTGGTAATTGATAACCAATCTGAGCTTGCCACGTGTCTGTTCTGCACGTTTATTGACGTAAAAAGCTTCACATGCCCATGCAGATGAATTAGGTTCAAGAAGACCTTGTTCCTGAAGGAGGGTGACTTCTTCTTGGGCCAGGGTTAAGTGATTAGGATTCATGCCTGAATGACTAGCCTTGGTGGGATTTGCATCTTCATTTTTCTTGAAGGGTAATTTGATGGAGTACTTTGAGTTTTTCCAAAGGGGGTGATTGCATTTTGTAAGAAAATCTGTATGGGAATCTGCACAGCATTGAGAGATGAGCTTCTACTTGATGTCATCAAGAGGGATGGTAAGGGAGAGAAGGGTAAGAGTAGTGGTCCATGATAAAGTCTGCTTTTTGTAAGTAAGACCATGGGAACTCCATTGAAGGCCCGAAAACTTGGTTAAGAGATCAAAACCAATAAGGGCATCTCTACTTGGTAAGGAGGATCCTAAAACTCTATGGCTGACTGTAAATAGGGAGAAAATCTTGAATTTCACAGGGTCTTTGGATATCAAGTCGACAGAAAAGGTTTTTCCATTTGCCGCTGTGAAGTACTGTTTATGGGGTTTCCAACAACAGGAGGTAAAACATGGGGAGTCAGTATGGTCATAGTGGCACCTGTGTCAAAATAACCAATAATCTTGATCGGGGGGTCCCATGTAGTGGGGTAGATTGAAAGTGGGGCTAATGGAAGGGTAAGCTTTGGTGAGGAAGACTACAGGGGTGGAGGTGGTGAATAGAGGGGCTAGACGGGTTCTAATCCGTTGGACTCAGTGTATGTATCAGACTCAGTGTCTGAGTCAAATGCTTCAATTACAAATAGAAGATCTGCTGAGAACTCATCCCTGATGGAATATAACGATTCGATATCAGCATCTGAATCATCTGTGGTATCATGAGGAGTGAGCATATACATGAGCTTAGTCCATTTTTGCTTATCAGGGCAATTCTTTGCAAAATGACCTTTCTTTCCACAAGAATAGCATGTGTCAGACGTTTTTCCTTGAAACTTCTTTCACTTAAAATACTTATATTTCTTGGAATTGCCTGCACGACGAGGGTGGGAGGACTTGTGCTTGTGCTGCTAGTGTGCCCTCGAGTCAGATAATCGAGAATGATGATGATTTTTCTTTGTAGGACAATGGCAGTTCTGGTCCTTGCACTTAATCTTGAGATGGGAGGTGTTGCAAACGTCTTATAGACGGCCAGTGGTTTTTTCCCATGTCTTGAAAAATTATTGCTGGTTGCAAAGACGCTGGAGTGCTGTCTGAATCTCTTGGTAAAGACGGCCAAGGGTTACTTGGCTAAGCTAGAGTCCTTGTGTAGCCAGGTGCTTAACAACATCATTTCCCAAAGGTTCTGGGAAGGAATTGAGAAAGACTTGTTTCATATTCACATCATCCATGCCACCGAGAATGTAGAAGCGATCCATCATGCGATGAAAGTGGCGTTCGAGATCAATTTTCTAAAAGGAACAACATTTCATCTGGAAGTATTCTTCATGAGCTTTGAGATGGTTATTCTCTAAAGGACCGATGAGCTCATTGTACATCTGGAGAACAAAGTCATCAATGCTTAATTGAACCCATTGCAGTTGCCTGTATGGACCTAATGCCATATACCATTCTCTAAGAGTGCCATGAGTGCGGGCTAAGAACTTGATAATAGCTGCTCTTGGTGTCATACCGGCCTAGAGTAATTCAGCTGTAAGCCATGCATGACATTCTGAGATTTTATTGAGCCATTTGTGAAATGGAATGCCATCAGAAGTAAAGAGCTACTTAAGGTCTTGGTTGTTGAACTGCTGGAAATCTTGCACTGGTGGTACAGGATGCTTGGTTTCACCAGTATGTTCTTCATCTTCAGAAAGAACTTCTGTGATGCCAGTAGGGCCTTTGCTGGTTGTTTATCTTTGTCAGCCATGAAAATCAAAGGAGGCTCAGAGGACCATGAAGTAGTGTCAGAAGCCATAAAAGGCATAGGGGATGGGGATGGTTTTAGAAAAGGGAGAGAATCCATGTACAACTGTTTGAGGAAGTTGGAAAGGGAGTTTGGGTTTGTAGCAGGGATTAACGGGGAACAAGCAGGTTTGGTTGATGGAGGTCTTTGTGGAGGTACATAGGGTACAAAAGCCGGGGCTCAGGAGTGGACTGGTTGAAAGGTAGGTTGGGTAAGCCTGTGAGGATTTGGTTGGTAGAAGAGAGGTTCTTCAGGGGTTCTGGATGGGATAGAACTGGTACTGGGTTGTGGTCTTAGAGATTTCCTGCGGCCAAGTCTACTCTGACCTTAGCGTCGGTCCTGAATTTCTTTGAATAGATCAATAGGGAAACTATTGTGTGTGGGGGACACATCATACTCTACTATCGGAGGAGGAGGAAAATCTGGGTAAAACCTTGGAGAGGGAGGAAGCTGGATTGGAGCCTGGATCCAGTTGAGTTGATCTTCGAGCCTTTGTTTTTCTCGTTCTCGGGTGGAGATGAGAGAAGAGGCATATACAACATCTTTGACTGTAGTTGCTTTGTGTAGAGTTTCGATGCGTTCTTTGAGGTAGCGCACATCGATCTCTTATTGGCTGAGATGAAGAGTGGTGTGTTCCTGATAGGACACAATCTTCTAAAGATACTGGTTTTATACGATAGCATTTTTGGCCTGCCAATTGAGCTGGGCCTCAACTGTGGTGTTGCTGGAGACAGTGCCATCAAGTTGAACCTGATTAGGAGGTGTAACCTTCCATTTCTAAAGGCCTCTATCCTGGTCTTCATAATCAACTGCACCTGGGAAATTTTTGCTGATGTTGGAGCTGCTTCTACTACCAGTTAATGAAAAACATGGTGGAGGAGAAGGTGGAGCAGGTGGGGAAGAGCAACAACCTAACAGACAAGGTTTGCTGCTTTCATATTCCATAATGAATTGGTACTTGCCCGGGTCGTTACCAAGGGGACCGACGTTAGGACAGCCTTGCTAATAAAGTATCCAAAGCGGATCTTTGGATCGTTTCTTCTTTCGTGACTTCCTGGAGGAAACCAGAGGTTCGTCGTCTGAGTCATCGAGGCAGTCTGGGCAGTCACAGGCATCAAAATACTTATGGCCTGTGGGGCTTTGGAATCTGTAGACTGGGTTGCCTTGAGCATCAAAAGACGCAATAGGAGCATCGAGTCTTGGATCAAGCTAGGAGACTTGAGATGCAATGAGGGGACCCATATTAGTTGGTTTGGGGAAAGTGATCTCTATCTTTCCGTCGCCAAGCCGCTTATAAGTCGGATCAGTAGCTACAAGAGGCGGTGTAGGTTGGACTTCATGCATCGATTCATAGGCTGAAACCCAAGAATCTGGAACTAGCTTGAAGAGATCAGCGCGGCTGAGTTGTCGTGGAACATGGGTGATCGTAGGGGTCTGATCGGAACCAATATGAAGAAAGAGGGCTGAATTGTTTAAAGTATGACCAGTATTGAGGTCAAATGCATAATTCTGCAAACAATAACAGATCTGATAATGTAAGGTCGCAACAATGGCTTATTCAACTTGAGGACCACCCGTGATTTGGATCAGAAACTTCCAAGCTGTAGGCAAGTTTGGATCCATCAGAGAGAGGTTGTAATTGGGATACAATGTGTAGAACACTGTACCGTTGTTCAGAGTGGACTAGACATTAGTAAGGATAGCATGTTGGTAAAGTTTGAACCTGGTGTCCAAAAGGTCCATTCGCATCACAACGGGAAGACCCTTTCTTCCATGTAGGGTGAGAGTCATCTTGACTGCATCGAGGTGAAGATGGGTGTAACCCAATGAAAGCCATTTTTGAATGAGTTCCGGAGGAATCTCAATGGGAAAGTACTGCTCAGTACTGGAGGTTGTGACCTGATTTTGAGAAAAAGGAGAAGCCTGTACATACTCTTTAAGGCCAGGGGACTTCTTAGGAGCAAGAAGAGTCCGGATGGTTTTAGAAAGAGTTGCAGTCTATCTAGGGAAGACATCATAGGGGTTGATAACTGGAAAATTGGTAGGGTGAACCTGTTGATCAGAAGGGGTGTAGTTTAACTCATAGAGATAATTTACTTTAGAAGCATGAGACTGGGGAAAAGTTACAGAGGAAGAACTTGGGGCTGACAAGCGTGTAGAGGACCTTTCTTCACTCACTCTGTGATTATCTGTAATGTTTGTAATGTTATTAGGTTGTGAGCTTAACTAATGTTTGTAATTTTTTAGCCCCAAGTTCTTCCTCTTTAACTTTTCCCCAGTCTCATGCTTCTAAAGTAGATTATCTTTATGAGTTAAACTACACCCCTTCTGATTAATAGGTTCACCCTACCAATTTCCCAGTTATCAACCCTTATGATGTCTTCCCCAGACAGACTGCAACTCTTTCTAAAACCATCCGGACTCTTCTTGCTCCTAAGAAGTCCCCTGGCCTTAAAAAGTATGTACAGGCTTCTCCTTTTTCTCAAAATCAAGTCACAGCCTCCGGTACTGAGTAGTACTTTCCCAATGAGATTCCTCTGGAACTCATTCAGCAATGGCTTACATTGGGCTACACCCATCTTCACCTCAATGCAGTCAATATGACTCTCACCCTATATGGAAGAAAGGGTCTTCCTGTTGTGATGCGAATGGACCTTTTAGACACCAGGTTCAAACTTCACCAACATGCTGTCCTTACTAATGCCCAGTCCACTCTGAACAACGGTACAGTGTTCTACACATTGTATCCCAATTACAACCTCTCTCTGATGGATCCAAACTTGCCTACAGCTTGGAAGTTTCTGATCCAAATCACGGGTGCTCCTCAAGTTGAATCAGCCATTGTTGCGACCTTACATTATCAGATCTATTATCGTTTGCAGAATCATGCATTTGACCTCAATACTAGTCATACTTCAAACAATTCAGCCCTTTTTCTTCATATTGGTTCCGATCAGAGCCCTACGGTCACCCATGTTCCACGACAACTCAGTCGAGCTGATCTCTTCAAGCTAGTTCCAGATTCTTGGGTTTCAGCCTATGAATCGATGCATGAAGTCCAACCTACACTGCCTCTTGTAGCTACTGATCCGACTTATAAGCGGTTTGGCGACGGAAAGATAGAGATCACTTTCCCCAAACCAACTAATATGGGTCCTCTCATTGCATCTCAAGTCTCCCAGCTTGATCCAAGACTCGATGCTCCTATTGCGTCTTTTGATGCTCAGGGCAACCCAGTCTACAAATTCCAAAGCCCCACAGGCCATAAGTATTTTGATGCCTGTGACTGCCCAGACTGCCTTGATGACTCAGATGACGAACCTCTGGTTTCCTCCAGAAAGTCACGAAAGAAGAAACGATCCAAAGATCCTCTTTGGATACGTGACCAGCAAGGTTGTCCTAACGTCGGTCCCCTTGGTGACGACCCGGGCAAGTACCAATTCATTGTGGAATATGGAAGCAGCAAACCTTGTCTGTTAGGTTGTTGCTCTTCCCCACCTGCTCCACCTTCTCCTCCACCATGTTTTCCATTAACTGGTAGTGGAAGCAGCTCCAGCATCAGCAAAAATTTCCTAGGTGCAGCTGATTATGAAGACCAGGATAGACGCCTTCACAAATGGAAGGTTACACCTCCTAATCAGGTTCAACTTGATGGCACTATCTCCAGCAACACCACAGTTGAGGCCCAGCTTAATTGGCAGACCGAAAATGCTATTGTGCAAAACCAGTATCTTCAGAAGATTGTGTCCTATCAGGAACACACCACTCTTCATCTCAGCCAACAAGAGATCGATGTGCGCTACCTCAAAGAATGCATCGAAACTCTACACAAAGAACTCATACACATAGCAACTACAGTCAAAGATGTTGCATATGCCTCTTTTCTCATCTCCACCCGAGAACGAGAAAAACAAAGGCTCGAAGATCAACTCAGCTGGATCCAGGCTCCAATCCAGTCTCCTCCCTCTGCAAGGTTTTACCCAGATTTCCCTCCTCCTTCGGCAGTAGAGTATGATGTGTCCCCCACACACCATAGTTTCCCTATTGATCTATTCAAAGAACTTCAGGATCTATGCCAAGGTCAAAGTAGACTTGGCCGCAGGAAATCTCCAAGACCACCACCCAGCACTAGTTTTATCCCATCTAGAACCCCTGAAGAACCCCTCTTCTACCAACCAAATCCTCACAGGTTTACCCAACCTACCTTTCAACTAGTCCACTCCCGAGCCCCAACTTTTGTACCCTATGTACCTCCACAAAGACCTCCATCAACCAAACCTGCTTGTTCCCCGTTAATCCCTGCTACAAACCCAAACTCCCTTTCCAACTTCCTTAAACAGTTGTACATGGATTCTCTCCCTTTTCTAAAACCATCCCCATCCCCTGTGCCTTTTATGGCTTCTGACACTACTTCATGGTCCTCTGAGCCTCCTTTGATTTTCATGGCTGACAAAGATAAGCAACCAGCAGAAGGCCCTACTGGCGTCACAGAAGTTCTTTCTGAAGATGAAGAATATACTGGTGAAAACCAGCATCCTGTACCACCAGTGCAAGATTTCCAGCAGTTCAGCAACCAAGACCCTAAGCAGCTCATGACTTTTGATGGCATTCCATTTCACAAATGGCTCAATAAAATCTCAGAATTTCATGCATGGCTTACAGCTGAATTACTCCAAGTCGGTATGACACCAAGAGCAGCTATTACCAAGTTCTTAGCCCGCACTCATGGCATGCTTAGAGAATGGTATATGGCATTAGGTCCATACAGGCAACTGCAATGGGTTCAATTAAGCATTGATGACTTTGTTCTCCAGATGTACAATGAGTTCATCGGTCCTTTAGAGAATAACCATCTCAAAGCTCGTGAAGAAACTTCCAGATGAAATGTTGTTCCTTTCAGAAAACTGATCTCGAACTCCACTTTCATCACATGATGGATCGCTTCTACATTCTCGGTGGCATGGATGATGTGAATATGAAACAAGTCTTTCTCAATTCCTTCCCAGAACCTTTGGGAAATGATGCGGTTAAACACCTGGCTACACAAGGACTCCAGCTTAGCCAAGTAACCCTTGGTCGTCTTTACCAAGAGATTTAGACAGCACTCCAGCGTCTTTGCAACCAACAACAATTTTTCAAGACATGGGAAAAAACCACTGGCTGTCTACAAGATGTTTGCAATACCTCCCATCTAAAGATTAAGTGCAAGGACCAGAACTGCCATTGTCCTACCAAGAAAAATCATCATCATTCTCGATTATCTGACTCGAGGGCACACAAGCACAAGTCCTCCCACCCTCGTCGTGTAGGCAATTCCAAGAAATAAAAGTATTTCAAGAGAAAGAAGTTTCGAGGAAAAACGTCTGACACATGCTATTCTTGTGGAAAGAAAGGTCATTTTGCAAAGAATTGTCCTGACAAGCAAAAACGGATTAAGCTCATGCATATGCTCACTCCTCATGATACTACAGATGATCCAGATGCTGATATTGAATCGTTATATTCCATCGATGACGAGTTCTCAGCAGATCTTCTGTTAGCAATTGAAGCATTTGACTCAGACACTGAGTCTGATACATACACTAAGTCCGACGGATTAGAACCCGTCTACCCCCTCTATTCACCACCTCCACCCCTGTACTCTTCCTCACCCAAGCTTACCCTTCCATTAGCCCCACTTTCAATCTACCCCACTACATGGGACCCCCCGATCAAGATTATTGGTTATTTTGACACAGGTGCCACTATGACCATACTGGCTCCCCATGTTTTACCCCCTGTTGTTGGAAACCCCATAAACAGTACTTCACAGTGGCAGATGGAAAAACCTTTTCCGTCGACTTGATATCCAAAGACCCTGTGAAATTCAAGATTTTTCCCCAGCTTACAGTCAGCCATAGAGTTTTAGGATCCTCCTTACCAGGCAGAGATGCCCTTATTGGTTTTGATCTCTTAACCAAGTTTTCGGGCCTTCAATGGAGTTCCCATGGTCTTACTTACAAAAAGCAGACTTTATCATGGAACACTACTCCTAGCCTTCTCTCCCTTACCATCCCTCTTGATGACATCAAGCAGAAGCTCATCTCTCATTGCTGTGCAGATTCCCATATAGATTTTCTCACAAAATGCAATCACCCCCTTTGGAAAAACTCAAAGTACTTCATCAGATTACCCTTCAAGAAAAATGAAGATGCAAATCCCACCAAAGCTAGTCATTCTGGCATAAATACTAATCACTTAACCCTGGCCCAAGAAGAAGTTACCCTCCTTCAGGAACAAGGTCTTCTTGAACCTAATTCATCTGCATGGGCATGTGAAGCTTTTTACGTCAATAAACGTGCAGAACAGACACGTGGCAAGCTCAGATTGGTTATCAATTACCAACCCCTTAATGTCTTTCTTGCGGATGACAAATTCCCCTTGCCTACCAGACCAGCTCTCATGCTCCAACTCTCAGAAGCAACCATTTTCAGTAAGTTTGATCTTAAAGCTGGATTTTGGCAACTTGGAATCCACCCAGATGATAGGTCCAAAACAGGTTTTTACATTCCTAGCTCTCATTTCCAATGGACTATTATGCCCTTTGGCCTCAAGGTTGCCCCTTCACTATTCTAGAAAGCAATGATGAACATATATGCTCCTATTCATCGACAGGCTCTCATCTACATAGATGATATCCTACTATTTTCAAAGGATGTTGCAGATCACCAAAAGCTATTGTCCAGATTCCTTGATATTACCATACAACATGGTATCATGCTCTCTAAGAAAATGGAAATTGGAGTCTCTACAATAGACTTTTTGGGTGTTACAATTCATAATGGCCAATATCAGCTCCAACCTCACATTGGTAAGTCTCTTCTCCAATTTTCTGATGGCCCACTCACTACCACCTAGCTCCAACAGTTTCTCCGCATTGTGAATTATATGGCAGAATTCATTCCTCATCAGACAACTCATCCAGGACCACTATATAAACTCTTGAGAAAGAATCCTCCGCCTTGGTCAAGAGCTCATACTCAAGCACTTCAAGCACTCAAGATGATTGCTGCTACCCTCCCTCCTCTTCATATCCCCACTCATGGTCCTCGCATCCTCCAGACTGATGCCAGTGATGAACAATGGGCAGCTGTTCTTCTAGAAGAAGTCAAAGGTCAAAGAAAAATCTATGGATATCGGAGTGCACAATTCAAGACATCTGAACAACACTATCACTGTACCTTCAAAGAAATTTTGGCAGTCAGAAGAGGAATTGAAAAATTCCAGTTCTACCTCATCGGCCATACTTTCCAGGTTGAGATGGATATGTCTGCCTTTCCAAAGATGTTACAGTTCAGACAGAAGGTTCTCCCTGAACCACAACTCCTCCGATGGGCTTGATGGTTCACCCAATGGTCTTTCACAGTCAAACACATTAAAGGTAAAGATAATGTGTTAGCTGACTTTTTATCTCGGTCCAAAATACCAATCCTATCAGCCATTCCCATCCTCTGCATGCCTCTCTGGCCCACAGACCCTGGACCATCCCAAATTCCCACAGACCCCGGACCATCCCAGCCACCTCCCCCAGATGATCCAGATGATCTTACTTCACTGCTCCCTTCTCTTCCCCCTGAAATTTACAGTGACATTTCAGGATGAACCCTGACTTCCTACAGTACCCTGGCTTACATAAACATGCTCAAAGTTTTGGTAGCCCGACATGGACTTCTATACGATTGGCAAGCTTGCCATCCAGACTATCCTTTCATTACCCTTTTCTCCATGACATACTACTATAACTTTGCCAAGGAACACGTAGTCTTCTTTTGGCATCTCCTTGTTGTCCATAAGATCGCAATGTGTTTTTCCACCCATGCCCTTCTCCATTACCTCAAGCAAACCACAGCCATCTACCCACTTCCTTCCAGATCCCAATCCCATAGGTTTATCCGGCCAAATGTTCCCTCCCATTTTGCCAGGTTCCTCCAATTATTTGCAGCTATTTTCCAATGGATTAGTACTCTGTCAAATCTTTCGACAGAACAGTACTATGTCACCATTATCTTCCACCGTCCTGTTGCTCATATCCACCCGACCTAGGGTACACCTCCATTACCCCATCACTTGGTCATTTATGACCCTACCTACTCTATCCAAAGCACTGGAACTGTTGACATATGGGAACATCGAGATGATAATGATGAGTCACGCAGCATCTGGTTAGCATTCATGCGCATTATGTGCCAAGAAAATGATGTGGAGCCCGCCACTATACCAGAAATTCTCATCAACACCACATACACCGTATGGGATGTCAATCATTCCCGGCTCCACCATCCTGTCATCTGACGCATCATGCAGGCCCACGATGAGCACGAGGTAGATAATTATCTACTTTTGACTCCTGACTCTTCCGGATACGACACGGATTAAAGATGCTCTCCGCAATTCCCGTTTGCTTTCGACTGATGTGACCCTTTTACTTTATGCTTGTGTCGGCCAACTTGTATTACTTTCGGCCAGTTTGTATTTTAGTGTGTCGACAATAATAATGCTCGTTTGTAATTTACATTTCATGTAAGTTTGGTTTGTATTTGAATTTACATTTTGGTTTGACGAAGTCTATATATAGCACTTCATATGTAAGAAGGCAGAATTGGATGAAATCAAAATCCTTATTTCTCTCTTCTCACTATTTGTAACCCTAATAGCTTTTATCTTTTAGTTTTCTACTGCCTTAAGTTTACCCTATGAATACGATTTTACGAACTTCTTGTCTGCTAGTTTGAAACTAAAATTTCAATTTCAATGAAAACCGAGAACTACAAATGAGGTGGTAGATGATTTGGCAAAAACAGAGTTGTTCAACCAAGACTGTGCTTTGGAGATGATATTCCATCATGAATATTCATTTATCCACTTACGTGTAGGGTGGTTTCTAGTCTACAGGAGCCATAGCAGCCATTGTGCATTTGTGCTTAGTCCTCGAATGATGTACTGTTGATATTGTTGTTTTGTAGAAAATAATGATTCATGATTCTCAATTGTATCCAGATAAGGACCGAATAAAGTAACCAAATAAGAACCAAATACAAAAACCAAATTATAACCAGATCCGAACCGAACCGACTAGGTTTGGTTAGAGTATCCAATTCTAGAACCAATCCGAGACTTGGTCCAGATCAGGATCCAACTGCCACTTCTTGGAACCAAACCGGAACCGAACCGAATACCCGATTTTGAACTGATTTACACCCTTAGTTATGATTTTAAAATAATGTGAACTACGGAATGTGTGCACACCCTTCTCCCTAAAATTGTTTCTTTGTTTAACAAGCTTGCCATGAAAACAAGCAAGCTTCAAAAGGAGGTTTCCTGTTGATGGCTCTATAAACAATATTTTATTTTTATTTTAATATTAAAAATTTTATTTTATCATAAAAAAACATACATAAAGAAAATTTTAAATGTTTAATTTTATTTTTTTAATAGTAATAATAATAGACAAAAGATTTATCATAAAAAAAAAAATAGACAAGATTTTTGTGCACGATCGTGCACCAAACTGTTGAATGGAGGTGAAGGGCCATGTACCATACACGATCATGCCCATTCAACGCTTTGGTACATAACCCTCCACATTGCATGGCCATGCACAAAACCTCTCCTCATAACAAACTTTGATCAAAGTAGAACTTTGAAAGAATCTAATCAGGAAGAGTTTGATCACGACCCCAAGAAAGACTCTGTGGTCAACAAAAACAACCACAAAAGAAGTTTCAATTTTACGTGCGCGTGCGCGGGACAAATTTTTGTGTGGATTTCTTAGCTGGATTCATCCATACTTCTCAGGAAATTTATGTTTGTATAGACACCCTGCCTTCAAGGAGACGCATTAGGTCAACATTATTTTAGTTTGTAAATTTCCTTGTTAAAAAATTCCTTTCCTTCAAAAAAAGTAAAAAAAAAAGAAAAAAATAAAGAAGAAGATAGAGAGCACAGAAATTTCAAAATCCCAAGCATTTTTGTGGTGAATTCAAAATCCCATGCTGTCATAACATGGTAGTTCCCTTAAAACCGCCATATTAACATTTGCATTTGATGTACTGGCATTTGACACTACCAAGTATATGAACTCATAGGCTCCTTCTTCACCCGTTACTGCCCCTCCTGGCCTCTGCAGTCCTCGCACTTCCAAAAGCATAATTCTCTGCTTTCCTGTGATTCTACTATCCAATTACAGCAATACAATAAAGGGGAGAGGGGGAAGAAAGCTTCGAGAGTTTGGCATTTGCTTCTTTGCATTGCCACTTGTACCTCTACTCTCTGATTCCTGCACGGGTTCACCTCCCCTCTCCCCCATAACCCAACCCTCCTCCCAACTACTCTCTCAATTTCATTTCGAGGTAACCGCCGTAGAAAGGGCAAATAGTTTAATTACGAAAGCTCGAAGGATTAGGGTTTTAGACTGGCTACCGAAACCCCAAAGAAGGTTATGATTTGAGGTATGGGACTAAAGAAACTGTCGCTGGTCTGTGCTGTTGATTTTATTCCCCTCATAATGACATTAATTAAGAAAAAAGATTTTTCTGGGTTGGAAATATATGCTTGGTTTTCTATACCTTAGACGCCCACGTCTCTATATAATACGTAAAATTGTGTTTGTTTGGCGATTCAAAGATTGGTTTTGAGGGTTAGGGTTCATGGGGTTGCAGTGCTTTCATTTTGTGAGTTAAATTGGTCAGTAGTCTGTGGGAATTGAAGGGCTGTTCGGTTGAGAGATGAGTCGAAGGGTGAGGAGGAAAGGGACACAATCAAAGGGCAAGGAGAAGACAATTGAGCAAGGTTACTCGGTGGGAATTGGTGATCGGATATCCAGTTCGGAAAGGGATGGAGAGGTTGATTGGACGAGCTTGCCCGATGATACCGTTGTTCAGCTGTTTTTTTGTCTTAACTACCGAGACCGGGCAAGCTTGGCTTCAACCTGTAGAACATGGCGGGCTTTGGGTTCTTCTTCTTGTTTATGGAATTTTTTGGATCTTCGTGGGCACAAGTGTGATGCTGCTATAGCATCTTCCCTTGCCTCCCGTTGTTCAAAGCTTCAGAAGCTCCGGTTTCGAGGGGCCGAGGCAGCCAATGCTATAATGAATCTCCAGGCACGGGGTTTATGCGAAATCAATGGTGATTTCTGTCGTGATATTACTGATGCTACTCTCTCAATGTTGGCAGCTCGGCATGAGGCACTTGAGAGTCTTCAGCTTGGGCCTGATTCCTGTGAAAGGATCAGTAGTGATGCTATAAAAGTAGTTTCTCTCTGTTGCCCTAAGTTGAAGAAATTGCGGCTTTCAGGCGTTGGGGACATTGATGGAGATGCTATTAATGCACTGGCAAAGAATTGTGGGCAGCTGGTAGAGATTGGTTTCATGGACTGTGTGAATGTTGATGAGTTGGCATTGGGAAATTTAGTCACAGTGCGTTTTCTTTCAGTTGCTGGGACAAGAAACATCGAATGGAGTTCAGCTTCACAAATTTGGTGTAAGCTGCCCTACTTGATTGGGTTAGATGTTGGTAGAACTGATATCAGCTCCAGTGCTGTCTCGAGATTGCTGTCGTCATCACAGAGCTTGAAGGTCTTGTCTGCCCTTCACTGCTCCCATCTCGAAGAAGAAGGCAACTATATGTCATATAATTACAATGGTAAATTATTACTTGCTGTTTTCAATGACATTTTCAAAGCACTGGCTTCATTATTCCCCAATGTTACGAGCAATTATAGAAAGGTGTTCTCAGATTGGAGGAATTTGAAGAATGTCGATAAAAAATTAAATGAGATTATGTCTTGGCTTGAATGGATTCTCTCGCATTCTCTGCTGCGTATTGCTGAGTGCAATCCACAAGGGTTGGATAGTTTCTGGCTCAGGCAAGGGGCTGCACTGTTTCTAAATTTAATTCAGAGCTTGCAGGAGGATGTTCAAGAAAGTGCGGCTACAGGACTTGCTACGTTCGTTGTCATTGATGATGATAATATTACAGTCCATTGTGGAAGGGCTGAAGTGGTTATGCAGGATGGTGGAGTACGTTTGCTTCTAGACCTTGCAAAATCTTGTCGAGAGAGTCTGCAGTCAGAAGCAGCTAAGGTAAGAGTGTTGGTCTGAGTTTCAAGAGTTCTGTGCTTGCTTCTTGCTTGTAATTGTGGAAATTGGGCTGACTCTTTAAACTCTTGAGTTATGCAGGCTATAGAAAACTTGTCTGTTAATGCGAGAGTTGCTAAAGCTGTGGCAGAAGAAGGAGGAATCAATATCCTTGCTGATTTAGCAAGATCCATGAATAGGTTGGTTGCTGAAGAGGCTGCTGGCGGACTATGGAATCTTTCTGTGGGAGAGGAGCACAAGGTTGCTTTTGCCGCCGTTCCTTGATGATCTTTTTTTTCAAGTTTTTTATTTTTAATACATGTCACTTCTTTTTCCTCTTCCCAGGGTGCCATTGCTGAGGCAGGTGGTGTAAAAGCTCTAGTGGATCTTATTTTCAAGTGGCCTACCTCTGGTGGCGATGGAGTTCTTGTATGTGCTTGCTTATTGTGTATCATTTATGTTCTGAAGTTGTATGGTGCTGCTGTATGTGGAGATTAAGTTGATTTGGTTTGTTTGCTTAATGTAAGGAACGTGCTGCTGGAGCACTTGCAAATTTGGCAGCTGATGACAAATGTAGCATGGAAGTTGCTCGGGCAGGTGGTGTCCATGCTTTGGTGATGCTTGCTCGGTCTAGCAAGTTCGAGGGAGTGCAAGAGCAGGTAGCTCCATTCTTTTGTTTGAGAAATTAGTGTCCTTCCACCTCAATCACATATTTCATTCTTCAGCTACTCTCAAGTCTGCTTGCTTTTAATTTCCTTGGCTTGAGAGATCATCAATTTTGGTAACTTATGGTGCATGGGGTGGGATCTGTGGAAGGACAGTACTATTCCAACATAAAATCGTGTATGTATATTCTCCTTAGTTTGAGGACCCTTGTTATTTTCTGAACTCAACTGATCTGGTGTCCCATTTTTTTTTTTTTTTTTAGGATTTCCCCTGATAAAAGTATACCTTTCTATCATCCAAAAAAAAAAAGTATACCTTTCTTAGAATTATATATATAGGGCAAGAGATTGCTGTCTGGTCGTGTAGTGCCTGCACCAGTGCGGGGGGCAATAAGAGTGCATGTAGGAGCATTTGACTAAATGGGATTTTTTAGTTCACTGGGGGCTGAGCGGTAATTTCGTGCGGTCCTGTGTCTGGGCGCAAGAACCACGCGATCGGTTAGGGTTGTTATTCCCATATATATAAATGGTTGTTCATGGTTTCGTTCCTTTATAATGGAGTTGATGGAGAGCTCGTAGGTTGGGCATGTTACGCGGGTTAAGGTGCAGCATCTATATTCAGTCCCATGATAACCTATTGGAACAAGATTCTTAGGAAATATATTTATGTTATGTTTCTTTTTTCTCCTTTTGGTAGGCCTGGTCCCAGCAACCTCCAAGTTAGGCATCTAGAAGTTTCTTTTATTGCTTATTCTTCATGTAACCAGACATGGTTACAGAGAATTTGTCACCACCTTTTTGTGCTCCTCACGATCTGATGTGGACCAAAAGACAAAGGGGCTTTTATTTAATTTGACCGTATTGTATGGCAAGGGAATCTTCAATTATGGTTCATAATACCATTACTGTCTCTCCTTACACTTATGAAGAAGGGCCAAGTCGTTATTGTGGCAGTTTGTTGGTGACACAGAGCAACCCCCTTCTTTTATTTCCTTCAATATCTTCCTTGTTATGATAAAAAGATGCTGTTGGTACTGAATTCTTTCTAGGCCGCTCGTGCTTTAGCTAATTTGGCTGCTCATGGAGATAGTAACAGTAACAATGCTGTAGTTGGACAAGAAACAGGTGCAATTGAAGCACTTGTGCAACTGACGTACTCCCAAAATGAAGGTGTCAGGTAATTTGCTTTCTTTCCTTTCCTAAGCATGAGTCAATGCGTGCTTTTTCAAATATGTTTATAATTTATTTTCATTATTGTTTTCATTGGCAGAACTTTATTCTGACCATTTGTGTATATAGCTGCATGGTTTTCTTTCTTCTTTGGGTAATTATGACTGCATAAATTCTCTCTGGGGAAAAATATTCCATTAATGTCTGTATCTCATATTATTCTCTGATTCTGTGTGTGTGTGTAATTTTTAGTATTCTCTTCATTCTTTTAGCTTTGTGTCCTGGAAACTTTGAAACAGGTTTTGTTGAGTACAAAATGATTTACTCTATTTCTTTCCTTTTCGTATCCACCTGTCCAGGCAACTTAACATTTACTCCTTTCAGCATGCATTGGAGGTCTAGTAATCAAATGGTTCTGTCAGTGGTTTTAGTTGGGCCTGATCAAGCTATCTCAGTTGACTTTCTTATTGGGTTGCTTCCCCTAGGTTTGCCCCTTTATTTTCTCTGTTTTAATCTTTCCACTGAATCATATAATGTGCTTGTCTCAGCTGATTTCTGACATTAAATACCTTTAGATACCTTTTATTATCCCCCCATCAAGTACAAACTGATCCTATTGGTGTCCTCTCTCTCCCCTTTGATCAGTATATGTCAGCCATGACTTAACAAAAAGAAAAGAGTGTATGTCGGTCTGGCGGTACTCTGGTTGACGTTTTAACCACTCATACAGTTTCCCTCTCTATAGGCAATTTGATGTAAACAAATGCCAATCTGAGTTATTTGCACAGGCCATGGTGTGACGGTAAGGTTGTTCCGTTGTGACCAAGTGGCCATGGGTTCGAGTCTGGGAACAGCCTCCCTGCGAAAGCAGGGGTAAGTCTGCCTACATTATGACCCTCCCCACATCCCGCAGTGGCGGGAGCGCCTCGTGCACTGGGTACGCCTTTTTTTTGCTTTTTAAAAAAGAAGACAATCTGAGTTACTTGCTCTTCATCAAAGTATCCTTTTGTTTTGGATTTGTATATTGACATTTATTCGGTTATCTCAAATGAATGTGTAAATTTAATGTAGTACTTCCTTATTTATCCAATTTGATAACGTAAAATGGACAAACTACCCTGTTAGCTGTACTTTGTATGGTTAATTGATATATTGGTGGTTTCTTACACTAAACTTTATGTACTTTAATTCTTTGTACAAGGGAGAAAATGTAGAGGTAGAAGGGGTAGAGAGAGAGAGAGAGAGAGGGGGGCTTTGTTTGCTTAACATCTGTTTTGGTGCCATGACACCACCTTCATATTTACTCATAAAACAGGCAAGAAGCTGCCGGTGCTTTATGGAATTTGTCATTTGATGACAGAAATCGAGAAGCAATTGCTGCAGCTGGTGGTGTTGAGGCTTTGGTATGTTTATATCTTTGCTTGATCTGGAACATATTATTGTACCACTTTTGTTTAATGCTGCTGATTTACTTACACATTTATACTAAATATATTTCGTGTCCTTTTTCATTTGTAGAATTTGTATTCAGATTCTTTTACCCCCCTGATCTCTCTTTCTGTATTTGGATGTACATGCAATGAGAAACATAAATCAATTGCTTTACCCCCTTTCCCAAAAAGTAAAAGAGAAAAGAAAAGAATGAGGAATATAAACCAAGGTTTGAAATTTCAGATTTCGTCCTCTACAGAAACCAAAATTTTTCGGTTTCACCTAGTTAATTTTCTCGCTTATAAATTTCAATAGTCATTTCGTTTCGGTAGTTTTGGCGAACCTTGGTATAAACGCTTGCTGGTGGCTGGTGCTCAGTGCGATCAATGGAGTATGATGCACTCCTCCATGGCCAGATCACTGCACCCCTTGTTTATTAGATGCACCATTTCTGCTCCTCTTTTAGCTTAGGTTCCTATTGAACTTAAAATAAATGTGAACAAATTTTGGGTCTATAGGTTGCTCTTGCACAGAATTGCACGAATGGTATTGCTCCCCAAGGTCTTCAGGAAAGGGCTGCAGGAGCTTTGTGGGGATTGTCAGTATCAGAAGCTAATAGGTATGTTTCAAAATTTTCATTTTTCTTCCTGGTGGTATCATATAGTGCTTAGCTTTATAAGTTTGATTCTTAAAATAAATTCTGGATGTGCCTGGAAGCATTTCTTTTGGTTGTACTATGCTCTATTCTTTTAGAATAGATTTTTTAATTTTAATCCATAGTTGCTCCTAATGGATGTTTGCTTTTTCCTGTGCGCTCGTTGGAGTTGATGCAACTATTGGCTGAGAATTAATTTAACAAGTGCCCTTGATCTTTATTAGTAGAACTCAAGGAATTAGCAAGGCAATAAGAAAGAAGGAATTCCTGTGTTAGGTTTTCCAACTACTCAACTAAACTCAGCATTATGCCAACTAAATGGGGTCGTTTACATGAATTCTTTTACTTTTTCCCCAATCAGCTCTATTGAAAGCCATAATTGTTACTAGTCCTAAGCTATGCATGTCTTTCATCACCACTTCTCCTAGAGTCATTTTAGGTCTGCCCCTGGCTCTTTTAGCTTCTTCAATCTAAATCTAATCACCTCTCCGTATTGGAGTATTCAAAGGCCTCCGTTGCACATGTCCATGTCAACCTCAAATGACTTTCTCACCACTCATCTTTTATCGGAATGATTCCTAAATTAGTTCTAATTTGTTCACCTTATTTTATCTTTCCTAGTTTTACCACTCATCCATGTCAACATCCTTATTTCAGCTATACTAAGTTTGTTTAAATGTTGCTTCACTACTCAACATTCAACTCAATACTTAATGGGGTCGGCTACATGGATCCAATCAAAACTGCGTAGGGAAAACTGAGGTCTAAACATAAAGGGGGGGGGGGGAGATGAGAAATACAAAAATGGAAAATTACAAAGGAAAGATGGGAAATAAAAAGAAAAGGAAAAAAGAAAAAGAAAAATGAAGGATGAAAGTAAGAGGAAAGAGGCACAACCCAGCAAGTCAGGAGAATCTCAGCTAAATGGAGTTTGGTACATGGATCCTAGCCCTCCAATAGGCTCTATCCGAGGTCATACTAGGTACAAGACCTAGATTATACATGTCCTTCCTCGGTCCTCACAACTTCTCCTATGGTCATTTTAGGCCTGCCCCTAGCTCTTTTAGTTCTTTCAATCAGGATCATATCACTCCTCTTTACTGGGGTGTCCCTAGACCTCCCTAGACCTCCTTTGAACATGACCATACCACCTCAAACGACTCTCTCAGAGCTTATCATTGATCGGGTCAACTCCTAGGTCAGTTCTAATACACTCATTTCTTACTTTATCCTTCCTAGTTTTTTCTGCACATCCATCTTAACATCCTCATCTCAGCCACACACAGCTTCTCAACATGACACTTCTTAACTGCCCAACATCTTGCCCCATACATCACAGCTGGTCTTACAACAGTCCGGTAGAACTTTGCTTTAAGCTTTAAAGGAATATGTCGGTCAGCACTCCGGATGTGCCTCTCCACTTCATCCAACCCACTTTAATTCTCTATGAAATATCATCCTCTATGTCGCCTTCTTTATTTATGATTGACCTCAGATATCTAAAAATGGTCACTTCGCGGTATATCCCTTTCCCCAATTCGCACTATTTCAGTATCCATCATATTATGACTAAAATTATACATCATATACTCCCTCTTCGTTCTACTAATCTTAAAGCCGCTTGTTTCCAATGTTGATCTCCATAGCTCTAACTTAGCGTTGATCCCTGTTTTTGTCTCATCCACCAAAACAATATCATCGGTGAAGAGCATACACCATGGGACCTTGTCTTAATTGGTCTTGGTTAGGTCGTCCATGATAATCCACAGATCTCACACCAGTCACCACGTCCTCATACCTATCTTTAATTACGTCCACATATTTACACGACACTCCTCTCTTAACTAGAACATGCCGGATTAAATATCTAAGGACAGTTTAAAGGAGAATTAAAGAATTTGGGAGAGGCAGTTTACGGAAAATAAGAAAAGGGGAGTAATTATATCAAAGAGGGTAAGACAACGTGAGTTTGTCTTCATCCTCCTGATTCTGAACCAGTGGCAGAAAGGGTTATATTGCGATAGACAATGCGCCTCACATACTACAAATGAATGGAGACATTATAAGGGTAGGTAGCTAACCCTAAGATCCCATAGTGGTGGGAGCCTCGTGCAATGGGTACGCCCTTTTTTTTAGCTAACCCTAAGATCTCTTGATTCCATTCAACAGAAATCAACAGAGAAGACAATATCTGCAGAATAAATTTCTGGAAACCAGACCTGGCGGAACTTGGAACAACAAGAATCAGCTGCGTTTGAAGATCTGGTTCTTCTCACAGCACCTGTGTTTCGACCCCAAACTACACTACCAGAATCACCTATTTGTTTATGAACACACTACCAACTCTTAGGATGAAAGGTCCAGGAATGAGGGAGATTCAACTCCTTTCCCTCTGTCCAGTCAACCATCCAAAGAGTAGGTCAGCAAGGAAAAAATAATAAGAAAGAAAGGAGGAGAACAGAAGAAGTAGCAGGGGAAGGAAGGGAAAGAAAGAAGAAGAGAGAGAGGGATTGCAGGTAAGAAAGAGGCCACACAGGCACACACCATACAAAAGCAATCTTAATTCATTCTCCAATCCACAAGCACGCACCATACAAAATCAATCTTAATTCATTCTAATACAAACTATTTAAAAGAAGAAAACCCAACTAGCAAAGGAAACCTATTTAACTAGGAAACAAACTTTAACAAGGAAACTAAGAACAATTTGGAAACCAAATATCTTACGTAGCTAAACTTCTAAAATTAAAAGATTACATATTTCGTAAAGAAAATAAATATCTAATTATCCTTCTAGATTAAAAACCCAGATTTGGACCCGGTTCTCGGTCTGGGTTCCCAAACAGGTTTGAGCCGACCCATGGAAGCGCTCCTGCATCAGGTTCTGTGAGATTAACCGCCCGAATTAACAATAAAAAAATGTTGAAGTATGATCTATTGAAATTATTTACCGGGAAAAAAAATTTTGATTTGTTGAAATGATTTACTGAAAAAAAGGAGAAAAGGGATATGATTTCTTTAATTCCATTCAAAATTAAATTGTTCTTTATGCGAGTGATATTTCATAAATTTCATTATCTTTGCAGTGCCAATTACTGCAATAAATAAGCAAGCTTATGAAGCAAGATTGACTCTCTCACCCCAAGGGTAAAAATGAAAAAATTTACTGAAATAACTAATTCCTGAATCTTTTATACTGCAAATTGAGAAAGATGTATTCAGCTCAATTTCTTGTCCTCTCTCCCTTTCTATGATGTTATTGGCATTGTCCTTGTATTATGATATTCTTCGCTGTAAAATGTTCCCAGCAATCTCTGTAGGAATTTACCTTTTATATTTTTTTACTACTGTTATTTATTTATTTATCTTTTTTTTAGCATTGCTATTGGACGGGAAGGAGGTGTTTTGCCTCTTATTGCACTAGCACGGTCAGATGTTGAAGTAAGTGTTGCACCTTGGTTCAATTCCTATTTTTGTCCTTAAGAAGATCTTTATTTTCCTTAATTATTGGTATTGCTTGCGTTATTCTTGTCTATTCATTTTTCTAGTTAGTTATTGGAATGAGGGATGATCAACAGGAGTGTGCCACATGTGATTGCTTCCTAAATGCTGTTGGATTGAAGTGTGGCAGGGGCCACTGCTAATGCGTTAGAGGTCATAGATTAAGGGCATTATGGGACCTTTATTAGATAAGCTTGTATCTTGTATTTGACCTCCTTGGGCATCCTTATGTTAGTATGAGGGTATTGATATAAGTGTATTGATGTAATCTTACATATGATTCACAAGTTAGTAAATATAGGTGAGAGAAATCAATTATGTCCCCAAGCATTCGTATCCTTCTCTTCTTCTTCTTCTTCCTCATACTCTCCTCTCTCTTCTCTTTTCTCAGCTTACTTCCTTTTGTTCACTTTTATCACTTTGAACTTGGTATCAGAGCGAAGGTGTGGGAGTCGACCAACAACTTCCCTCTCCATTGTGCCTCTGTTTGGGAACCTAGAAGAGTAGAGGGATCCAACAGAGGCTGCACTATATAAGAAGAGTTGTTCAAGGTGTTCACCCATCAACTAGAAGACATATTGATGGAGTTTTTAAAGCTGTGAAGGCAGATTTATGAGCAAGAAGGGAAAAAAAAACACAAACAGGGGTACCACCTGCCCTGTAGCTCCAACACTTTTTCTCTCTCATCAAGATCAGTTGAAGTTGGGACTAGGCCCATTGGAGTAGCCCAAGGGTCTTCTTTCAAGACCCCAATAACTTGGTTGCAAAGGAGGTGAGTCCTTGATTTGCAACTCATTTTTCTGTAACCCTACAGTACTGCCAGATTCTGTTTCTTTGGCGGTTCTTTCATCTTGAATGTTGAGCTCAAGGCAATGCCGTACTATTTGTTAATGAGTTGTTACGATTTGGGGCTTGTGAATTGTGATGGAATGAACCCACACCCTGAAATGTACATTTGATTGAAGTTTCTTCAAGTTCTGTGAACTGTTTGCTTGCTGGAATTGTTGTGTGAGTATTGGGAAGGAGTATCTGGGTAGAGTGTGTACTCCCCATCTGGGTTGGACATGAAACCAGCTTCCCGAGTGTGCTCTCACACAATGTCGGAGGTCAGGGACCAATTGAAGTCTTGGCTGGTGTTTCGAGTAGTTCTAACCCCAGTCTGATTGCTCTTGAAAATCTAAACACCTCGATATCCATTGTTATGTTGGACAACACCAACTACTATCTAGATTGGGCTCACTCCGTGAAGCTATCCTTGCAAAGTCATGGGAAGTTAGGCTACATCACTGGTAACATCAAGGCCCCCCATTCAAGTGACCCGACATCAGAAATGGGATACGAAGAACTCCACTATTATGACTGGGTTGATTATTTTATGTAACCTGAGATTGGTCGGAGGTTTATGGGAAGGAGACAACCAAGGATATTTGGAATAGTGTTGCTAAAACTTTTGACTGAGTGGGTGACTTGGCTAAGGTTTATCAACTCCTCCAAAATATTATCACATTGAAGCAGGGGGACATGCCTGTCTCTGAGTACTATAACACAGTTGTTGGTCTTTGGGAGGAGCATGATAACTATAGGGACCTCCAGCTGTCCAATCCCGAGGATGAGGCAATTGGAATTTAGGTTGTGAATGTAAGCAAGGGAAGAGGGAAGGAGATGGGAGAAGAAGAGAGAAGGAGACAAGGAAATAGAGAAGAAGAGAGTTCGGTGGTTATGTGTGTTGTGAATAGCTTCACAACTCTTTCATATATTGCTCACTTAACTAAGAAAGGAAAATTACATCCTTCCCCCCTATACTAATATGATAATCCCAGGTGCACTGAGAGGGGGGGTGAATCAGTGCCTTAAAAAATTCTTCCAAACTGAATCCCGTAGCAATAACAATCACACACAAAGATTGGCCGGGGCAGTCCCGTAATTACCAATCACACATGCACGTCCACCTCGCAACCACTGTGTGGCTAGGTCTACCAAACAATGCACCACCACTCTGCAACAAACATACTCCAAGAATACGAAAACAAAATAACAAGCACACAGTACACCAAAATATACGTGGTTCGGCCAAGCTGCCTACATCCACGGAGGAATACCCGTAAGGGTTTCGTATTTCCTCAAATACTCAACTCGAATTCGACTACTACAATAGCCCAGGTGCTACAACACCTGCTTCTGACTCCGCAACAACGAAATCTAGGGCTACAACCCTAATCCAATCAAGGCCCAACTTGAATGGAATTACAATATGAATATAAAAATTCAATTACAAGTCCCTCCCAATAACATGAACAAAAATTAGGATTCTTTCAACATGAATCAAACCCTAAATATCAAATAGGACTTGTGAAACAAAAGATTATCTCTCCCTGAGTAATCCCGTGACTAACCCACTGCTAGAAGCCTGCCTGATGTCGTGCATGATCTCCAATGTTCAAAGCAGCATCTTCGATGTTCACGCAAGGTTTTTCTTCGTTTTTGACGTTCCTGTAATTTTCTGCTGTTTTTCACGTTTCCAGTGTGTTCTCCTTGAAAAAATATGCACTTTAAAAAAAAACGGCGACTGATTTGGACTCCGAATGAGAGAGATATTGCCTTCCAAAGTTGAAAGATACAAAAATGGCAAGTGGAGGACGAATTTGTAATATCAAAAAATATTCGTGACAATCGGCAAGGCACGACTTGGGTTTCAAGATTTGCCGAGAAATTACTTTCCAAAAATTGTGATAGCTGTACACCACTTGCCCAAAACAAAATTCAAACTTCAACAACCGTACTACTCTCTTAAGGAACAATGTTATGGTGTATCGCATAGCACCGTGCACCATCAAGGGCAAGCCAATCAGAGAGCTCGTGATGAACAACATCCAACGGCCACCATGATTCTATAACTTTATAAAACAATGGGACACCTTTGTTGAAAGTAGCACTTCAAAAAAAACGACCAAAAAATTGGCTAAGTATAAAACTTTTTGCCTATGCCAGATTTGCTCCATTTTTGCGCATCGACACGGAGAAATCTGTAACTTTCTCATCCGACACTGAAATGATGCGAGACTAGTTGCGTTGGAACCGTGACTCGACGAACTTCATTTTTCATGAGTACCATTTCACCCAGAAATGCCATTAAATCTTCCAAAAATGACCTTAAAGTCATTGCTATTGCATGAACCTATGAAATCACAACTTTAACAATATGAAACCTTTACCTGCTGCTTCGCCCCTTTGCCAAACACTATATAAGGACTTAATAAGCTGTTAAATGGTGTTCTTCAAGTGCGGGTACCCTTGTAATCCTGCCAAATGACCAAAATACCCTTATAGCCGTGTAGGTGACTATTTTACCATTTCAGCTCTTCCAGTTCATCAAATACCACTGCCGCATCACCAATATGGATAATAAGGTTGCTAACAATGACAACACCACTCCAGCAAACCTTAGTTGACCCAGTTGACCAACAATCTCCCCCTTTGGAATTGTTGGCAACTCTTTACACACACACCAACTTCTCCCCCTTTGACAACAAGTACAAAGGGTCATGGAAACTCCCCCTATCCAGAAGCTCCCCCTGTATACATGCCTCCTGCTGTGCAACTGGAGTGACAACTCCAAGTCTATCTCGGAGCCGTTCAAAACTCTCCTTAGGAAGAGGTTTTGTGAAAATATCAACGACCTGTTCTGATGTAGAGACAAAATCTAATCTCACCTCATTAGTTTTGATTTTCTCCTTCAAGAAGTGATATTAGATATCGATGTGCTTTGTCCTCGAGTGCTGTACTGGATTCTTTGAAATATTTATAGCGCTCATATTATCACACATGATAGGAATCGGTTCAGAACTGGCAATGCCATAATTTGCAACTTACCTCTTCATCCAAATCACTTGAGTGCAACAAGTTGTTGCTGCAATATATTCTGCCTCTGCCGTAGACAATGAAACAGACTCTTGCTTCTTATTGTGCCATGCAACAAGGCTTTGGCCAAGATAGAATGCACCGCCACTAGTGCTCTTCCTATCATCCACACTACCTGCCCAATCCGCATCTGAAAATGCCGTGAGAGTGAATTTAGAGGTCTTGGAATACCATAAACTATACTCAACTGTACCCCGAAGATATCTGAAAATTCGTTTTAACTGCCAATAGATGCGTCTCCTTTGGGCTGGCTTGAAATCTAGCTACTAGACAAACGCTTGCATAATATCGGGCCTTGACGCCATGTCAAATACAACAAATCGCCAATCATAGACTGCATATTGTCTCATCAACTAAGGGGGAATCATCATCTCGTACTCGTTTGCATCCCACAACCATGGGCGTTACCCATTGGTTTACTATCCTCCATCTGGAATTTCTTCAACATCTCTTTGGTATACTTCATCTGGCATATGAAAATGCCGTTCTGCCGTTGGCTCACCTGCAATCCTAGAAAGTATGAGAGTTCTCCGAGCATGGACATCTCGAACTTTTTCTTCATGCACTCTGTAAACTATCTACACACTTCATCATTGTGCCCTCCAAAAATGATATCATCGACATATACTACCACAATCAATTGACTGCTGCTTTCTGTCATCACATACAGGTTGCTATCAACCATACCCTTTCGCAGTCCCAAATGATGCAAATAAGTATCAAGTCTGGAATACCAAGCTCTTGGAGCTTGCTTCAATCTATAAAGAGCTTTCTTTAGTCTATAAACCATATCTGGATCCTCCCCAAGCTGAAAACCATCTGGTTGCTCTATATATACTTCCTCTTCAAGATTACCATTCAAGAAAGCTGACTTCATGTCCATCTGATATACCTTGAAGCCCTTGTATACCGCCAAAGCCAGGAACATCCGAATGGATTCCATCCTTGCTACCGGTGCAAAAGTCTCATCAAAATCTATTCCTTCCACCTGAGCGTAGCCTTTGCACACAAGTCTGGCTTTGTTTCTCATCACCTGGCCATCTTCATTTAACTTGTTCCTGAAGACCTACTTGGTGCCAATAATGTTCTTGTCTGCTGGTTTGGGAACTAACTCCCATGTGTTGTTCTTCTCAATCTGATCCAGCTCTTCGTTCATGGCTTTAACCCAATGTTCATCTTTGCTTGCTTCATAAACAGACTTGGGTTCCACCTGTGACAATAGAGAATATGTAATGGCCTTCATCTTTCTTGTCTGCATACCCGCTTTAGGATCTCCGATGACTTGATTTGGGGGATGCACTTTTTGCCACTTTTCAAAACTAGGTCTTCCATCTCTCTCTGTCACTGTGTCAATCTCATGGGCATTTGTGTCTGCATCCTCATACTTTTGAACTTCCACAACTTCATCATTTACAGTCGCATCATCATCAACCTCTTCAAAAGTTTGTTCTTCTAACACTACTGGTTTAGAGTGGGGTAATGTTTCATCAATCTTCACATCTGAACTCTCCACAACTTTCCCCAACCTCTTATTGAAGCACTTGTAAGCCTTGCTCTTTGAGGAATACCCTAAGAAAATCCCTTCATCTGCTCTATCGTCAAATTTTCTAAGGTTGTCTTCCTTTCTTTTGATGAAGCAACGACTACCAAACACCCTAAAGTGTTTCACTGTGGCTCTTCTATTAAACCATAATTCATATGGAGTCTTGGATTCTTGTGGTCTCAACAAGCACCTGTTCCCAATGTAGACAGCTGTATAGATGGCTTCTCTCCAAAAATGTTTTGCAATATTATTATCTGTAAGCATTGCCCTAGCCATTCCTTGAACTGTCCTATTCTTTTTTTCAACTACCCCATTTTGTTGAGGGGTTCTTGTTGCCGAATGCTGAATTCGTATGCCATGTTCATTACAAAATTCTGTGAAAGCACTCCATGTGAACTCCTTTCCTTGGTTAAATCTGATGCACTTGATAGTTTTGCCTGTCTCATTCTCAACCCTTTTCTTGAACACCTTGAGGCAGTGTAAGGCTTCAGTTTTGTCCTTGAGAAAAAAGACCCATGTCATCCTTGAGTACTCATCAATAAGTAACATAAAATATCTCTCTCCTCCAATTGCTTGAGTCCTCATTGGTCCACACAAATCTGTATAAATTAAGTCTAAAGGCTTACTAGCATAGTGTTCCTTTGACTTGTATATAGCACTTATTTGCTTACCCTTTTGACATGGTCCACAAACATGATTTGTGAGGTTCTTGATTTTTGGAAGATCCCTAACACCCTTGTTTTTGCTCAATCTGGCTAAGTTCTTGAAATTTATATGCCCAAGTCTTCTGTGCCAAAGTGTGGTTTCATTCTCCTGACTAATCATGCAACTGTCATCATTGCTCTCTGTAAGAACATACAAATTCCCATCT
The DNA here is from genome assembly GCF_018873765.1 of Telopea speciosissima. Classification (NCBI taxonomy): domain Eukaryota; kingdom Viridiplantae; phylum Streptophyta; class Magnoliopsida; order Proteales; family Proteaceae; genus Telopea; species Telopea speciosissima. Next base: position 67,644,802 of record NC_057916.1, on the reverse strand, counting down.
GTCCTGGAACCATGGGCCACTTTCTTTCCATTTTTCGTCTTCCTTATCTCAAAACCTTCCTTCGTAAATAAGACCTCATTTCCTTGTTCACATATCTGACTCACACTCAGAAGGTTATGTTTCAACCCATTCACATACAACCCCCTGCCAGATTTTATTCTTCCTTGATCCAAGTTGACTGTCCCCTTGCCTTCAATCTTAGCTCCATCATTGTTCCCAAATCTAACTGAGCCACTTTCAACTTTATCAAGATTTAAAAATCTATCTCTTTCACTTGTCATATGAGTAGAACACCCACTGTCAAGAATCCATGGAGATGATCTTCTTTGAGCCTTAAAAGCCGTCTAAACAATCAATGATTTATTGCTTTCTCCTGTCTTTTTCTTCTCAACCCAAACTGCTTTTTCAGATACAGTGATGGATTTTCTGGCTTCCTTCTTTGTAAACACCTTCTTGTTCTTTGTGTGATATTTCTTCTCCTTCTTCATAGACTGCCTTTGAGAGGGAAGCAAGGTCTTGCAGTTCCTTGCAATGTGACCAAGCTTGTAGCAGCTAAAACATTCCACATTCTGATCAACCAGTGGTGCAAACCTATTCTTCATTTTGACAACTGCAGGCTTGACATTCCTTCTACATTCTATTACTCTGTGTCCATACATGTTGCAGCCATAACAATACCCATTGAACCTTTGAGTCTGCCAAATATTCTTCATGTAGTCTTTGGATCTCTGATAGTATACTGTAGTAAACCCATCTTCGTCAACCTTCTTGCTAGTAGAATTCATAGGTCTTGAACCTCTTCTCTTCTCACTAACAAACCTGACCGGATTATGTGCAATGCCATTCCCTTTTATCGTCACTCTCTTTGAAGAACTTCCATTCTCATAGCCAAGACCAGATTTATCATTGATAGGTCTTTGTCTACTACGGAGATCATCTAACATGCTAGTTCCATTTGATGCTTGATCATGTTCTTCTTCAGTTTCTTGAACACAAACCTCCTTGCCCTTGTCATTCACAGTTGTAACTATTGGAGATGTATTTGCAACTGTAAGGTAGTCCTTATTATTCAATTTTCAAGTTCTACCTTTAGTTTTACTATTTCTTCTTCAAGCTTGGCACATTCATCAACTTTCATAGATAAGTTAATGCTAATATCTTCAGTCATCTTCTGTGTTTCTTCAATGGTGAGCTTTAGTTGGCTGATTTTTTCTCCTTCTTCTACAAGCTGCTTCTCCAACATCTTGCTTCTCTTTCTTTCTATCTTGAGCTCATTTAAGGTAGTATAAAAAATAATTTCCAGATCTTCAGCTTCTGATTCTTCATCCTTATCAGATTTTTCTTCCTCTTCTTGATGGTCATTGCTTGCTAAGACCATGAACATTAGTTCATCATCAGAGTCTTCAACTTCTGTTAATTTTTCTAAAGAGGTGTCATTTTCTTTTGTCATCAAACTCTTTTTCTTGAAGGTGTCATTCTTCTTTGAAATGAACTTTTTCTTTTTAAAGCTGTTCTTGGAGGCTTGACTGTCTTCATCATCTGACTCATGTCCTATACCTCCACAATTAAAGCATTTCAAGGGAAGTTTTCCCTTGTATTTACCTTTACCATTCTTGAACTTCCTGGCAAGGTAGGCAATAAGCTCATCATCAGAATCTTCATTATCATTTTCTTGCTTAATTTTCAACTTCTTCATGGCTTTAAATGCAACCTCCTTCTCTGGGGATTTAGGCTTCACCATTCTCATTTCATATGCAGTCAATATACCATGCAATTCATCTAAATTCAACTCATTCAAGTTCTTTGACTTTTCTGTAGCAGACACCTTTGGGTTATAGAGATCTGGCAAGGACCTGAGAATCTTCTTTACTACCACGGCATCCTTGATTTCCTCACCAAGACTTCTGATGGCGTTTATAATTTCATTCACTTTACTTATGAAGCTCTCCACTGTATCTTCATCAGACATCTTTAACTTATCAAACAGTGACCTATAGTGTTGTAGTTTTGCCTCTTTGATCTTCTCATCACTTTCATGGACATTCTGTAACTTGTCCCACACTTCTTTAGCAGTCTCACATCCAACAACTCTGGCAAACTCAGTGTTGACCAATTCGTTACCCAAAAAAAAAAAAAAAAGTGTTGACCAATGCACTCAGAAGTGCATTCTTAGCCTTAGAGTCGTTTTCATACTTCTTGAGTTCAACTGTATCAGTTATATCACCTGTGGGAATTTTGTATCCATTCTTCACAGACATCCAAACACCATAGCCCAATGATTTCAGATATGTCTCCATCCTATTGCGCCAAAAACCATAACCTGTTCCATCAAACTATGGTACCTTGCTGTGACTGTAACTACTGTTGCTATCCATCCTTCTTTCTCTTAGCACACTGTCCCAAGCTGTTAAGCTTCAATTCACTAGGTAACTTAGCTTTGATGCCACTTGATAATCCCAGGTGCACTGAGAGGGGGGGTGAATCAGTGCCTTCAAAAATTCTTCCAAACTGAATCCCGTAGCAAAAACAATCACATACAAAGATTGGCCGGGGCAGTCCCGTAATTACCAATCACATATGCACGTCTACCTCGCAACCACTGTGTGGCCAGGTCTACCAGACAATGCACCACCACTCTGCAGCAAACACACTCCAAGAATACGAAAACAAAATAACAAGCACACAGTACACCAAAATATACGTGGTTCGGCCAAGCTGCCTACATCCACGGAGGAATACCCGTAAGGGTTTCGTATTTCCTCAAATACTCAACTCGAATTCGACTACTACAATAGCCCAGGTGCTTCTGACTCCGCAACAACGAAATCTAGGGCTACAACCCCAATCCAATCAAGCCCCAACTTGAATGGAATTACAATATGAATAGAAAAATTCAATTACAAGTCCCTCCCAATAACATGAACAAAAATTAGGATTCTTTCAACATGAATCAAACCCTAAATATCAAATAGGACTTGTGAAACAAAAGATTACCTCTCCCTGAGTAATCCCATGACTAACCCACTGCTCGAAGCCTGCTTGATATCGTGCACAATCTCCAATGTTCAAAGCAGCATCTTCGATTGTTCAAGCAAGGTTTTTCTTCGTTTTTGACGTTCCTGTAATTTTTCTGCTGTTTTTCACGTTTCCAATGTGTTCTCCTTGAAAAAATATGCACTTTAAAAAAAAACGGCGATTGATTTGGACTCCGAATGAGAGAGATATTACCTTCCAAAGTTGAAAGATACAAAAATGGCAAGTGGAGGACGAATTTGTAATATCCAAAAATATTCGTGACAATCGGCAAGGCACGACTTGGGTTTCAAGATTTGCCGAGAAATTACTTTCCAAAAATTGTGACAGCTGTACAGCACTTGCTCAAAACAAAATTCAAACTTCAACAACCGTACTACTCTCTTAAGGAACAATGTTATGGTGTATCGCATAGCACTATGCACCATCAAGGGCAAGCCAATTAGAGAACTCGTGATGAACAACATTCAACGGCCACCATGATTCTGTAACTTTATAAAACAATGGGACACCTCTATTGACAGTAGCACTTAAAAAAAAACGAGCACTTCAAAAAAAACGACCAAAAAATTGGCTAAGTATAAAACTTTTTGCCTAGGCCAGATTTGCTCCATTTTTGCGCATCGACACGGAGAAATCTGTAACTTTCTCATCCGACACTGAAATGATGAGAGACCAGTTGCGTTGGAACCGTGACTCGACGAACTTCATTTTTCATGAAGACCACTTCACCCAGAAATGCCATTAAATCTTCCAAAAATGACCTTAAAGTCACTGCCATTGCATGAACCTATGAAATCACAACTTTAACAATATGAAACCTTTACCTGCTGCTTCGCCCCTTTGCCAAACACTATATAAGGACTTAATAAGCTGTTAAATGGTGTTCTTCAAGTGCGGGTACCCCTGTAATCCTGCCAAATGACCAAAATACCCTTATAGCCATGTAGGTGACTATTTTACCATTTCAGCTCTTCCAGCTCATCAAATACCACTGCCGCATCACCAATATGGATAATAAGGTTGCCAACAATGACAACACCACTCCAGCAAACCTCAGTTGACCCGGTTGACCACATAATATAAGATTGCTAAGGGAGGTAAAAGGAAAAAAAACGGAAAAGAGCACATTACATCCTGTTACAACATAGCAAGCATGTGCCTAAAATACCCTTATGAACTCTAACACTCCCCCTCAAGCTGGAGAGTAAATATCATACATTCCTAGCTTACACAGAAGAGTACTGAATTGATGAGAAGTAAGGCCCTCGGTGAAGATCATGGAAAGAGAACTCGGTTGAAACTTGTCGAAACCATCGAGATATCTTGGTTTCGCAGGAAATCGAGGAGAGATGTGGGTGGATTTTAAAAAATCACTGGTTTCGACAGGTTTCGACCGAAACAACCCATATTTCGCAAGTTTCGACACTTATGTCCATCGAAACTTGGGGAAACCTGGCTCGAAACCAATACAGACACTTGTGTATGCCAGAAACCAGAACAGAAACCAGACCAGAAACCAGGACAGACACTACAAACACTTATATATGCCAGAAACCAGACCAGAAACTAGGACAAAAACTTATTTATGCCAAATATCATTTAAGTGAATGTTTCATTTACTTAAGATATAATTCATAAATAAGCAAATACCCCCCATTTGAATCCAATAAGAATAGTTAAAAAATAAAATTCCAAGAGGATAAAAGCCAACCCCCTAGTTCAAGAACAAAAACTAGATTTTCGACGATGGGTGAAATTTTCAACTTTCAAATGCTGGGGTTTTTCTCAAATCTATAAATTCCATAAATCTTAATCTGGTGTGCGCGAATGTTGTCAAAATGGCTCTAAATGAAAATATTTTTTAGACATAAAAATAAATGAATATTTTACCGCACTTTTTGGTTTTTAGCAATGTTTTACCATATTAAGATTTATGGAATTTATAGATTTGAGAAAAACCCCAGCATTTGAAAGTTGAAAATTTCACCCATCGCCGAAAATCTAGTTTTTGTTCTTAAACTGGGGGGTTGGCTTTTATCCTCTTGGAATTTGATTTTTTAACTATTTTTATTGGATGCAAAGGGGGGGGTGTATTTGCTTATTTATAAATTATATCTCAAGTAAATGAAACATTTACTTATAGGATATTTGGCATAAATAAGTGTTTGTCTTGACGACTATGATTCTCAGTACACTATGGGTACACTAGTAAACTTGGGTAACAAACCACAAGTACCGTTTTGAAGTGTTTTTTTTTTGTGATAATAGTTCATGCATTGTGTTTAAAATGTAAAAAATAGGCTATATATGAAAAATCAAACCTAAAAAACCATTTCTGGGCCTGAAAACCACTGTCTCGAGTTGGCTGGGAAAAAGTACCAGGTTTTGACCTGGTTTCGGTAGGTTTCGACCATATCTCGGTTTCAGCCTGGTCGAAACCCGAGATCTTGAACCTCGGTGAAGATGTTTGCTAATTGATCATTAGTTCTCACAAAAGGAGTGCACATGTGGCCGGAGTCAGTCTTCTCTTTGATGAATTGCTTATATCTGCCTTAATATGCTTTGTCCTGTCATATTGCACAAGGTTGTGGGCGATACTTATGGCAGCTTTGTTATCACAATAAAGTCTCATAGGTGCTTCAGTATCAAACCCCAATTCTTGAACCAGCCTCTTCAACCGTAAGAGTTCATAAACTCCATGGGTTATAACCCTAAACTCTGCCTTTGCACTAGACCTGGCTACCACAGGTTGCTTTTTGCTCCTCCATGTGGCCAAGTTGCTACCCACAAAGGTACAATAGACTGATGTAGATCGTCTGTCTGAAACTGAACCAGCTCAATCAACATCAGTATAGCGTTCAATTCTCAAATGGTTGTGCTTGACATATTGAAGTCCTTTTCCTGGGTAGGACTTCAAGTACCTGAGGATCCGGTATACGTCTAAGAGAGAGAATTCAATTTCCCTACAAGCCTCATGATATTTTCCTGCATAAAAAAGAGGAGGTTCACAGTCTTCTCCTAGTTTATGATTCTGATCAATAGGAAAGTTTGTTGGCTTGCAACCCAACATTCTTGTCTCTTTCAGTAAGTCTAGCACAAACTTTCTCTGGCTGATGTTTATTCCCTTCTTAGATCTTGACACCTCAATTCCCAAGAAATACTTCAAAGGTCTAAGATCTTTAATCTTAAATTGTTGGGCCAAATAGGACTTTAGTCTCATTATCTCAGCCTTATCATTCCCAGTTACCACAATGTCATCCATATAGACAATGAGGGTTGTGAGAGTGTCATTAGCTCGCCGGGTAAACAATGTATGATCAGCTTAGCTCTGAGAGTACCCATTCTTAAAAATGGCCTGTCTGAACCTCTCAAACCAAGCCTTAGGAGACTGTTTGAGACCATAAAGTGCCTTTGTTAAGAGGCACACTTTCCCTTTGGTTGACGGAAAGGTAAAGCCAAGAGGAGTCTACATGTATACTTCCTCTTCTAAGTCGCCATGGAGAAACGTATTCTTCACATCCAACTGGTACAATGGGCAATCCCTATTTGCCGCTAAAGATAGGAGAACACTAATCGAGTCGTGTTTAGCCATAGGAGTAAAAGTTTCCTGATAGTCAATGCCATACACCTGGCTGTATCCTTTGGCCACCAACCTGGCCTATATCTCTCAATAGTACCATCTGATTTGTACTTAATGGTATAAACCCATTTGCATCTAACTAGAACCCTCCACCTGAGAAGATTAACCAGTTTCCAAGTACAGTTCTTCTTAAGAGTTGTCACCTTCTTAGATATTGCTTGCTTCCAATTTGGGTTGGCCATGGCCTCAATGACATTCTTTGGAATGGAATTGGAGGAAAGGGGGGCAACGAAGGCAATACCTATAGAGGAGATAACATCATAGGAAACAAATTGGGCTGTGGGACTAGTACAAACTCTCTTTCCCTTTCGAATAGCCAAGGTTCGAAAACTCAGGTCTCGGTGCCAACTCGGACCCTTGAAAAACCGAGTCGAGTCGAGATCTCGCCGAGTTACTGCACTTTTTTTTTTCTCGACTCGAAACCTCATCTCGGTGGGTTTTAGACCTAGTTTGGGTCTGAAACTTGGTATTCAGCCTATTTTAGGTCATTTAAACACAATGGCACTATCAGATTTTGCAAAAGCAAAGTTCAAATAGGAGTTTCAGTTAGTGGGAAAGCAGGACACACTTACTTATTTATGAATACCCCCTATTTGAATCCAATAAAAATAGTTGAAAAATAAAATTCCAAAAGGAAAAAAAGTTAACCCCCCAATTCAAGAACAAAAACTGGATTTTTGGCGGTAGGTGCAATTTTCAACTTTCTAATGCTGGGGTTTTTCTCAAATCAAAAAAGTCCATAAATCTTAATATGGTAAAACATTGCTAAAAATCAAAAGTGCGGTAAAATATTCATTTGTTTTGATGTCCAAAAAACCATTTTCATTCAGAGCGATTTTGACAGCATTCGCGCACACCGAATTAAGTTTGACCGGTACATAACTCCTTCAATATAAATCAGATTTAAGCAATCTTGGACTTGTTGGAAACCTTTCAAAACAAAGCTTTCCAACAAGTCTAAGATTGCTAAAATCTGATTTATATTGAAAGAGTTATGTACCGGTCAAACTTAATTCGGTATGCGCAATGCTGTCAAAATCGCTCTGAATGAAAATAGTTTTTTGGACATCAAAACAAATGAATATTTTACCGCACTTTTGGTTTTTAGCAATGTTTTACCATAATAAGATTTATGGAATTTTTAGATTTGAGAAAAACCCCAGCATTAGAAAGTTGAAAATTGCACCTACAGCCGAAAATCCAATTTATTTTCTTAAACTGGGGGGTTGACCTTTTTTCCTTTTGGAATTTGATGTTTTAACTATTTTTATTGGATTCAAATAGGGGGGTATTTGCTTATTTATGAATAATATCTTAAGTAAATGTTTTTCAAATACAAAAAAAGTCAAAAAAGTAAATGAAATACAAATACAAAAACAGTAAATGAAATACAAATACAAAAACATTTACTTAAATGATATTAGGCATAAATAAGTGTCTGTCTTGTCTGTCTTGATTCCTAGCATAGATAGGTGTCTGTATACCAAGAATTTACAGCAAGATCTCGAGATCTGGCACTCATATAAAGGACCTACATGGGCATTTTCCTATGTCAAACCGAGATCTCGACCGAGATCCAAGATATTGTACTTTTGTGACCATAGTTCGAGAACTCACAAGATCTCGGCGAGATCTCGCCGAGTTTCTCGGTTTTTGGAAAAGCCAAGACAAGACTGCCTGCGAGTCTCAAAAGTGCAATATCTCGGTGAGATCTCGGTTTGGATCTCGGTTTCGACCCATTTTTTTAACCCACCTACCACTTAAATACCATACCTAACTCGATATATCTCGGCGAGATCTCGGATCTCGGGTTGACCCAAAGTTGAGGCTTCGAGTTGGAAAAAAAAAATGCACCAACTCGGCGAGATCTCGACTCGTCTCGGTTTTTCCAAGAGCCGAGTTGGTACCGAGACCCGGGTTTTAGTACCTTGTTTGTGACTCAACCCCCATCTCGTCTCAGATTTTTGAAATACTGAGATCTCGCGAGTTCTCGAACTATGCGAATAGCAATGGGAAGATCTAACTCAGAGGGAAGAGAAGGGATGTTACCTAACTGAGGAGGGTGGAGCTCAGATATGGATCCAAAGAGGACTCTTGGCAGGTCTTCTTTGTCCCTCAGCCTCTTTTGTACTCATTTAATTCCTTTGTATTGTCAGAACCAGCATCTAGTTGATCATCAATATCAACCACATCTACTTCTTTGTGTTTCCCAATGTCAAGCATAAAAGGAGAGATAGGTAGTGAAGAAAGAAAGGGAATATCATAAGCAACCTTTTCACTCCTACTATTCTCCCCCTGAAGAGGATGCTGATGAGGAGCAAAGAAGGGCACGGATTCAAGGAAGGTGACATCTTTGGAGAGGAGACACCGACGGGAGGAAGGATGCTAGCACTTGTGGCCTTTGGTAGTAAAGGAATACCGAAGAAAGAGGCATTTGAGAGCCTCAAGGTCAAGTTTAGTCCGAGAGGATTTGTTAATATGAACATAATAAACGCACCCAAAGACCTTGGGAGGAAGAGAGAAAGTAGAAACCTGCGGAGATAAGGTTTCCAAAGGAGATTTCGAACCAAGAAGTTTTGTTGGCATGCAGTTGATGAGAAAGGAAGCAATAAGAAGAGTATCAGACCAAAAGGTCTTAGGCACATGCATGCCAAATAAAAGACTCCTAGTGACCTCCAATAAATGGTGATTTTTTCTCTCAGCTACCCCATTTTGTTGGGGGTGTGTCAACACAAGCTAGTTGATGGATAATGCCATTATCAGTAAATAAGTTTTGGAGGCTACCAAACATGTACTCCCCCCCTTGATTAGATTGAACAATTTCGATTCTAGTTTCAAACTGAGTAAGAATCATCTGATAAAATTTTTTAAATGCATCACAGACATCACTTTTATGTTTCATCAGAACAGTGCAAGTAGTGCGGAAATAGTCATCAACGAATGAAACAAAGTAGCGATAGCTAAATAAAGAGGTAGTAGGAGAGGGTCCTCAAACATCAGTATGCACAATATGAAAAGGAACAGTAGATCTATTACCCTAATATGGATAAGATGAACAACAATATTTGGCAAACATACAAGGTTCACATTGAAAAACATGGGAAGAAGAAAAAGAAGAAAATGAGGTAATTGTTTCGTCGTTACAACAAAAGATGGATGCCAAGACGACGATGCCAAAACATTACAGAATCCACATAACTGCTATTACTACGTCCACACACATAGGATTGAGTTGTGGGCAAAAAAGGTGGTCGAGGTTCAAGAAGATAGAGCCCTTTCTCCTCATGTCCAATGCCAATAATCATCTTCGTCACTAAATCCTGAAAAAGACAGTGAGAAGGAAAAAAAGTGACAACAATGCAGGGATTTAGTTAAATAACTCATAAATAAAAGATTAGTGGCAAAATTAGGGACATGAAGAATGGAATCAAGAGAAATGGAAGATGCAACGGGAATACTGCCCTTACCAGAAATGGAGGAAAGGGAGCCATTAGCCACCCTGACCTTATCCCTAGTCCCTACAAGAACAAATGGTGTAGGAATATAGTGGGACGTACCCGTCATGTAGTCGGTAGCACCAGAGTCAATGATGCAAGATGAGGCTAAGTTAGGAGCGGATGTGGAGGTTTGCAAAGCTGAGGATGATGAGGAATCTATCATTGTAAGTGTAGAAGGTGAGCTACCCAGGTGTGTCATGACCTTGCGAAATGCTGCAATGTCCTCCCTTGAGAGTAGGCTGAAATCAGCCTGTATTCTAGGTGGGTACTTTGAGTAGCAGTCTCAGTCATCACAAAATGCGCTCGAGTTCCCCCTCTATGGCTACCACGAACACCAGTAGATCCACCACGTGTACCAAGAGGATGGCCATAAAGAGCCCAACACCTCTCTCTAGTGTGCCCAGGTCTCCCATAATGGTTGCAGCTGGGCCTATCTCTGTCATCTCCACAGGGTGGCCCTTGGCCTCTACCACCACCATGCCGGTCTCTTTGGAAGCTAGAAGGAAGAGCATATGGCTCAAGGGAGGAAGCAAGTTCCATAGCTACCCTATGGTCTCCTCACTCTGCAAATAACTGCACACCTCATCTAAGGATGGAAGAGGAGACCTGCCCAAGATTTGTATACATATGGGCTCATAATCCGGGTTCAATCCACCAAGAAGAATAAGGACACGCTCCTTCTCAAGAGAATAGTTGTTAAAGCATTGCCAAGGCGTCGCCTAGGCGACTGCTGCTATAGTGCAGGACGCCGTGCACTGGTTTAATTGGTATCGGACCAGGTTCTGGCACTTATTTATGCCAAATATCATTTAAATAAATGTTTACTTAAGATATTATTCATAAATAAGCAAATATCCCCCTATTTGAATCCAATAAAAAGAGTTAAAAAGTTAAATTCCAAAAGAATAAAAAGTCAACCCCCCCAGTTCAAGAGTAAAAACTGGATTTTTGGCGGTAAGTGAAATTTTCAACTTTCTAATGCTGAGTTGTTTTCTCAAATCTAAACATTCTATAAATCTTAATATGGTAAAACATTTCTAAAAACCCAAAGTTTGGTAAAATATTCATTTGTTTTGATATTTAAAAAAAATATTTTCATTCTGAATGATTTTGACAGCATTCGCACACACCAAATAAGGTTTGACTGGAACATAACTCTTTCAATATAAATCAGATTTAAGCAATCTTGGATTTGTTGGAAAGCTGGTTTTGTGTTCTACCTAATACAAAAAGCCTCATGTAAAAATAAAATCATTTGATCAGTCAAACTTCTTAGAGAACAAAAACATTTCTCTAAATCGAGAGTTGTTTAATTACTTATTGATAAGAACATATTTTGTAAGAACAGTATAAACCAAATGTATGTTTTGATTGTTTCAAACTTCCAATAGTTTGCTTCTTGATTCTGTTGTCTTCTAGTTCTATGTTGATTTTTGATGACTTTATGTGGCTTAATATTGATTTTTGATTACTTAATGTGACTTAATGTTGATTTTTGATGACTTGATGTTGACTTGATGTTGCTTAATATTGATTTTTTATAACTTGATGTGGCTTAACTGTGGAGTTTTCGGTCTCTCATTTCTGATAGGTAGGAGAGCTGGGCTCTGGAGCTATAATAGTGCCATTAATATGACCAAGTTTCCCTTTACTCCTAAGGGAAAGCTTCACAGAGTGAGCCTAGTCAAAGTAGTTGGTGTTATCGAGCTTCACAATGGAGATCTGGTGGGTATCAGAATTCTCAAAAACTAAGGGGCTACCAGAGTAGGCTGTGAATCAATTGAACCACTCCCGGAGACATCCGAATCAGGCATAGTGTAGAAAGGTATCCAACAATATGGAAAAAATATCCAAACCAAGTGGGGAGTACACACTCAACCTAAATACACCTTCCTATACAAGTAAAAAATCCCAACCAAGGGAAACAAGCATCAACTTTTATAAACTTCCACTTAAACAAACCCTCCAAAGGGTAGCATCAACTCAAAGAGTCCATATAAGGCATTGCATAACCATTTCACAACTAGGAACATCACACATTGCATTACACATGCAAAAAAGAGAGTAAAAACCAATATCAGTTGTAAATGGCAGATCACAAGAGAAGGTTCTGCATTCTCTCTTCCTCCCAAAGTATTTTGGGGTGTGTGCTATGTGCATGTTAATAAGTTTGTTCGGAATAATCTTGATCCTAAGGCCCTTAAGTGTATTTTCCTTGGCTATGCTCCCTTTACAGAAGGTTATAAGTGCTAGCATCCATCGTCCAAGAGGTGATTACTCTCCCCAGATGTCACCTTCTTTGAATCTATACCCTTCTTTACTCCTCATCTGCCACCTCTTCAGGGGGAGAGTAGTTGAAGTGAAGAGGTTATTGCTGTTGTCCACCCCTTTCAACCCTTTCCCATTCCTTCATTTCTTCTTGATGTGGGGAAACATAAGGGTGTGGATGTTGTTGATGTATTAGACCATTTCGGGGGAGCTGGTACTGAAAGGGAACTTAGCATTGAGAAGCTTGACTAGGAGAAGGAATTACTTGTGTATAAAAGATAGGAAAGGAAGACCTGCCAAGAATCCTCTTTGGATCCTCATCATGAGCCCCTTCTTTCCAAGCTAGGTAATACTTCTTCCCTTCCTTTTGAGTTAGATCATCCCATTGCTGTTCGAAAAGGAACGAGAGCTTATACTAATCCCATAGCCAAGTTTGTTTCCTATGATGCAATGTCTCCTACAGGTATTGTTTTCTCCGTTGCTCTTTCCTCAACTCCTACCTCCAAGAATCTCATTGAGGCCGTGTCTGACCAAAAGTGGAAGGAAGCTATGAGTGAGGAAATGATGACCCTTGAGTAGAACTGTACTTGGGAGCTTGTAGATGGGTCTAATCAATCAAGTACCGATCAGATGACACTATTGAGAGATATAAAGTCAAATTGGTGGCCAAAGGATATACTCTGGTGTATGGAATTGACTACAGGAGACACTTGCCCTTGTGGATAAATACAATTCGATTTAGGTTCTTTTATCATTGGCGGCTAATAGAGACTGATCATTGTATAAATTGGATGTGAAGAATGCATTTCTCCATGGTGACTTGGAAGAGGAAGTGTATATGCAAACCCCACCAGGCTTCAAGTTTCCCTCAACTGAAGGGAAAGCGTCTTCTTAAGAAAGCTCTATGTGGCATCAAATAGTACCTAAAGTTTTGGTTTAAGAAGTTTAGACAAGCTATTTTGAAGAATGGATACACCCAAAGTTAGGCAGGCTGACCATACTGTATTTATCCAATGAGGTAATGGTACCATCACAACTCTAATTGTCTATGTGAATGACGTTGTGGTGATTGGAAATGACAAGAGGAGATAAAACGACTTAAGTCTGTCTTAGCCCAACAATTTGAGATTAAGGACCTTGGATTCTTGAAATATTTCTTGGGAATTGAAGTGCCAAGGTCACAGAAAGAGATAAATATCTGTCAAAGGAAGTGTGATAAACTTATTGAAGGAGACTGGTTTATGTGGATTCGGGGTTCGAAAACCCGACTCAGATCGCTTACAGACCCACCCAAGTTTTAGATAACTCAAATCATAAGCAAAAGTGGCAAAACAGTAAATATTTGAAGTTTTATAAGAGCAATGGCAGTATCATAATTAAAGGGGATCTTAAAAGGTAAATAAGGTAAACTAGAAGAGAGGACATAATTGAAATTACATTTAAAGAATATGGGTAATCCAGGTATTAAGATGAAATAAGGACATACCAAGGGTAAGGATTAAGAAATAAGGGTATAATGGGAAATACCACTGAGAATTATTAATTATTAAAACGGAAAAAAGAAGAATTTGTCTTCTTCCTTTGTGATGCCAGAACCCAGCGGTAATATATGCAGCTTCGATTGATGGAACTCAATCACTTGGAGCCCAACCAAACTAGAAATTGGGAATTAAATTAGTTACTCAAATCCCTTCTATATGCAGAAAAAATCAGGCCAGTAAGTTAGCCTTATAACTTGAAAAATCTTGTGCAACTGAACCTGGCGGTAGTGACAGGTTAGATCTCAGTTGAAGAGCAGCAACTCTCACCAGAAAAGGAAACCTGGGTATGAAACTTCAGGGTGTGACATGCCGTAAGGTGCATGACCTTCGCTCCAACTTTCAGGAAGGACATGAGAGTGTTTCTTAGATTTAGTTCAGATCTGGTAGGTTGCAATCACCGCCCAGAACAGCAAATCGACAGAAGTAAAATAAGACATAGGGAAGAAAAGAGAATCAGAGGAGGAGAGAGAGGTACAACAGCTCTTGGCAGCAAGGTAGTAACCAAAAATTCATTCAGTCTCAAAAATCTGATGTCTACGTATTACATTGAATATAAAGAAGACTCTCTTGTATAGAAACCTAACTAAATTGGAAACCAGCGAAATGAAAAAAAACAAACTGAAATAGAAAGTAAATAACCCCATGCAAAATTCCCTACGTATCTACTCAGCTTCCTAAAATAAAGAGAATAAAATAAACCAAATATTGCATGTTAATCCCAAATAATCCCTAATTAATCGAATATCTAACTGCATCACTGGTATGTTGGGCTAAAAACCAACAGACTCACCTATTGATCAAAATTGCAAGTTAGGTGAAGATTGTGGACCATCCCTAATTGATGCAGGGAAGTACCAGAGGTTAGTGGGGGAAGTTGATCCATCTTTCTATGACTCACCCTGATATTGCTTATGCTGTTGGGGTAGTGAACTAGTTTATGCAAGCTCCCAAGAGTGGACATATGGAAGTTGTGTACCACATCATCAGGTATTTAAAGTCCAGCCCAAGAAAAGGATTGTTGTACACTAAACACAATCATTTGAGGATTGAAGGCTACACTGATGTTGACTGGCCTGGATCTGTTATTGACAGAAGGTCTACATTAGATTATTGTACATTCGTCGGCGGTAACCTGGTTACATGGAGAAGCAAAAAATAGTCTATTGTAGCTAGATCAAGTGCACAGGCAGAATTTAGAATCATGACTCATGGAATTTGTGAACTTCTGTGATTGAAGAGATTGATTCTAGAATTAGGGTTTGATACTGAGGGATCTATGCCGGCTTTACGGTGACAACAAGGCTACCATAAGTATAGCTCACAATCTTGTTCAACACGGCCGTACAATGCACATTGAGGTTGATCGGCATTTCATTAAATGAAAAATCAACTTTGCCTACTTTTGCACTTCTTTTGTGAGGACAGACGGTCGATGACCGATATTTTCACAAAAGTGATAATCTCTCCAGTTCAATAACCTCTTTTGAGCAAACTGGGCATGTATGACATTTATTCTCCATCTTAAAGGGGAAGTGTTAGAGTTCATAGTGTAAGGGCATTATGAGAACTCTATTTGATAAGCTTGTATCTTGTATTTTTACCTCCCTAGGCATCCTTATGTTAGTATGAGGTATTGATATTAGGGCATTGATGTAATCTTACATATGTCTCTCCCCTAGCATTCGTATCCTTCTCTTCTTCTTCCTCATACTCTCCTCTCTCTCTCTTTTCTTTTCTCGTCTTACTTCCTTTTGTTCAATTTTATCTCTTTGAACTTAATGTTATCCAGTCCAACTGTAAGTAGGGCAAATGGGCAGGTGCATGAGAGTGCTCTTATTGTATCTTTCTTCTGGAACTTTTGGCTATTTGTGGCAAACCAAGGCCATGTTTGAGAGCACTTGTTGGTGTCCGGAGATGAAGCATTATTGCTTTTCTTAGCTTTTGGAAGCTTCCAAAAGCTTATCCAGGCGGCCCTTATTTTTATAAGTTTTATTTTTAATGAGTCTTTCCTTATAGCATTGGCCACTGTGAAGTTAGTAATACAGTTACAGCAGCACAAGAATGTCTGAAATTAACTTTCTAAAATAACAAATTAACAGCAGCTTTCCTGTCAGTTTCGGTCACTTCCATCTATAATATTATATCAGTTTTGGTTATAAAAATGTAGATTAGTTGGGATTTTACTCACATTTATGACAGCTATTGTAATGGTCATAATGGTCAACTACAATGAAGGTCAAGCTTGGTTTATGACGCTATTAACCTTGCTTAAAATGATATATCATTTTTATTGGGCTACTTATGATTGAATGGGGTTCTGATAGTAATATAAGATGTTGGAGTCCTGGACTTCTTTTAATGTTAACACTTGGGAAAATGGAGGATTTATATACTTGTTACAGGGTTTATGATGTTTCACAGTGCAGCGCTGCACATGGTTCAACAATTTGACTGAACCTATTTATGGTTTCAGCCAAGAAATGTCAAAATTTCCTGATTCTCTCTCTCTCTCTCTCTCATGTACTATTCGTCTTCGCCTGAGAGCAGAGGAGAGCAGAGGAGAGCAGAAGATAATGCTGAAAAATAGAGCAGAAAAGTAGAGGACCAATTTGGCTTGGGAAGGAAAACCGGAAAAGAGAAGAGGGGACTGTGAAATGGAAGAGGAGGTGAAGATAATCTCCTTAGTGGAATTGTTGATCAGGGAAGCGACCTGGGCTTGGGACTTCTTGACAGTGAGGTTGGACTCCCAGCTGTAGAGGTGGGTGCGTGCGTGTGTGTTGGGTCCTGGCCTGACCAATTCAGGCTGATTTGGAAAAGGATTTCACTTACTTGAACCTTGGCTGCAACGAGTGACAATAGTTGGGTTTTGGTCTCAATCCAGGTCATCCTGAATGCTTCAAGTAGCTGCATAATGCATTACATGTTCAGATATATGTGTTTAGTTCTCTCTTTCAGTATGTTCCGTGGTACTTACATATGGAAACTTTTGCCTCATGTAGTAATTCTTGGGGTTAAAGCTTTGAATCCCGTATCTTTTGAGATAGTGTACTCAATTTCTAAAAATAAATCAGAGATCTGTATACATTTATCTTTCTACAGATTCCTGCTTAAGTGTATGTTGATTTGTACTAAAGTAAGAAGTGTTCTCATTTGGCCTGCTGAAAGTGTTTTGCATGCTAAGAGATGTTACTTTTACAGGATGTTCATGAGACTGCAGCTGGGGCACTCTGGAATCTTGCCTTCAATTCAGGCAATGCTCTTCGTATTGTTGAGGAAGGGGGAGTTCCAGCCCTTGTTCATCTTTGTTCTTCATCAGAATCAAAAATGGCACGCTTTATGGCTGCTTTGGCATTAGCTTACATGTTTGATGGGAGGTACATTATTAATTTGGTTACCTGCATAACATGATGAGCTTTTCTATATTCACTGCCCCTCAACTCCCAACTCCTTTTTCGTGCATATCTGTGCTTGTATGTTCCTTAGTTCAGTTATTATCTAGGTCTTAAAGAGTAATTACCTATCCATATTTTCAGCCTACTCTTGCGTAACCATTTTTCAGCATGATGATATGATATAAGAGGGAAACCAAAAGTCCCTGAATGGTATGAAATGTAGTGGTTTAGTGCTGTCAATGCATGATGATGTGGATGATGGTACAAAAATATGGTATTTAACAGAGATCATGGTTTCATGGATTGGTTGGCTGGAATTGTTCCTACACTTATGTGGTTCAGAGGATGATGTACTTTGGCTGATGTGCTCTGCGAACATTAGAATATGTACTTTTTTGATGGTCCATATGCATTCTAAAATGTTATGCATATCTTGTGCAGAATGGATGAAATTGCATTGGTAGGATCATCATCAGAAGGTGTTTCAAAGAGTGTCAGCTTAGATGGTGCTAGGAGGATGGCCTTGAAGCACATTGAAGCCTTTGTGCTTACATTTTTTAATCCACAAACCTTCAACACGGCAGCTGTATCATCAGCTCTTTTAGCCTTGGCACAAGTGGCTGAAGCAGCACGTATTCAGGAAGCTGGGCATCTGAGATGCAGGTTTCTGTTTCACATGTCATGTGCATCTATCTAAATTTTTCTATTGATTGCTTTTCTGATATACCTGTATGCTCCCCTTTTTTTGTCGGACATCATTGCCAGTATAAGAAGTGAATATGAATTGCTGGACACACTGACTTGAAAACTTCTTCCTGATTTGACCATACAATTATTTTTATACTGTTACTAATAAGAAGATTTTGTACCCATCTTAGTTTATGTGAACAGTCAATATGTTTTAACTTATTTAAGCTTATATATGGAAACAAGAAAAAATTTATTTCTTGAGGAAGTAATCTTCTTCTTTGATAGATGCTTACCATTTCTGTCATGGATTTTATGTTTCATTTTTAACTGATTACGTTGTTCATCATAAATGACTCTCTGATATATAAGTGTATGTTAACTGTCATTTCAATCTATTAATTGTGCCTAGCAGGGTTGATGTATGTTGAAAGTTAATGTTCTACTTCTTAAGTCGCTTATGGCTTCTATTTTTATTATTGTTATTATTTTGTTTGTTTATTGATTTTTCAGCGGAGCTGAGATTGGACGGTTTGTTGCCATGCTTAGAAATTCTTCTTCCATACTAAAGGCTTGTGCAGCTTTTGCTCTTCTCCAAGTAAGGACAGTATGTCCATCACCCATTTCTGCCTTCTTTGGGGTTAATTTCTGACAGTTCATTCTAAATTTTGATGGAAAAGCCGAAAATGTTGCCTGTTTAAATGAATTCCTTTGTTCTTGGTTGCAGTTTACCATCCCAGGTGGCAGGCATGCAATGCACCATGCAGGTCTCCTGCAGAAAACTGGAGCAACTAGGGTCCTACGTGCTGCTGCTGCAGCGGCAACAGCTCCTATCGCAGCCAAAGTCTTTGCAAAGATTGTACTCCGGAATCTTGAGCACTATAATGTAGAAGCTTCCTTATGAAGGACCGATACAACAGAAGCAACGAGTTTTTTCTGGCTCCAAAGTTATCTGCTATAGAATATCCCTATAAAGTGATTGTGGATATGTTAATGCCCAAATGTGAACTGAATTTCTCAAGGAAATGGTGTCTTGCTCTCATATGGGTCTTTCTGCACAAGCAGTTCCGCTCAAGATTGAGTTTGATTATGATGTGCTTGAGAATCTGGAAACAGGGATGGTGATTAGGTCAATAGGTCTATTTCTTATACTCTCTTTTTTTTTTTTTTTTGACTTTTTCTTTTCCTTGGGAGATTGATGTGCGTGTAATGTTTCCTCCCTTTTGTGATTGTTTTTGTTCTTAGCATTTGCAAGGTACTGGGGGTGTTAATAGACCAGTATCTATCAGTTTTTGCATTTCTGTATTCATTAGAAATTTCTTATATCATAATTATATATTTAAGCTATTTAGGACTTGATAACTCTGGCAGAAAATATTTTACCCATTTCTGATTGTTGGCTTCATTTTGTGTGAATTTTATAGTGATTAAGCAAGGTCTCTTTACCCCCCTGCAATTTCCTGCCCGGTAAAGTTCCTACGGTTCCCTAACAGGAAGGGGGGGTTGCAATGACCATTCCACCCCTGACCAAACACTCTGCCCAGGTGGGGTCCATCCCCCCCTCCCCCCCCCCCCCTTCTTATTAGAGGCACTAGGGGAACTGTACTGGTCAGGGAATCGCAGGGGATATTTTTCCCAAGGCCTGGATTGAATCCTTGACGGCTTGATGTTTCCAGTAAGGTGTTGCTGCCTATAGCTTTGCTAACACAACATGCAGGGTGTCCTTTGGATAGGGTAAGCGCAACATGCAGGGTGGTCGAGGGTGGACATGCTGCCAGTGTAGTTTGGTATTTACTACACGCCCCACTAATTAGGCGTGTAGAGGGAATGAGAATAACAAGGAGAGAGTGTGTTTGAGGAGAGAGACTGCGGCAGACCTGTGGTCCTGTACACACTAACAGCGTGTACGACCTCCCCCCTCTACCTCTTTTTCTTTTAATGAAAGAGAAATTGTGTATTCAAACACGAAGATATAAAAGACTCAATGTCCATTACCGCATCCATAGATAGTTTTCCCTTGTGTGATCTACAAACTAGGCAATCTGCTTGATCAATGCACTGTCATAGTTTCTACTATAATGGTCATTAACTAAGAATGGACGGTTCTCAACCAAGATGGTAGCCAAGTACATTTCTAATCTAGGTCTACCAAATCCTATGTTATCAAAATGGTGGAAATTTTTTTGGAAACTCAACTTACATCCTCGATTTAATTTTTTTTTTTTGGCATGTCTCCCAGTCAGAGCCTTTATTTCGAAATGGTTTTTAGTCATCCTTTCATGTATTTTATGTGGCTCTTGTGATGAATCGATTTGACATATATTATTATGATGTGATTGAACTAAGCGTATCTGGGCTTCTGGTCCTCTCGGACTAAGAACTGAGCACCTCTCTGGCCCATACTTCATCACTCTATGTGCATCTTTACTTGCATCCCTTGATCTTAATAAACAATTTATTTCTTTATTTTTTTCTATTTTCATTATAAATTGTTATTATGGTTTGTAAGAAACAATGTTGTTATATATGACACTTCAGTTGACCCCTTATCAGTTATCAAATATGTTTTAAAATGGGCAAATGATCTACGTATCTCATCACCTACAATAAATTCATTTATGATGGAATCACCATATTATGGATTTTCTAGTATGCATCATATCTCTGGTTCTAACACTATAATGAACTTGCCTGGTTTAATTGTCGTAGGAATTTCTGAACCCGCTTCTAAATTAATCCAGTGGTAATTTAACATTTTGATAGATAGACAGAACTTTCTAACAGATGCAGGTTGCATAAGTGTACAGGATCCCATGGAGGCAGAACTTTTTGGTTTTCGTCAAGTTGGAAAGAGCTAACAAGGAGAAAATCCCCATAAGACATGTCTGGTTTTGCAACAAGGACCTCTTTCAGCTTTTTATTTCCAAAGACACTTATATTATACCCTAGAACTTGCTATATAATTTTTTTGTTTTAATTGAAAAAACTGACAACTTTAAAAACATTACTTTTCACTTTTGTAAGCACCCTACCTGTACCAAGGCTCCTCCACCTTTGTACTTACCAGTTTAAGTTTTTTTTATATATGTTTTCTTTCATCAAAAAAAGAACAAAAAAAAAAAAAATAAATAAATTTCTAATCCCATCCATCAAACTCTTCTCAGAACAGAATAGATTGTCCACAGCTTCCAATTAGTCTGAAAACACAACCAAACTGTTAACTTTGATCTCGTGGTTCCTGTGCCCAGACAAAGGAGTGCGCTAAAGTAGCGCTCTGCCCCTGGCAAATAAAAAATCTCATAAATGTTGATGCTCCTGGAAACTTCACTGTTTGCTCGGGCTTGCTTAGCTATAATGATGATCGAAAACACTCGATGCCTCAATCGACGAGTATTCTTCATCCACTAAACCTTTTGGCCTCTATTGACTGAGGTGCCTAGTTTAGGCGGCTAGCCGACCCTACTCTTGTCCAATTATCCATTCTAAGTGGAGCGTGAAGGCGAGAAGAAAGCAGATTGAACTATTGCCTAGCATTAAGTACAACGCAACAGTTATTTGGTGGCTGTAACATAGATGGCGTGCCCTAGCCAGAATACTCCTGCGACAACAGTGGCAAGGGGAGGCTAGCATAATATACTCAAAATGACGACTCCAAACTCATAGGGGAAGAAAGACGAGAAGGATTGGCCAAAATGCTTTTTCTTCTTTTTCCTCTTCCAACTGAGAAGGAGCTCAAAGCGAGAGGCGGCCCTTGGGGACATCAGTAGGGGAGGAATCGTTCTCATTATAATACAGTTAACGTAGTTAACACTCTCATCATAAAGTAATAGGGCCTCACATCATCTCGGCCAATTTCAGGATTCACAAGATTCTAACGGGTTACTGTCGTATTTGGAGTGAGTTACAATTCTGATTCCATTTGAATGAACGTACATTCCTACCAATTCCATTTGGAGGAGCTTTTAAGGCTTCTTTAGTTAATAGACGTAGTCTGCCATTAAAGGTCCTTAAACTAGCTTTAAAGCCATATTTCTATAAAGACTTCCATCTAAGAGAGGTTTTCCTTTATCCTATTTCTGCTTGATGCCATGAATAATGGGAAGGAGGAACTCATTAACTCAATAGCTCAATAGAAAGGCTGCCCTTACTCCATGCCCTATCAGTCATAGCGGGCAGGAACTACAACAAGATTAAGAGTCTAGTATTCCCTAATTCTATTCCTTCCTAAAGTCAGGAATAGCGGGAAGGCCAATTTTAAAGGCAGATCTCTTCCTTATGGATTGGGTGCCCTTTCCTAGTTCCTGCTTTCAGCTTTATGGGTAGGTTAGCTCAGTAGCTCCTGAGAAGGGCTACCCTTATCCAATTCCTTCTTGGACTTTGTGGGCAGGAAGAGCTCCTCATATAGTAGCTACCATTAGTGCTCTTACTTCGTAGTTCAGCTAAGAGGAGCCGTCCAGAGAAAAGGTATCTTATCCAATGGATCATATGGGGGGTTTCAGACCTCCCAAATCCCCGGTAGGCTTGGCTCATTTGTTCGGCTTCAGGTTGGGGATTGAAGGAAAGAGGTTCTACTACTAATATCCAGCGTAACAGGTATGGCTTGACGGCCTAGTTGAGCGCTTACCCTTGTTTGATCGGTTCACTTTTGCCTGTTTGATTCTAGCTACTTGCGTCAGCAAGACTCTACTCTCCTCATTTTAGCTTTGCCGAACTCGAGGATGAATCTGTTATCGAAATTGGATTGCTTGGGCTTGTTTGAGATACTCTCATTTGATCACTTATGCTTGTTTGATATATATATTTTCTAGTCCCGTTGCTGCTCTATTTCCATATCTTCAAGTGTTGCTTCCAGATTCCTACTGTTTTGATTCGATCACAGGAGCCATTCTAAAAGGCATGAATAGTCTTGTTAGGGGTGTCAACCGGTTGGTTTCGGTCGGGCTTAATCGGGTACCACTAATTTTAAACCTTACATCGTTACCGACCGTTTATGTGATCGGGTCTAGAGAAGCTAGGCATGAATACGATTGCATTCGGTCGGTCGGTCGGTTTTCGAGCCATAATCGGTCTCAATATGATTGGTTCCAATTTTATGGGAAAGGAAAGCGAGATTAAAAAATGGAATTATAAAATCAGAGAAAGAGAGAGTTACAAATAGGGTTACAGAGAGAATAGGAAAATCAGAGAAAGGAAGGAAGCAAGCTAGCATCAACAACAATAAGAGACTTCTTTCAGATCCGAAGCTCTTCAGATTTGGTGACGCTGCTCGCAATAGATCTAGCAACAACACCTCCCTTCAGATCAGATGACCTTGTGCAGCAGCGATCTTCAGGCAACCTCACGCTCAAAAGCTTCTGAAGTGGTGACCTCAGGGTTAGAAAACCTTCACGAGTAGAACGCTTTCCCATCTTGGTTGAGTGTCGTTCTCAGGAAATTGGAACTTGGAATGGGGAGTTCAGGATGGAGAGAGAGGGAGAGAGAATGACAAAAAAGATGAAAAATAATGGACTGATTCGACTAAACACTGAATACACAGTATGTATTAACAACTAGAGTTGTATTCGGATTTGGGATGGTGTAATTTAAAATTAAAAAACGAGAAATGATGTGAGATTGTGATTTGGTGGGACGTGTGCAGGGTTTACCACAAAGAAAAAGCACAGGTGTGTAGGATGTTGGGAAAAAAAAGGCAAGTGTATCAAATTAATGATTATTATCGGTAATGTATAGCATATTATATTATTTTGTAATATATATCTTATAATGTAATATATGAATCAAAACGTATTGATATATAACGAGAACTATTAATCGGCCAGTTGGTCGGGGTCGTCCTCTGCACTCGGAACGACCGAGTAATAAACGGTCGGTTCCAAATCCGACACGTTTATTATTCGGTCATGTCAGTTTTGGGTTATGATTGGTTAGGACAGATCGGTCTAACCAGTGCGGGTTTGGAATTGTTATCTTTAATTCTTGTCTCTTTTATCTAGAAACAATCTCTCCATAAAGTAGTGGCTGATATCTGTGATACTCAGATCTGTAATGAGAGCCTTT
Source organism: Telopea speciosissima (assembly GCF_018873765.1). Lineage (NCBI taxonomy): Eukaryota > Viridiplantae > Streptophyta > Magnoliopsida > Proteales > Proteaceae > Telopea > Telopea speciosissima. Next base: position 67,620,684 of record NC_057916.1, on the reverse strand, counting down.
GACTGGTATGCTGTTGTAGTCTTGCCTCTCTTATAAAATTTTTGATTTTCTATTACATTGTGTCAAATCACAATATCAAATCTTTGTATCATTCATTCCGAATACCGACCCTCCAATCTCTCCTTCTTCCTCCTCCTGCGACCCCATCTACCACTTTCCCTTCTTATTTTTCCTGTAACTCCACCTGCCCCCTTATCTTCTTCTTTCAGCCTCTTCCATGAGCGCATCATTGCTTCATCTTCCTCGCCTCCGAGCAATGGCAATGATGATCCCCTGGAATCTAGACTTTGTCACCAACCGCTTGCTCAATCTCTACTCCCCACCACCACCACCGCCACCGCCACCGCCACTGCCTCCTCGTTCAATGTGCCCCCTCTGTGCACAGCTCCGCCATACACAATCTCTCCAAGTGCTGCCCCCTTTCATTGATTCCACTCTAGCACCAAACGCTTAGAACGTTGGTTTCTCTTCTCAATAGTTTAATTCCTAAATTGCAATTGATGAGACTATTATTGTACTCGTCAGTTCATAAACCAAATTCCTTGGTGTCTTTTTCCATGGGAAGGCAGCTGTTGTTCTCCCGTTCATTGGTCGTGTTTTGCCTTTCTTTGTTGAACCTGCATTTTAGTGATCATCTCTCTCTCTCTCTCTCCTCTGTTATCCATAAGAACTTTGAAATGTATTTTGTTTGTTCTGCCTTTATTGGCTCTAATAGTCTGAGCACTCTTATGAATTTTCTTGCTTGAATTTTGGTTCCCGAGTTTTATAAACTCATCCTGCCCAAGCTCAAATAGTATCTTCATTGCCAATGATGGTTCTGTATATTGTCATCCCCTGATAGAACTAATTAGTTTCCCTGGCCTGGTCCTAATTCTCTTACCACTCCCATGGTAGATGATGATTCTAATAGTTAGAAGTTCTCTATTCCGGAGTGGGTTTTAAGGATCATTGCAGATGGAAGACTGAGTTGCATGGTGGTGGTTAACAAGGAAGACTAATCTGGTAATTTTTCCTTATAAAAATCATTATGCACGTAAGTAAACCAAACCTATTTCTTAGTAGACAATCTATTATGTCTATTGGTTACCAAACAATTTTTATGTTTTGATCAAAAATAGTTTTAAAGATTTTTGTTACATAGGCAAAAATCAAAAATAAAAATGATACCAAAGATAGCCTTAGATAGATTATAACACCGCCTGGTTCAAATGGTCATACGGTCCAATTTAGTCTTAGTCTTAACTGAGTCACTTAATCCAATATTTAAATAACTGGTTTGGACAACCAATTGAGACGATCAATTTAGGTCTCCACTAGATTACTAATTTGAACTACTCAAATAAGCCTTAGTTTGGTCCAAGAGGATTAGACTCAAGTTTAATTCCAATTACCTAATTGGATGACCATACTTAGATATAAAATCCAATGTTGAGTCCTTACCTAATAGTACTGGCAAATTCAAAATCATGACTAATAATAATCAAAATGCAGCATATAAAATATTAAATTTTCACTTAAAAAACCAACTTGGCCATAAGCCTTTGCACTACAACATATTGGTGAACAATCTCATGTGAGTAAATTTTGATCCAAATGGGCCGTAAACAAATTTACAGTCCAAAACTTTTACTTGCTGCTCATGGTTATAAGATTAAGTTCAACTCAAATGGCCTTGGTGTTACCCAATTCTAGATTACTTTTCCTTAAACGACCAAGGAGAGTTATTATCACATGTAAAAAAAAACAAATAAAGTAACAGTCGAAATCTTTTACTAGCTGCTCATGCTTATAATACAAGATCAAATCACATACCCTTGGTGTTACCTAGGTCTAGATAACTTTTCCTTAAACAACCATGGAGACTTATCACATGTAAACTCAAGAAGTAATCACCTGAATTATATATATAAACTTGCAATAATGCTTGTCCAATGTTAAGCAGATTCAATATACACAACCATTAGATCCTCTTTGTCTAACAATCATAATGTTAGAATTCAATATAAACCACCCTGGTTAGTCATATCAACGATTCAAGTTTGCTTCAAACCAAATGGTAAGCCTAAATGAATATATGGTTAATATTCTAATTAACAAATTCAACAAAATCAATCCCTCTAAAATTAGGACCCGAAAAATTCATTGGGAAACCTTACATTAGGTAGATATATGAGTTTAAAGTAAATTTTTTCCTAATTATTAAACAAGCAACACTCTTTCATGTTTAACAACATAAATATTAGAAAAATGATGATTAAATCAATAGTATGGGCTATTGAGAAAATTCTAATCCTTGAGAAATTTGAATTTAGAGACTATGCTTCATGTACAATTTTTTCAATACTTGTATTACATATGAAAGACAATTCTAGAATCTTAATGATCAAATTTCTTTCAAACTAATCATGTATAATAAATGGTCCAAAACATTTGTTCTATAGTGACCATTTCTATGACTGAAATAAAATCAATTCAAAGACCAAAGTCTTTCAACCATTGCAACAATCTCAAATCCGGAGAAGATAATCCAATTGGTAAACATCGATTGAGTTGCCAATGATGGTAAAAACCGAAATCCCATATGTCACATATATTTCGGTCTTATTTTTATTTGAACCATCAACTGGTTCAACTTATCAATGTCGATGATAATCTTTAAATTATCCACCACTTACACAAAGTACTAACCATATAAAAATTTTGGTCTCTCAATAAACTAATTCTCTACGGTCTTAAGAATTGTGAGAAATTATGTATCCGAATATTGAGAGATCAAACACAAATGAGTAGAAAGCTATTTTACTGTAAGAGTTTTCAAACAATTTCTTGCACTGCGTCTTTTAGGATTCTATAACAAAAATTATGTTAGAAAATTGGCGGGCTGAGTCGTGTCAGTTGACACTGTTCTTAAGACCGTAGATGCCCCCTATTGTGCAACCAGGAATATTGCGAATCGACCTCCAAGATAAAACAGCCCATTAGCTCCCTCAGTAATCGTGCACTCGACTACTAGACCCCTTCGAATATACAAGGTTGTGCTCAAACTAAAAAAGAAGAACGCACACAATAATTTCACTTTCAAAACAATGAAGAACAAGGGGGATTCATGCAACACATGCATATGAATAACATAAGGGGGATTCATCTCAAGTGAGACTTGATTAATCCCAAGAGAATCTTGATTAATCTCAAGAGAGACTTGATTAATCCAAGAGACTTAACTGATCCAAGAGAGACTTAATCTCATCTTAAGAGGAACTTAATTAATCGGGAGAGACTTAATTCGATGATACCCAAAAGGCTAAAGCTTCATTTCTATTTATATAGAGGAGACATAAAGAGAAGACAATTAAGAAGTGGAATTAAGAGGAGAAAATAAGAACAGAACTGAAAAAATTAAAGGCTTTAGGAGCTTCATAAAGAGACATAAAATGTCTCCAAAAAACTGAATAAACAAAGTAATAAAAAGCAAAATTATAATGAAACTAATCTTGCATTTAAGCAAAAATTTAAGGCTATTTTGAATCTTAATTTGCTTTAAAACCAACACCTGCTCATCTATGGTTATGTCCTTGGTTGTGCGAACCCAAAATGGGATGTCCTCCATGATCATCTTGTCGTCATCTAGATCCCTTTAAAAGACAAAAAATTCTGGAGCCGTATGAAAACTAAAAAAACTCATGACCTTAACAAAGGACATTTCTCAGTGGAATTCCAAACTATCTCGGCAAGGGACACAGTCTTGGATGCTTCCCCATGGTGGTTCCAAAACCACCTCCTACATCTTTCTTCCCCAACCTTCTCCAAAGTACTGTGAAGATATCAATACCATCCCTATTTGGATCTAGTTACTCTCAATTCCATAAAAGTACTCTGATATCAATACCATCCCTATTTGGATCAAGAATTTCATTGTAGAATTCGATGAACTTATATTGATCCATTTGAATTGGGAATCTTATGGCCTCCCACCTAGAATCAAACTTCTTTACACCAAGCCTAGACTAGTATCACACCAAATTTCTTTCACTAAGTCGGATTGAATCAATCTCTGTATTCCAGTAAGGTTTGAAGTTTTCATCCACTATTACAAGTGTGGCAGACTTACTCATTGTTTGTTTAACTGTCCTGGAAATGAAGCGGCCTTCGTAAAGGAAAAATCTGCTGAAAATATGTGTGTTGTGGAATATTTCTCGATAACTCTGATGCTAAGATTCTAAGCATCTTGGTCAAGCCCTTACCAAATTTACCCTTCAAGCCCCCTTCCCCCACTCTCTCTCAACCTACCTCCTTTTATCTTCAAACCATACATGACCCCCCAAAGCCCCCCAAGGAGTTTGTCCCCTCTCTCCTCGCTATTGCAAACATTCCCACACCCCCAAATCATTCACCTGAGGAGGGAGAAATCTTTGACATTAACAGCCTTTTCAACTGGTCGGAAATCCTACACAACAACGCCCTTCCCCCTCTCGACCCACTTCAACCACCTACTCCCAAGGAAACCCCCCAATTTTCTACGCGTTGGGCTCCTCTATAGCGCAACAGGGAGTGTAGTGCACATCCAATGACATGTAGTGCTTGGACACGCAGCCCAACACCCCGCCTGTAGTGCTTGGGCCTGTGTGTTGGGCTACGTGCCCAAGCACTACAGGCCGTTGGATGATGTGGTACACTCCTTGTCGCGCTACAGAGGACCTAAATCCACTTTCTACCCCCCTCTTCCAACCTAAAAAACCCACCACCCAGTTTCCAAATGGAAGTGTTAGAGTCTCATCCTAACTCATGTTGTGATCTCCCATTACCTCAACACCCCATCCCTAACCTCTCCTCGACTCTCACAACCCAAATGAATGGTACTTCTGTGAAAGTGAAAGAACCTTATATTGATCCCCCTTGACCCATCAATGTTGTGGTCAAACCATTTTGGACCTCCCAAAGACTCTTGCTCTTTGAACCACCGGTCCAAGGACAACACCATCACTTTCTCAGAGTTACCGGGACTTGTCATTAATAACCCTAACACCATTATCATCAAGTACTACCGACCTTTTGGGGATTCTCGTTCAACATGAAAAGGTTCCTCCTTAGACTGTCCCCTTGCAGAGGTAACATCTCAATAATCCAGCACATCTTGGCAAATAAGGAAGCCAACAACTTCTTCAGCCTCTTCAATCTGTAAAGCTGATCAAGGATCCAAGAAAACTAACCTAGATCCATCCTCCATGACTTCTTCGGAAGCCGATAAACCTCCCTCTTCCCCCACTCAGAAAGAAAGTGAGTCCAGTATTCAGAATCAGAACATGTCCTCTTCAAATTTCCGAGCAGGGTTTTAGTAATGGATCAGGGTTTTAGTAATGGATCAAAATCGTGTCCAGGGAGCCCAGCGCCCAAGGTGCTGCCAGGGGGCATCTAGCGGTCGAACTGTGCCGCACACATCTTGGCACACGCCTAGGGATGTGTGCAGCACAGCCCAACGGCTGGCAAGACCCTGGGCGTGCTGGGCTCCCTGGAGACGAGCTACATTTATCGACATGTGTTGGTATTCGTATCAGTCTCTATCATACTAATCCGATACCAATCTAGATCGATCCATATTGTTCAAGATCGATCAGGTTTACCTCTGTTTTCTAAAAAAAATTAGATTTTTTTTTATATTTTTACCCTTGTCTGTACCGGTATCCGTCTCCATTGATACTGATACAAATTGGCCAATCCGGAGCGATTCCTCAAAACCATGCTTTCGAGCGAGGTAGCTCGTCACCAGGTCCCACCATATGCATTTTCATTAATTAATTCCCATTTATTTAAGGGAAATTTTTGGCGCCACCCCCTCTGTTGGACTGTTATCTTAATGTCAAACCACTAAGGTCAAAAATTTTAATTCTGACCCAAAAACTAACGGGGTTAACTGTGTGTAAGTTAAATGACTAATATACCCTTTACAAGACCCCGCCCGTCCCTGGGCTCCTCCGCCGCTGCTGCCATTCGCGCCTAACAAATCCAACACCGTCGCTGCTGCAAATGCATACCCAATCCCAGGGGAAGAACCATGGCTGAAACAATGGGGCTCGGTGATGTGGAGCTGAAACAATGGAGGTCAGTCCACTCTGAGCCAGGGAAAAGGGGAAAATACCATGGCTGCATCACCTCTTCCATCTCCGGTAAGGTTGGATTCCCCCCCCCCCGGATGCCTTTCCTCTCTCTCTGATTTTCTTCTCTGATCTGTGGGCGGGGGCCAGTTGGCATCGACAGCCGGAATCTCAAATCGCTGCAACGATGCCTGGCGGCGATGATGCCTATGCTCATCTCCTTCCCATCGATAATGCCGATGACCTCCCGGATGGGTGCCTGTCCTACATCTTCAAGTCTCTGGGTTCCCTAGATCTCGAAAGCTGCTCTCTCGTCTGCCGCCGTTGGCTCCGTGTAGAGAGTCAGCGTCGACATCGCCTCTTCCTCAAGGCTGAATCCAATCTCCTCACCAGCATCACTTCTCTCTTCACTCACTATGACGCCATCACCACACTCGCCCTCAAATGTGTTCGCAAAAGCAGACCCATCCACATCAGCGACGACGCTCTTGTCCTCTTCTCTCTCCACTGCCGTAACCTCACTACCCTCAAGCTCCATTCTTGCCGCAAGTTAACCGATGTAGGCATGCCCGCTGTCATCGTCAATTGCAAGGGATTGAAGAAGCTCTATTGTAATTCCTGCAAATTTGGTGCCAAGGGCATGAACGCTGTCCTCGATCACTCTTCTTCCCTCGAAGAGCTCTCCATCGTGAGTCTTGGCAAGCTCTATTGTAATTCCTCCATTGGTAAGTTCTTCTCCTGATTTTTCCCTTTCTCTTCTTTATTCTTCTGCTGTTTCCTGGGTTTTTTTTGGCTTGATGTCTGCATTTTCTGTTTTCTTGGCTGTAAAATCAATTTGATGGTAGATGCCTCTTCTTTCAGCTGCAAGAGCTCAGAGATCTGTGTTGAAAAAATTCTTGATGGCTTTGTTCCGCAGGCACAAATGGAGAGAAGTAGGGTCCGAGAAAAAAACAAGAAAGTTCAGTGGGAGATGGGTTCAGTTAAGGTCGAGTAAAGCTATAGGTAAATCCAGTGGTGGCTATGGTGGTTTCAATCGGTGGGTTTTGGATGTAGAAGAAAAGATAATAAAAAAAAAAAAAAGAAATCAGAAAACCAGAAGAAGAAAAAGAAGAAACAGAAGATATAGAAGAAGAAGTCGTAGGGTCTAGTTCTTCTTCGGCTTGGTGAAGGTCCGGCGATGGTGTCTCAGCTTCTTTGTCTCCCCAAAACCCTTTTGCTATTTTTCTTTTGTTTTTGAAATCCCTTTCTCAGTTGCAGAGAGGTGAGAGGTGACTAAATGAGTGTCTCCAAGGGAGGAGAGGTGAGAGATGGCAGCGGTGACCAGTTGCTCAGTGGCAGAGATGGGGAGTGAAGAAGAAGACTAGGTTCAGTCGTTTTAAGGGGAAGGGCAAAATAGTCTTTAAAAATCTAACCTGCTGACATCACTAATTAACAGAATAAATGCTAACCCCGTTAATTTGTGGGTCAAAATTGATATTTTGGTGCTTAGTGGCATGGCATTAATATAACGGTCCAATAGATGGGGTGCAGCTGAAAATTTCCCTTCATTTAACTGCAAACGTATAATACTGTATGATACCTGTATATTTACTATATGATACAGATCAACCGTCTCTTTCATCTCTGTTTTCATTCATCTCCGATGATCAATAATCAAAGCAAGAGATAAATAGAAAACGGACAAAAACAATAAAAATACCACCGACCCTCTCTCTCTATCACGCACGCACATATTGGTGCACATTAACTTCTCGTGTTTCATTTCCCTTTTTCCTCATCTGAGTTTTCGAGATTATGAGAGAAGAGCATTGACGCTTTCTGCAAATTAAAGTTCTCTTCCGCAAATTATCTTTAATTCCTTCTTGTCTTGAATCGGTAATGCGGAGTTGATATAGTGAGAATATGGATTGTGGTCATGGAAAAAATGGTCTTTGTTCGGAGTCCATTAATGGCGGTCGAGATGTTTGGAGTTCTAAGGATTCTGCTGCTTCTTCGGCTGATCATCTTGTCGTCATGGTCAACGGAATCCTCGGAAGGTGAGAATTTTTTTAAAAAAATTCGGTTATTTTTATGCTTTTAAGTTGCGAGACAGATTTCTCTATGAAATATATTTTTTTATTTTGTTTGCTTGGGAAAGGAATCCGGATATTGTTGGTGTTTTTGATGATGATTTAGGATTCATCTTGGTCTGATATTACAGAAAATGCGTAAAGCTTTGATTTTTATAAGGCGGACTCACGTCTTTGAGATTCAAGATTAGATTGCTAGTTTGAGTTTGAATAAATTATGTGTTGCTCGCAGAGACCAGAATTAATATTTTATTTTACGTGCTTGTTTTGCTATTATTCACCTTGTGTCTACTTTTCCCCCTTTTTTTTATTCCTTGCAGTGCCACAGACTGGAAGTTTGCAGCTGAGCAGTTTGTTAGAACCCTTCCTGACAAAGTGATTGTCCATTGTAAGGAGTTGTTCTTGATGTCTTAGCTTGCTGATACTGATCGCTGTTCTATTTCTATGGTTTGATTTCTTTGAATTCCATGGGATTAAATGCAGATTTCAGTGGTTCATACTTCATAGTAGAGAAAGATATGCCTTCATCACATTATCAGTAATTTAGTTACCTGTATTAGCTTAATTTTTACCTTGTTTACACTACTTTTTAGTTTGAACCTATTTGTTTATCTTTCATGAAGAGAAGTATATAGGAGGAAATCAAGCAATGAATGAATCACAACCACAAACCTCATAACAAACCTCTCATGTGGTTTGTACTGTATTTTAACTTGCTTTTTGAACTTCATCACCTCTTCTGCAGGTAGTGAACGCAATGTGTCTAGATTGACGTTAGATGGTGTGGATGTTATGGGTGAGAGATTAGCTGAGGAGGTTGGTATAGCTCTAAAATTAATTTACTCACTGTGTTATCCATTTAAGTGTATTAGTATTCTCCATACAATATTCAGTTTTATTAGAACAAAATGCAACCACCTTTAAAATTAAATTTTATTTTTGTATTTGACAAACATGTAACCTTTAGGTTGTTGAAGTAATTAAGCGGAAGCCAGATGTACAGAGAATTTCTTTCATTGCGCATTCTTTGGGAGGACTAGTGGCCAGATATGCAATTGGGAGACTGTATAGACCTCCTAAAACAGAACCTGTGGAGGACGCACATGATGAAGATTCAAGAGGCACAATATATGGTTTAGAGGCAATGAATTTCATCACGGTTGCTACGCCTCATCTTGGTTCTAGGGGCAACAAACAGGTTTTTTTTTTTTTTTAATTCTTTTTTTAATCTTTATATCTATTAGGAAGAGATATCTAGATTTCATTAGCAGCCTATCTGTGGCTACCATGTTGGGAAGGTAAAAGTTTTAAAAATAAAATACTGAATTTACTAGTTTTTTTCTTCATGTTTATTAGAGATTCTCCAACACCTTTTGTGGTGTCTGTGTACCTGACAGCATTTAGAGAAGAGGATCAGCTCTAGAAATACTAGGAAAATAATTATTTATTTCTGTTTTTATGTGATAACAAAAATTTATCAAGAAGATACCAAATTACAAAAGGAGGTCATAATGATTCATGAAACACAATAAATGAGACTGCATGGTGCAAGCTAAATCGGTGTAAGAACAATAATAAATGAAAATGAAACAAAAGATGGCAATATGTGTTCCAATCAAACAGCATAGTAGAAAATATTGTTCACGTACTAAATCTGTTAAACAACTTGCTGGAATGTAGGGGTCTTAGTTGTCAAGGCATCGCCTAGGCTCCTTGTTGTGTCGCCATGATTATTTCCCTCTTACACCTAAGGTCGCCTTGACGCCGTGACAACTATGGTAGCAATCTAACCTGTTACAAAAAGTTTTGAATCCTTGCATGTAGAAATGCTGTGGTGAGGACTGAGGTGATCGGTGTAAGAGTTTCAAGCTTGGAATAATGCCTTGGTCTTTGCATATGAACTGCCAAATACAGTATGGTATCTTCATCTTCTTTTATTTTTTTTGTTGGTTGACCTCTTGCCTGGATCTGCTTTGTGGAGGGATTTGAAGGTACAAATGGACTGATTCCTCAAAAAACAAGGAACTAATTTTTCTAATAATTGGAAAACCTAGCATTTTGTGGGGAGGCATTAGGCCTAAACAAACAGAACTCTTCTGGAGAAAAAAAAAAGGGGGGGGGGGGGGGAGGTGGGGTGGAGGCCCAGACCCTTTAAATACCTAACAGTTTTTTTATGGAAGCTAATGAGAACATATGAGAATTAACACCCCATAAGAAGCTATATTATACATAAACTCATTTGGACAAACTTAATACTCAAACCACACTAAGTATTATGAGAACTGTTTCCGCAAAAAGGCTAGAAGGTCAAAATCCAACAAGGCTTGCACCTGAGTGGTCCTCACTAGACCTAAAAGCTGGAATGACAGGGATGGGCTACTTTTCTCTCTGTTACATTTCTAATAGATATCTGGTCTGATAAGAGGTCAGGATTTAAGAATTTGAATCTGCTGATATCAAGCTGGATTTTGGATTTGATATGCTCGATTTCATGATCTACCATAGATTTATCTGACAGACAGCTGGTGAGCCAAAAATGGAAGAAAAAAAAAAGCACTGTAATATTAATTAGTCAGAAGGGTTTTCGTTGCCATTAAATTTTCGAATATATTATCCCAACAGGAATCTGAAGGGGGGAGGGATGTTTGTGTTTTTGTTTCAGTGTCATTTCAGCTTAATTTACTTGCTCTTGATTGTTAATCACTAGATGTGCTTGCCTTATCGTCTGCATTTTCAGGTTCCATTTCTTTTTGGTGTAAGTGTATTTGAGAAAGCTGCATGTCGTGTTGTTCATTGGATATTTAGGAGAACAGGCCGAGATCTTTTTCTTACAGACTCCGAGGGAGGGAAACCTCCATTGCTTCGACGCATGGCAGATGATTGCGGTGACCTCTATTTCATGTACTAAATTACTTTTCCTTATGGAAATGTGATATGGTAGATAAATGTGCTTTTTTATATGTCTTCATATCTAGTGAAAAGGAAATCGTAATGGCAATTCTCACTAATGTAGCTCTGCACTTCGTGCATTCAAACGGCGGGTGTTATATTCTAATGTTGGTTATGATCGTATCCTTTTTCCTACATTAATCTAACTCATGTTTTATGCCCCCCCCCCCCCCCAACCCAAAAAAAAAGAAGAAGATCTGACTCATGCTTGTAATCTTTTCAAGAAAGAAATTCATTTATTGTCCTGATTTTCTTAACTAAATGCTGTTAAGATATGGTAGGCTGGAGAACATCATCAATTAGACGTACTAATGAACTGCCAAAGGTAATATCTTAGGCTTGCAGTCTGCATGTACTATCTCTTTCCCTCATGTCGTCTTGCAATTCCAGGACTAGAATTTAATTAGTTTTGATCCTTTTTTTTTTGGCTTTTCCATTGCTAGTGGGAGGATTCTCTTAGTGAGAAGTATCCACATATTGTGTATGAGGAGTACTCGAAAGAAAAAGACAGTGAGCAGCATCTTGCGGTGGAAGGTGAAGGTTCTGATACACTTGAAGGTTTGTATTTTGGTGTTGGTTTTTACAAGCCCCAAAAACTGAGGACATTGATTCTGTTCAATATTGTTCACCTAATTTTGTTACGGAGCATATTTTCTGTTCTTCGAATTCTATTGGCTCTATCTCAGACTGCAGGTCCACCCTGGACAGTTGTGGTTTTCCTTTTTAGTATGTTTGGCGTATAATAGTTATTTCACTTATTGAACTGTTATTTCAAGTTGCTATGGATTTCTTATGAGCCATCATAAACTGTAGAAGTTATATGCAATGAAGTGTTTCATTGAAGTAAAGAAGAAAAACAGAAATGAATGTAACTATTTGCTGTGAATAGTATTTGTTAGATATATGGCCAGAATACCGTGGGGGTATTCTGGACCTTTTCTTTGTTATTTTGTTAGTTTTTGTATTATGTGGTTTAGTCCCACATTGCTCATGTACATATTTTACTATTCAATTATTCTTATAAATAAGAATGTGCTTGGGATGGATTAATCATCTAAGCATCGAGTTCTAAATCTGGTCCTCTTAACATGGTATCGTAGCTGGATTAGAACTCAGATTGCAATCCACGATCTCCTTCCCTCTCTAATTCTCGATCTTTCTCCCTTTCTCTTCTCTTTTCTTCTCTTCTTCCCTTTGTTTCGCTTTTGTTCTTCTCTGTCCCATAGGGCAGCACTGATGAGGTGATCAATTGATCCAGCTGCTGCCCTCCTTTACCTCATCCCATGATATGAAGAATTGATCGATAAGGTGCTGCACTCCTTTGCTGCGAATATTGAAGACTTCAGCCTTCATTGGACAGATTCACACTATATTACAAGGATTTTGTTCACTATATTGGAGCTTCGACTGCGGCGATCAGTATTCCAGCACCTACATCAAGCTACATCAAGTTCCAGCCCTCAAGATCGATATCTCTTCACACTTTCGGGTTTTTTCAAAACCCCGACAATTGTCGATCTTGGGGTTCCACTTATCGATTAATTCTGATTTTTTGAGGAGTGCTTCACATCTGTTCAAGTGTACTTCGACGCAATTTCAGCCTCACACGTCATTTTCCAGGCCTCATATCATCTTATCGATTTCAGCAATTTCGGGTTTTTTCAAAACCCCGAAAATATCGATCTCAAGGTTTTCTCTCCTGCTGTTGCTGATTCTTGGAGACACTTATTCCTTTATTATTAGAGGGCTTTCATCCTTGTTTCAGCCCTTAACTTGGAGGTGTTCTTGGCTTTCTCTTCACAAAGCCCTCTTCTCCGATTTGGGATTCTTCACTGTCTCCATGGGTGACTCTATGGATTCGATTGCTACTTATGTTGGTGATGGAAACAAGCAAACCGTAGTATCATACTTTCTCTCCAAATCCAATCAAGTTGGATGGCACCAATTACCTACTTTGGTCTAGGTCCCTCCTTTGCCATTCTTGGCCGTGGCCTTCTGGTCATATTAGGGGATCCACTCCTATGCCTACGAGGTTGGGGCTGCTCAAGACAAGTGGCTTGCCAACAATGGAGTTCTTATGTCCTACTTGATTGGTTCTATGGTTACGGATCTACAACACAATTTTCTTCTTCTTGATCTGACCTCGAAATTTGGGCTGCCTGCAGGAGACTTATGGACAGCTTGGCAATGATGCCCAGGTATATGAAATCGGGAAGAAGGTCCTTCACACTACTCAGGGAGAATTGAACTCTCAAATACTATGCTACCTTGCGCAGCCTTTGGCAACAATTGGACCATTTTTCGATTTTCACCCAAGTACAATTGCAGATATTACTTCTTATAAGCAACACATGGACAAGATCAGGGTTTATGATTTCTTAGCGAGGATTAAATGTGGAGTATGATCAGATTCGGGTTCAAGTGTTGGGTCACAAGCCTTTTCCCACACTTGAAAAGTCCTATGCCCTCGTCTCCTCTCGAAGAAAACCGTAGGGCTGCCATGTTGCACCCTCCTATATCGGTGATCGCTCTCCAGTGCTGCCCCTGCCACTCCTACACCTAGTGGCATTGCTTCTCTTGGTGATTCTACTACAGTCTGTTGTTTGTGAGTACTGTCACAAACCTTACCACACCAAGGAGAAGTGTTGGAAACTTCATGGGAAACCCGCTGATTTTGAAACTAAAAGGGCTGCCAAGACAAAGATAAAGACAAAGACCAAGGCCCATGGACCGAGATCGTTCACGCAACTCCCGCTCATCGTGACATGGTCTATCCCGGGATGATCTACAGCCCTCCTTCGTATGCTCGGGACTTCAGCTGCTGCTGCCTCTACTACATCGACTACGCCAATTCCTCGGCTCCTTCAGGTTCACACTTTGCCGGTCGGTATTCCATTTGTAGGTCATTGTGCTTCGTGGCTTCCCATCCTTGGATCATGGATTCTGAGCTACGGATCATATGACCGGTTCCTCTAGTCTGTTCACGATATTCTCCCACTACGGGAAAGATAAGGTCAAAGTGGTGATGGGTCCCTTTCTTCAATGTCGGAAAAGGACTCATCAACCGCACTTCCTCTCTTCCTTTGTCTTACGTTTTACATATTCCTAATTTTACTACTAACCTTCTTTCCATTAGTAGTATTACTCGTGATCTTAACGCAAAGTCGCTTTTTTCCCTCTCATTGTGTGTTTCGAGGATCGGCCTGCGGGAAGACGATTGGATTGGGTAAAGTGCATGGTGGCTTGTACTGCTTGATGACGGTCGCTTCTCTCCACCACCTTTGCCTTCTCCGCGCATCGAACTCCTTGGTCTCTTCGAACTTTACCAGTGGCACTCTCGGTTAGGTCACCCCCCTTTAGGAATTTTAGCTCATTTATTTCCTCGTTTGGTCACCCTACATACTAAGGATGACTTTTTTGTGAGGCTTGTGTTCGGCCAAAAGACACGTTCAAATTATCCTATTTCAAATAAAAGGAGTTCTTCTTGCTTTAATTTGGTACATTCGATGTTTGGGGCCCTAGTCGCAAGCCCTCTATTTCGGTCATCGTTGGTTTGTCTCTTTTATTGATTGTCATTCTCGGAACACTTGGGTATATCTTTTGCACACTAAAAATCAGGTTTTCTCATGTTTTCAGCATTTTCATAAGTCGATTCAAACTCGGCTCGTGCTACTCTCCAAATATTGAGAAGTGATAATGGAACCGAGTTTCTTGAATCAAAATTTCAAAATATTTGGCTGATCATGGCATCATTCACCAAACTAGTTGTGTTGATACCCCGCCTAATGATGTGGCGAGAAAGGAAAAACCGTCATTTGTTGGAAATGGCCCGGCTTTGATGTTTGGGAGGAATGTTCCTTCTCAATATTGGGGATGCGGTTCTCCGCCGCCTATCTTATCAATAGGCTCCCTTCTCGGGTTCTTAATTCCCGTACCCCCTCCGATATTTCTGGGTCATTCCTCCTTTATTGTCCCTCCCAAAGTATTTGGGTGTGTGTGTTATGCTAGGGATACGGATCTCCAGTGCAAGCTTGAGCCTCGTGGGCTCCGTTGTATTTTCTTGGGTTATTCTCCAACCCGAGAAGGTTATAAGTGTTACCATCCCCCTTCCCGTCGTGACCTTGGTGAGTATGGATGTTGTTTTCCATGAGACCCTTTCTTATTATTCTTCACCACCTCTTGAGGGAGAGTTCTAGTGAAGATGTGCCCTTTGAGATTCCTCCACTAGAGGTTCCTCTGGCCTGACCCACCTTTGACCGATGCCCAACCTCCTTTGGATGATGTCCCAACTCCTCCCGCTGTTCCTCCCTCACCTAATGGGAATCCTTTACAGGGGAGACCATAGAAAATAGTGTTGTTAATGTTCCTCTTCGTGGAGCCGACTCCCGAGAACTATTGGTGCATTTCGAAAGAGAATTGACAATTCCAACATACTCACCTACACGAGGGGCGAGAACCAACAGAGGGCAGTTGCAATCCCTTTAGCACCAATACCCATCCAATTGGCTCGGCTCCGGATCGATCCTCCATCTCCTGGTAATCCCTCTTCATCCGACCTACCCATTGCTCACCGCAAAGTACTAGGACTTGTACTTTACATCCCATATCTCGTGTTGTTTCTTATAGCTCTCTTTCTCCATCTTTTCGTGCTTTTGTATCCTCTCTTTCTTCCTTTGATTCCTAAAACTTGGCGGGAAGCATCTACGGATGGAAAGTGGAAGGCAGAAATGTTGGAAGAAATGAGAGCACTACATAAAAATAATACATGGGAGCTTGTGACTCTTCCTCCGGGAAAGAAACCAGTTGGATGTAGATGGGTCTTCGTGGTCAAACGGAAGGATGGTTACGTGGATCGATATAAGGCACGTCCTGGTTGCAAAGGGTTCACTCAAACTTATGGAGTTGACTATCGAAAACCTTTGCACCATGCGGCTCAACACTGTCAGGCTATTATCTTGTCACTATAAATCTTGGGTGGGATCTTCAACGAGTTAGATGTCAAGAATGCCTTCCTCCAGGGGAGCTTGAGGAGGAGGTATATATGGACATTCCACCAGGCTTCTCGATGACGGACCAAGGGCAAGGTCTCGTAGGCGAGCGTGCACTTTATGGGCTGAAACAATCGATAGGGCATGGTTTGGCGATTTCACAAGACTATGATTTCAGCAGGTTATAGGCGAGTAATGCTGATCACACTTTGTTTATCGGGCGAGTTGGTGACAAGGTAACTCTTCTCATAGTCTATGTGGATGATATTGTGGTCACTGTAATGATGGTGATGCTATCGGGGATTTGAAGCTCCTCCTGGCCGTGAATTTGAGGTCAAAGATCTTGGTCCTCTCAAATATTTTCTAGGGATAGAAGTTGCTCGCTCTTGAAAGGGCATCTTTCTTTCTCAACGAAAATATGTCCTTGATCTATTGGTGACACGAGTGCTAGGTCGTCATCCTTCGATACTCCTATGGAAGCTACTACAAAACTTAGGGAGAAAGAGGGTGAGCCTGCATTGACAAGGGTATTTATCGGCGGTTAGTGGGCAAGTTAATCTACCTTTCTCACACACGACGACATTGCGATTCTTGTGAGTTTGGTGAGCCAGTTCATGCATGATCCCTATTCCTCTCATATGGATGCGAATCAGTCGTATTTTGAGATATTTGAAGTCTGCTCCCGGAAAGGGAATCCTTCTATCTCCCACGGGTCACCTTAATATTGAGGCCTATCTTGATGCCGATTGGGCGGTTCTCCCGACGGGAAATCTATCTCTGGTTCTTGTTCCTTTGTTGGTGGGAACCTTGTCACATGGCGTAGCAAGAAGCGGAATGTTGTGGCCGAGTCCAAGGTCTTGGGCCGAGTTTCGTGCGATGGCCCAAGGAATTTGTGAACTTCTCGTGGCTTAGAGGATTATTACGGGATATCGGTATTGCTATTCATCTTCCCATGATGCTTTATTGTGACAATAAAGCAGCCATTAGCATTGCTCATAACCCCGTCCGGCATGATCGTACTAAACACGTGGAGGTTGACCGACATTTCATCAAGGAGAAGCTTGAGGCCGGCCTCATTTGTGTTCCTTTTGTGAAGTCTCTGATCAACTGGGGCTGATGTGTTCACCAAGGACCGAGTAGCAAGCTGTTTCATCCTATCTTAGTCAAGTTGGGCATGCATGATATATATGCTCCAACTTGAGGGGGAGTGTTAGATATATGGCCAGAATACCGTGGGGGTATTCGGACCTTTTCTTTGTTATTTTGTTAGTTTTTGTATTATGTGGTTTAGTCCCACATTGCTCATGTACATATTTTACTATTCAATTATTCTTATAAATAAGAATGTGCTTGGGATGGATTAATCATCTAAGCATCGAGTTCTAAATCTGGTCCTCTTAACAGTATTATAGGTTTTTCCATCAAACCTTTGGATGAAAAGAACCATTTCCTTCCAAACATACAGAATTCCATTCTATAAGGGGCCATTTGTTTGACGGGAGGATGGGGTGGGAATGTTGTGGGCCTGGGTCCAACAGTGTAATGGGTTGGGGAACAGGGCTGGGATTTTTACTTTTCCCATGAACAGTAACCAAGATAGGGGTGGGATTTTCAAGTGCCAAGTCAGCAGACAACGCATTTAATGTTGTTCCCTGAGCTTTTGTAAGTTCACCATCCCAGGTTAACCAAACAAAGTTGGGGTGGGATTTTGAAGTGCCACATCAGCACCTTTCCCACCCCAATTCTCCCACCTCACCTAAGTCCCAGTCAAACAAACGGCCTCTAAATCTCCATAAAAATGGCTTTGATTACAGACATAAAGGCCCAGATACAAACCCCTATCTAGAACTTTATCAACTTTAGATTCTTAGAATAGGATTATTACGTCAGTCACTCAAAAAGAAACTGATTTATTAGTCCACATCAAACGTCTTATCTTATTGGAATAAATAATTGATTTGCTCCGTATAACTGAACTATTTCAATGATTAAAAGAGACATACAATTAAACCTCCCACTTAAACAAAATCATTCCCATGCTTTTGTCCTACAGTAGTACCGTACTCCCCATGACCAAAACCTTTTAATATGATCTTTGGAAATATCTAATCTACTGAAAACTGACAGTAATGCTCCTGCATCAGGTGATCAATCATTTGATTCATGTGGTAAAATTTGAATCCTGCTTAAACTTTGGGATAGGGATGTCAATTTGTTCGGTTTTAACAATGTTTTAATTCATCTGGTGCTATGGGACCCCAAGACCAGACTGACTGATTGTATAATGGCCCTATATCTTAGGACCAGAAGCAATTAATAATTGGTCAGTTCAGCCCCAGTATTATTCAGTTTCGGTTAAATGGTTTTATCAGGTTTGGTCTTGTTCAAGACCAATTAGAACTTATATGGTTCTATAAATTTTAAAATCAAAATGTCAAACCTGATTATCAATAATGTATCAATAGGTAAATAGTCTTCTGAAAGCTGAAAAGAAGAACCACTGTTGAACAGTCTTTTATTGGTTTTAATTGATTTTTTTGGTTTTGGGCCTGCATTCAGGTTTTGCCAGTTATTCAGTCGGGGCCCATGATTGTCCATACTTTTTCAGAAACCAAGGCTGAAACTGAACCACTTATTAAATGACCGGTTCGGCCTCACTCCAGTTAATCAGTTTCGAGACTGATTTGACATCCCTACTTTGGGATGGGTGAAATTCATGCAACAGAAATAATAGATCATATCTGGGGAAGGGGCATGCCTGCATAACTGGGAGAGATCAATTGACCGAAATGTTTAAGCTAAGTAGGTAAAGATGCCATTTTGTGGAGTGTTATGAGTGGATCAGTAGAATAGGGTAGAACTCTGGTTGAGAAACTAGTGATAAATAAAAGAACCAAAGAGTTGCTTTTTGCAGTATGGGATCAGAATTAAATGATCAGAATTAAATGGCTGGGAGCATGTGCATGGCCCGTTAACATGGGAGGGAAGGTGATGATGTTCAAGTTGGTTTACTTGGAGAAAATCATAGCCAATTTATAGAGTAATTTGGTTAGGCCAAGCCTGAGATTGTTTGCCAATGTCTAGTGTAAAATGAACAGTAACCCAACTGCAAATCATGGATCAGAGCCATACAGAAATAGTGGTCCTCATAAAATTTTGTGCTGGCATTATTTATTCTTCTCAACTTTTTGGTGATAGTAATTTCTTGTCGCACAGCACAGCCACAAAACAAGGAACCTCAGGATAGAAGAATGCTTTTTGGCCTTTTGATAGTTCTGTTTTTTGTTTTTTTTTTTTGTTTTTTTTGTTGTTGGGGGGGTTGTGTGTGTAATAAGGATGGTCATGGGTCAAGGTTGCACTAAAACTGGGAGAGACCATGAGAGTCAACCATGGCAGCTGTGATCAGTAATGACAGGTGCATCTTACATGGAACTAAGCAGATGAGTGCCAATAAGAATTGATTATAATCATCTCATACGTGGGATGTAATTGCGAGGCTTGGTCAGTTTGAAGTAGGAAAGTTTCTGAAATAGGTAGTTATGGCTCATTGCATTATGTTCCTTTATATAGCTGATCCTGGGGGGGAAGGGTCTCCTAGCATTGCTCATTTTGGTGGGAGAGGTCTACTGGTGTTGAAATTGTGGAAGGCAGGTTTAAAGAACAAGCAGTCACGGTCCAATGCCTAGTGAAATAATCAGTAGGAGCACCATTCAAAGCTCTATGAGTGGCACATTGTAATGAGTAGTTGGTCATTTTAGATGTTCTAGTTCTTTACCTTCAAAAATTTTGCTTGAATCACCCACCATTCACTTTGTTTTTTAAATGAGTATATTGATATTCTTATATAATCTGCCCAATGATTGTAATTAACATGTTCCTTCACTTGGACTCTACGATACAGAAGAGATGGTTAGAGGTCTCTCTCGTGTGTCATGGGAGAAGGTAGATGTTAGCTTTCACAGCAGCAGGCAGAGATTTTCTGCACATAGTGTCATTCAGGTAGCTTTCTCTCTTTCTCCAATTTTCAATTTTTATGCACCAGCTGTACTGCGACAATTCTTCCAGGGGAATGCAATGTTCTGGATTCTTTTGGGAATTTGGGAGGGGGTGTTACTGGGCTACATATCCACATTGGTAGAAGGTCTTTCCATTTAAGAGATGCTAACTATGGTTGGTATAGTGATTTATTTTAGTTTTTAAAGAAATTGTATTCATCTGTGTGAGCATGGAATGATAAAATGGCCAAAGTAAACTTCAAATAGTATCTTAATTTGCATATGATAGTGTCTGGTCATATTTCCTTAAGCTTAGCAAGAAGACACTCTTGACGAAAACTTTACTACAAAAGAAAGGTAAAAGTCCTTAAATTAAAACTAAAAAGGTTACTGCTTAAAGGCCCCGGTAAGAGGGGGTTAGTTATCTTAGGAGCCACTGAAAGAGTTGGGGTACCGGGGGGCCAGGAGGACTTGCCATGCCTCCGCCAAAACCGAGGATTTTTATCTTGAGAGAGCTCGGTTCCGCCAGCAAGCTGCATGCCATATCGAGGAGCGCGGATTCTTTCCCCCGACTGTGGAATTTCGGCATGTGGGTGGTGAACGTGGGATGCAGTATTCGATGTCGGTGTGTTAAGCATTTAGCGATCCATGATTCATTGGGCGCTTTGGGGCCCTGTCAGTCGGCTTGCCAATCAACTGACCCGCTTTCCTGAGTCAACAGGAGAACTACCCCTATTCCAACTTTGAACAGGCTTCTTTCTTTCTAGCCTGTTCGTTTTGGCCTCACTCTTTCATAGGGGAGGAAAGGTCTCCTTTGTCATAGGAAAAAAACCTAATGGTCAAGGAAAAAAAAGATATAGTAGGTAACTGTGTCCAAGTGTTTGACTTCCACCCACCCCCCCTTTTTTTTAAATAATAAGTAGGCCCCAAGGATAGTTGAACTCATGACCTCTTAATGTAAGGTGCTGGTCCTTGCGAACTGAGCTTACCCCCTTGCGGTTATCCTTTCTTTTTCTTCTCCCCCACCCCTTACCCTTTATTTACACCTATAGATGCATATGTTCACATGCCAATTGCAACGTGGTTGCAGTCTGCCAAATGTCTGCACGCATGAGGGCATGCGCTCATATGCAGAGACATCCAGACATGTACTTGCACAAACTCTTACACCTGAGTCTGATGCTTCGATCCTAATACATGCATTCATGTTTTCACTGTCGTTCTTGGTGGTCTTTTTATATTTCAACTTGCCACAATCAAGTTGGCGGAGTATGATTCTAACTAATTGATGAAGAGACCTCATTTTAGACTGTCGAGAATAGCTTACCATGTTCCATTGATTGAAATTCTGGATGGTCCGCAATTTTTATGCTTGGTTACCAGTGCTTTGCTTGTATCTGTGTCAGCTATAAAACACATGCTAGTAGCTGGATGTTTGTGGCAGTTGAATCTGCAAAAGACAACTGCAATAGGCTTTAATCCTTGGCTGCCCATTTACTGCCATGCCCTTATTCTTCTGCATTTTTCTTATGTCGTTTACTTTGGCTCAATATATTACTAGGTAAAATAAGTTACCATACTCTTTCTATATGATTAATTGTGTCACTGATCTTCTATATGATGGAGCAATCTCTCTCTCTCTCTCTCTCTCTTCCTTTGGCTTTGTTTTTGTGTTCCCCCTTTTTCTTGTGTGCCTTATTTCTAGCATTCATCCCTTCTGACCAAATATTTCTTGCAGGTCAAAGATCACTTCATGCACTTAGAAGGTGCAGATGTTATACGGCATATAATTGATCATTTGCTTACTTAGAAGTCCAGAAACTGTAGAGTATTTGACTCCTCATGGTGTAAATAATACTAGATCATGACAATGATTGTCAGGTCTAGTTAGCTTCGATCTCTCTCCTACCCATGGTCCCAGTTTGAAGAGCATTCTGCTATACCAGAAATTTCTTTAGTCCCAGGTTGAAGGCCATCTAATCTTAATGTAAGATTAGGCTTATCATATGGAATTCTATGGGAAATAAGAATAGGAAAGAAAATTTTCCTAATTCATTATTTGTTATTATGTACATGAACATGAAGTTACCAATAAAAAAGGTGGACACGTTTTATTTTGAGATTAAAGGATCAGGCTGAAGGTATGTAACAGATTTTCTGCATAGTTGGCAAGTTTTTGATTTCTCCTCTCCCTCCCTCCCCTCCCCCCCAATGCCCCCTTTTTCCCGTGTGATTCAATCAAGCCTCTTATGAATGATTTTAGCCATTCTGGAGAAATCCAAGTGACCTGTACCTTAGGGCTTCTGGAATGTCAGATGTTCATCATAAAACAACACTGTTTAGGGGTGAATTTAGTTGTAAGTTGTCCCAGAGTTTGACTCCTGAGACAAAAGGGAAGGATACCCAAAGCGGCAACCCGGTGGGGTTGGGAATTAGGATCTATGTTGAGCTAAGGTATATCGGATACATTCCAGGCCTGAACCCATCCGATTTATTGTTCTTTTTGGGGAAATCTGATTTATTGGATGTGCAACGTATTATGCATCCTTAAGCCAGATTCATTTATAATTGATGGTTTGGGCAACCATACATTTGTGTTGGGGCACATCCAAGAGCCATAGGGACTTGGCTAACCAGTTCAATATACCCCCATTACATGTCAAACTAGGCGAGGACATGGGATCAGTTATAGGGACCTTTTTTTTTTTCTGGTAGCAAGTTATAGGGACCAAACTGCATATTAACTCATTTATTAATCAGGCTGGATTCTGGCAGCCTGAGAATTGCCACTTTGAGCCAAATGAGGGGGGGGGGGGGCGAAATGTTAGGAAATAACAATGCAGCAGAAGGACGACTTGCAAAAGAAAAAGAGAGAAAGCACACACACACAAGATAGAGATTAACTGTGGTTCACCCCCAAGAAGGTAGGTTACATCCACGGTCAAGTGATAGTCCAGATCCACTATTTCGATGAAGAAATAACTAACCCTCTTATCATCTCTCAAAGAGATAATCACTATATATAGTGTTTTCATGTGTTACAATATAGAGAAAACCCCAACTCACGAAAGTACAAAATTGTCCCCAAAAGCCCACTCGGTCTGGTCCGAGGTACATACCAACATAGGGCGAATAATAGATCAAATCGATGATCTCGACAAGCTCTTCAGGGTTTGGCGCTGATGTATGCACTTTTTGACTGTTTACTTGCGTTTCGAAGGTGAAACAGCCCACCGAAGAAACAACAAAACTTTCTGGATTAAAACTAAGATCAGGCTTCACCAATAACAGGAAAGGGGAAGCAAGAAAGATGGAACTGATAATTTAGCATTATCTACTAACATTGACATTGCAAGCAAGGTGAAGGTGGTCGGTTCAATGCCAATTCCCAAGGTCTGGCAACAACCAGCTAAGAACCTTAGCAGCTGTGCTAGTGCCACCTTCTTGCTGAGATGGTATTGCTAAAACTAGCAAAGTGAGCTACATGGGACACCTAACTCGCCTTGAAAAAGAAGCAAAGGTGGAGAGAAAATCATTGGTGGTTGCAAGCTGAACCAACCAAACACAATCAAGGCTGCATAGACTAAACCCTTCTCTCTCCACAGAAATACCCATGTAATCAAATCTGAAAGCTACCTGTGCCTCCTAAGTTTCTGATCTTCCTATGGAAATTTATCAATTACACATAATTCCTACGAGGTTCAGGTTGTTGGCATAAAATAATGACAGGAATAGAAACAGGGGTATCAAAACCGAGGTCCTGTCCTTTCATCGATAACAAACATGTATTGCTATCTACAAGATAGGATTTGACCACCAAAACTTTCAATTTACAAGAAAATCACCTTGTGGCTCTTAAAAATGCATGTGACAAAAGTACAATTTTCTCAACAATGTTTATAACTGATGGTAGCTTTTATGAGAAAACAAGGCAGAATGATGTGCTTTACTTATCAAATCTTTTGCAGCATGGATCACCGCATGAGTTGAATTATTGCAGCATTACATTTCATCAAATAGAATCAACTTCGTGATGTGGCCACAGTTTCCAACTGTTTGGAGGTGGTGAACTTTTGCTTTGTTAAATGATGGATAAAGTCTTGTCAATCATTATTGGATACCATATAATATCTTGTAAACATGCTAATAGAGTCGGTGACTGATCCATGATGCAAATATTTCCTTAACAGTCCATGATCTGTGATCATATTCCCCAATTTAATCTTGCAATTCCAACAATATAGATTTCAACCTAAGAATCCAGCATAATAACTGTACAGTGGAGACAAACCCATAAATTTGATGTTCGTTTCCCATTCATTGGTAAACAAAGGTGATATGCAATGTACTCTGGATCAACCCTGAAGCAATGGCATATCCCAAGTTTGTCCAACCCTTTCTCTAATGAAACTCCAGATTGAGGACCACTGATATAATGACAATTCTACAGTCATCCCTTTTCTTGATGTCAACTCTAAATATGGCAGAATATATGTTTTCATGTCACTTAGGGAGATTTGAAGGTGATTTCCTGGTACACTAAAGTATTTAACCTTTCCAGCATCATCCAGTGTTTTCAGACCAATCCAGTCTTCAACATAGAGGGCTGTCTGCATGGGCAATAGGGTCAAATCACAAAATGCAACATGAAAACAAAAATCAACGATAACTGAATGTGAGATGAGCAGTGGTGTCTTACTAATAACTCAGAGGAAAATAGAACTGTGCTCAAGCATGAACCAAATGATTTGCTACATGCACCAATTGTGGGATGGTCATAAATTATGATTCCGGTATTTTCTTCCCTTTCTTTTTTTGTTTTGTACCCAGTGCACGAGGCTCCCGCCACTGCAGGGTCTGGGGAGGGTCATAATGTACGCAGCCTCACCCATGCTTTCGCAGAGGCTGTTTCCAGGCTCAAACCCGTAACCACTTGGTCACAACGGAGCAACCTTGCCGTTGCACCAAGGCCCGCCCTCTCAACTCAACTAAACCTTATCCCATCTAAATGGGGTTGGCCACATTGATCCTGTTTTGCCATTCAACTCTATTCAGGGCCATACCTGTTTTATAATCTTCACATATCCTGGAAAAGGGAAGGCTATTATCATCCTATAATAACTGTGCAGTCTAATAATGATTAATGACCGATGCCTCTGGAAAAATTCAACTGGGATCAGGTGATGAGAAAGGAGGTTATGAACGATATAATTTTACACTTTTTTATAAAACATGAAATCAATGTTTTCCTTATCCTGGAATACCCCGGAAGCAATCAACATTTAAATAGCTATTACCCAAAATAGTAAAAGGTCTGTAAGCTACTTGCTTTGACAATTTGTGTGCAGTCAAACTCATGGGCCACCTTCCAATAAACCCTCTGGAAAATCAAAACCATGTAAGTTGAGGTGGCCCTAAATGCCCTTACAATTGCATTTTGTACTAAAGACCACAAGTACAAAAGCTTCTCCTGTATTGGCTTGTCGAGTGATATAGTTCCCAACTGCCTCGAGGTTTTTAGTGCCACTGATTTGCCAATGAAATCAGTTACAACCGCTTATCCCAAAAGCTCAAGCTATTAAGTAAATGCCACAACAATATCAATACACAACACCCCCAGCACGTGCAGGCCCACACACAAATACACGGCTCTGCATGTGACACCATCATGTGGCACCAAGGGGGCACAATAACACATATCACAAACCCCTCACACTTACCAGGGGTCGAACACCCGACCTCCTGACTCTGATACCATGTTACAACTGCTTATCTCAAAAGCTCGAGCTATTAAGTAAGGGCCACAAAAATGTGCATCAACACACAACAAAGTCTAAGCAGGTGAACAACATGTAGCCTATTCTATTGGTAGGTTAGCTTGGATAATTATGTGGATGGAAGACCACAGAGCAGAATGGATATTCTTATGGCTACAATTTTATTCCATTGTTAAGAACAAAACTTCAGCTCTGCTTTGAAAACATAGAAATCTCCCTAGATATGGCAAACTCCCAAGTTCAGCCAAAAGATTTAAAAAAAAAAAAAGCGAACTAAAAGAAAATAGGCTGGTCAGATGTTGGCAAGGCAACTCAACCCTCAGATTATAAACTGGCAAACGCCAGCCGAGCATTAAAGTCTGAAGCAGAGAGCCTACCTGTTGTGGAGGTAAAACTGGGCTGAATGCCCCATCTGGATAGTATCCGAACCAGGAAGTTTCACGAGGTATTAAGACCATGTCATGCTCAAACTGATGAAGTATACAAAAAAAAGTCAGAAAGCTGAAAATACTCACATATGTTTCTGTAGCAAAGATACATCAGTTAAACCTAAGTGAAATGATTGCCAGTAGCAAGGTAAAAGCACTTTGAGCTCACCATGATAAGCACCAAATTCTGCAAGCTACTGAATCGCTCCTTGTAAGTGGCATTCCTCTTATTAGGGAGTTCATTGTTGAGCTTAGGAAGAAACTTACATCCTTTTAAATAGTCAGGAATATCCTACAAAGGGAAAATCTTATTCTCATGCTTCACTCTTACATAAAGAACAAAGTAATTCATATGTTCAACAAATAGTTTGTGATGAGCAAAATAAATTCTTGAAGAGCAAGAAATACATGTAAGCACTCCATGCAATCATAACAGGTGAACCTTTGTCCCTGTAAATTACTAACATGTATTTAACAATGTAAAATTTGTGGACTTAATATTTAGATGATAAAAACGGAGCTGCATATAGCAATATATCATTACCCAGTATGAGAGGATTGATTAACATCAAACAACACCATATCTAATTCATAAAATGGTAAGAACAATGTTCAAACGTGTACCCCATCAGGCATCAGCCCCCCACTGGGTAATATGCTCTAGATGGATTATGCTTCCCTCTGTACTTTTTATAAAATTTTGTTTCTTTAAAACAAATGAAGAAACTGAATGATTGATTCTAAACCCTTTGAAATAAATAAATAGCTAGAGAGCAGCTTACAGAAAACAATTATGATGTCAGAGATAAGTGAACTAAACATCTCTTTCACATGGTAAAAAGGGCCTTTACTCACTGTTGGAATTTTAAGATAATTACTGGGAGCCACGTGATCCTGCAATTCCATTAAGCAACGTTAGATAGAAATATCAATCTCACAGATAACTTTATAGGAAGAGAACTGGAGAGTTTCAATAAGGAAACAATTTGTCAAACTGGAAAGAATTCAAATACGACAGCAAACTCAAATGCTAAAAATAAGGTAGCAAGTTTAACAAAGATAATCACCTGGACATAGTCTGAGTATACCTCTGACTTGATTAAGTTGTCAAAGATAATGCAGAGTAAACCAGACTGCAAAAGTAGAAAGGATCTTTAACAACCTCAATAGACTTCATATTAGTTCAAAAGATGCTCTAAATTAAAATAAGCTTATTTGTTAACGAGGCTATGGGCTAAACCTCTAGACAGCATATCATTTAGTTGTCTTTTCATATTCCAAGGCAGCATTAAGTGCCTTCCATTATCAGTCTTGTTTGTAGTTCATATGTCTTGGGAACAACTTTCTAGGTCTTGGGGATAGTTTCTATGTCTAGGAATATGGGGAATTCCAAAAGGGTTTTTGGAATTCTAAGGGTCTCTTTAATGTTATTTTCTTGTATTCAAGGTTTTCACCTCTATATACTACAAGTCTTGGCTACTCTAAAGGCAGCCATTGAATTTTACAACATACTATTTGAGTATTTTACATGTGTGACTCAAGTGGGCTTAGGTGAGACTCCTACAGCGGGCCTAGGTGGGACTCCTATGGCTGGTAGACTGGTGGGACTCCAGCTCTACAACTTAGTTATCTATTTCATACCTACCCCTATTCTCTTCTAGATTGGATCTTGGCTTGCTTACCCATTCGGGTTTGCATCAATTGGTATTTAAGCTATGCCTGGTCAAGAGAATACTCCTCAACCAACCGGAGAAGATTTTGTTACCATTAAACAGATTCTTGACTCCATACAAGCTTTTCTGCTCAAATGCTAGCATTGGAACAACCGAACAACGGCAATTCCAACAGCAGATGGACAACGTGCGAACAACAGTAAACCATTTGGAGACTCCGTTGGCTAACTTGGAGCAAATTTGTGGCACAACACTGAGTGTGATGCCACTATCTTCTGTACAGCCGCAACAAGACACCGCTAGTCCTCATGTACGGACTGAAGACTCAACCGAAGAAGTCCGTATTAAAGAAAATCCGGATGATGTCGAGAACGATGAAACCATTGTTGAAAAAATTCAGCCATGTTAGTGAACCCGAAGTCGAACAAGCCAGCCCCAATCTTGCTCCAATCAGCATTGAGGACCCTATTATTGGTCTTCCTCTTGAAGTGTCTGATCCTACCAGTCAAATTTGAGTTTATAGTTTTTTTTAGACATTACCTGTCATTGACATCCTACAACTTAAAGAGGCTGAACCCGATAGTGACAACCTAATCCCACCGAAAGTTTGTGACACTTATGGAAGTACAACATGGGACGAGTTGGTTTTTCTTTGTAGCAAATGCAACCAGGGAACAGAATACATTTACTGTATGCACCAGAATTTTGTCAGTACTCCACAGGCAGATTGGATGTGTGAAAGATTCAAGCCCAGGCTGACTGAGAACCACATGCTAGTCCTTCCTGAGCTTAATCTTCTAAGAAGGCGAGAGTTGATGCAGGGCCATTGGCAGCCCCTGCCAAGCCCAGCCCAGACCCAGTCAAGCACCCCATGAGGTACCCAGGCCCAGGCCTTTTCAGCCCCCTGGCTAAGCCTGCGGCCCAGCCCAACCAACCAAGACCAGACCTAGCATGGTCTGGCCAAGCCTAGCCTGCGTGCAGTTTTTGTAAGGGCCAATGTGTGGCCCAGTTTTTTATCCAGTCTCTTATTTATTTATTTATTTTATATCTTTTGTCTTTCAAATATCTAGGTAGTTAGTTGT
This sequence comes from Telopea speciosissima, assembly GCF_018873765.1. Taxonomy (NCBI): domain Eukaryota; kingdom Viridiplantae; phylum Streptophyta; class Magnoliopsida; order Proteales; family Proteaceae; genus Telopea; species Telopea speciosissima. Next base: position 67,591,634 of record NC_057916.1, on the reverse strand, counting down.
CTTTTCATATTCCAAGGCAGCATTAAGTGCCTTCCATTATCAGTCTTGTTTGCAGTTCCTATGTCTTGGGAACAGTTTTCTAGGTCTTGGGGATAGTTTCTATGTCTAGAAATTGTTCTCTACGTATGGGGAATTCCAAAAGGGTTTTGGAATTCTAAGGGTCTCTTTAATGTTATTTTGTTGTATTCAATTTTTTCTCCTCTATATAATGCAAGTCTTGGCTACTATAAAGGCAGCCATCGAATTTTACAGCATACTATCTGAGTATTTTATTTGTGTGACTCAAGTGGGCTTAGGTGAGACTACTACAGCAGGCCTAGGTGGGACTTCTACGGCTGGTAGACTGGTGGGACTCCATCTCTACAACTTAGTTATTTATTTCATACCTACTACCCCTATTCTCTTCCAGATTCGATCTTGCTTGCTTACCCATTCGGGTTTGCATCAAAATGATGGGGTGAAAATGAAGAGGGAAAGAGGAAGCAAGAAAGATGGAACTGATAAATTAGCATTTTTTACTGGCATTGTCATTGCAAGCATAGGTGAAGGTGGTGGATTCAATCCCAGCTAAAACCAGTCAAGGACCTTACCAGCTGTGCTGGTGGCACCTTCTTGCTCAAATATATTCTAAAACTAGTGAAGTGAGCTACCTGGGGCACCTAACTCGCCTTGAGACAGAAGCAAAGGTGGAGAGAGAATCATAGGTGGTTGCTAGCTGGACCAACCAAACACAATGAAGGCTGCTTAGACTGACCCCTCTCCGTTCACAGAAATAACCATGGAACAAAATCTGGAAGCTACCTCTCTAAATTAAAAAATACTTAAGTTCCATGGATATCAAATCATAGATTTAACAACAGACGCAAATGGGTTACATATGAAGCAGATATACTAGCATCTGAATTCAAATACCATTAGTACATATGCTATCGGATTTCAATCTGCTATCTGACCATCCGTAATTTAATTTGAGTACCCAAATTTGAATAAACTAATATCCAATTAACTGTTCGTAATTTAAAAAAGAAAAAAGTTCAAAAAGTTACTAAAATAATAAAGTAAAAAATATTTTAAAAAAAATCTAACAAAAAATAAGTAAATAAAGAATATATTATACTATCAAATGTAACTATTAAATTATTATATGGCAAAAGTTCATTAGGACGGGCTGTCCTAATGAGCTTATTAGGGTGGCCACCAATTTTAATCACATGGTGGGATGATGTGGCAATTTTGATAGGTCTAGGTTGGATTGGCCACACATCAAATTTCAAGATCTCATTCTTTTAAGATAGTAGCGAAGTGCAAAACTGCAAATATCAATATGCAAATTTACATCCAACATTTCCGAATATAAAAAACTCGATTTTATTCTGATATCATAATCTAATTATCCAGATAAATATTCGATAAAAAGACATTAATTCAGATTGGATTTGGATGTGAGGCTATCCATTACAGCCCTAATTTCATTCATAAAATCTGCTACATATAGATCTACAATGAACCTCACAGTGTTAAAAGACACCAAATAAAATTTCTATCACAAGACATGAACCGCTGTCGACCCACAAATGAAGACACCCAATAAAATTTATATCCCAGGACGCCAATAAAATTTATATCCCAGGACGTGACCCGCTGTCGACCCACAAATGGAAAACCGAAGGTAATCCTTCATAGCCTGGACTGAATCCTAAAGTGGATCAATCCTCAGCTCTTCTCCTGGTATAGAAAAACTGCTTTCCTGATAAGGTGATTACTTGTCAAATAGAGAGTGACTCAGTGCACGAGGCTTCTGCTACTGCAGGGTCTGGGAGGGGCAAATGTATGCAGCCTTACTCCCTACTTCGCAGGAGAGGCTGTTTCCAACGATTACTTGTCAAATAGCAAGTAGATTTCTTTATTATATATTAAGAAGACGGTTTATGTTTTAGTTCTCCATCTCTGCTGTGATTGATTACAACCTAACTAACATATTCAAGTTTTGGTTCTCTACTTGTTCTCTCTCGATCTCTGTCTCTCTCAAAATTGACGAAGGGTTATTTAAGTGTACAGTCACAATGATTAAAAGGACAATAGAACACTTACTCCACAAAGTGGTACAGAAGCAGTTCCAGCATGAGGACCACCTAGTGAGACAAAATTCTTAACCTGTTTCAAAGACAAAAAAGGGGAAAGGAACCACCAGCAATATTAATTTGAACTCCAAAAGAAAAGACATGGAAGAATATAATTGAAAGATGAACAGTATTTAAAAGGATTTCTGAAAGGGAAGCTACAATCACTCATAAGTAACAGATTTGAATAAAGTCAACATATCCTTAAAGATTTCCGAAATAGGAAATCTTGATCTACATTGATCCCTCCAAAGGTATTGAATTTCAGAAGTAAAAGAAGTCATAAATAGATGTGGTTTTGGGGCTCAATGTGACATAAAAAACGGACAAGTATGATAATATCCGACTTGGTGATACATGCCATCTTAGTTCTTTCCAATTGATATGAGAAATATCAATTACAAATAGTTGGGACAAAAGACAATTGATAGCAAATTGTCACTCCAAGATCAACTCTACCAGTGATTGATAAGCTTCAGCAAAAATTTGCACTCTTCATTTCATGGTGTAACAGTAAGGTCAAACCTATTATCCCTCCCAATGAATCTATAGTCAGCATCGATGGATATCTATCTATAGATTCCTGACTTAAGCATACAAAGACAAAAGCTGTTCCATCACTAACAAAAGGCATGCCTTGTGAAATTATAGAGATGGTTGGGCTTTGAGCACTTGAAGTTTTGGGTTGATGGTCGTATCTTTTTTTGTTGTTGCTGTATCACTAGCTTGTACTCAATTTCTACCTAAGTGGTAATTATCCAAAAAAGAAAAAAAAAAAAAAAAAAGCATCATTTCAGCTAGTGTAAGAGAAAGACATATCAAGAAAATTGATAGAGCTATCATCAAGGAAGAAATTTGAACAGATCATGTGGGAGGTCATTTATTTTTTAATGGACAGAGTCTTTTTAAAACCATTGATGTCAATTTCATAAACTATGGCCTATTTGAGATCCATTCATTAGGAACATACCATTGTCATAATTTAACATACCTTGCAAATCCACTATTTGAATTTTAAAAAAACCTTCCTTCAGAGTAAGTGTTCTTAGGTACTTAAATGTAGTTCTGTCTTAAAAAAGAGAATCATTACTTGGCAGGTCATATCCTCAGAAAGCACAGCAAAGGCACTAATGGAAAACCCTAAGGAAAAAAATGTAAGTGCCAGAGTGGTTAGGTAATCAGAGTAGAGATATTATGGACGATGAGTTTTACCATACTAGGGAGTGTTTGCTAACTGACACCAGAAATGTTCTCCTAATAAAACAGATTTTTTTAATTTAAGTATGCTTAGTTCCTCTGCTGGGATAAAGTTCTATGTTGTAATCGTTTTTCTCATTCAATAATTTAGGGAACCACCAATACTTCCATCGAAGAAACACGGCATCAATTGAATGCCCTGCAAGTCCTTAGTCACTTTGTACATGATCTCTAACAGATCCTTTTAACACATTTAGAAAGCAAATCCTCTGACCTCATTTACTCCTTAATACCACAACCTGCTCCAAATTAACACCTTAAGTTGGCAATGCAATTTTCCATCAAGAACAGCCTCTATTTCAGTTCAGTGAAGAAATTATGTATGAAAAAGTTAGTTTCAAGACTTAAAAAGAATGCCTCAGAAATTTTCCTTATAAAATAACTTGACAATGGAGAAGATAATACAGTAAATTAGTAAAACTTATTACAGGAGGCCCTCCTTCACAAAACTCAATAATCCCTCGACCAATTAAGTTGCCCTGCAAACAGAAGAACAGTATAAGTTGTCATATACAACTGGAAAGAAATTTTGACATAAGAATGGGAAAACTAACAAGACAGAAACGTGGAAACTTTGGAATAGCATTCTGTCACAAAAGGTTAGCACAAGCTGGAGAAACTGATGAGATGGAAACACAGACACTTTAGAATATCATTCCATCACAAAAGGTCAACACAAGCTGGAAGAAACTTCTTTTTTGCAAAATAGATTAGAACTTCACTTGTAAGGAGAAAATTCCACGGGATAGAAGATCCGGCTTTGTCCAAAGCCTGCTTCCTCAAATTGTTAAGGGGGTTATCTACTGTGTATCATTCCATTTAACTTTCACCATATTTTTTTGCAGACGATTGAACACATGAATGAAAATCCATCCTTGGGGCAGGCTGTAGAAATCAAGTAAATTACAAGATTCGCAAGGTTTAAAGTATTGGTATCGGGTATTGACATCGGAAAGATGATTTTAAGAGATGTATCGTATCATATGGGGGAGAGGCAAGAAACGTTAAAGATACGCATGGAAATGCTTAGAATACATGTGAAATACAACTGTGAAGCATAAAACACTACAAGTAATATGAAAACTATATCATGTATAAAGAGGACAACAAAATACAAAGACAAGTGCATTCAATTGATTATGTATAAAGGATGAGGTTTCTTACATATACAAAAAAAAAATTGTCATTTTCAGTTTGTGGAAGATTTTAGGATTTGGATGCACATATCATTGCGCGGAAAAAAATTTTGTTAGATGCAATCATTCAGGTTGTTTTTAACTAATCTAGTGATCCATTGCAAAAAACAACAGTAAAAATCAATATTTGAGCAAAATATTCAAAGTTTTGATAGAAAACCGTTCTTGCAAAAATCTGGTTTTGATCCTTGTTTGTAGGTTGTTTAATCACCAAATGATGATGAAATCAAAACTACTAGAGTTGATTAGGATTGCTTACATGAGCTCTCGTTAAGTGTTTTGCAGTCATGGATCATGTTATATGGTTTATAAGGATGTATCGATAACTATTGACCATATTGGGTCATATATCGACCCGATACACTCAATAATTTTTTTAGGTATTGTATCGGTGCTGTATTTTGTCGGTACCTTAAAGATACGATACGAATCAGTTAGTATCGGTGGATACATTAGGATAATTAAAATCTTGACCAGGGTTATCAACCGATTGGGCCTAGTCAGTTACTCAGTTTCGGTCGGGCCTAATTGGTCCCCATCAATTTAAGGCCCTGCACGGTTACCGACTGGTTAGGTAATCGGGCCTTGGAGGCCAGGGCATGGACATGCTTCTATTTGGTCGGTCGGTTACCGGTTCATAACCAGAACCATGGTAATTGGGCTTTAAATGGGCTAATTGCCTAATTGGGCTATAAACGGCCCATAAATGATCAGTTAACGGTTGGCCATTCGTCGGGCTACAACCAAACACCGTTACCAACCAGTCCATAACCAGGCTAGGCCCAGCAACAGCCTGTTTAATTGGTTGGTCCGGTGTCGGGCTTTAACCGATAGGCCCATTTGGGCCTACTGGTGTGGACCAGCATTTGACAGCCCTAGTCTGTACTTTGTAGAAATACCTAAACATGCATTCTGCAAAACTCATAATATTCACTCTAAATTCTTCTTTTCAGGGATGTATCATATATTCAAATAAAAGACAAGTCAAAGTTAAAACAAGGTTGCAAACCCAGAAGAAGAATGAAAAGATCAAAAAGATGGAAAAAGCTACACCAACAGATAGCAAAATCAGATGCACTAGGTGTCTGTGATTACACATTTACAGTTCCTTTGACCAAAGCATCAGTTAGGTCATAGGCCTTTTTGATTGATGTCTAGAAAAGATATTTTATTGGTTCTGCCCCTTCCTCACTTGTTTATAGGGTTTTTTGTTTTTCCTCCCCTTCATTTTTCTGTTAATACAGTTTGGTTTTCCAGGACTATACTACAAAGCACCACTCTTTCTCTCTTCCACCAATCTCCCCTTTCCCCATTTCCTGCCATGTCAACCATGTGCTGTGTGTTGATCTCTGCCCCATGCACCCTAATCCACTTCTCTTCTATGAAGTGGACCAAGTTAGGGTTAGGATTGGGGTTAGGTTTGGCATCTCTTCATCGAATGCAGCTATTATTTCTTCTTTGCAACTGAAATTCATTTTTGTTATTAAAAAGCACCAACAGTTATTTTCCAAATACTTCAAGATCCCCAGCAATATTCTCTCTGTGTTTCATCATAGTTCGAGTTCCTTCACAATAAACTTTGTGCCCAGGAAGATCTGTAAATGTGTAGACAACATCCCTAGTGGCAAAATTTTCTTTCTATAGCATTTTTGCATTACCTTCTGATTTGAGAATTTGAAAATAGCAATGTTTCATGATTAAATCCATTTGGGTATTGCTACCAGATATTTCTTCTTAAGCTCCCATTTTTCTCCTTTTCTTTTTAACAGATCAAAAACCAGGACAACAGGATTAAATAAAAGCAAAAGCACTGCTTTAGTCAGTGCAGATGCATCAAATAAGTAAATAATTTCAAGTTTAATTGAAAGTTAAAGGATCATGGTAAAATTCTGAGGCGGATAAATTACAAATGCAGGGACAGCAGCTAGTTGGCCAAAGCAATAATTATAAACAACCAAGCAAAGAATATACTCTTTCTTTTACTTCTTATGAATATGCAAGTATGCAACAATTATACTCTATACGGTTGCATTACACAAAATATCTAGGGCTAAAAGATAGCAAATTTGGTTGCATATTCCAATACAACCTCCTCAGTTTTTCTTTCCACGGTAATTATGCATTAATTGATGCAACCACTAGCTCCATCAGTGGTTTCCAGCTCATATTATTTCTATCATCAAGGGATGAGAAAAGTTATATACATGGGACCAGTTAATGCACTTAAGCATGTAAACAATGAGGAATAATTTGATAAATCCAAGTAGAATTGAAATGGAATATGATGCATTACAAATAATTACATATTAGAAATGATCTAATCAACCTGGGATAGTCCAACAATGTTGTAACCGTCACTGAGTTCCTCTATTTTCTTCACCTGTAAATCCAATAATGGACTTCTAAGAAGAAAGTGTCAAACATCAAACACCAGAAGAAGCAATATAAGCATGTTACCCAAACAGCTTGACCACCTTATCACAAGCAACTTCAGTCTGCAAACATGTGGCACAGTGACTGTTAGAATCAGACGACAGGTAAAATACTATAAATTTTAAGCGATCACATTTCACCTGTTTCTGAAGCGGCACAACCCATGAGTCCCATGCTCCATCTCCGATCTCTCTACAAGGGAGAAAATAAAAATAAGAGTGGATTTCCTGATAAGTAACAAGTAACATCAGTGGACCACTTATCCAAATGCAAATGAAAACCAGAAAGTATCAACATGTTTTCCCCATGCATGGGCATAGTCAAAATACATAAAGATAAAAGGAGGGGATCCCATCTCTTTGACTCCATCAGTAAATTCTTCCAGTATAATATTTTTTGGGAAGGGGCGGAGAAGTAACTTCATAAAATCTATCTACACATCTAAATAAAAAGACCTTCACAAGTATCCTGGATTTATAAAGTAAGAAAAAATATATTTAATGTGTTTTATATGAAAAATGCCGGAAAAAAAAATGTGCTTGGAGTTCATAATTCTTTTTCTCTTTTGAAGAGGCTTAGCTCAGCTCCCATGCCTAGAAATGGTTCATCTGACATCCAAAGATCGAGAAGTGAAAACATAGCAAAGAAGAAAAGAAGAAAAAAAATCACTTTTTGAGTCTATATCAGAAATATCTTTACAAATTTTTAGTACATAACATTATTATGAAAGAGTCAGAACATAAAGCAACCTTATATAAAATAAGATATAACATACATGCAATATCCCTTAGAACCAGACCAGTTACTTAGAAGCTCAGTGAATTTTGAAACTCCCTGATTGGAGCATTGATCACCGATACCTGACACGAAATAGTAAAAATTAGAATATTTAGTATCACTTAAAGCCCTATATGAAATTAGCATCACAATTCATGCCTTTTCCCCAATTTTAGCACTATAAAGTTACAATGTCCTGTGGATCCATAACAAGTAACAAGCTAGCAAATGATTGAAAACAAAGCAATGGGAAGATAAGGAGGATTGTGCATAATGTCAGCAGTAAACAGAGTGAAAAATAAATATATAAACAATCTGGTGTCAAAAATTCTGCTGCTGGAAATTATAATCTATTTCAAAAATGTAATTTTTTCCAGATAATTTTGCTAATGCAAGCCACAGCACAGATACATTCTGCTGCTGGAAATTATAATCTATTTTAAAAATGTAATTTTTTCCAGATAACTTTGCTAATGCAAGCCACAGCACAGATACATATCAGAAACATAACTGGCTCTGGCTCTCTTTCTCTCTCTCAGAAAATAAAGAGATTCAATTCATCGCACAGATACATATCAGAAACATAACTGGCTCTGGCTTTCTTTCACTCTCTCAGAAAATAAAGAGATTCAATTCATCATTCTTATTCTTTTCTGCAAAGCAAGTAATCATTTATAAGTGACTCCAATATTACATAGAAATAAGCACGAAAACGGGTATTGGGGGTGTGGGGGGGGGGGGGGGAGGAAGGACACTCTGGAAGAAAATGAAGAGACTTTGCAAATTAGGTTTTAGTTATTGATCTCCTCATCACAACTTTTATATTGTTTTAAGTAGGTAGAGCAGTAAAGCACCATTTAGAGCAAAGCTATATCAAATTTTATATATGTGCAA